>NC_091525.1:11200000-12400000 GCF_041682495.2 Bombus fervidus | reverse complement strand
GGGGCTGGTTGGGACAGAAGGAATAATAGACTATGTGAATCAGCAAATAAAGTTCTATATGTATTAATGCCTGTCATTCACATCTTTGCTTTATATAATATTCCCGATAAAGATCCAAAATTATATCAGGTAGATATATTTGTATCAAAACCTTTAAATTTATTAATTATCTTTTAATATTCACAGTGTCCAGTATATAAAAAACCACAAAGAACCTACGTGCTATTGGTTACACCACTTTGGTTGCAAACAAGCAGACCACCAGAATTCTGGATCTTGCGTGGGGTAGCTCTATTATGTGATATAAAATAAAAGTATTTGTATCTCTCTTCTTAAATTAACGTGCTTCAAGTGAATATATAATATGATGCAAATGATTCTATGAGATTTATGTGATGTTTGTTATTGGACAATACTTCTTATAATTATTTGATTTTAGAAACTATCAGGAACTATAAATAAGTAATCTGATGGGAAAATATAAATTCTATATACATTTCAGAGTGATTTCAAATTTTAGCAGTATAATCATGATAGTTGTGTCTTATTACAGTGGAAATAAAATTTCAAAATGTTTTATATAACCCATATAATACATACATAAAAATTTTCTACAGTAAATGCATAAATATTTTGTTAAGCTGTTGTAGGTATGATTAATACTTACATTTTACTTTTGATCGAAATCGTCTCATAATTATCATTGTTAAAAGAATTACCGCTGGAAATTTATCCATGTCGAGTCTCGAAAACTCGTGGTGGCACGTCGTGTTCTAAATTTTCTGAAATGTGCGCGAGCGCGCGCGTAAATTGTGGATTTTCATTGATTTATTCGAGAAACTTCCGTGAACAGTGTAACGAATAAAAATGTTGGAAACTTTCGAATCGTTGAAAATTTTCAAACTCGAAATGACTAGTGAATTACCGTCGCTTTAAATGGCAATGAAAGCACTCCTCGAATTCGCTGATTTTCGACATTTTTTCGATATTACATTAAACAATAAATTAACGATATAATGAGGTACAATAAAATATCAAGAAAATTAATTGAGACAACAAAGCATAAAAGTAAAATAGTTATTAGTACTCGCGGCAGATGTTTACGACATTTCCCGCGCGGCAAGAACTAATATTACAATTGAAAGATTGTTATTTGTTTCCACTAATACGTTTTACTTATTGTATTTTTAATATCGTGATTTTAATTTGTATCGTCAATAAGAAATAATTGGAAACCAAATTTATTTGCAATCTGCATATGAATTTAAATTTTATTATTTTATTGTATTTGTAATTGGCGCCAATTATTGCTTTAGGAAACGATTACATATTAATATATGTTATTAAACAAATATAGATGGGTATATAAAATATGATTTATTTCTACAGTAAACATTTAACTATTTTTCATAAATATAAAATTAATAAATGTATTAAAATTTTCTAATATTCCCCATTTATTTTGCATCTATTTAGTTTTATATTATTACAGATTCAAAGTTATATTGAACCGCACATCCCTTATCTTTCGACCAATCACGTAGCACCTTACATATTTGAAAATCTTGAAACAGTATCGTATCGGACGTGTAATTAATACGACGCAATGTGTGGCGATCCCCGTTTGATTTATAATATAATCGTAAAATACCGTAGTTTTGTAAAAGTATTTCAATTTTATAACGTTTGTGTTGCAACTGTTCTGTTTGTTTCCCTTTTATTCAATGAAATTATGAGATACAATCGGATATTCAAAAAGTGTTATGTACGGTTATAAACGTTACATTCGTTCGCAATCGTTGTATGTGCGTACAATAGCATACGTGTTACGCGAGTGCGAAAAGGTGCTAATTCGAGAAATTTTTTCCGCGTGCATCCGATTGCATTCGTCGGTTTTCAAAGTATCATCGTGTAATCCGCTCGATATATCTCGTGTCTCTCTATCCACCCTCGTGCCTCCGTTAATAGCAGGCAATTTCGTGTTCCCTCGGCTAACCCGTGTAATTGAGCCAATGTGTGTTAATCAGGAGGCGCCTCATTTGCCACGGGGAATAGTCTGAATTGCTTTTGTTACCTGAAATATCTTGCTGTAGTGTACGGTTCGCGTATCGATTTTTAGAAATCCTGGCGTATCTGCAGAAAGGAAAAGAATCTCGAGGAACAAAAGACCAATCAAACAACGTTCCGTTCATCATAGAAATCATCGTATCATCGTTTCTGGTGAGTCGACTTTGCCATGTTTTCTTATTTTAATCTATTTTATCATGCGTTTATACGGATATAGATGCTTCAATTTAAAAGATTTAAGAATATCCTAATTTTATAAGTAAGATACTCGTATTCACGATTGTTCTCATATCTAGCAATTTCCATAATGGCGTATTTATATATATATTATTCTAACAGACAGGGATAAATTCAAATGCGCGAACCAATAGGTGTCGTTAGTTATTTCGCAAAAACTACGTTAGCTGTCGCCACTTTCTATATCTTGGTTAAAAACACATATATGGAAAACAAAAACGTTATTATATTCGATTCACGAGTAATTGTGATTTACGTTATCGAGCGGCAGAAGATGTAAAACTATTTGATAATAAAGAAGTAGTGAGGATTCCATCTATAATACGTATATGCAGGCGATAGTAAAGATTGTTATTAAAATATAAATGATTAAAATATTATTACAACATAAGTTAGTATTATCTATTCGTAAAATATGTACTCTTAGTACGCAATATTATATCTTACTGTTAATCATAATTTAATATCTAATTTAAAGGGAATAGAGAATACTATAAGATATGACAATGCATCGAAATTAATTAGGACAAGGATAGAACTTTCGAACGATTCTGTCAGATTTATATACTAGTTTAGAGATATCTTTCAATAAACATATATTAAATGTTGTTAGTCATCGAAGATTGCGCGAATGCCGTAAAACTCGTACGAGCTTAAGTTCGTATCTGAGTTCGAATAATCATATTTGAACATTGAACTGATTACCAAAGGAAGCAAATCGTACGACTTACCAATCGTAGCACGCATGATTGGATGAGTAGATCTCGTTGCCTTTGATTTGATTGCACGTGCTTCCTCGTATCCATGAACACGCTTTGATTCCTTGGCTTTGAGAGGACACGAAGAGTTAAATTCCATTCGTGTCACTCAACAGTGCGGAAGATACTGCGTTGGCACTGATTTTATACGTAGTAGTAGTAGTAATATAATTATTTTATATCGATTTATACATTTTCTTAACCTACCAACAATTATTTATTAAACATAAATTTTATATGTTTTTACACACACACTACTCTGTAACATAAAATTACGTTAAAATATTCAATGTCACGGCTTTCGTTATTTTATTTAACAACGTCTGTATGCAATTTTGTATTTGAATCTGTGGCGAAACAAACACTTCATATAATAAGATCTTACTGATCTTTTTTATTAACATCACTATACTACTCTTTATATTGTTATTGCTGTATTTAGCAAATCGCGGAGAGTTTAGGAAACATGGCGATTTTTTTCGAGGTTGGCATCTCTGGGACACGAAATTTCATACAATCACGGATCATGTCAATTCTATCCTTAGCGCGTGCCTTACGCGTATACATAGTCAGTATCTACATTTCCTGAAGCATTGTCGCTTATTAAATGTTCACGGAAACACATAGAAATTCCATTTGATGGAAATTGTGTACAAGTTGGTCGCAGCCTCGTCACACGCTAGCCAGGGAATATTAATTTTACTTACCTGGTGCGGTTTGCGTTACGTTGGTGACTCGAACGACGAACTTTAACTAACAGAACATGATTGATATTGTGTCGTAGAACAAGTCCAGGCCCGTAATCCTGGCTTACGGACCGCGGTTGCATTGTCGTCGCAACCGGTAACCGATGGAAGTACGCGTGTTAGCCTAAGACACGGTTGATTTTCAAATTAGACTTCCCGTAAGCGACGAACTCGAAATTGAATGGAAACATGTTGGAATACGAATTGGAATGGATGGGTTTGGCTAGATTATGCGCGGTCAATAGATCCGTATGCGAGTTGTGCCATACCGTGTTTTGAATCAATTAAATTCCCCGGATCCAATAATCCTCGTTGGTGTTTGTTCCTACGGTAATTCGTAATTCGTAATCTTCTTGATCGAAATGATTGATACCCGCATCGACGTCTAACGTCCAAGAGGAAATTTCAATTTTTCTTCTTCTTTAATCTACACGATCGAATAACGTACTCTTTCGTGCGTTATCGATGTCGCGTGAATACAACAGTTGCCTTTAACGAGTTTAACGATGTTTTATTTTCACAAACAGCTGGAGATTTCGTAATTCAAAGCGACTGCTTGTTTCGTTCGACGACGTTCTCTGGACTCACCTTCTCCGGTAAATAAGTCGGATAATAGCGGTGTCCGTGGCGCTTTCTTCCGTCGCATTCGTATCTCGTTCGAGTCTTATCTTTTTCTCGGGCAGTCGTCTCGCGTGCGTCATAAATCTTGGCAAACTTACGTATGCGGGACGACCACTTTTCCGGTCGTTCTCTGTCTAGCGCACGAAGCTATCGTTCGAAAGTTCCTCACACATACCAAATACAGCCGCCACGAACATTAGAAAGCGGCTCTCGAGCGAGTTCCGCACTCTGCTTCACGATATAGACATAGAACTTCTCGAATCCGATTCGAGAGTGGTTTCCAGTTTTCCGCTGGTACGTACACACGGCCAAACAGCGCTGGACAATAATCGTGGCGACCAAGCAGTGCAAACATCGTGCATGCATGCATAGGTCGCACAATGCATGCCACGAACAGGGGACTGGTTCGAATTCGTCGTCAGACGCGGATGTTCTACACTGGCTCGTCAAAGCAAATCCCAGAACTACGGTTAGAGATTCTAAATAGTTAAGCCGGCGTTGATCGAACTTGGGTATGGATGAACTCGATAACTCGCAACGGAGCTGCAGATTATGTCACGTGGACGGTCGGAGTATGCTTCAGACTCGGGTAAATAGATTGTTGGACCGCGTGCGTAAACGATTGCATTCCACGTTGTTGATACTGTCGTGGATTCTAATCCGCAAGTGTACGGACACGATGTGGGCTCGCCTCGCTACAGGATATTTGCTTCAAGTTTCGAAACTTCGTGTTTAAGGATTCGAGGAATCGTTTTGTACAACGAAAGACGTCCGAGGACGTAATGGTATTATTTAGAACGTGCGTGGATAAGTTGGATTCAATGGCTAAGTAGCTCGAGGATAGAGATCGATCAGCATCTTATTTGTATCTTTCGTGGCAGAAAATTGAATTAGTTTGCGGTTGGTGTATATAGCGATGAGACGAGTTAATACTTTGTATAGTCAAATGTATTTAAACTTATTCGCAGTATAGAGTTAATCGTCGTTCGCTCGGTATGCGTATACAAGGTAATGCTTACGTTCTATAACTATAACAATGCTCGATATCGATTGTCCTAAAGATCGTGTTCGTTTATGTTAGAATTTAATCTTAAAGTCAAGATTAATAATCTGTGGAGGGCACAATGTTTATGTTAAAATAACATTCGGTGATATTTATTAAACAGAACTACAGAAATGTATATAAGCGAGTGATATAATTAACAACGTATGCAGATTGTTAACAGTTGGCCAGTTACTCTCAGACTAGACGTAGATAGGTAGTATCTCTTAAACGTAGGTGTCTGTGTAAGAGTATTTGCGCCTATGCGTGTAATATCGTTGTATTCCAACAGTTTATTTATATCGGTCCGGGGAGTAAGAAAGTTTAAATTCGACTTCGGTCGGGGGTTGCACGTAGCGGCGATATTGTTTTGTCCGGAGTTTGTTTATCGTTACGTTTCGTGCGTTAAGACGGCGTCAGTGTCCCGAGGCAAAACAACACGAGTCGCTCTCGATTCGCATCGTCCTCTGACTCACGCGCCGCTACAAGTTCGAGACACAAAATCGGAAAGAATTACGAGCGAATTACGTTGTAATGATTTACTTAACTCGATACGCGATACGATAAAATGAAATTAATTCAATCTCGAATCCTTTTCTACGCCCATCGAATTAACAAGAAGATACGATCTAGTCACAGTTGGTAAACCGTTTATTCATCCACTTATCTTCATCTCGAAAATTTGCAAAACGTATCGTAAGAAAAACAGGGTTGAACTCGCAAAGTTTTTCTCGCGGATAACGCTAATTGGCTGGCTGGCCAACAGTGTGTAGAAAAGAGCAGCGAGAGAAGGTTGGGAAGGGGGCACGCGTCGGTCCTGCATACCAAACGAGTCGAGAGTAGCCGACGCTGTAATTTAGCTAGCATTCGCTTTCTAGGAATCAGGATAGACTGATTCAGGAAGCGAAGGCGAACCACCCATCGACGACTGTTCGTTTCTGCTTTGATAGGTCGAATGAATTTTTTCACTCCGCGTGTAGTTCGATTCACCGTACCACGGAGAACACTTTCAGAACGTGACTGTGTTGTTGGAATAAACGAGTTCCTTGATTACTTGGTTCCTTTCAAAAATCTACCTATATAACGCATTTATGCGCAGCAACGGTTATATCGTGATTAACTGAATTTAAATGGATATTCACCTGTTGGTTTATGTAACCTTTAAACCTTATGTAACCTTCACGAGATCGTCGAACCTTTAGTACATGGAACTTACTTACCGAAGAAATCGATTTTGTAAGAGGATTTTCTCGTATCCTTTCTTTAAAATATTAGCTTGTTGCATAATAAATGGCATCTTCCAACTACTATTTTCTTTTCTTATCACGATAGCCAGCCTTCTAACTGCCATTATCCCGCAACATTCGTCCCAAAGAGGCCATTTAAGAAGTTTATCGAAGGTAATTCTAGCGTTAAGAAGAAACAAGTAAGAAAAATCCCGATTCTCGTAAACTCTCGCCGCAACCTGGTCGCTGCGAATCTTTTTCACCCTCGCCTCGTTCGTTATCAATCACAAAAGTCGGAACAGGAACCGGTGTAGTCCGATGGCGAACCGAATGAATGCGTTGCTCTCTATCGTTGCATCTCGCAGCGAGCGTTTCTATTCAACTCGTCTACCGTATAAACTCACCGCTCGTTCCAACCACCCCTTTCTCTCTCTTTCTGCCTGTCAGCGATATGCCACGAAGTTTCGATGCGGCCAGGGCACATGGAATAATTTTGCAACTGGTAGCAACGTTACCCTCGATATCGGCATATATACCAGTGGCTGCAGTATCGAGAAGGGTGCCGCGGGGAAAACGTTTGCCTCTTGCGCGTTTGCACCTATCCTGGTGCGCACTAGACTGTTCATTTAATGCATACGAGCCAGAGGAAGTGTGCGTTCGAATATATGCCGCTAATGGTCCGCATCGTGGACAGTGTTACACGGTTCCATTGTGCTACCCTTCTCGAGCTTGGAACCAGCTTCTTTTCTTGCTTTCGCATTCTCTCTCTATCTTTTTCTTCGTTAGTTCGCGATTTCTTTCGCTAGTTTTACTCGTCCGGCGTTCTTTCGACTTCTCCCCTATTTATTCTCTGTCTCGTTTGCACGTTTGTTCGCTACCATCTCGTTTACACCGAGCGTCGCAATTTTCTCTCGGTGGGTGACGACAACGGGCAGACGAAGACAACCGTGAACGCGCCTTTGACACGTGCTTCCCTTTCCGAGTCGACGACGATCGTTGGTCGGCTTACAAAAGCTTCCACGCGCCACTCTTTAACGTAGAAAGCACGGCGGATACGCCTTCCGCGCGTTGCAGTTTCGTCGACCTGTTTGGCCTGATTCTCCATTTTTGTTCCTTTCTTTGAGTGCGTGTACGATGGCGACCGTTGAAAGCGAGTTCGACAATAGCGACGTTAGGACAGGGTAGCGTCAACCTCGCGTTGTATCAACGAAAAATCGTTGTAATAATCGAGCTCGGCTGTTAAACCAATCGATTCTAGTTTCTGAATTTTTCTAACTTTACAATATACGAGTACCTACGCGAATCTTCTCCATACACTTCCTTTTTTATATCAACGATGTCTGCTATTATTTAATTTCCTCGAACGCAACGAAGAACCAACTCGGAGAAGAATTTTTACCGAGGATCCGTTAAACTTTCAAATATCAAATTCCTATTTAACACCTTGCCGATAATTTAGCGACTGCGTAACGAGTCGTTCTTAAGAGGCCACGGCGAAGGTTCGTTACATTCAGCTGCTCGTATTCCTTTCGTTGCATACGAAACGAGTTCGATATTAATTTCGAGGAATCTCCTGTATCTCTAACCGGGCCTCTATCCGCTGATATTGAAATCGAGCCTCCTGCACAGCACGAACGCGTCTTCCGAGTACGTGTTAGATAAATACGATATTCTCGCGATACGTTCGCGCTGCCGTAACGAGCTCTCAAGCCCTCGCAACGAATGCAAATCGACGAATACAAATAAGCACGATTGGCATCGTTTTCGTCGATGCAATTTTTCAACTCTTTGTAGGTCACGTAGCGCGAAAGGCGCCGTTGCATCAGTTTACGATGCGTCGCGGTTGATTTTAATAACAAATTATGAGATAAAAATTAATACTACTTGGGAATTTATTTTATATATTTTAAATATCAAGTTCGCGTTCAAATATGTTAGATCGTCGCAAAAGTTTCTTTCTTGTTTTACGTTATTTTATCGAATTACGTTTGATCTGTTCTATCAAGACAAAGACCACAACGTTTCACAGATCGTATTTCGTGTTTGTATAAAGACGCATCGTTGAAAAAGACGCGTTTGTAAAAAGGAAAGACACTTTTGCCACAACCTGCCGTATTATTCGAATACTTTTGTAAACGCGATCTTCGTCAACGTTTAAAGACTTACAAGTTTCGAATATACCGTGCATCTTTCGTCTTACGATGCGTCGATCGAAGAGCTTCTGCGATGATCAATAACGTTGAAACCACTGTTACATGTCTCATCACGTTGATAAGATATGCGATGTCCCTTCGTGGACTAGTTACAACATGGGTGGCAACTAATCCGATTAGAATCCGATCTCCGCGACGGACAAGGAAAACGATGGCTACCTCGAGTCACCTCTATCCACAGGTGGCCAATTAATTTACAAGCGCACACACTTTGCGTGACATCGATTGATATCCCTAGCGTGGCACCAAGTCGAGCCCTTCCGTCTATCTACGACGAACCACGCTTTTCCAGTGTACCTACAAGGGTTTGAGGATAGTCGACGATGGTAGACGATGTACCGGGACCGAATTACCTGCTATCGGTCCCGTGTACGGCAAATGCGTTCATTGTTTCTTCGTCGAACAGAATTTTCACGTTGAAAGGGACGAAAAGGGCTTGTCCTCGTTTTCGGGGTCTGATTTATTGAAACTTTGTTCGGCTACTCCGAAGAGAACGGTATTAAGTGGAAGTTGATTTTCGAAAGTTTGGAAATTTCCTGAGGCACGAAGAGTGTTTTATAAATTACTCGAATACAAATTAACTCTCCCTCTCTCTCTATCTATCTATTTTTATATACAGATTAAATAATTCCAAAGAATCGAACGAATGTACATTGTTCTATATCGTTTCAATTATCGTACAGTATATGCATGATTATCAACGATCGTTTAACGATTATACCGATACAATTTGATATGCGAGATTAAGAAATTACGTATTCTTATTTCTAGGTGTCAAAGTATCTCAGTTTTTATATTTGTACGTATTCGAGGAATCTTTTAGTTGCACTTAATTTTGCAATTTCAACGTTAAAAATTTCTATCACGCTGTTATAATTTTAATCGATATAACGAAAAAGACTTTTATTTTCTTGTCGGATTACGTTCGCAAAGTCGTACGATCGGACGTGAAGATCGATCGGAATACGTAAAACGGAAACAAGGAGAGACTCGAGTATCTATATAACGTTAAAGCGGCGAAAGTAGTTAAGAGAATATATTTTCGGTATTGGCGCGTCTTCGACTCTTTCGGTTGGAGAAGTCTGCCGGAAAATCGTCGAATTTCGAGCAGACAAGCACGGAACAAAGCGCATCGAAGGTGCGTTTTGCGAGTTTCCCCTGCCATTCTCCCTTTTTTTTTCCTCTTGCCCCTTTATTTTGCCCTTCGCCTACTCCTATCCTCTTTGAACACTTGTTGCACGCGGCATCGTGGGCGTGAAATCGATTTCGTTGCAGCCGATATCCGGTGACAAGAGGTCCCTGCGATTTTCCACGACGCGTGTGCTCGTTTTTCACTGTACCGATGGGCTTCGTTACAGACAATCCTCTCTCGCCCTCTTTCATCCCCTGCCCGTTTCGAAAACCATACCACGACCTCGAACTTCCGAGCCGTTTCCGCTTTTTCGGATTATCTCCGGCGAGTTGGCCGCGGGGTCGACGAGAATTCCACTGAAATTGCATCCCCGAAGCCGGACAACGCGATAATCCTCGCCAGCCCTCTGCTTCGCATGAAAAGAAGCGGAATCGAACTACCGCAGCTCGCGAAGCGACCAACAAGTCCGCGAACGCGATGTTCAACCAGTTCCTACGTTTAGATTTCTGCCTAAGGGGGTGCGACATTTTTTTCAGGGCGGATTAAACTAGAGCGTCAAGGAATTTGAATTCTTTTCCGATATAGTTGCGGTACGATGTACTTCGTAGATAGTTCGAGACATCCTAAAGGAAGATTCGCCAGGATTTTACCTCGTACAACGAGTTTCTATGTTCAGATTTCGTAAGTTTCGTTGGCCTGGGTCGAATCTTTTTCCAGATGGACTAACGCGTAGAGTTAAGAAGAAGATCTAATTTTTCGTCGATATTTTCAGGATTTCGTAAAATTTCTAGACAGTTCCGGACGTTTTGGAGAAAGATTTGCCAGGTTTTTATTCCATACAACGAATTTCTCTGGTTAGATTTCTAAGAAAGTTGACATTTTTTTGAGAATGGTTTAGCGCGTTCATGAAAATTTAATTCTTGTTTGTTGTTTGTGGTTCGTCGAAGTTTGTAAATAATTTGAGAAATGTTGTTGTTGGAAGAGCGAGTTAGCTGTAATAAAATTTCGTTCGCAGACGCATTTAATTTATAGCCGAACAACGTATTTAATTTTGCAATTTGCTTCAACTTTGCAACGAGTCGATCGATTTCTCTCAAACTGCGATCCTCAGCCGGCACTGGCAACCGAGCAAAACTTTTTATCAAATTAGCAACGCCACCTGAGAAGGAAGCATAATTCGTCGAGGACGCCAATCGTACCTTTTCACGGCATCTAATTGCCATGCTGTATATTAATCGATCCCGAAAGCCAGATGAACTGTCACGATTAACCGGTGGCAACGAATTATACGCCAAGTTCTGACTATCGATCGAACATATCGCATGAAATTGCATAGCTCGATGATCCCTATAATTGGAACAGACTAAGGATAATTAGAGAAAGCTTTGAACGCGATTCGACGAATTTAACCAATTTTTCGCCAAATTGTTACTCGCTAGGTAAAATATCAGGTTATTGTGTAACAAAACGATTTAGAGAGGCACATATAATATTTTATTAGAAACGGTAATTTATCGTTAATTTGTAAACTTTGATCAAATTTAAATACAATTACTACGAATCGATCGAAGCGTTTAAATATTTGTAAAATCCTGCGCGATTTCTACTTGCAACTACTTCGAAACGTAATTTCTTGAAATTTTGGACAACCGAAATACGATCTAAAACTATTGTCCGCTAAATTAAGAAATTTGTCCGCGTCTCGTCTACGTATTTTTGAAGTTTCTGGTTGCACGATCTCTCGGTCATCGGTTTTTTCAACGAACGTCTCTTTACAAATTCGCCTTATTAACGAAACATAACGACATTTTGTCGCGAAAGGGGGGTAACAAGAGATTCTCGAGTGATTTGCGAGACTGCAACGAAGCCAGGAAGGCGTTTTCCGCCGAAAAAGAAAAATCCCGGATGGACTTTCATAAAATGCGAATAAAGCTTCGTGGTGGTGGAATTTTATGTCAAAAAATAAAAAGGTATGACGCAGTGACCATGATTTATACCAAGAATAAATATCGTCGCGTGATAAACATCGCTTCTGAAACGAGAGAGTTTCGTTCGAATAATAATCGTCGATAGAACGAAAGTTCACTAAATTCGAGCTATATACACAACCAAATAATGTTCTTTGCATCCAGATCGTTCTATATATATATATATATATATATATATAAAAAAGAAGATACAAGAAAGAAAAGAGAAAAAAATTTCGTCGAATCGATACGAGCTCGCGATATCAATTTCGTCCGTGTTCGTTTTCCAATGGGACACGACAGAGCCGGATATTCATAATTGCAGGGAACTACGAGAGACCGTCTGGGCTGTAGCAAAACAAGCCAACAGACACTAACGGAAGTAGCAGTCGCGATCTAATGGACGGCGACGTGGCAAGAAACAAGAATTGCCCCGGCAGGACGACGATCGCATTCCAAGAAGAACGAAATTCCAAATAACTGGGGAGTAGACGCGATAAACGCGAGCATGAAAAGATAGGGATCGAATGAGAACGTTGCATAGTAGCGTAATATCGTATATACGCTATCCTCCATAGGTATTCGGATACTTTAATAAATTTCTGTTAATTCCGTAGACACACACAAATTTCGTTAACGCGTAGAAATTAATTGTAAATTGTTAAGTAGAAGCGGTAGTATCTAATACATTGGCGCGGAGCTAGTAAATGGCGAATTGAAATTATATTACTAAAATACCTATTGTGCTTGACGGTGTTTGACATTGGATAGCGGCCATCGTACATAGCAGAAATTTAAATGTTAAAAAAATAAACTAGAATATAGGTATAGCGAATAGGAAATGAACGCGCGCGATAAACAAATTGATTTGAAATTTCATCGATCTAGTCGCGACGGTCGTGTTTCGTTGCCGCGCGAGATATTTTACATAACGTATACGTTTTACATAACGTGAAAGTTGCTTCTGATAATTATGGAAATACATCCGCGAGCCACTGTAAATACAGAAGAAACAGCGACTCTGTGCGAACACGAAGCACGACGAGGCGGCAGGCAGAGGCTCGGCGTATTACCCTCGCGGCCGTTTTCATTTCCGCGCATCCGTCTCTCTCGCTCGCTGTTTGCCCCGAAACGTTACATTATCAGCGGAACGGTCATGGAAATTGCGCGTTTTGTCACGTTGAACGCGGTCCAGCGGCAAAGGACGGGTTTCGCGAACGAGGAAAGGGGGCGTGTAGAGGAGAGAACCGGCGATCAACGGTCATTTCCAGAAAGCCAGGCTCGTGGACGGGACGAAAGGATGATAACTGGGCTTTTCTCTGGTATCCGGGGTCTGGATATAACACGCACCGTGGGCGCAGGTGAGACAGCCAGAGGGATGGGTAACGGTAACGTGCATTGCGTGACGTTATATAATGCCCTGTAACCTCCCCTGCCGCGTGCAAAACTCCAAAACAAACTCCTTTATTCCGCGAATATAGGCGGCGGTGCGCGTCGCGCGAAACCACAATCCCCGCACATGTATCAAGCTGTCCGCGACTCGCTCTCTAATTTGCATTTCAACGCTTGCCTCTCGTCCATTATTACCAGCGGAACAGCTTGGTTGAATTTCACAGACGCATCCCGAGCACTCCTCTCTCTACTGCCCACCCACCCCCTCGACATCCACCCTTGACGCTCACACCCTGCGGACCTGGTCGCCGTCAGGTTACCCGTTCTCTGCGTCGCTGGCCGTATCTCGCTCTAGCCACGATGTTTCGATGAAACTGCGCGTGACAAAAGCTGTTTTATTTGAAACGAAGAACGTCATACGCAGGAACCTAATATCGCGCGAAGAATCGAGACGAATCGAAGTGGTAATTTACAGAATCGAAAGAATATCGGAGATCTCCGTCTTCCTTTCTCTTTCCATGAATTTATGGCCATGGTAACGTAACCTGGAATCTGGCTAGCATCGGGTCTTCCGGTGGCCGGGCTCTCGATTTCCGTAACAAACGATGAATCCTTCTCGCGGCTCTGACTGCCGTGAATTTACAACAACGCGTGGCAAACAGCCGCCCTGATGGCTCGCGAATTTATCCGGAATTAAATTACGTCGGGCGACGAATGTTGTTTTTTAACACTGGATTTTTGGATGTTGATGTTTTTAACGTGTCGGCGTTTAAACGTTGTGCAAACATTTGTCTATAAAGTAGTTGCTGGAGGCAAAAAGGCAAAGAAAAAAATATCGTCCATTTTACGGAGAGAAAAGCGACGCGCGAGACAACGACACGGAAATGTTACGATACGTTCCCTCGTTGCCGGAAATAAAATGTCACGTTAAACATTTCGCTACGCACGTCCCGTACTTTGCTTTAATTTCAATCTATCGAGCCGTTTAACGTACTTCACCTAGATGCGTCCAATGAAACTTTGAAATTTCTTCCTATTACAACGGAATATCGTAAGAAATATCATACTACGAAATAGTATATCGCTTCCGGAAGATAGAAAATAAAATCACGAAAGCGGTTAAAGCGTTGAGCGATTCGAATAGTCAATTTTTACGTTTAATTGCGAAGATGTCGCGACAGAAATTTTCCGCGCGAACGTCAGTACCAGCGGGACGTTCGTTCTATCCAGTTAACCACTTTCGCCAAGTATCAATCGTCCTTTCACGGAAGAAACCGCCCTAGGAATGTCACTGCCGGTGTGCCGGTGGCAGAGATGTCAGAGGGATGCGGCCGTCTAATTTCTCAACGTTTTTCCGCTTATCCGGCCCGTCCGGTTGTTCCAAGGTTTCGCTCGCTCTCGCCACCTATCCCAGAACAAATAAAAGGTGCGTAAATTGCAGCCCGTTTGAAATATGCGACTGTCCGCAAGAAATGCAGACGAGAAGACGGTGGTAAATCAACCGTCTCTTGTTTACGACAATGCGGCATAAACTTCCGTCCCTTTTTCTCTTGTCACCGCGTAAATAAATAGAATGTTTCAAGATGTTTCGAACGTACGAGTCGATCGAGTAGCTAGAGATGAAAGACGACGAAACGAACATTTTTGTCCATTAGATATTTACAGCGTTTCATTACGTTCTAATTTCTAACGATAGGTCGATGCATACAAAATATTATTCTCTCGAACGATCCGATGAGAAACCACATCGTGAACCGTATAAATTGAAAAATGTAGATAAAAAAATAATCTTTGTAGAAAGAAGAATTTGTTCGATAGCTTAAGAAAAATTCGATCTTGAAGAAGGTATTAACTGTTGGCTATAGAATACTTGTTTCTGGCAATTTACATTTTTCGATCATTTTAAATCGTTATCACGACGTAGAGGAGAATTTAAAGAGTATCGCTGGTATAGGAAATATGTAAGGTTGCTCGACGTACAACTCGCGTGGTTTGCTCGACAAATGAGCTTCGTGGGATCGAGTTATTGCTCGTAAAAAGTGCGGCGGTTACGAGCGTGTTATATAGCGGACTGGCATATCATTACCTTTCTTTGATGAAACGCGTACAATCCCATATCAGTACGTTAACACGTTTGCTACCACGCATCACGTATGTGTGACGCATCAGTGGTGAATAATAGAGAGCTTAAAATTGATACAGTACGAGTATGCGTAATTTTTATACTAAATATTTCTCCATTCCTTTTATTAGCATCTGTTGAATTTCTCTGTAAATTCGCAGTACCGAATACGTTAAATCTAAATTTTTTCCGTGTACAGAATATTTTATTTCTATTTTAAAACATTTCGTTTCGTTATATACGCACGTAGATATATTTGATCCTAGGATCTGAGAAAAAGCTGTATTCGTAAAGTCAATCTCAGTTGCTTGCAATATTTCTCATTGTACGATACTTCACTTTCATAAAGACTCCTCTTAAGGGAGGATAAATACTTTCTTAAAGTCAAACTCAAACATCTTAAATACATACAGAAGCGCTTCTTCTCAGAACTACCGTTTGTAAAAAATATCATTTTAAGAAAGATAAATCTACCATACTTGAAACTCCAACCGAGTAAAAGAGAAACAAGACTTAGCTGCCGTTTATATTTTCCAAAATAGCAACCAATACCGTGGCAATGGTAAGCTTTTGTACTATCGAACGTCGAAAGTATATTTTCAAAATATTTGCAACATTTGAAAATCGAAGCTGTCTTCTTCTTGCTGCAAACTTTTCCATTATTATATTGAGTGGGAATAGACAAGTTTTCCACTATTTGTATATCAACTGTAACCAGCCTAACGACAGGAAACCATCCGAAGAAAGACGAATAAGAAGAAGAAGAAGAAAAAGAAGAAGAAGAAGGGAAGGATTCGTGAAAGTCTCGAAGCGAGACGAAGCGTTATGGATCGCGCGGGAAAGAGGGTTGAAAGATTCGATGTTGGAGTAAAGAGGTAGAAAAGAAGAAGGATCGGGATGGAAGAATAGGTAGTGGAAGAAAAGGAAAGTTGAGTGGTATAGCGAGCACGCTGAAGGGTTTCTTCGGAGCTGAAGTGGCATTAAGTTGACACACAAAGAGGAGCGAGCTTAACGTCTGATAAAGCTGACGAGCAAACATGCTTTTTGTGCGAACACGCCGACTGCTCGGTATAATATGTTAATGTGTCGTGAAATACGTTGTCTTTAATAAACGGTGGCATGCGTGCACGTGTTGTCGTTGCGATTTTAGGAAGAAATCTGTGACTGTCGTTGCGATTTTATGAAGAATACAGCAGAAGCGGAAAAAGGACGTTGGCTTGAAAAACGCGTGGCGAGTTTGAAATTCCGTGAGTTTGAAGATCCAGAGATTTATTATATCTATGTCGAAATATATCTATGTATAAATAAATGATCGAATATTAAACAAATTTTTGTATTACGCGTGAGTTGAATCTTTTAATCGTTAAAGTCCCGAATGATAAACGCTTCGTTTAGAAGAGAGGATTTCGTGGCTTCGCAATTTTTGCGAATATAAGCTTGGTTTGTTATTTATGGGACAGCGTTCTACCAACGTAGCTACTGTGTCTGTATCAGTCAGCTTATCCACCATGCCTTTACCGAGCTCTGATGAAGTTGGCAGAAATGGCGATGAAACGTCAGTCTAAAAATAATGAAAACACTTTATAGCCTGAAGCCAGAGCCAGTTCGTGATAAGGTAATATTCTTGCGGTTAGGTTCAAGAAGGACTTACATCGCGTTCAGTATGAACCTGACGGAACATTTCGAAAATGTTGGATTTTCTCTCGATACACTTTCCTTTATATACTATATGATGATGTGAGAAATAATTCGTTTAGGAATTCTTCTTTTTCTGTATAATCATATAACTCTATTAAATATAAGAAATATCTATATTGGTTGTATCTATAAATACTAAATACTAGATACGGAAGCTGGTTAATTCCCGAAGGACGTACGGCGTGCCAGCGATATCCGCAATATCACGCGTTAAAGTGCGTAACTCGTAACTCGTCCCCGACCCTTCTTCGCAGATTACACGTTAATTGGCACGATCTCCCTGAATTCGGTGCCAAAGAGGCACCCTCGACCGATGTTAGACAAGCAAACGGTTCGTCAAACGCGTCCCAATTCCTCCTAGCCCTCAAATTCGCATAAGGAGGCTCAGCAGTAACGAATAAATATCAATCAGATAAGAATAAAATTCGTCTAAGGTAGCGAAGGTTCAGCGATGACAGACAAACCTTGATTTCGGAATACTGTAGTCTGACGTTCTCTATTCACAGAACCGTATGCGGTTGTTTTACTACACGGCTAATTAACCGAAAAGGAATCATAGTAGGAGATACTACAGCTCGCGAGATATCTCTCTATACCATGGCTTCGATAAAAAAGTATCGTATCCCTAAAACAAATGGGAGATGCTGGTTGAAAGGAAGCGGAGCACGAAACGAACAAGTCGAGCATAACTGGTTCTTAGACAGTTCATTAGGCGGGACAGACGGTGGTATCAATTTCCGGCGTCTGACGTTATCCATCGGAATGTAAAAATAACGAGAAGGCTACTCGGAAAGGGAGCGTTGCGCGCTATCGACGCACCGGACCGTTGGCAAAGATAATTTTTCTCGCTGTTAACGAGAGACAAGAGATCGTTCGCTAACGATGACGCAACGCAAGCCTCTGTTGCTGACAAAAAAAAAAAAAAGAAAGAAAAAAAGCACAGGAGAAGGAGAGAGAGGGAGTATCGGCGGCGATCGTAGTTGTCCTCGAGAGACAAAGTCGCTGCTATGGCTATTGTTGTTAAAGCTTAGCCCACCGGCATCCCGTACTTGATACGGTGTACCGCCAAAAAAAGGTTTTATTACTTTCGTTTTACGTCGAAACGAATCGACAGGCCTCGATAACATCGGCGATATGTTACGAAGAGATTCGTACATATGTGTGCAGGATATTATAGACGAAACAGGAATACTTTATATCCGAGGAATGTAACGTTTGATCTTGTCTGACTTTACAACGATGAGATTTTAATCCTTGATTATGTAATCTACGCGTACGCGTGTACAATACATGTACGTTTTTCCGAATATTTATAAGAACTTTTGGACACAATGTTTTCGTTCGAACCAGCCATGCTCGATACACAAATACATTGTATCTTATGTAAATTGTAAGAAAAGTAGAATATGAAAATATTTTATACGGTGATTCTCGAGAAAGACGAGCGATAACGTAATAAAGGTTCGAGGAGAACGACGTACGAGAACGAGCAGGGGATGTTACATGGGGTAAGAATTTCTAAAAAGCAGAGGGTTACATCGTATTTGGTCAGATATTGAAGCTTTCACGGAGGAAACATGGAATGTTAAGTACGTAGAATGGGATTGCACGCGTGTTTTGAACGTTGTTTGAGTTGAATATTTTCGGAGCTATCCCCGGCACAGGGAAATTGAATTCATTAATCAAATTCGCGGAAGAAAGGACGACGCATCTTTTTCTTACGCGTTGCCCCGTAAGAAATCCAGGATGATAAATAGCCGGGTCAGAAGGGACCAAAAGTTATCCTCCTTTGTTTCTCGGACTTCTTCCCTTAACCAGCGAGACTTTATCTTCCACTTGGATATTCACTGTTTTGGAACTTCTACTATTTTGTATTAATTCCACGTTTATCGCTTCAACAATTTTTAATTTCCCGGTTTGTCTGTTTTCTACGAAAATCTTCTCTTTTAACGTCTATTCGTATTTGTGTTACAAATAAATGTCGCAAAACGCAAAGAACACGAGTATATTTAAAACTTTTGTTCAATAATCGTTCTTCGGATTGTATTATCTATAAAAGACGTAAAAAGTATACGAAGGGAGAAGAAAGAAGAAATAAATAAATAAAAATAGAAGGTATGTAAATAGAAGAAAAACTAAATTCGATATAAATTTCTTTCTCACTTAAAGTTTCTTTCCTAACGTCGTGTTACATGTTAAGAGCCTCTTGTCCAAATATTTAGATGCATACTATATATTACTTATCCGAGTATCGTACATAATTGCCTTTTACTTTTGATACTTTTCTTTTTGTACTTGCTAAAAAATTATTAAACAAAGTTTTCAATATCCAAAGCACGATGAACAGAACTAGAATAGTTATTTCTTTATTTATATGCATTATCCTTCGACTGAACTATACTAATTGTATGGAACAATCGATCACGAGGCGTTCTCACAACCGGTCCGGAACTGTTTTCATCGAATGATTGTAACGCTAATCCACTTTTTCTCTTCTCTTCTGTTGTTTTTAATCCCCTTCATCCAGTATCAATCGAACGCGTTCGGTCTTTTCAAAGGGCGACACGCGAGTTGCAAGTAATAATCGATACGTAGCGTAACAGGACGTCAAAGCGGACGCAGGAACTTTTATTCGGCCTTTGACACCCGCGAATCTCTATTTTCACTCTCTTCCTTTCTATTCCTATTCCTATTTAATACGGTTACCGTTTCCTATATGGGTTTTCCACTCAACAAGTAGACAATTCTGTATATTAAGACAATGAGATACGAATCTACCTTTGTATCATTATCTTGCGCGATGTCTGATTCAATATCAGGTATATTTATTTAAAACACCTCTCCACAATCCCAAGTATCATTCTGATACTAACATTTAACGAAATAAAATCTCTACGATTTCTGAGGAAGTATTAACTATATCTATATTTTGTTCTAATAATTTTGCGTATTTATCGTATGTATTAAAACATTAACGTATAACGTACAGCAAGTAGATTTTGTACAGTGCTCGAGAAAGACCCTACGATATCTACTTAACATTTCTTTCGGACATCGCTTCCATCAACGATATCCAACACGGGTTTTCCAACATTCGAATCTCGTGTTTTTGTACTTTCGACGCGGGAAAATTTTCGTAGCCGAACGTTTGTACAGTTGTAGCAGGTAGATGCTTTTGTAAGCGGAAACACGTTGACGATACTCAACCGTATCAGTTCTCGAGCGTAAATCGTGTTTCACTGGGATGCAAAAATCGTTCAGGTATTTTGACGAATTCTATGAAACATACACAGTATGTGTACGTAACACGTTGTCGTCACGTTACGCAACTTCGTCGCTCCGTCAATATTTGTATTTAATTTTCATCTCTTGCCCGCGTTAATTGCGTGCGCCTACACGCGCCAACGACGAGGGTGGGGAACGTCATTGGAAAAAGGTTCGTCGGCCATCCGCAATATTCGGCTTTACGGTTCACTTTTTCATGATTTTATGACGTATTTATCGAATAGTCGACTATATGCGCGATCGCGCACGAATTTACACGTATCTCACTCGCGTAGTTACGGCCGCGTTGTTTATCATTTTAGCGTACCCGTTGTTGGAAAAATCGTCGGCTCACGGGAACAGAGGTTTTCACAACTACGCGATTAACCGATAGATTTACATCTCTCGCCTTTGTTATTTTGTCTGTCGTCTTTGATTCTCGCGTGTTGATTTACCGTCAGTGTAAACATCGTTTAACTAAACTCGGTAGAAACTGCCAGCCTCCGTTCGGACGCAAATTGAAACCATTTCTCTATAGAAGACCAGTGTGTCGGATACGAGCGAATAAGCAAAGAGCATTAAGCGATATGCTTTCAAAAATAATAT
Source organism: Bombus fervidus (assembly GCF_041682495.2). Classification (NCBI taxonomy): domain Eukaryota; kingdom Metazoa; phylum Arthropoda; class Insecta; order Hymenoptera; family Apidae; genus Bombus; species Bombus fervidus. The sequence goes on along the minus strand of NC_091525.1, from coordinate 12,378,909 downwards.
TAACACCCTCGTCTTTTGCGTCAATTTTCGACGCAATAGAGGCAAGAAAATTTCTGCAACGAGAATTACAGCTACCAAAGACAGCGAAGTCGAGATCGCAAAAATGCTTGAAAACGAAATGTCGCAAAATAAACGCGCGCATCGGTCGAACAAAAGAACGAATTCAGACGCGCTCTGTAATAGCTGTTTTGGACGCGGAACCACGAGTATCGTTCGTGGTCGAGGGGCGGTAGACCGTCGGGGTGGATAAAGAATTAATATTGTATTTTCGCTGGTGTTAAAAAGACGGAAAAGCAGCTGGGCCGACACGCATGCGGTCGGAATGAACTGGAACGCGTGGAACTCCGTGCACACGCGTCTGAAATCGTTTTTGCATTACGACAGTGAGAGAGAAATGCATGGAACTCTGCGTAAGCGGATTCGTCGTCGCTTTCGCTCGACATAGAATAGTTTGTCCCTACAGTGACGTGAAATTTTAACGCGGCTTGCTCGCCTTTTTTTCCCTTTCACCCTCCGCGCCACGTTTTTAACGATCCTCCATTTCCGTGTGTCGTTTACGCGCGTATCGGGCATTATATTTCGTTGACACACTGAAATCCGCTGCAGAATGTTGCATTGGAATCTGCTGCCGCGGGGATTCGAAATTTGAGAAGATTTTTCGAGGACGGGCTTTATGGCGTTTGAAACGCGACGCGCATCAAAGGCCTTGCGATGCTTTTTGTTTATAATTCGCAGTCGTCTGTGTATCGAGAAATTGATAAATTTTACCATACTTTGTCGCGACTCCGCGATAGCGTCGATACAAACAAGAGCAAGTTGTATTAATAGCATCGGCGTAAGACGTTTTGTTTCCAAACTACGTCCGTCCTTGGCGTTGGTCGTCTTTTTTGCACGCAGGCTCGTCGATAGAACGGGAGAGAAAGGGAGAAAAAACGAAAACAGGAAACAGTGGCGAATGGGTCGTGCTTTTTAATCCTGTTACTTTGGTAATTCCAAGGCACAACCGATCGATCCAGGTTTACCAGAAACGTGCCTTGAAAACACGCGTTAAAAGCACTTGGACATCTCCGCGAGGTTCTTACGATTATTCGCATATCGTCTCATTCTTCTAATACCTACAAACGAGTACGTATACGTACACACAGGAGAGAGAAATCTAATTAAAATTACCAAGCTCCAACGAATGTTTTACGAACCTTTTAAATAAAACCATCGCGCCTCAGCTTCGTATAGTGTGTTCGTTCGTCGATCGGAGTACTCAACTTGCCAGAGCCATGAACCGAGAGGAAATCGCGACGCTATCATCGTGCTCCATCCCGACAGCTTTTATTGGCCCATTCGGAATTCTTCTCTCTTAGAATCGACCTGTACGCAGGGTCGGAACGTTCGCTCTTTCGAATAATGTTTAACGTATAGCCTTTCGACGATGGTTATATAGGACGGTTGCCTGCACGTTGCGAGATATTTCCTGGCCCGTGCACACGTCCTCTCCCATTTTCCTCCCGTTGGTTAAGGACCGGAATCGACGTCAGGATGCGACGTCGCATTAACCGACCGTTAAATGTTAACGGCGCCCTCGACGGGGATGAAATAAGATCGCGGTGTAGAACTCGGACCTGGTGATAGAGAAAGACTGCGGATCGATTCCGGTGAAATGTGGAAACGTCGCGCGTACGCGTCGACTCCAGAAAGGGATGAACGTGATTCACGGGCTCGACGAAAGTTCACGGGCTCGACGAAAGTCCACGGTTCGTGAGATCGGTGAATACTATTCCTCGTTGAACCACTGTTAAGGCCACCGTCCCCTTTTCTACAGCTTTTCTAGGGCGAGGATGATTGGTCGGAGTCCATGGGAACTCACCAGCGATTTTTCTGTCTGATTAACCCGCTGGACCATGGTTTTTTCTAAGGGGTGGTTTAACGGTGCTGAAAGACGGATGATCGAAGATGGAAACGCGGATGTTTCTTTTTTAAAACACGTAAGGAGATACGATAAAGTATAAAAGAAAAGCGAGGGGAATAATATCGATACAAGATAGAACGATCGAAGTATTTTTAGACAGGTATTGCGTGAAACATCTGTCGAAACGTACAACGATGGCTACGTGGCGTTTCGTCGTGATTGTTTCGTCGAGCAGGATACGTCGCGACGGTATTCGCGAGAAAATTTGCACCTCGATTGCACGCGCTCTTTTATTCATCGATTCCCTGACGAACTCGATGTCCGCTGTCGCTCTGATTCCTGTTTCGCGAGATTAAATCCGTCGATTACCATGCCGTACGTTCTATGAAAGTCGTATGGCCAGAGAAGCGAATGTTTAAAGCGCGAAATCGAGCAGCCTGGATTTCGTTTTAGGGTAAAAAACCAGGCCAGCGCGGTTCAATGTTTTCTCGACGCGAGCGACATTTCGCGATTTTTACCCAGCTGCGTCCTGTCAAGCTGGATCACGTCGGATGATATTGGATTATTCCGAACGGTCGTATTGCCTCGCTCTGAAATATTCCCTGCAGACCGACTCGAATAAGTTTCCAACTGTTAAGCTTCTATCGTTTACCGGCAAATGCGTCCATAATCATCCTGTCAATGGAATCAATCGATGAATAAATAACTTTCTCTTTGTAGATCTATATCGAATAAAACACTCGGGTGTCTATCATCGTCCGACTTGCGCGTATAAATCATTTTTATCTCGTTTTAATATAATATCGATTAAGCAACCATTCGCAGCCAAATATCAGAATGACGAGTAACTTCTTGCCAAATATTTATTTAATCCTTTGCACAATCTCACCTGGCGATTCATCGAGTTCTAGGGTACGAAACCAGCAAACCGGTGCTCGTATCGCTTAACCGGCGCGTGTAAACGTCCCACGTTTCCATTGTAATTGTTTCGAACAATTCCAAGTTAAATACTCGCTGTTTTGTCGACTAATCGGTTTACCGTCAAAGGGGCTAAGTTAACGAGCGATTTTCCGATAGTTGTACAACCTGATGCACCTCTGTGTATGCATGTACGCTTGATTCATAAACTCTCCGTTGAAAACTCGCATTGTTCGAAGCGATTAATTAAACCATTACCGTGAAAATTTGCCTGTTATCGCGATTATCCTTTCTTCTCGACCCTTCACACCTACCCTTTAAGTCTATTCTTTTCTCGCAGTTCTATTCTCCTCAACTTCTACCTACAAGGTTTAAATAAGAAGCGGATGCCGTCCAAGCATCTCGTACTTGTCATATACATTTTCCAGACGGTTTCTAACTGTCACGTGTATTTTCCGATTTGTTTTAAATCTTCGCTGATACAGTTATGGTAGTCTCGTATCGGTTCCAACGAGATTCGGTACATCGTTTCGTACAATACGCGTAATACGTACATTCGTAAAAGCGTCTACGAATACAAGTTGCGTATATTTAAAATAAACGTAAAGTACCGCCGCGTATAACGAGAAAAATCAGCTTCAAACAACATTTTCGTACGCGAACTGTTTTCATCGCTGTCTCGAATCCACTTTTTTTATTTATACTCTGTATATCACGTTTCCGCACCATCGATCCGCATCCATTTCTATGTAACTTTTGAAGTTGATCGTGTTACGCCACGTTCTGGCTTCTAACCTCGGCAAATAAATAAATATTTGCGCACGGGTTAATTAAAACACCCTCTTAGGACACGGGGTTGAGTTCCGCTATCGGCGTACCGAGAGTAAGCAGCACACCACTCGGAAAATGTCTAACTGACGTATCAGCGTTTAAAGGGGACCGTCTCGCGTTTTAGACCCGCCGGCGTTTTCTATTTGTCCGTCTTCTATCCGTGTTGCTATAAACTTTGGTTGTAGTCACGCAGACCCGCTCTTTGGAATCATGAAAGTTTCACAGCCGAATATCCTCGAACTTGCTTACCTTCGTCTCGTTTAAAGTATCCACGCAGAGACTAGAGATTTCTCTTTCTTGTCCTTATTACGTCGATCGTTTGTTCGAGTTAAGAATTTTCTAGAAAGCGCAGCTGCCTGGCTTTACCCCTATGCGTTTCCTACGATGTTTTATCGTTTAATGTTAGATGGGTGTTGCTATAATACGTGTGTTTTCGTTTCACAGTTCTAAGAAGCGTGGATTGCGTTCTAAGTTTTGAACGCTTGTCGCATGGAATACAGGCGTGCGGTATCTTATCTTGTTTTAATACGACTGTATCGGTCAAATAAGCTCGGCCTACTCGCAGCGTTATTCGGCGTATCGTTTATTCTGCAAAAACAGTCGCACGCGATAAGCGCTTTAACGTTTGAAAAACGATTAATTTAATAAAATAACATGTAGAGGAATAATCTCTCGAACACCCATGGTGCCCCAATATTAATAGGAGGAAACAATGAGAATAGGCTGCGCTTGTACCAAATATGTAACAATTTCTTCCGATTGCCGTTGCAAATTCAACGTTAAATTCATGTTAGATTTTTCTACACACGCAACACGAAAGTGAGCCATTTTCCATTCTGGGTATTCTCATGGAAATGGCGCGTCGAGCCAGGAAACAGACTTTATTTACGCGTTCTTAGCCCCGGCATCGCTTCGAGCGAGGATTTTCGGTCTCGGACAGAGTCGCGTGATCGCAGTTTCGCGGTTACTATTCTGAATACGTCGGCTTGTCCGTTATTTACACCTGTCAAGAGCGTCACTTAACACACTTCCGGCAGTTCTTCTGCGTCGCTGCGCACTCGACGCTAGCTGGTCCACGCTTCGGTCCGTTTACTTTTCATTGTGCCACGTGCATATGGGTCACGTACGTCGCCGTGCGAAATTTTTCACGGAGAAATGACGGCGAAACGAACGCGAGCGGAGGATCACGCGGCGCGAATACGATCGAGGTGGTCGATAAAAACGTTGGTTCAGTTTACGGAGTATCGATGCGATACGGTGGATTCCAGGGAAATTCCATGCCTTGCGGTCGATTCTACGTTTCGTGCCGGCTGTTTTCCTTAATTAGGATGGTTCGAGCGCTCTGACTTGCTTTTGAAGCAAACGTAGCGGATTAAAGTGGAAATTCTACGAAAATCGGGTAATCGCGCGATCATATGGGCATTTGTAATTCCATTTGTAATTCATCGAGTACTTATTGCGTAATTTTAAGCGAAATATTCGTCGAGTTTCGTGAACTTTCTACGGCAAAGTTTCCACGATGATTTAAATTATCGATATAATTTAAATGAAACGAGAGAAGCGAAGAACGGTAGAAAATTTCTCTTAGAAAAGAAAAATGCCGATTTACTGGCAATTTATCAGCGAGTGTCTGACAATACGTGTGAAGTTAAATACGTAATTATACCGTAATAATGTCTGCTTGCAAACCGTCTGCGTAAAATCTCGCTAAAAACTCTTTCGTAATACTCTTGTAAAAATGTACGTGATGTTGAAGTTAAAAAGGAACACAGCTGTAGCAAAAATGTTCCAATAAACTACCTCCTTTTTACACGGGTAGGTATCACTCCACACGTGTTTAACGCGTCTCACCATACACACAAATTTCACTTATTTGGCCTTTTTCCTCATTTTCCTTTCTTTTCAAAATTTTCCCTATCTTTTTATACCTCTTGATATATAAATCATGATGACTCTTTTTTTACGACACTCGATGCGTATTTTACGATCTTTTTAAATAGCCATAAACAGCAATAGCCACGTTCCAGTATTTTCACGAGAACAAAACCGGCTGGAACGAGCAAGTCAAATAGGACACCCGATATAACAGTTGCTTTTATCGCGACTAGTCGTAAAAAGCTGTGCTGTAATTGTCACGACTTCACCGGTTCTCGCGGAAATGCCGTGTAACACGCGGCGAATTATGCGCTCGCATGTTCTCGCGGCGCGTGTTCACACGCCGATAAGTGTCTATCGCTATGAAAATCCCCGTGAAACTCTCGCACACCTGATTTCCTACAAAATATTCTAACTGCGTCGTTCGCGATATCGACCACTGTTTTTCGATCGGTTCTATTTTGTAAGTGCGCCGATCGAATTACGGCTATCGCCAAAAATACATTCGCCCGTGAATTTACAGAGTATAGCGAGATACATTTTATTCGACGATGGTAACTTCTTTCTCGATTAATATTCCGGTCGTTCGTTGGTATCGAATATTACGTAGAGAACTCGACACTTTCTACTGTGTTTCAGAATATTTTACGAGGGCAAAGGTTTAAGCCTGAGGATTTAGGAACTTTTTCGGTAAACTTTTCGTTTCATGTATTTTTTTTTTGCGAATTAGCTTAACAAATAGGATAGCGCATAGAACGAACATGCAAAGATTTAATTATACTCCGTTATCCGAATCCTTTTCGGCCAGTACATAATAACAGTCATCAAAACCGCATGAAAACTTCGGTTTTCATCGTGCGTGTGAAGCAAGCTAGTTTGCACACTGGTATCTTATGGCATTTGCATTTATTGTCCGTTTATTTAACAATAAAACGAGACCGACGGTACAGCGTATTCGGCGGTATCGCGGGACGCCGTAAATTCGACCGAACGCGGCCGGCTCGCATCGGTGGGAACCGCAAGAACGCGCGTTACGCGCGATACTAATTTCCGTTTTAATTAACATTTCACTCGGGCAATTAATTAACGTCGCCAGCGTTGGATCGCGCCACAAAGAGACCACGATTCATTCATCGAGCAAACGTTCGGAGAACTGCGAACGAAGCTTCGAAATCGTCCCGCGATCGCTTTCCTTTCTGTCTACGTTTTCTATTCGTTCGATTAATCGTCGAAGTCGTGGCGATGAGGCCGAAGACGCGCGGCCACGGAACACCGATTTACATACTATTAATTAGAGGCTAGCACGTCCTATGCAAATTCCACGTAGCTGCGTATTGTATGTAATTAATGCGGCTTCTCGGCGAAGTGCGCGGTGATTAATGCAGGCTTGGTCGAACGTCGAGGGTTGGTTCTGTGCTCGGTTCCGAGGGAATTGTTGGTAGCTTCTTTGTGCACCGGGGCTTGAAGCAGAGGGAGGGTAGGACGCTGGACGCGTAATGCGAGTCTGTGTTGCTCTTTGGAATTCGAAATCGTTCGCAAGTTGCATCGTGTGTGAGAGGAAACCGAGAGTGTGTTTGTTTCTCCAACGCGGTGATTAACGCGCAATTTATAATCAATTTTTAGTTTTCTAAGGATTTTACAATAGGGTTCGAAAGGGAAGAGACTGTCTTATGGTAAGCGACGTAATGATAAATATTTTTCATTCTTCGTTCTATCTATGTGTGTAGGACGATGAAGAAACGCGGAATGATACATTTTAATGCGAGGATTTGGTATCGTGAATATGGAAAATACAACTAAAAATGGAACAATAAATATATAGGTTGATTTACAACGAAAGGAAGGACGATTCTATCAGAACAATTTTCTAGAAAGCAAATGATCGTACGAAAATATTTATGTTCTACGTTTTTCATCCGTTCTGTCATGTAAAACAACTTTGTTCTCTATGGTATCGTTCAATTTTCCGGAAAACAATGGCTCGTTTTAAAAAACTTTACTCTGCATCTTTTATTCGTTTTGATACGTAAAGTTTCATGACGTACGATTCATCGCTGAACGCTTTCAACTGTATGTTAGTACACGATTTTCGCCAAACAAGATTTCGTCTTTCACCTACTAACCCGAGTTTCGTTTAAGCATAATCAAATATCGTAAAGTTTTCTAAAATCGATGAAAATTCACGCTGGAATTTTTAAATATTAATTCGAAAGTTTCGACAAGCAAACAAATATCGCGTTACCGCGGTATCTCTATCAACTTTCCACTGGCAAGGAAACTTTAGATTTTCAATAATATTCCCGGTTATCGTTGGAGGATTCGTTGCGCGGGGATTCGGCGTGGAGGCGCCCCGATGACGCCTCACCCCTTCCAAGCCCAACCCTCGGCAACGCTGTCAGAAGTAGCAGAGTGTAGATATCGCGAGAGGAGAAGTTACGCGAGAAATTAACTCGCTGCTTGTTATTTCAGTTGCGGATGCGTTGCTTCCCCCTGGGTGAGAGGGTGGAGACGGCTAAACGGGGGTAAGAGAGGAGAGGGTGAAATCGAGTTTCTCAACAGTTGCATGTCGACAATCGGTAATGCTTCTGACGTGTACCAGCTTCCTTTTCTCTCTACGCTCCATGTCCTCCTTCTCTCTGTCTGGCTAGAACGGGGTTACGTCACTTCGCGTCTCTATCTTCATGCACAGAATGTATTGTACCACGATCACCGAGACACCCTGTATATATCTCGAACTGCTATGCGCGAACCTACACGTGTACCGTTACTACTCCACTCGACTAGGCCAAGTTTTCACTCTTTGGAAACCGATGGCTGCTGTATTGACGGGCTGTTTGCTTGAATTTAACCGCGTAGGATAATGGTCGTGAAGCTTCCGCTAGGCTTCTCCACTACGCGAAGCGTAGTTCTTGAGCCCGAGTATTGTCGCGGCCAGATAAACGAGTTTTGAGACAATAGGCTTCGCGTTTAAGCCGACAATGGTCCGCCGCGATATTGCAGGACATGGGTCGGGTTGGAAGATTATTGGAATTTGTAAGGATTCACGGAGCGTGTATATAACGAATACCTATATAATAAATAACATGTACGTAACAGCGTTAAGAATATGGCGAGGTCTGTTGCTCATTGCGAGATCTATTCCAAGATAAGTTTGTTAGCGTCAGCCATTAATTCGCGCGACAGATTCTCCCACTTTATGAATTGCTGTTGAATCGTAAAATTACTAAGCGACACCGAGCTGTTATTTCGAACGACCGTGCCACGGTGAATATTAAAACTCGAAATGGGCAAAGGACCACAGGTTCATTGCGATTCAGAGCGCAAGCCAGCCACGTGCGTTAAATCTCCCGAATGGTCCGTAAACTCTTTCGCGGTAAGTTACTCGACCTGGTCCTCGGTTGCTTAATTAACTGCTAACTGATATCGCGTCGAGATGCGTTCTCGTATCCGTTCTTCAAACCGATGTTTTCATTCTAATTTCTTTATTCGCCTCTCTGTTTCTTCGTTTTCCATGGCCACGGATGAATGATATTTAACACGGAAAGAAGGATCACGGAGAGATGGTAAGTTGCGAGAGAGTTGGCACGAAATTTAAAGGTTGCGTACCGTCGAAGCAACCACGTATTATTAGCTGGTAGCAACGAATGATATTGCTATGCGGTGTATACTTACTAGAGTCGTGGATGTCGGAAAGTTATGGAATGGCTGGCCCTGTAATTTACCTACTAAGTGTTTGCGTACCTGGGGCCGCGGCAGTGTGCAAAGTTAACTAATTAAACACTTAGCCGAAGTTTCGAACAAATTAAACGAATGCCTCCCACCCACCCCATTCTCCCTCTCTCTTTCACCCTCTCACTCTCTCCCTTCTAGCCGCGTCATTAAACATTCCTCGAAGTTTTTATTGCCCTCTTCTTCTTCTCCTTTTTCCCCCTTCGTGCCCGCTATATTTTTTGTTTCGTTATACCACCGGTTATGCTGCTATAGCCTGACGTTTGCCGGGTTGCTTCAAACGCCAAGCTTTTTCGGCACGGCGAGTCCTCCTGGAATTGAAAACATAGCGATATCTTCTCCAAATTCCTTTTAACGCGGAACAGATTAAAATCGAAAACTTTGCGAAAGAAAAAGAACGAAAGCCACGAAAAGACGAGGAATCGTCGGTTCGAACGTTTTTCCACGAGCGAGACGAGGAAGAGCGATCTTCCACGCCGAACAATTTCCATGGGAAATCCTTTGACTCCCCGCCTCTTCTGGACAGAATCGATCGGCTGAAACTTTAATTGGCCGACATTCAAGGTAAATTGCCGGGCCACTACGTCGTCGATACACGGAACCGTATCTGAGCAAATATTATACGTGACTTCGATACGAGGGCCGGATAAATTTCCAGTAAATTTCACGCGGTCTGCTAACCCGGCACTGCTAACGATCGATAAACCGGTTATAATGCTTTAAATTTTAACGCTGATCCCTCCGGCGTGCCTGTAACATTATTATCGCCGCGTAGCCGGTGACGCACGCGTATACCGAACGCTTACTAATAAAACAGCCTCCCGGAACGCATACATCCTCTTTCACCCACTTTCAAACTATTCGCGATGAGTAGTCGAAGGCGTCCGATCGCGATATTTGTTCGCAACTTCCGTGGCTTTCGCCGATGTAACCGACCTATTCGACGCTTTTTACGTTCTTTCCCAGCGTATCGACCTTATCGCCAAACCTCGTCGTCTTTCCCCGTCCGTTTACAAGAGTCCTTTTTACGGTGTCGCACGACGACGAAGCAGAAGCTTTCCATCACCGAGGCAAAGGACTCTACGTTGCTTGGTTTAGCGCGCTACGTTTCCTTATACTTTGCCTGGGATATAGCGTTCGAGTAGAAAGTACAGGAAGATCGATTAAAAGAGAGGAAAGTGGAATCATCGTCACTCTTTTCCTTTCTTCGGTTGAAAATTTTAAGCAAATCGGCAAGTTCTCCGGACAGCGAGTATTATTCTGTGCATTTTCGTACTCTCAAGTTTCTTATAAACGAATATCACTACCATCTTCGACGTAGTTGTTAAATAATTTAAAAACGAAAGGGTTAATTTGAACGATGAAATTAGATCTTCGAGGCAACCGGTCAGGTAGTAGTCGTAAAAAGGCGCGAGCCTCGATCGTGGCCGCGGTTGATCAAGATTAAAAGTTTCAGGAGGTCCCAGTACGGCCAACGAAACTCCTTGGTTACGCTCGTTAAAACTTCCCTTAAGAAAGCTAAGACGTCTTAACGCATATAAATGGATCCGGTTCCATCGTTTGTCCGTGGGGGTTCGCTTAATTCCCCTGGGAACGCGTTAACGCGGTTTTTAGCGCGCCTCTGGGACATTGTTATAGTAGCCTTCGCGATATAACGATATAACGAGGTATTAAATTAAAGAACCGAGTAGTAATATCGACTGATGCAGCCACGCTCTTATAGTCGACCACGTTGTCCTACTTTTTATAGATACGGGCTAAATTACGGCTAAAGTATAATTCACGTAATCTTAACCGAGTTCGAAAGTCTTTAATTTCAGAGCATTCATAAGAACGTATAAATTTTCGTAGCTTCGATCGATTCGTTTATTCGTTTATCGATTGTATCTTTATTGTAAAGGAAATTTAGTAATGCAACGATTAATTTATATTAAATGTGGTCGTTGGAATAGAAGATTGATGCGGTTGCAATAACTCGTGCAGCTTGCAATGCTGTTGAGACACTTTTTAAAGCCGACGAATTCCATCGAGCATCTTGTACAAGATACTTCTCGTATCTGGTTACTTCTCGCTCTATCTCCTCAACTATTATTAAATTACTTCTGAATCGGAGATCTCGTGGGACCTCAGCTCACAGAGTATCGATGACCCGTGTCGGGGTCGACTGGAGTTTTAAATTGTTTCAGAACTATCGACAACTCCCGGCGCAATAGACAATCATCCTCCACTTACTAAATTGCTTAAACTATGATAGAAATTTATAATTTAATGGATCTAAAGGACTTTCGAGATATTCGATCTCTTCGTTTCTTTTAATCAAAGGTTTCGCTTGAAATTGTAGGAAAGCATCGTGAATTAACCATCGATATACATTCTCTATCGTTTCTTCGTTATTTAGAAATTAACTTTCCAGTATCCAACTTGTACAATCTCTGTGATTATATATAATTACGTGTAATTACGTATCGTACGTAGGCAAGTAATATAGAAACACGAAACGAGATTCTTTCGATTTTTTAGAATTAACGTGGTAGATCGGTGACAACGTATAAATGTGTTATTAGAAATACATCCACAGACATGGAATAAGTTTTTTAAACGATACCAAAAGTTGAATTGGCTCTGCGATCCTAAATAATTCAGAAAACAATACGAAAAAGTTAATCGAAAGAGAAATTGAAAAACGCTTAAATAATGTACGAACAGAAAACGAGGGGAAGCAAGATGAAAAGAAAAACATCAGCATTAAAATTATGGGGGACATTGGAGCAATTTTTCACGGCGTGCCGGGCTGTTCTCCAAACAAATACCTGGCAGCACCGCGAGCACCCATAAAAAAGTCATAAGGCGAGCGTTAACAGCGAGAGCAGCAGCGGATCCAAGCGGAAAGAAACACGCGTGTACGTGTCGCTAAAAATATCTCGCCGTCAGGGCTGTCGGCCTTGTTGGCTGAGAAAAGGAAGAAAATATTCGCGAACCGTCCGAAGAGGAAGGGCCGAGGCGAAACGCGACGAAAACGGAGAACAATATTCCGCTCGTGTTTCCCTCAGGTCGCGCATCTGAAAAGATATTGAATCCAAACGTACCTACTCGGCGTCGGCAAAAATTTATTTAACGCTACCGTTATTCAACGTTGGATCGGCGGTGAAAGCACCTTCCACCTTCAAAGACCCTGAGCTTCTTATTTGATAGAGTAATCCAAAGGAATCTCTCGTCGATGCTTACCAGAAGAAAAACGAGGAACGAGAGAGAAAGAACGAATAGAGAGAATAAATATAGAAAATAAAACAGAGAAAAGCAGATAGAAATTCGTATGAAGCAGTTAGAAGGGGAGGACCGATGCTCCGTTTCGAATAATCACGCGAACTCGTCTCGGAACCAGAATTCAGTGGGCCGTTCCTTTCAAAAAAGTTCGCTTCTGCATCGCGATCGATGCACGTTGCATAAGTTTCCTCCTCCACTGGATACATCTGCATGGAGAACGTTTCGTGTTACTTATGTAGCCTGGGATTCGGTTTGCGAGGGATTTTTCGAAAGGGTGAATAGGGTGTGTTTGGTCGTTCGGGGTAGTCGACAGACTCGCGACAGAGTTTCGTAGATACTTTAAATGCTCGGAACGGGAAAACACGCGACGGAAATGGAGAAAGTTCAATGGTTGGTGCGTTTCGATATTTATAGATGTTCGTGTCGCTAATGCGTGGTTCTGCGCAGAAGATATACGTTGTCGTATATTTATAAAACGCGAAGCATTAATTTGGATCAAGCGGACTATGAAATACGAGGTTGCACGACCTCTACGTCGAACCGAAGGAAATCTTAATTTATCGCGAGTCGCTAACAACCTATTATAGCGGCTGATACGATTGTAAACAATCGACCAAAACAAAAATAAATTGCGCGTTTACAATCGATAACTGAGCAAAGGTAGCGTGTATACGTATGGAGGAAGTTGCGGTAATAGGAGCGAAATGCTCGGATCGACTCGTCGTTTAAAGTCACGGTGATGAGATCGAACGTTTCGTTGCCGCGTTTTAATATCTCGTATATAAAATTTACTCAGGTCAGCGCCGAACGTATTAATATCGGCACGGATTTACGGTTTGATTAACGACCGCGCGAGCATTCTATCTACGAAAAGCCCTCGAAAACGTTATTCAAAAGTGCTTTGACGCGTTACCAATTTCGCTCTTCGTTTGACTCCTCTTTTCCAATTAATTTCGCCTGCTCAGCCCCTGGCTGGCGTTCAGATAGTCAAAAGAGGAAAGGAAAAAGGGAGGAATGCTTGGTGGCTTCCTCCGCTAAGCTGATTCAATATAATTACTCGAACTGCGATTTTTATCCGTGTACCCGTTTATTTGATAGGAATCTGTAGGATTCGTTTCGCCGGAACGAATTAAACCCCGTCTTTCTTTGTAGTCGCGATCGGAAATGATATCGCGATCAATGAACCAGACCGATCATTTTTCCCCACATTCTTTTTCTTTTATTCTCTGTCTATTACGTATCTGTTTCTGAAGCTTGTTTGTGTTAATCGCGCGATCCGATCCAATTGTTTCTACGGTTTTACGAAGTGGCTACGTTATAGAATTTCGATACGTTGGGGATTTCATAGCTTGTATAGATCTCATTATAGAATTCAACGCGATCATCTCGGTTTTAGCGTCGAGAAAATCTTTATCAGACTTTTGCTTCGCGGCTTACGTAAAATGGGAGAAAATTAAGAATCTTATAAAATTTCTAGAATATTTCCGAGTCGAAGGATCGACTTTACTCGACGAAAAAAATCTTCTTTGAATCGATCGGAAGTAAAACGTAACAACGACAACAGCGACAAGATGTTTGCGTTCATCTGCCTCGTATCTTGCAGAAGGAGTGCCGATGTAATTGGCCGAGGATAAAAGCGCGAGACTCACGGCATCGCGTCGTTCATCCGGTGCGCGTCATCACACGTCGAGAACCGCTGAAGAATGTTCTCGGGTATCATGAAAATTTCTCCAACTACGCGGAAAGTCGTTTAAAAACTAATCTCACTGCCATTAAAAAGTTGTAACGAGTCGTCCAACTTTCACGCCCCGTCCCTTTCCCACCGTCTATCCGTTCCGTTGATCTCTTGGCTGGCCGAAAAATATCTCCCCGTCAAACGTACTCGAAATCTCAACTTTTCATTGCACGCGAGAGGGAGCGAGAAGAATAGAGGAGAAGAGAGAAAGAGGAAGTGGGTGAGAGAGGACCCGGCATCTCCGCACGCCACGACCGTTATTCTTTCTATCGTTCACAGGCACGACTACGCGCTCGAGAGCGCGCGATATTTACGACGAAAGCGTTTTTTAATACACCTAGCACGAGCTCCTGTGCCGATGGATATTTACGAGGGGCGCAGCGCGAAAATTCGAAACGCGACAACGAAAATTAATCAGCGTTGTATATGGGATGCACAGGGTATGGCGCTTTTGTGTGGCAAGCTTCGATATGTGGTGAAATCATGAAAGCGGCGAGCGATACGGACGATAGAACGTATCCAGAACAACACGTTTGTTCGGTAAACGTATGCTGTTTCTCGTTTTGGTTTTTAGTAATTGAGTTTCGAAGATGATAGGAGTCGCGACTACTGTACGCGTGGCATTTTTGTTCAGGTTAGCTGGTATTTATTCGTGTAAAGTATCGTTCAGAACGAAGTAGCATAGTATTTACGTTAAATAATATTAAATTTCCAATCTTAACGGTTTACAGAACGCTTTATTCGCGGTAGCTTGCTCGCTGAGACGCGCTTCGATTCTCATTACGTTACTCTTTTCCAACGGGACACGCGTCTAGCGCGCGATGGGTTAACAAAGACTAACGAAAAGTTCAAATTCCGCCGAGAAAAACGATCCTCGTTACATTAAAATTACCCATCTATCGAGCGAGCGATCTTTACGAAACAAAGTTGCTTCTCGTTATTAAAAAACAAAGCAGGTGCTCCATTTTTGGCTTTGTTGTCGTGGTAAACGGTTCGTCGATAGCGTCGATCGTCCGCCCGTATCGACGGGGTATTGTTGTTCCAACAGGACCGACGTCTAATCTTTATCCGTTCGCCATTAAGGCGAAAATGTCGCGGGCGACAACAAGGAGACAAGTCAATAAAGCAGAGGGACAAAAGACGTAGAACAAAAGAGTTTTCCCTAAAGGACAAATAAGTTCGGTTATAAAGTAGCTGCTCGTAATATAAAAGACTACCGGCAAATGAGTTTGTGCGCGCGTAAACGTCGACTTGGAAACAGAGGTGGAACGAGGAGAAAGAACGGGGAAGCCGGTTAGAGAGCACCTTGTCGAAGTAGCGAAAAACTAACAGTTAAAACGGAGCTGAAGCAACGTCATAGCGCGATATTATATCCTTTTCTCTTCGCGACAAGAAGCAGAGAGTCTTTATGCGACTACCAGCGAACCTTCGACAAACTCGAAACGTTAGAAATGTCGTCGAACGAGCAGAAAATCGCTAAAGTCGATGTACGTAAGTGAATAAGTAAAATAGAAATACTTAGGACGAGACGAGGCTTATCGTCGCGATAATTTAAATTATTAGAACAGTCAAGATGGTCAAGTGGTATTTCATAAAAATCGTACAAATCTACGTACGAATATATCGGGTATATCTTTGTTTAGACGATAAACATCGCGAAACAAATTTTTCTCCGTGTTCGAACGTTTCTTTTTCGTTCGATTTCCTCGCCTCTGACGATGGAAATTGTGATCGCGATTGTCACCAGTGGTTCCTCCGATGTCAGTCTCAATCTGGTTCGACTATCCGCGGTATTAAATTACAGCGAGCCGTCCAGCACACGCTTCTTGCCAAAAGCTCTGGCCGCATCGATCGGTCCGTAGCTAATTGTCAATTTCCTGACCGATAAATCATGCAGGCTAGCTCGCGACCGCTCGCCCGCGAGATTGCCAGACACTGTATTATCGGTACAATTGTTGTCGTTAAAATTGCAGCGAACAAACACGCGGATCGCCTCGTTAGATCGTTCCGTTCAACTTTCGTTCGACGTATCGTGCCACGGAATTCTCGTTGTAGCGTTTTATCGTCAAAGTATCGTTTAACGCAAGGAATTACTTTTTGACTTAAGTTAAATTAATTATGAATTATGCAGAAATTTGGGAAAACTCATAGTATGGTTAGGGTTAGGTTTGTGAACGTTGGACGTTAGGAATTATGGTTGTTGCATCGTTGAAAGATCGAAGGAAATTTCATTGTGAATTTTATGCGTTGAATTTGTATAAGGAACCCAGGATTAAGGTACTTGGATACAGACGCTCGAAAGATACGAAACTGGTAGTTTGGACCGAGACGCATTGATCGACGAGCGCGTCAAAAGCGTCGAGAATGTTTCATTTTTGTCGCGAAAAGGACACTTCTTCAAACAACTACCGTCACGGCTAGATGAAGTAATCGTTCCATACTCAAACTACCTACAAAGTAATTGATCTACATATCAGAGGAATTAAAGTACGTTCTACTTGTCTTCCTTGAATTTAATCAAGAACGATTTCGAACACGACAGATATTAAAAGAGACAAGCTACTATTCTCCAAGTGGTTCGAGTTACTCCAAGAAGTTTAAGAGTCCTTTATCATCGTGAGGAGTCGTTCGAAACCCGTTTGCGGATCGATTAATCGACTAGTGGAATCCATCTATTTCTATTGAAATTTCACATGTAAGTCAGACATTGCTTTAAATTATTGGATACTAGCGACTTTCCCAAGTAAGTTATAATTTATAAATATAATATCATCGAGCCATTCAACTGGGATAAATCAATTTAATATGTCCAAGTTAGAGTATACAAAAGTTGATAAAAAGTACCAATACCACGAATACATCGATCAATTTCTCCTATGTTTCTAATTTCTCTGATGAACCTAGTTTGCTTCCCTGTTAATGGATTAGTTCTTCGCTGTAGGAACTCGAGTTTCCGGTTTAACGAGACATTGAATTCGCAAAAGTGAACCGGTGAAAAGTGGCGTGCTCGTGTGACACGTTAACGATTGTTTCGTTAACGATCGTTAATAACAGACTCGCGGTACTTTTTCTTCTTTCGTTCCTTTTTCTTTCTTTCTTTTCTTTTATCGAACCATGCTAACGAACGCCTGTTTCTTTTATTTTCTCCCCTTCGCGAGAAGACGCCTCGACCATCATCCGCAACGATTAGCGTCGTTATCGTCGCGTAAACAACGCCTTTACGGTCGAGATGCGCGAACAATACCATATTGCAAGTCTAATGGCCGCGTGTGCTTCGAACATGCGTTAAACATCCGTGGCAATTACTCGAAATTACTTTTTTTTGCGTCGAGATGCTGTAATCTTTGCTCGAGTACGCGCAAAGGAAATATCAGGGTCAAAGGTGACGGTAAGGAAGAAATTTTTAGTTTCGCAGTTGCGATAGAACCACGTTATCGGAACACGTGTCCTAGTTAACAGGTCGAAGCTCTAATCTGATAATAAAATTTTGCTATTTATAAATTTTGCAGTTCCTCGTACGTTCGATATTTCTAGCGACTGAAATAAATAAAAGGTTGTCCAGTCATAGGTCATCGCACCTATCCGAGATTCGCGATGAGGCGTAGCGTTTCGCTCGTCCCGAGATTCGCCCATTGCCTCTCTTTTCCTCTTATTCTTCTTTCTTTCTCTTTCGACGACGGCACCAAACGGGTTTTCGGGGGCGAGCAAGCGAGATCGTTTTCATTTGCAAGCTGTTACGAGTGCAGCATCTGCTGCTAAACGCTATAAACAGCTTTACTCGACTCGTAATGGCGGAAGGTGGAGTTTAACTTTGGAATAGGGTAGCCATCCATGCTGGCAGCTAGAGAGGAGGCAAGCGGACCCTTCGTGCACTCGTCTCTTGCCGTTGCTAGCCAACTACGGAGTGCTGGTCCTCGGTAATAGAATGTAAGTGCAATAATAGAGTCGCCACTTACTATCTACGAAAACTCTATTTCGTCTTCCGCGTCCACGTCCCCCTCGTCTTTCTTCGGGTCTTCTTCCACCTCTCGACCACCCTACGACGATCTCGTCCATCTTTAACTCGGTCCATTTTTTCCTTTTTTCACGCTCCTCTAGTTTTCTACCCTCTCTTCGCTTCGAGTTTGCCTTTTACCCCTACCACGACCACGCATACTTTACACGTACCGTCCATTGTCTTTTGAAAACTACGGACGAGGGAAAAGTCATGCAACGCGAGAGAATGCGACTCCGTGACTTTGGTTTACGGTTAATGGGGCGAGTACTTACAGAGGTATTGGAATTTTTAAAACGATTTTTCTATTAATTATTCGTTAAGTTTTCATACCGACAAGAGTCTCGGATAGAGAATATTTGGACGATTTCGATAGAGGAGGATATTTCACGTTTATCGCTTTCGAGATAACATTTACATGCACGGTCAATAAATCGAGACTAAGACAATTATAATTATAGAGACACGTACCTTAATTCCTTCTATTTATCGTAATCCACTCTTTCTACCTTTTTCTCTTCTTAAACTCTTCTTCTCCAGTCTTTTGTTTTATTCCGTATGAATGTTGAACTTTCGCCAATTAACTCGCCGCGTAACGTTGCCTGGGTCATTATCTGCCGTTTCCACACCCCCTTCGGTGCAATCGTTTACACGGCCACTTATGTCGGTTCCCTATGGCGCTAATGCCGTAAAAACGGGACGAGGAACCGGTTAAAAGCTAGCGTGGCTAAGTGGAAATTAATTGCCAGAGCAAAACCGATCTGCTCGATGCGCGATAAGGCTGCAAATTTTCTTTTTTCTTCGAACTGTTTTGTTTCGAGTAATCGGTGCTTCTTGCGCCTATTGAACGTGAATGATTCGATAGGTCGGAGGTACAGGATGAATATATTATATTATGAAATTTTCCGGCACAATCTTTGTCACTTTGAAAATTATAAAATTATAAAATGCTCATGTATATAATCGAAGAACTTGTATTATTATGTCTCTAAGTCATTGGCTATTACAGCCACAAAGTAAATATTCTCTCTAATTCAAAAAATACATACACGTACATTCAATATTCGAAAACATTTTTTTAATTCGTAGAAGATCGACATGTACAGAAATTTAATTAAAATATCTATATTTTACGATAATTTCAGTGAGAAAATCGAAGGTTAATGAGATAATAGCCACGTATACGTCGTTCGACGTTACATCCTCTTGTCTGTACGACTCTAACTAAATAAAGAAAATATTTCTTAAACGAGTTACACGGAACGAAGCGTCATTCGCCATTCAGAGTCCATCTGAATCAGTAATTAACCAAGAACCGGTTTCTTCATCCGTCCAGTCTTTCGCGAGCAAAAAGCTAACTTCTTTTAAACAGATCTTAAAAATCACTTTTCGATAATTGCCACGTGCTGGTACACGGAAACGTGTGCTTTCCGCGGATAAAAACGCAACGATTCAAACGAGGCTAATCGCGCTTTTAATTGCGTCCCATCTTCCAGTTGGTTCGTAGACCGAAGGAAGCCTCTTTTCTCGTCCGTTTCCGTGGCAACAGAGCGGAAAAGAGCCACGGGAACGTTATCATTTTGCGCTGGCAAAAAGGTGTTCGCATCGTCTGGCCTGGTTCTCACGTGGCTGATACCTCGCTGCAGAAAAATTCGCCCGGCTTCGGAAAGTTGGTTCACACGGCCCGCTAACGGATCGCCACTTGTATATTTTTAAAAATGCCGTCTACGATGTTATTTTGTTGGTGAAACAAACGATCGAGGACAGCGTCGATCGGGGATTTGCTCGCCTACGTACGCGATTTACTTCGTAAATTGTTTTTATCGGTGTTGTTGTTTTCTTGATTCGTGACTCGTAATCGGATGTAATCCATTTGCGATTTGTGATTTTTTCATCGGTAGATTGAGAATGAAAAATTGGGCGAATCCCGATTTTTATGATATTTTTATCGATCGTAAGCGGAGAACATGCGGTCTAAACGGAAATTTGTCTCGTTTTTTAGATATTATATCGCGTGCTTTGTGTATTCCGGATATTTGATTTATCGTTTGTCGTATGTTCGTTGTATACAGTTTTCTAAAATTTAGAGATTCAGAATCCATGTGGTTAAATATATCGTTATGCGAGAATACATGTTTATTTGTACATTTTGCACCAAAACGTAACGAGTACTGTCAAATTTATTCATAACGGTACGGACCAGTTGCTTTCAGTGGTCTAAATATTTCGCGTCGCATTACATATTCAAGCGAAATGTTGTACGAAGAATAAACGTTTACGGTTACAGCGTATTTTTTTCTTTTTTCTTTTTTTTTTAGAACGAAAGAATCGCAAAATTGTTAACATGCTGTAAAAATAAATGGAAAGTTTGTTGTTCACAGCCCAGGGATACGAGAAATATCGTAGATTGTGTTTGACTTTATACCTGTGATATTTTCAACAGGACAAGAGAAAAATGCCGGTGTAATTTAATATTCTCACTGTTTTCTGCGCTTTGGATCACGTAAGTATTAACTATGGTTTCGTACCATGAGATTGTTTTCTCTCTATACAATTTTACAAAATGCAATTTACGCGAGGTTTCGCATTTTCATTTTCGAACCGTGCGATGCTTTATTAGAAGACACCGACGTGCAAGTAGCGTGAAAAACAATTAAACGGCCACAAATGCCTTGGCCGAGTGTAAAAAGCGTTGTTCTCTTGTTTAATTTCTCAATTTCATTTCCACGATATCAACGAGTCTTGGCGATATAATATGAAAATAGCACAGCATGATAGACGATTCGATGTAGTCTAATTAAATAATTGCACCTAACTAATTAGTAAGCGAATACCAAGGCTTCTTGTACGTTATCGTTCGACTACGTGAAAGATATTTTCATAAAATATACGTGATACCCTAAAATAAAATAAAAAGGACAGATACAAAAATACTTACTAAAAATAATAAAACTTCTCGCAAGATACGTCCATTTGGAGATTGAGACGCGTCCCACGCGCTTCTACCGACGAATCCTATAGTAGGAAGAGAGTGGACGAGGTCATCGTATCACGACTGACAGATTAACGCGGGATGAATCACAGGAAGCATGACGTATCCGAGGGGTAGCTACCCCAAGCTTGTCCTCCATCGTTAAACGAGTCGCGAACTTTCTTAATTCCTCGGCACGAATTTCCTATCGTGTAACTGAATGGAACATCTCGAAAATTGCTTGATACCGAAACTCGCAACTACGTAGACCGAATGAGAGAACTTTCGTCGGCGCGGTCGAAGCTTTGAGCTACGGAACGAACATCGTTTCTACGCGGTCCTAACAACTTCCGCTCCATCTTCCATTGATTATTGTGGCAGGATTTGAAGGGCCAATTAGAGCGTGGCTTTCGCGATACGAAATATTTCTCCGTAAGTTGTACATGCTGTTTCGGATAGTTGATGGCAAATTTTAGAAGCACGCGGTGCTCGTCGAAACGAGCATCCTTCGAAAAGGTCTTACTGTGTAAACTGTACGGTACAGACTTAGGTTTCTATGAGAAAAACGGGGCAAAGTACGAGTTTCTCGTACGATTAAAAAGACACAGGAGATTCGAATAGCATAGAATAGTAATATTTATAGCGCGAAGATGTGAACATTTTTAATCGCGTTCCCTGGATGTAGCGCGATGAAATCGCGTTCGCCGGAAGGCGACAAGCCGCGCATTTGCTCCTGTATTGAGCGGCGGAAAATATCGTGCAATTCAGAGCGTCGAACGTCGAACGAGAATGCGATTGTAACGCGATCGTAAGTTGGGAAAAAGCGATCGTCCGATCGCTGATTCTCGAACGAGCTGGCTTTGATAAGAGAATAGCGATATAAAGGATCTATCTAATTGCGGGTCTACTACGTTTATTTACTATCTATTTGCAATTTATTACTTACGTTTACCAATGAGTAAATATATTGGAAATTATCGTTAGTTAGGAATGTTAGATCGATGACGATGATATTTTATGATGATACTTTATTTTTTCATTGGATTCTTATACTTTGGATCTTCGAGTCTTTGTATCGGATTATACCAAAGAAAGATAAAAGATAATTCATAAAATCGTTGGGCTCGACGATGCGATAAATCCAACGCCGCTTCGATTCTTCGTTCGATATCATCCAGTGTAATAATCGCGTTCAAAGACGTCTTACGCACGCTCGATGAACGCGCCGGATATCTTCAAGCATCTCTGTTTCTATTTCCCTTCTTATTTTTTCCACGCTCGGCCCGTTGGCGTCGTTTATTCTCCCACCGAATTTCAAGCCGGCGCGAAATGAAGCGAAATTAATTTCACCGACGGCGTCTGAACTCATCAGGAAAATCAGGCTACCCGGCGTGTTCCGCTCGAATCGCTCTGCGACACGTTGAATTTGATACCGAAAGAGCAGAGCGCAGCAGCGATAAAGGGAGAAAGAGAGAGGGAGAGGGAGAGAGAGAGAACGTTTGAAACGAGTTACACGAGGATGGCGGTGAATCCGAAAATTCTCGCTATTAAATCACGGTTAATTTTCTCTTCTGCAGGCGCGATAACTCTCCTGTCGCTGTGATTGAGCCATTGTACATCCCTTTTTTCCCTCTACCTCGTCCTTCTTTTTGTCTTTTACCTTTTCTTCTTTTTCCAGCGTTTTCTTTTTTTATTCGTTCACGATCCATTCGAAATTGCCAGGGGGTGAAATAATCCATCGAACGGCTGATTCGCCCGGGTAAAATTTGTTTCGCTTGTGCGATAAATCGTCGGCGACTCGTCTTCGCTGGAAAATTCTCGTCTCCTCGCTCCGTAGCAGCAGGATCGTGTCAATTAACGAGCATTCAACAGCTTCTCTCCACTTACGTCTCTTTTTGTTTCTTTTTATTCTCTCCTTTTCCTTTCGCTCTCCTCGCTTTCGTACAGTGTTTCGCCTCGAATTAAGGAATTTCGAAGACCGTTTCTACATAGGGTCGTTATCGATCGGCGTTTTGTTTTTCTTTCGAACATGTAATTCGTAGGCACCTAGTAGGGCACCACTTTGCTAAATTGAACGTGTAATTTTCTCGACGCACGCACACACCAGCACGCCTGCCGGAAGTCGAACGAATACCGGGATATCGCGAAGACGCGCTTCTCGTCGATTTACGACGAGACACTGTGTGTAGAGAAGTATCGACACCGCGATAAACAGCAATGATTCGACGATGTTCGTGCGTTTATACATCGACGGTATTTCCTTCCTCCTACTTGACGTACTTTCGATCGAGAAAGTGGAAGAGAAGAGTCGTGTGCTGTTGTTAATTGATTGCCCAACGTTTATACATTTTTATATTTATAGAAACACAGGCAGAGAAATCGAACCTACCGCAGTTTATACTTATTCAACGTTAAATTTCGTTGATTCAACTTTTTTCCTCGAGACTCGCAAGGAAAATTAATTTTCCTCCGGCAGCTGTATTTACCAAGGCCCGATAGCTTCTTTTCGTCCGTTAATCTACGAGTCGTGTACTCCTCGCAATTACGTTCTTCTCTATTCTCCTCGTGTACACAGCGTTTCCATAAGTGAGCACTTAGTCGCTTAACTAAATTCTAAATCGCGAGCCTCTTTGCGAATTCCGCCGAGTTACGCCTCGAAGAAGCAGCATCTTCGCGAGAAGCAGAGAAAGGAAAGGATGGATTCGAACGATGCATTCTGCAGAATATTTAAATGCGCGAACAGCCGATGAGCAAGAAGACTTAAAATAGTTAGAGGAAATGGTACTTCGAACTGGTCCCTTTGCCTTCTGTTAAATTTTCATTAACCTGTTGTAAGACGACAGTAGGTAGGCACCTTAAGATCCTTTTTCTTTTTTTCAATTAAAGCGTCGTTTCTAAAGATACAACGAGAACTATCGCGAATTAATGTCACCGAACGTATAGATAGAAAAGGAATGGAACAGACGTTAAATATAAATGAAGAAGCCTAAAAGATACGCATTAGGGTCGGAATAAGATCCAAACGATTTGCAGAGCGAGTCGGATCATCGATTCTGCTGTTCGGTAAAATATACGGTAGAAAAGGGGGCGGTGGTTCTCGAGGAATACGTTTTCCGATGAAAAACGACTGTTTGCGTTTTTAGCGGCAGATACGAATCTGTTTAGAGTGTCTGTGGGAGAAACGGTGACGCGGTCTCGGTTCGGTCGCTATTATTGTTCCGCCGGGGATGAGAGAATTTATGTTTGGTCGATAAGAGAAAAGGCGGTAACGAAAGTGCAAAGTTATTCCGGTATGGCCGAGATCTACGATAGTCGACTTGCGAGACTGACTGGCAGTAAGCGGTCGATTTTGATATCCCGTCTCGAAACTTTGCCAACCAAAATGAAGTCGATCGATCTCACATAGTTCTCTTCATCGTGGGAATGGAATATAAGCTTCGGACCATTTCGTTAATTCGATATCTGCGATCGATGTTGTCGTGGAATTCTTCGTTTTCATAATTTTTCGCATCTCCGTTTTTCTCTTCGTAGCGGAATCCAATTTCAAAGACAACGTTAACGTAATAATAACTAGATACAAATCGTTCCATTTACGTCGTAATCTCTGTTTTAATTTATTTCTAGATTTCTCGCAAGAGATTCAGTTTCTACGTTCGATCGATTACGTTCGTTGCAGACCATTTCCCTCCTCTCTTCCGATCTTTTCTCCGACCATAGATTACGCTCGTCTCTATCATCGAGTTTCATGAATTTATCACCGATAACATTCTCACGACGATATCCAGCTAATTTATATCCCGCCACATTTCGAGGGAAACGTGGACATATCGACGATAAAGACACCAAAGATCGAATAACGTCGTTATTCAGACAATATCGAGTTTCCTAAGGACATAAGCGTGGTGAAAAACAAAGCCACGCCTATCTCGATCAGCGAAATATACGAAACTCGATGAAAGGGCGGAAAAAGTCATGTAAGAAGTTTTGGGAATAGTGGCCTGGGGTCTAGAGCCAAGGGATGAGTAATACAGGGAAGAATCCGGTAGGGAGTACAAGGGTGTCTTAGAACAAACGAAAGCTCAGCAATCTTGGAAAACATTTGCGAAAACTAAAATTTCGTTAAGAGAAACTTTCGGCTGATTTTTGTGATACAGGTCGAAGTAAAAGTTTAATTTCTTTGGGGAATGAATATTTTTCAGGTGTTACGCAAAAGGCTATTTTATAATATTTTATAATGTAGCGTAGCGTGTCTGCTTCCAATTGTCCAGTCTCTTAATCCCTAAATTTACCGATTAATAAATTAATTCATCCTGTACGATTAATAGCCAGACGCGATTTCACGAGAAATCTAGATCTAATAGCCGATAACGTGGCGACTTGCCTTATCTTAATTAGAGCTTTCGAACCGTTTGTAAGGAGCCTAACGCTGAATCTACTTCGTGATCTTGCGAGAGCTTAATGTCAGGCAATAGTGGAATAACAGCTTATCCGATTTCCAAATTATATCTCATTAGCTTCGTAAAGATTCAGAAAGAACGGAACAATGTTGCACCCAAAATTTCTAAGAAATCTCCATCTACCGTGTCATTTCCACTTTCCAAAATATGGTCACAACCTAATCGTACGTAATATTTTCGATATACTTTCTTAACCTTTCCTTCTTAACTTTCTTAAGAAGAGTCTGTCATGCGATTTGCAGGGATAAAATTACGATTCCACGATTATTTTCGATATCGGTCATTCGGTTTTGACAAAGACTGTAGAAACATCGGCCGGAAGGTCTAGACAAGAGGATGTAAGGGACGACGCGAGCCCTCCAGACAATTCTATTCCCTTCGACTTTCATGGCGATTCGTTTCGCCTTCGGGTTCTAGTGCCAGCGCGAATCGATGTTTGCTTTCGTTCGTGCGAGACCCTCCGTTTTTGCGCCATTTAAGAGGAAACGCTTTTCGACGGATGGCCTACAAATTTCCTAGACGCTGACTGTTCGCGAGAACCTTTCCAGATTGCAAGAAACGGGCAATTAAGCTAGCAGCCAGCCGTCGAGTTCGTTAAAGCGAAAGTCAAACGAGATACGAGTTAGGCTTTCGCTGGCATCTTTCCTTTTCGATTCTTCGGTCAGTCTCGCTCGCTTGTTTTCGTTCGTCGAACCTCCGGAGTTACACGTTCTGCTAGCAAACAAATTTATGCGTCCTCCGAGGAACGCGGGGAATACCAAAGATCCAGGATAGGGATGGGGAAAGTTTTTACAACTTTTCGTCCAAGCGTCTCCTCCAAAAAAATTCTACACAAATGCTCTTTTCTTTACTTTCAGTAAATCTTACTCAATTTCTTTTCAAATTCTCCGTGCATCTAATTACACGCGCAATTCGTATAGCTTGTTTGACACGCGAATAACACACTCTAAGGATAAGTTTCGAATATACCGGTATGTATGTTAGCGGCAACGCACTTTCGTGCCGATATAACGGCAAATAGCTCGTCGTTAGTTAGCTTTACCGTAATTTATGACCGACGATTCGGCAAGGACTTGGGTAGCGTGCTTGAGCCAACGTTTGGGAAGTCGATAGCCGACGGCTGCAAGTATCGTTTATCGTTAAAACACGATTCCTCGAAATTTCGCGATAAAGGCGAGAGGATGAAACAAAGGAGGTCACCGCTGTATGTGGTTTTCGAGAAAATAGAAACGGAGGGCCTTTGGTATTTCGCAACATCGCGTCGTAACGAATTCAGCAGGCGAGTACGCGTAGCTAGAAAGGGAACGATGGAAGCGTGGAAATACTTGGACGTTCGATTTTTGCAACTTCTGTTTACAGGCGGTCGCTTGTTTTCGTCGGCCCGCCGCTAACTTGTTCACGGTTTAAGTCACGAAATCTCGAACAGAACGACGACATGCATAAAATCTGTCCCTTCGACGTGACTCGAGCTGGAAGTAAGAACTTGCAGCGAACTGTTTCTAACCAGAAGAAAAAGAAGAAGAAGAAGAAGAGAAGAAGAAGAGAAGAAGAAGGGGTTCAAGCTGTTCCCTAGGAACGGCCTGGTGTCTGCTCGAGATTGCACGGTGATCATTGAATATGGTACCGCATCAGAAACGCGTAAAATCTGCAAGCTTATCCGTTTCGCGGTTTTACGACGATAAATGGAGATCTTGTTTCGTGGTGCGGATCACTGCTGCAGTTTCAATACGCTGATCTCACGCAGTCGTAAAGAAGTATCTCGAATTTTGGCCAGAACTTTGTTCAGACAGATTTATTTTGTTTTTCTTTTGTTTTTTTTTTAAACTGAGTTTGCGTAGAGCTATTCGTTTTGAAAATTGGCATTTGGTAACGGGGTAGCAAGTTTGGATTTTTCAAAGTTTTTTTAGGATTTCCGTTAAGGATTTCCGAAGAAGATTCTCGTGTTTGGAACGTAGGGAGATTTATTTTCGATCATTTAAAGTTACAAGGTCAATAGAAGTGAGCGTATTGCAAAAATATTTTAATAAAAGAAATTTAATAAATTATATAGCGACAGGATAAATTGTCAGATTTATGGAAGACAATTATAAACGATGATGGATGTTATATCAAAGATTAATATAATCACTTGATCGTTAACCTATCTATAGCGACAAGTTTAATAGTTTGCTTATTCTAGCTATCGACTTTATATATTCAAGCCAGAATATCTTCCAATAAATAAATTATCTATCTAATAAAATATACGCGATCACATTTATTCTTACCGTTGCTCTATATTCTATTCTAAGTAAATTCAACTATTAGCTGATTATTATTTAATTAAATTTATTTTATTTTATCAAACAAGTTTAATACCGGTAAATCGAGAAAGCTCGTGTACCAGACGGTTGCTAGACATTTCGATATCGAAAGCGCGGAAAAGAAAAGAAAAGGACTATAAAATCTCTCGATGAACCTAACGTCGTGCTATACTTGTAACTCTGCACCGATCGTTGCTGCTTATTGTAACTCAGCTGATTACACGCTTCGGTATTACGTATTCCGTACGTACGGCAGCTTATTACCAAACGAAATGCAATTCGGTGTCAATCTAATTCAAACTCGGTGCATTTGCGATGCTAAGCAACGCCTCGACGCTTCTCGTAGACCTAACAAAATCCTGGATACCCGCCCTCAAATTTGACATAACATATTCGAAACCTAATCGTATCTGGAACCTTATCAATCTCCGTTCGAAAGCCAACGAAATTCAAAAGCAACCCGCTCGCCACCCCACGTAGGTCGAACAAATTTCCCGCCTGTACCATCGCACGAGACGACTCTCAACCTTCGCCCTTTCCCCACGGGAATACAAATTCCCGTAGGTTGCCAGGCCAACACCGACAGCCTAGCCATCGTGCATAAAATTCGCAGTCAGCCGGCGTCCGCTTCGTCACTCGGTCGTTCGAACGCGATTTTAAAGCGGCGCTGTCGGCCTCGTGATTTCAACCGGGCGGAATCATGAATATATTCAAGAGGCGCGAATTTTCGTCCTGGCAACAGGGGTGAGTTAGTTCCGACGGAATCCCTTGGCAGCCTCTGGTAAACAATTTACGTCCTGCGAAAGCGGTCGTTTAATTTCACAGCGTGGGTCTCGTCTTGTCTTCGATTCTTCCCAAATCTCGAAAATTTTCTCTCTACCGTCCGCCGTCATATTTTCGTCGACTTACAGTATGGTGCAAAACATCTCCAAAGTTCTGCTTTTCCTATTTACCCTCGGTCTCCTTATCATTTTCTATCGGTTTATGCACGACGAGAAAGAAGAAACGACTTTGATACTCGATCGAATGGACGAATGGAACAACGTTCAGGATGATGGAAATTATTATTGCAATTTCTAGCGCGGATGTATGTTTTAAGAGACTCTTTAATAGCGTTAAAGTATAGAGAGGATTTGGAGAGAACGAAAAGTTAAAATTTATTTACAGATTACCTAAATTTAGCTCTGCACGTAGCAAGGACTCTCCGAAGGACTCGACAACACACTCGCTTGCTTGTTTGTTTTGTTTTAATCGCTCTTTTGTCTCAATTGAGACCTGGACGTCCTGCGACGCTCACATACACTCTAGGCAGGGGGTGCATACATGTGCTGCTCGCTCTTCGCTCCCTCGCTCTCACACGTACAATGTAAATATACCGTTTATTTAACAAATAGGTGAATATCGAAAGAGAATTTGTAATTGAGCGGACGATGCGCATGATTTTTGATTGATTTATGTTCTCGAATGGTGTATTAGAATTTGCGAGTATAGGTAACCGTGGATGTTCTTGAAATTTATTCGGGCAGTGATAATACGAATTTTTGGCAAGATATCGACTATAGCGAATTTACGGAAAAAGTAAATTTCGAAATTTTACTCTACAGTGGTGTCTCTTATATATCTATTTATTTTCCCAACACTCTGCAAACTTTTTCATGAATATTTTTTCGGTAAATTTAAGATTAAATTTGAAAATTCGAAATTGCTTTAGTTTCGCGCGACCCAGTAGTTTCGCAAATTAACAAGCAAAAACTTTAAGGACATCCATACCAACCCTTCCGTGATCTTTTACGGGCTAAGGTGGTTCCAGGTAGCTAACGGTTTTTACATTTTCTCGAATACGGGAAATTTCGAGCGTTTGGACAAAAAGTTAACACCGGTGGGTGCACCTGGCCAGAATCGAGCCCTGCCTACACAAGCTGTCTCGTTGTTAGCGAACTGGGTCAGAACGAGTTGGAGTAAGAACTCCGAAGAACAATAGTCGTATCTGGTCGAAGAGCATTCTCTGTTGCACCGAGGTACGCTTGACGCGCATTTTTATATTTTTCCTCGAGGTAAGCTCGAGGTGTGTGAGTGGTTTCGATGTAACGAGGAAGATTTTTGCGTCGTTGAAAAATTGCCAGTATCTGGCACGATAGCGTAACGATATTTTGTCGAAAATTTGCCTTTCGCTTGTCCGTTGCTCTTATTTTATCGATTTTATAAAATATTTCTAAAAAGTCCTCTGTAAAAGCGAATAGTATCTTCAAATAACTATTTAATCTTTGATCTAAAACAACTGCGTTAAATTCGAAAATTTAACCTTACAAACATCCGTACGAACGCGAGAAAGGAAGAAACAAAGCCAACGAGAAGGCTGGCGTAGTATAAGAAAAAGACGTTGGAAAATTTGCCGGTGAAAAGAGAAATATTCAGTCTTGTAAAAAATACACGACTAGGTGGGACAGAGGCGGATGTTTGCAGGAAATTGAATTTACAATTTCACCGCCTAAATGCCCTCTTTTGTCGGATAAAAGCTGCCAGTCCGTAATAGGCCGGCGTGTCAACAGCTCGCTCGAGCTTTTCTATAGAATCTTTACCCTGCAACGTGACGTCGACCTTCGTAAATGATGTCACGCCACCTTTTCCCTTTTCCTCGTCCCCTTTTTACATTCTCCTTTTTAAATTTCGAATCTTACAAAATTCCAGAAACTTTTATTCTCCCTCCGTCCGTCGTTGTTAATCGAATTATTATCGGTAGTCGTTGTTTTTCTTCCTTTGAGACGAAACGAGAAATATAGGGGCGGTTAGGGGTTGGCTCTTTGCGCGTTTATGCTCCATCGAACTGACAAATGATCGATCTGCCGGGTGAATCTCGTTTTCCCGGTATCTGTAGCGTACTACGTTTGGCAGAGAATTCTTTTTCATATTTTCGAACGTCGAACGTAGAATTAGAATATCCGTCTTTAATTTGTCAAATAAATTTGTTTCGTTGTTCGGAGGCGGAGTTCGTGATAACGATAGCTATGCCGATTAAGTATACAGATTCTAAACAATAATTGAACGCGAAACGAAATAAACAAGGAGAACGCGTTCATCGTTGTTACGGATGGAAACATCCATTTGGTCGGAATTTAAAATAAATTGTTCATGTTCTGGGCGACGACGTCATTAGCGTTTGCTTTCCGTTTGTTTCGCATAAACGCGCGATACGATGTTTACGAATTTGCTGGACGATTATTGCTGGATTAATTACGGGAAGGCGCACGGTTCTTCCGATAATTACGCGAAAATGAGGACGCGGGCGAATTTAAAGCGCGACTTCGCCCCGCCCATTCGAGAATTTAATTACGCGGCCAAGTTGTTTTTCACCGTCCCTCTCCTCGCCTTTATGTGCTCGAATTCCACCACCGTTCACGGTGAAAGTGGACGCGTTCCCAACGACTCTTTTTATGTCCCTCGATCGAGCTTTAATTGCGATCAGGTCACGATACATCGACTTCCAATTTCTTCTCGGCTGTGCTTCAGGTTCTTGCGCTTGTCCTCTTTCTCTTGTCCTCTTCATCGAGTTCCTCGATGAAATGACGTTAAATTTACACGAAGGTAGCGACTGTATTATCGATCAATCGGCCGTGCCGTGTTATTTAAACAACGAGTGTATGTAGCGGTATATACATACACGTCGATGAATTGGAAATAAGAACTTGGTTACTATTTTTTCGTGAAATCGCAAGACTGCAAATTTTAATTGCTTCTTGCAAGATCTAGGAATAACGTATTCTATTAACTATTTATCTATATATCTATATTCATACTAACTCTAAGCTTGTCCAGTATATTATACAGCATCAAATAGCAAAGTTGGATACGTTCGATAGTAGAATACATGCTATGTGTCGTAGCAGGCAATTAAAATTTGCAGTCTTCTAATTTCACGAATTTTCAATTCGTCATTGATTTCTACACTGTGGCCAAATTGAAATATCGTTACAGCAAACGATCAGAGTGAACGGTACAGTACACACGTACGAGTACAGAAGCGGTATCGAAATCTAGTATTCGGTATTCCGATGGAACAGCCAGTCGACGAAAGTTTAACAAACATGGTGTTTAGTTGGAGGAACACTCGCGTAATTGTTCGTGTGCAACGATTACACGTGTACTGAAAATAGTGTAGCGTATATAGCAGTGACAGATAAAGCTCGGGAACGCGTTGTCAGCCGCAGCCGCAGCCGCGGAGTCGTGTTTATGCGAGCTCGCGTATCAGCTCGTTATTTCGCTAGGATAACAAATAGTTGATATGCCAGCCGCAGCGAGTGCCTGGATTTTACTGCGCCGTGGAATCGAGGCGGAAAGAATGATTTGCAAACTAGGGTCGGTGTCGTTACACCGTAATGACCGACAGTCACGTGGAAAAAGAAGTTTACGACGTCGTTCCAACGATTGTCCGTCAGACTTTCTCGGCGGTCTTGCCTTCGTGTGGGAATTAAGCAAATCTACCTGCGTCGTTACCGTATCGTCAGGTATTATGTTACTTTCGAACAGTTCCTTGAAACAGATTTCAGGAGGAAAGCGCGGGAAACACGGGAAAGTTTTAGGCGAAACGGAATGGATTCGAAAGGAATCGTCAAGGATACTCCGAGTGTTTCGTTGCTACTTTGACACTTGGCTATGACGATCTTCCGAGTTATTTGTTAAATCTTAAACGAACAACGCGCTGTTTCATAACGTGACTTATATTCTTATTTTTAACAGAATACAGCTTAGTTCAAAGCTAACCGATACCTGCTAAAATTAATTGGTTTCTTTTGAAACGTAGCGGTTAATACGAAAAGATCACAGATTCAAAGACTCGATCCAATCGTTCAATATCCAAAACCAGTGGGAAGACGCGATTCCATCTTTGTTCGGCTACTCGCTCTCCAAAGATTCCCATAAATTCTGTTTACCCCCTAAAGCACGTTCGTAAAATCGGAAACGAGTCGGTCCATCTGTTCTGACCGAATGTTGGGCTGCACTGGATGTCTCGTGACACATTTGCGAAGAGCGGTCGAATGGGCGAATATGGAAACGAGATTCGGGAAATGGAGGAGGTAGACCCGTGGCAGACGATTCGGCCTTAAAACGAGGACCGAGATTAGCGAGACTCGGGCAGAGTGGCGGCTACAGATAAAGTGATTACTTTCGTCGGCCGCGGTCTCATTCGAATCCTTTCTTTTAATTTAGCCTGGTTGTTCAGAGGGCGCGACCCTCTTCCTGCCGGAAGCCTGCTCCGTGACGCCGATAAAGTTAAGCCAGGAAGATTTATGCGCCAGAAGGAAGCTACTATCCTCCCCTGTCCGCGCGTTCATTGTCCGTTTTCCTCTGGTTTTCTATTAAAAAGCACCTCCTATATACCGTACTCTATTCGTACATTCGAAATAGACAACGTTTTGAATGGCACGCGTTTTCGACGCTTCGTTCTAGTCGCAGTGTCGCGTTAGTTTACTTAATTAACTCTGCCTAGACGGCGGACAGTATTTTTGTTACAAATTAGAACCGTTGATCCTGAATTTAATCAAGTCTAATTAACGCGTGCAACTCGGCCCACGGTAAATATGGCCGCACCCTCCACTTAATTCTGATTAAAAAGCGTTTCAATTCGTTTTATCTCGTAGTAATTATTCACGAATAGTTTGCGCTCGCTGCGCCACAGATACGGCCCACGTGGATGAAGAACGCGGATGGAAAAGCTTTAAAGACGGTTTTGCGTCGATTTCTGTCGTTTACGAGTGTCTTTTTACGTTATACCGTATAACTTATTACGTACGTCCCTTTACTACTGCCTTTTAGCGTTGCGAAACGCAGAGTGGTTCGTTAATAAACAATTAAAACCAACAGGTGCTTTAGAACGACGCAAGAATATTTTATGTTCCGTTTTCGCTTTGTGTTTTGGTAACGAGGCTTGAAAGATGCGAACGCTACAGCGACTCGACGTACGTCGATCGTTTCTTTCAGCAACCACTCATTACGCTACTTCTTTCGGCTTACCGGTAAAGTCTTCAATACGGAATTATAGTGGAACGTAATCCACAGTTACGTAGTTTCGTTTTTGTATTTAAGTTTGACTTGCTCGAGGCTAGAGATCGGTGCTTGTCGTTTGTTGCGTTTATCGTTTGCATATTTCAAGCCTCGTTACCAGAGACGACGAAGGAAAATAGGACGAGGCTGTAAAGCGAAGATGACAGGAAACGTCTTTGTTGATTTCCTGATTCGAACGTTGCTCTGTGATTAAACTATCTATCACGTCGGAAGATGTTAATCTTGTAGACGTAGCTGATAACTTGACAAAGTTTCGCGAGAGATCAAAGAAATTATTAGTCGAGAAACTGAATAAAAAGAGAATTTTAGCATGTAATCGTTCGATGGTATTTTTTTTTAATTGAAACTACTTTTGTGTGCAAAGTAGGAAATTCGATTCGTTGTACCTTTCCCCTGTGGTCTTCAAACCTGTCTTCCATCGTTCTCTGGCACTTTACTAAATTTGAATCTATAGGTCAATTATTCTCTATCTTTCATCGACAAACTATGACCTGTCGACTACAGAAAGATTTTTCTAAATGACAAGGATCGACGTTTCATACATCCAATTCTGTATATCGTCACAGGTTTGTCGAAAGCTCGATAGTCCTCGAGCTATGACAAAACAAACGCCGACATATCGACGAGATTTTTTAGTTTTTTCAACACGAGAATATCCTCCGTACCGAGCGAGAACTATCAAAACCAGAGGAAATCGTTGCAATCGTCCTGTGATCGATTTTGCAGGCGCGATATTATAAGTAGTATTAGGCTGTTTATAGTCGGACAGTTGATGTAAATCATCGGCACATAGAAACCATTGTACATAGCAACCCTAAGTAATATCAAGTATGTATAATCAGGTACCATCTCTGTAAATAGTATCAAGAAGTAGACTTTAAGTAGCATTAGACGCTGTACAGTCAGGCACACCATGGACGCTATCGGTAAGCAGAACTTCAATAGTATTAGACCCAACCTAATCGGCCACTTTCTACGAACGATTAGCGCAAACTTATTAAAATTTCCAAACGGAATTCAAGTTGTAAACGCAACATATAAAACGTACGTTCTTCGAATTATACAAATTTTAGGATATAATCTTTCAGGGGTTTTCTCTTTTTGCTTTTTAAATACAAAGATACGTTTGCTACGAAACGAGGACAGCGAAGATCGAACGGAGTCGTTGTAGTTTGATTCTGTGGATCGCAGCTTAACGAAAACGAGGATGAAAACATCTAGAATTGCATCAATCACGTGGAATAGCAACGGTAATCGGTTTGCAAACGCGGTATCTCGAATTACTCCACGATCTCCGATCTAGTTACCGAGAGCTGTTTGTAATTGGCATAATGGCGAGTTTACGTCGATCGAGTATTGTTCCTGGCTGGGTAACGCGATCCGTAGGATAGTCCGGTGATTCTATCCGTTCTTCGTTAACGCTGTCAGGTATTAATGTTACCGTGCGTTCAGGATGGTTGGTCGATGATGATTTTAGATAACGTTAATCGCTGGGATTCGATCATCGTGATGTTGTCGTTTTAGTTAGCGATTCGATGATATTAATAAATCGGTAAATTCAGCTCGTTACGGCGAGAAGGTGGATAAACTTTATTCGTATTGGAAATGAAAATAGGAGAGAACGCGAGAGATTTCAAATTTATTGTATGCTTTTTATTATCAATTTTTGCGAATCGTGTCAGCGAATGTTTCATGTTTTCCTGGCGATTTTCCGTGATAGCGACGCAAAGAAGATTCGAGGTAATCTTTCCGGAGAAAGCTTAGACCTTTCTCTTTCTCGTGAAACGTCATCGTCGCGTTTCCATTTCCATTCACGTTTCTTCGTGTTTCCATCTACAGTTCCACCTATCCCGAATCTAACCCAAAGCCGACTTAACTAAGCAAAATTTCCCTCAAGGATACGCTCGGAACCGAGCGTCAAGTATGGTAATTCCGTGGCGTTTGAAATAATTTCCCCTTACATTTTTCGTGGGCCCATTTTCAATCCCATTTCTAGTTCTATGAACCATCCAGCTTCGTGCAAATATATTCGTATGACACAAGTTCGCGCGAACGAGCAATACATTTTTCTTTGCAACGATAAGCTACTATAATCATGTAGTGGCTGGTACTGCCGTTAGGGAAGAAATTGTCGTCCAAGAAGCAGCAAAACTACTTTGGAGAAAGCCGCTAGTTCCCAACAAATAACTTTCTTCGGGGCACGATTCATTAGAGTATTTCACAACGGTCTCAATAGCAAATGGCTGATGTCATAAACCTTGGATTTCCCAAAGGGTTCGACGACGCCAGGCCAGGCGACCACGATCGGTCACGTCACGATCCTCTGTCCGGACCCGCAGGAAATGCCGTTACGTCGCCAACTTCCCATAGTAACGGTACCCCCCTCAAACGAGAATCAAAAAATACGCAAAGTTTCGGACGAAAAAAAAAAAAGAAAAAAAAAATAGACGAACAACGCGGATCATCCTAGCCCTAACCCTAACCCTAATTTTGACCCAACTCTAACCATGCCTTCAATCATATATTTATATATTACCATGACCGTATGTACTGCTATCAACAATTCCAATATCTTCATGAAAGGTGTCTGCAAGTACCGAAATACTTTCGCCAGCCTGTTTATATCAAGTTGTAACCAAGTTCCAATTTTTATAACGTTTCTCGTAGTAATCGCGATTCTGTTAGTCGATCGACGAGACTCGCTCGCACATGGACACTGTGCAACTATAAATCGTCGGGGACACGTCCGATTATTGGTACATGGTCGACGCTATTTGCGACACGGAGTCAGATGATGCACGGGTTCCTCGGGGAGGATTTATGAAGCAATACCGTGGCTGGCGTTGACCCAACCGGCCAACAACCAGTTCACGACACGTGAAATAAACAAATAAGGAAGGAGACCGACTTTGAATTCTCTGCTCGTCGCGTCGAAACGAGTAATTTCCGGACTGCCTGTCGGCCCGCGGATAATCTATGCTCCCGTGCCACCAACAGCTTCCTTCGGCTTCTTCTCTCCACCGGCGCGCGATCCTCGCCGAAGACGCGAACAATACACCGTACGACGACAGGGTAGCGACTCGCGAGTCTGGCGTACGAAATTCGCCCCTGGATCTTAGCCAGTTGTACTCCGACTTCGTGCTCCGTTTTCTCTTGCTGCGGGAATTGCGAACTCTGATGAACCTAGGCGGAGGCGTTTATCACGCGGTAGAGATTGAATCTTCGAAACGAGATCGTTCGGTTAATCGCAGATAGACGTAGGAATATTAACGATCCTAGACATCGTCTGTTTGTTGCTATAGCGTGACGTCAGTAGCGAACCTGCAGCGATACTAAAGTTGAAAATAATTCTGCCATTGAATTTTGTTTGTTCCTCGGTGTCTTACGATGCACGCAAAATCACCTATAATGATAATAATAGAAACAACGTAATTGGCGATGCAATCGAGTATATTACGGCTATGGTACGTGTGGCGAATTAACGATTACGTTTTTGCACGGAGTCGCAGAAATAGAACTGTTCGATAAATAAGTCACTAACGTGGAACATTTCAACCGAATTCTGCTTTCGCTGGTAATTTCTCTCTGCAATGAAATTTCGGAAATCATGTTCTCAAACAAACGCTCCAACTCGTTCAATAATCCATCGAAGTTGCCAAGATAGAATTTATTCAAAACTCCTCCTCCCACAGTGAATTTTAAGTTTAGAAACGTACAGATTACAGGATGTTGCATTTTGGTAACGGCTGATCAATATTAACGAGTTAATTAACGTACGTCGGCTTTGACCGGCGCTGCAA
Organism: Bombus fervidus; assembly: GCF_041682495.2. Classification (NCBI taxonomy): domain Eukaryota; kingdom Metazoa; phylum Arthropoda; class Insecta; order Hymenoptera; family Apidae; genus Bombus; species Bombus fervidus. Next base: position 12,341,069 of record NC_091525.1, on the reverse strand, counting down.
TCGGTGAAATCTATTAATCGGGAATCAGGTTGCCGCTAAAATATGTATTCAGCATAAATGGTGTATGGAGGCGTGCTACGGCTCCATGTTCGTCCATCTTTTTTATTCGAAGCTGTACCCAATCTCTTTCCATTTCTAATATGGCACTGAATAATTTTGTCTCGTGTCGCGTCTTGCTTTCGAAGTGCGTTGTATTTCGAAGTATGGAAAACGCTAGATAAGACGACTTAACTAAGGAAAACGGCGTTGTTCGACGCACGATCGAAATTTCTTAAGAACGTTCGTGCATAGGAAACGTAAAACACAGATGGCCGCGAACACGGCTTCATCTACCGAGAGTTTACGTTCCACTCGATTTTACAACAGTGTCCACGAATTAATTTTCCTTTTCTTTCTTTTCTTTGTTCCATCCCTTTTTGTTCGCCACAGAGACGAAGTGGATCGTATAACTTGCGGGGTGAAAGAGCGCCGCGTTTTACGGCGCCGATTCGAATCGATCCCCCCCTTTCTCTTTGCTTTTTCTTCTTTCCTTTTCGAAAGGGGCGCGACTCGCGATCGAATATCGCGATACGCCGTTCGACCCGTAAATTTTTTATTCGAAATTTTATTCGGTCGCCCTTTCACGAGAAATATGCTCTTTTATCGGGAATCGTTTCTCAGAGCTAGAGATTACGAGCTTGCTACCTTTGTGCTTTACCCGCAGCTCTTATTTCTCGCCGTTGCTTTTTGGTTTAAGCACTGAGTAAATGTGACTTTGATAGGCGATGATGACCTTATGTAGAGCCTGCCGTAAAGTACTTAGAACGGCGTCGAAACGCGAAGGAATTGCGAGTGTAACGGAACGAAACAATCGTGTCGCACCTTTACAGAATTTCAGCTCGCCGTACAGTCGTTCCGCGTCGCTACCTCCGCTCTCAAAGTCGCATAAATCAACCAAAGAACTTTGTTTAATGGTGTTGCCGCGAAGAAAAGAAAAAAAAAAAAAAAGAAAAAAATGAAATTTGTAGCCCTAAATCCGTAGAAACAGACGACCTCCTATTACTGAAAATCGTCTCTCTGGAAAATAAATATAACCGAGCCGGGAGCTCGTCAAAAATGCACCAGATGGGCGAATAATCAGGCGAGGGGAATAAATCGGAAATTGAACGAACATGAATATTTAATACGGTAGCTTTTATGAATAATGCAAGGGACGAAGATAGCAGACGAGCGCGTCGGTCACGGGAAGCAACAACGGTTAGCAGGGAATAGAATTTAGCCGTCGGTTGGAGAGCATAGTTTAACCATTAATCGGGATCATTGATTAGTCGACTTATTGGTGAGACGATGTTACGCGGTAACGGAAGCGAACCTAACGTATAGAACGGTGTAACGTGATATTAGGATAATTAGTTACGATATAAGCTAAGACAGCAATTATCGAAACGCGACATAATCGCGCTGTCGCCAGACACAATGGCGGTGGGCCGCTTTGATTAACCACCATCGTTAACCGACATGTCAATACGCGCAAGATCCTACAACGATAGTCCCCTGCACTTAAGTGGAATTCTCACGTACAGCGACGCGGTATAATTGAGTCCGCAGAGGAAGATCGATTTCTGTCACCTATCGTGAATTTCAGCGAACAGAATATTTAGCATTAATAAAGATTAAAATGTCGAAGCTTCGCGATACGGGAAAATTTCGATTTTTAAGATACTCGTTGGTAGAACGATCGCCGATGCGAATTTCGGCAACGATACGTTTGAAGAACCATATAAAATAAATAATTTTACATCGATTTCTATTCAAATTTCAAGATGAGTTATATTTTTCTAGCTACGTTAGTTCTCAGCGTACGACGTAGTTCTCGTGGTAGTTAGATTTCCGCTTACGTTTTAACTAAACGACGAATACGTTTATTTACCAGTAGTATTTCCGAACTCTTTCCGTATTTTCGTCTGGCCGTCGCGTTTCGACATTGAAACAAAGTATTCAGCGTACGAAGCCAGCCCCTATATCAACGATCACACGCTCGAGCTGATCTGGTCCTGAAATCCGTTCGAGTTAAATTCCGCGTACGGACGATAAAGGAAAGAAGTCGCAAAGTAGAGTTAAGGGGCTCGCAAGCGGCCAAAGTCCTTCCGTCTTTCGACTACTTTCTCGAGTCACGGCCAACCCTTCTTCCCAGAACGTATAACTCATCGAGGGGATTGTGATATATTCGAGAAACTAAATAGGAAAGAAAAAAGGCGGAAGGAGAAATAAAGAAACAAGAAACGCGTGAAATTTATAGCGGAGACACAGCGTTTTTTCGCCCGTGATTGAGTGACAAATACAGAACTAGGTAGCGTTAGAGGATATATCTAAAGTGTAAATCAAAGGAGAGATCTAAGGAGTATCGTAGCTTATACGGCCAAACGGTATCCACGAGCAATTCGTATAAATCTATTTAAATTTCCACGCGTGAAAGATATTTCCATCTTTGATTTTGTTCAAATTAAAAACAGGGTGGAAATTCCACGATATGATCGTTTCGGAATATTTTTCACGTTCTCCTTTATTTTTTGGTTGGACATTTCGATCCTGCGATTTCTACCATTTTTCCGTCGGTTTTTTCAACGCAACACAGCTAGATACTAAGTGCATATCGAAGTATTTTTAATTGACGACTGGTTTTTCCACGGCAGTCGATCTATCGATTCGTGCGAATGCTTTCGAGTTTACTGGTCGGGGCTGGCGACCAATCTGAATGTCAGCCGTTCGTGGTATCCTGGCGTCGTGATGCCACAGTTATTGCATTACTGGGAACGAACATTCCTCGGGTTACGCCGAGTAACGTCAGAGGGTTGTGACAGCGGCGCATTCGATCGGATCCCGATGGTTTTCCTGCTAAATACACGGCCTGGTCCGATGAAAACGTTCTTGCACCGACTGACCAACCTGACCGGTCCCATAACTCGTGCATCGGATAGCGTGGATTAGATTTCTAATCCGGCAGTGATCGTTCCTTTGGTATTTCGTAATAGGTTCGTAAATATTCGGCGAACTAACGGACAAAGATATTTTCGCGAAGGAAAGTCAAGAGATAGGCGCGAAGACGTTGTCCGAATAATTAGACGATAGTTGCAAATAACGAGACGAGCGCGTGCTCGACTGTCCAAATCGATTTACGGCCGAGGATATTGACGAACAGAAGGAACTGCTCGACCAGGTGGCCGGTACGAACGATCGAAATAAATTGCACGGCTATCGTCGAGGGAATTAAAGAAGAGCTAACATCTACTTTGTAGAGGGAATGGACGCGGACAAGAAGGGCGGAAGAACGGTCACGTCCTGGCCAAGAGAAAAATATCCTGTTGAATTACAAAGCCAACACACCCGTTTCTTCCTTTCGATACGACCACTTGGGATATCTCGTGTGCGAAGCACCAAAGAGAAAAGTACTCGGATGCAAGAAACTCTATCCTACAAGAAAAAGATAGAATGCATATGAGTTGTCAGAAAGTTTCGATGAAAATTAGCGGAACTTTCATCGCGCCAACTCTCCGACCTAACATCTCCGACTTACCTTCGAAAATCACGCTACCTGCGTCCCAGAAAATATAAACGACTTTTCAGTTGAAACATCTCTGACGACACGCTTCTTCGACGCGAACAAAGACGCAAGACAGTGACTGTGAGGCGGGAGAGATTCGTGGACGTGGAAGGAAAAAGAAGAAGGCTGGATAGCGAGGCTGCGTGGGTAAAACGAGTAGGAAGAGGAAGCTCGTCGACAGGAGGACGAGGGTCGGACGAAACAGACAGGCAGAAGGCGTGCAGACAGCGAAGCTGGCTCGTACGCTACGTATATTGCGAAGAAGCTTCGTACGTACGTAGCCGAGGTTTGTGTATCCATGGATAACGAGCTTCCTCTCTTGCTCGGATGCCTGTTACCGCTAATGAGCTACCGTTCTGTTTTCTGCTTGTGCGTCGCGTAGAAAGAGCCACGGCTGCCTCCAGCTTCGTGTCGAGAAACGCGAAAGCGACCCGCGTCTTTATATTGGCGTTCGTTGAAAAGCGAATTCGTATCGGGCTCGCGTCACAACTCCTATCACACAGGGGTTGCAACCACCTCATTTCTCTCTCTCTCTCTCTCTGACTCTCTCTCTGGTGATGTACCGCTATGTCGCGTCGTTCTTGTCGCCATTTTTGTATTGTGCCATCTCGTTAACGCATGTGCGTGCGACCTGTCTGTCGTTAGGCCCCTTTTGTCCACCAGGATCCATCGACACCTACGTTTCAGAGAAATCAGCTCTGCGGCTGGGGCTGATCATCGACACGCGCCCGCGTCCTCTTCTCTCACCGCCGTCGACCTGTCAACAGCTTTTGTTCCTGATTTCTGCTCTCCCACGCGGACAGACCACGAATGCTCGCCTCTCTGCTTGAAACGCTGATTATCAACGAGTCCTCGAGCGATTCTAGCTGGTTAGACGAGGATATCGTGTACAAGGGATTAGCGACATTTAGTTTGCGGTTCGATAATTATGGCAACAGCGTTCGATCGTCTTTCTCCCTTCTTTCTTTTTCCGTGGCATTTTTCAAGCTGCCGGGAAATAGGAATGAACTTTCAGAAATGTTTCCTATAACACGTGTAGTATACTCGTCGAATGTTTCTACAAATGTTCGAACAGTCTCGTGAGCCTATATAACTTGTTTTATCGGATTTGTGCGATCGATTAACCGATATTTCACGATCGAAAGGGTAGACAATTCGGACTACGATCGAAGTGGAATAGTCGCACCTGACCACCGACTACCTATTCTACCAGCTTCATCGCCAGTTTATCAGGGTATATGGAGTTGTTTTGCGGTATCAGTTGCTCAAGACGTGATTTACGCTAGCTGCTTTCCGTTTCTCTGCCTGGTCACGATTCATTCAAATATTCAGAACACCGTAAACACCGTGACGAACTGTGATTGGAGTGGTTCGCCCGATATTTACTTATTCCCGTTCGGTAATTCTAAACAAACAACTGGAACCGCTCCGCCGTTGGAAACAATATTTCGTTAGGAGACTCGTCGACGATATTGCCACCGCCGCCACCGTGGTTTCATAAAGCCATCCGTGCGACTATTTGTATTTTAAACACCGGAAGTCTCTTATAGCTGCGCCCGACAGCCAACAATTTTTCTCCGCTTGTCATTTCCACCTCGTGAAACTGCACTACCGAATTTCCTTCCAAATCGTTTCAAATTATTTCCCAACAGCTCTTTCCACTTTATTCTTATGTACACCTTGTCGTTTCAAACGCCTATAGCTCGCTACGAGACGCTGTAATCTTTCCAACTTCAACACGTAGGATGTATTTGCGACAAACGGAAGTAACGAAACCGAATCAGGAAAATTAATTCGAAAATTGCACGATCAGTCCTCGATCTTTCGTCGTCGTTGGCTAACGGCGTTGCTCGGCGCGAAAATTCACCGTTTCTTCGGCACGATACGTTTGAAGGAAAGGCGCACGATCTCGCGGTACGCAAACGGCTTTCGGTGTCCATGAAGCGCCCTGTCAAAGCATCTCATGGCCAGATCCACGAATTTATCTCGGTTTTCGGCGAGGGGAAACGACCACGTTTTCGCCGACAGCTAAACTGCCGATGAAGTCCGCTCGAAGCCCGGCAATTAACACCGTTTCCAGACTTCCCTTTTCTCTCCCTGTGTCTCTCGTTTCTTTCGTCTTTTTCCGAAACACGACAGGATGGTCTCGCGTTATAGCTTTGAGAAATTGAAGCGACTGCACACCGCACACGGCGGACGTTCCACCGCTTGAGATAAAGCGACGTGTGTCAGTCGCTCTCTTTGTTCTTCTTCGTCTTTTCGTTTTTCAGACTTTCGACTCTTTAAAGCCGTATAAATTACCGCCACGGGTAACGGAACAAAATACAAGCAAAATCCTAATGGACCGTGTAACGATACACGCAGGTTCGTGCAATTATTCCAACGCTCGCAGATATCTTTTATGCGAGTTACGCGGAACATTTTGAAATTCCATTACGATTGTTACGAGCGTAGCTGGTTAAAACGATAAGGCATAACAATTATCAATGTTATGAAAGTGACGCTACGGTATAGTGAATTAATTTTTCAGAGGAAGGATCGATTCAAACATGGAAGGCTCGATCTTCCAATTAATCGCTATAGTTTAATAATAGCAAGTTTCAACGATAATAATACGAAACAATGGCAAGCTATAGTTTCGAGCGTTACCATCAATTTCCACGACGACCGCACGTACAAACACAAAATCCAAAATCATATCACCGGTGATCTTTCGTTTCCATTCGTTTATCCCATTCTGACAAATCTTTCACCGCGGCAGCTCCATTCATTCCATATTCTTTACCTCGTAAAGAATGAAGAAAAAAGATAGTAAAAATAAAGAACCAACGATAATAAAAAAATTAATAAATAAATCGCCAGTTAGATCGTTTACCTGGCCGTTTATTGTTTAATAACAAACACACCTTCCCAGGAAGCTCGTAAATTTTGTAGGGTGTGTACGTGTAAAGGTGTGCTTTACGACGCGACGTTAGAGTGCGTACGACTACCATCGTTACAGTTGGCATAATGCCAGGAGGTTTATTATTAACCGCAAACTGGCGAAGCTTAGAGTTCCCTCGTATCCTACGAACCCACGGAACGTTCCTCTACCGCCGAATTAAGAGGACACGACTAATCCTTGGGTGATACGTTAATGCGAGGTTAGAGGTATCAACGTTGCGTGGAAAATTTATCTAACCGGCGCCCGTGCAATTGTAAAGCTCGAGGTAACACACTTCGTAACACAGACATCGCGGTTAAACTTTGTCAAAGAGTACAGTTATCGCTCTGCGTCTTAATTCGAGTGGAAACGCAAAGATCTTTGAAAAGACGTTGAAAACGCGAAGATTTGACAACTTTGCTTATCGAATTTTATGTTTGAAGAGGGATGGACATTTTTTTAAGCCTCAAGGACGCGGTTATTGGTTGTTCTGGCTCCTGAGATCGAAAGAGTGGAGGGTTTAGACGCAAGAATTTCGTCAACTGAACGAATGACGCGTAAATAGGGGCGTAAATTGTTTTCACGGGCTTTGGTGTTGACGCTTTTTGTCGTAACTCTTGATATCTTCGTAAAATCAGTTTTCATAAAATTCCAGAAAGCATCGTAGCGCTTCATATTCGAACAACGGCAATTCCACAAAATTTTGACGTAGACGACTGATATTATATGCGAGCAATGTTTCATATCCTCCAGAAATTCTGCTGCATTTTCAGCAAACCCCTTAAAGGCACCTGAGAATCTCGCACAATTCTAATTTATACTCTCTCAACTTAACTTACTTAAAGACCCAAGATTCTTGAATTTGGTGCAAAACGAAAGGCCAATTAAGGGTAAGGGAATCGAGGAAATTGCGCGAGTGAAAAGCTGCGTCATTGGTTCCGCGATCGCTTGTAAATAGTGTCTCGTTAGGAAAGTTACCCGCGGAACACGATTATATCCTATGCTCGCCTGCTGTCCTGAAATCTCGTTAGAAATTTGTTTATAACGGTCTCGATAAAGTCGACGAACAACGCTCTCCTTTTCCCGAGAAACTTTGCACGGTACGCTCTTGAAACGCCGCGCAGTCATTTTTCCACCACCACGTTCGACGATTTGTACGCGTGGCTGCAAAACGATTGCTGCAAGCTGGCTGAAAACTTTCGTTGCGTTTCCTTTCGATTAATGGAATCCCGGAGGGTGAGTCTCGTTCGTTCAGAAACGCTGCGTTTAACGTTATATGCACGATATATCGTAGATTTAAATCTATTGGTTTCGTGCTTGAAAATCGAGGGGTGGTGGTGATTCAACCTTTTGTCTCATAAAATTTCCATTATCTTAGAAGGCGACTACGTATTATATTATTTCAGACTTTTCTACACTTTTTCTCACAGCTTCGACCATCCTTGCTTCCGAAATTCTACGGATGTTGATCGGTTACTTTTTATTCAATCAAGTTCTCTTTTCAGATACGAGACGTACACACGCAAGAAGAGAATCATCGTGTATCTAATCGCGTCAGGTCCATCAGGTACAGTGATCGACAGAGAGTCTGCGTATCGGTGAGTACATATCCTAATCTTTGCTCTTAACTTTGGCAAGTACCTGGCCGTCGAATTAACGCTGTTTGTCCGTTTGATTCGTCGAACGTACGCGGCTGCCTAATTATAATATCGATCGATACGCGTGATATTATGTACGCTTTCCGCTCGAGATCTGCGCTCTGTATAAATTACGAAGCTGCAGACTGAATTACGCCTGAATTATTTCCTTGCGAGTACTTGTTAGTAATTCTAACGTTAAATGGATGCTAGTTTCTAAAGCCAGGATTATAGAAAATCTATCCCGAAAGTGGATACGCGATCGTATCCGATGGTTGTAAGTCTGGCGAGGGACTCTTTGTAACAAATTGATTTCGAAGTAGCTTTAACTGCGAGCGATTTCGCAGCCCGCGAATAGCTGAAGTGTCTGTAAGTAACTGAGTGAGTAACTACGCGCGATTAAACTCTCCGGCCAGCTGGGAACAATTGAAGTCTCTGAATGGCTGTAACTAACTGACGTGCCTGGGAATTAGTAACTCGATTTAGCAATTAGGCGACCGGAATTAGCTGTTAAGCCTACTTCCGATCGCTTGTTCGACGTGTCCTCGTTCTCCCTTATCCGAATTTTTTCTTATTTCTTCCGACTATCTCGCGTTTCTAGAACGCTAATTCTGACAGCACTCTGCTATTTGAAACTATTTTGTTGGAAATCAAAATTAAAAATGGATAAACTAACGGACGAATAAACTAGATAGAAATTAACCGTATTTCGTGTCACGAGGCAAGGCAGTTTCGTTTTTCTGCCGGTGGTTAGTCGAGGGTAGGAGATTGGGCGCTAAACAAGGCCGTTGTAATTAAATTTTTGTCCCGACCGTTCTTTCTTCCCTTCATCTGGCGTAGAACACGAGCTCGTATAATTAGTGACGCCGTAAGGTTCACGAGGTGCCTCTTATGTCGTCACTTCAACGAAACACCGCTGGCCCGCGACTTTTTTCCCACCCTGAAAATCTCCTCTCTCCCCCTGTCGTCCAGTGAAATGGAACAAACGGAGGTCGTTACGAACGATGCAACTAACGAACAGCCTGGCGAATTATTCGGCCTGGAGAAAGAAACGAGCGCAATTTCACGCGAGCAGATGATAAGACAACGTGGATCTTACGAAATTTGTAAAACGCAAGCAATTAATTTAATTACGCAAATTTCCGTGAAATTAATTTATGTCTAAACGAACGATTAAGATTATCGTAATACATGCAGATAGGATTGATTACGCGTTCTACACATCTTTCGTTCGCTCGCTGTTACGAGCGATTATCTGCTAATAAGAGTAGCAGAAAATTTAATATCATCCGTGTCTGTAAGATAAAAGTATCATTTTTCGTGGGCAAAAATCTCGGGAGAAAAGGCGAACCTGTTCATTCCAGCCGCAGATATAAAGAATGGTTGGCCGAGAACGTTGACGTCAACGCATTAAGCGCGCATTTTTCATCCACTGCTACATTCCGATTCGATATTTCCCTTTAAGCATTCGACGTTTCTAGGTCAACAGGGTCTTCGCGCAATTCTGGACTTCTTATCAAATCAGCCGCTTCGTTAACCACTTCCCTTCTTTTCGTCCGAGCATGTCCGCGACTTTCCGCCCTTTCGAAATAAAAAGATTCTTTCGTTGGTTATTCCTCGTAGCACTTGCATCACTCTCGTATACGTCTAGATTGATCTGCACGATTTACTTGAGATCGAATCCCTCTTCCGTTTTAATTACAGCGAAAACTCGATTGCTTCGTATTCGAGTTTCTCGTTCGCACACATCGTCCTAGTTTTCGGTTTTTCTGATATATCTAATTTTAAACAGTTCGTCGACTCTCGAGGGAGACAACGAATTAAAACAGCGGTTTCTCTCTGTTTCGCTCCTCTGTGTTGCCGACAGATACTCGCCTTTCAGAGATTTTCCACGCATCAGTTTCGTAAAGGAATGGTGATTTACTACGCAGACTTTTATTAAGCTTTTTGTTTTTTCGTTTTCTTATTCCCTCCTGTCTTTTTTCTCTTTTTACCATACCGTTATTCATTCCTATCAGCGTCTCTAGGTTGTCTTCTTATCGTCCAAGTAACCTCGTCATTACTTCTTTCGTTGGCCTATTCGGTATCCTCGTTCTCTTGCGCTTTATTGCCGCAATTCGCATAACGCGTAGTTTGATTCAATCTCCGCTTAAAAGGGAGCGCAACGTTATGTACGTGTAATATAATCCGGGCTGTTACTATAATCGATGCCGCAACTTGACGCTTTAATTTAGCACCTAGGTACATTGGACAGGCTACTGTAACCTCATCTGCATGTGATATAGACCTAACTCAATCTCATATATTCGAATCCAAGCTCGATATGGATCTAATTGAAAACTGATCCCTAGTTAAACTTGGCATAACACAATCTAGCGGTAACTTAATGTAATCCTAACTCAATTTCTAACTCACGATTTAACGCGAAATTTTAATCCGATTGCTATTTTCTCTCTAAGCTGATACTTGGGGAAAAATTACGTTTATCGACACGCGATTTCTATATGCCAACATAATTGCGGACAAGGTAATTCGTTCGAATTAAAATTGCAAAACTAGCTGAAAATGAACAGTCGATAAAAATGTTGCGTTACACGCTTCATTATTTCTATAACAAATTGTTCGAGTATAGAGAATAATCTGTTACGAATAAGGAAGAATTATTGCTCCGATAAAATATTCGAGTAGAATAAATGTATTCATCGTGTCGTATAATCGTCACCTCGTATGGGATCGCGTAACAGAATTATGGGGTCGTGAATATTTTTGCAACTGCCACGTACCAGCGAAATGAAAAATGACAATCATCTGTCATTAAAGGATCAAGAAGAATTCAGCGTGTTATTAATCGACGTAGGTAGGTAAAAGCTCTGCTTGCAATTAGGAAAAAATTCCCAACGATTTTTAAAACGATCGGAAACATCCTCGTGACACTTTATACCACGTATCCACTGCGAAACGACGTTTTCACCATCGACGTTTACAGAATCAAAGAATCGATGAAGTCTAAAAAAACTGTTACAACGAACATTCAGACGAGAGATTAATTCTTTATGCAAAAATAAACAAACACGTTTATCTCGTCGATATGCAAATTTAATTTTGTCCGAGTAAATAGCAATAAGTGATAAAGTTATAAATATACCAAAGAATTGTTTGGAATTAAACTCGTTTAATTTATTATCGATTAATGCTTTATTTGCATATTTATTTTACGTAACTTTGCACGTATACAACTGAGCTTGCGTACAATATTTCCAGGTAAAATGTGCTCGCGAATGGAGAAACTCGAAGAAGCGTCGTTTTAAATAAATATTTACGCGAAACGATTCGACCGATGTCCAACACGATGCCATCGAGCAGCTCAATTTCTAAATTTCCTTTTACAAATTCCAAGCTAGCAGCAACAAATTTTTACATCGATTACACACGAATCGTTATCGAAGTCTCCGGTCACGTAACAACGGCCAAGCGAAACACATCGGCTGTACAAAGAGACACGGTCCCAGAAGGGACCTTTCGACCCGTGGCCATCGCCTCTGATGGACACCGTCGACAAGAGGAGCTATGGCGTCCCAGGAGAGGCCACGAAAGGTTGTTCAGCGCGAAAGACCGACCGGAACTTCGTTCGATAATTTGACGTTTTACGAGGGGCACAGTCCCTGAAGGAAGAGAGACTGCCCTACAAAGTCTTCCAGTCTCCTCTCCCCTCGATCCTTGTTCCCCTGAAATCGTCGCGAAGAAAGAACCTTCTCATCCCACTCGCATTCACCGTTCCTTTGTTCTTTCTTTTCTTCCTATCGTTAGTTCTGCTCCTGATGTTGCAAACAGTCGATTACGTTATCGAGATTTTATTGGCCCGGTGAACGATCCTACACCGGAGAATATCCTAGTGGAGATGTTTTATCGCGGACGATAAATCGATATGAATGTCGCCTTGCTTCCGAGGATTTTAAAGCTGTTTCTTGACCACGTTATCCTTTCTCTCCGATTTTATTATATTCGCTTAGTTATGCGAAGAGTTAAGTAATAGATATCGAAGCATGTGATATAGGAGATAAGATTTAAAGGGAGAATACGTGGCCTAATATCGCTTACAATTACATTCTGTTTAGGTACATACGGATGGTTTGTATCAACGGTTTACGGAGGTTGTCCGATTATACACGGACCTACGCTACTTAAATTTCGTTGGCTGATGCTGCAATGCACAGTCTGTTCGACTATATACAGCCTGATACCGCTCGAATTCTGTTTATCGACAGTGTATATAAATTATCCGACTAGGTAAGGTCTGCAACCACTTGGAATTTGTTTGCTAGCAATTTATATACGCCGTCTAACAGTGCACTGCCTAATGCTATTTACGTTTCTCTTGTTCATAGTTTCGATGGACTGTCTGGATATGTATAGTCTAATACTACTTGGATTCAACTTGCCGAGAGTCGAGGTAGACGCGCTATGCAGAATTTTATTAACGTTATATCAGCTTTTATCGGCGTAACAATTTGTGGTCTGATCGTTCGAAGTGACGACTTAAAACTTAAAAAATTTCCCTAAACACCGTAACTTCGTGCTGTTTTCTCTTACGAGTTTCGTCATCGCGATGCTTCTGTTTTTTGCAATTTCTCGGTTATTCCAGGGACGCGTTGTGCAACGAGCACATTTTAATTAGTTACGAAACATCTGCGTTACGCCCATTGCCCTTGCGTTCGTATCCTTCGCCAGGGAATGCAAACGGTCGCATCGTTTTCACGTACGCCGTATACACGAGTCGCGATAGTTTATACGATCCGATTTACACGATTTACACGGAGATTCATAGGTGTGTAACGTTGCGTTACTGTTCATTGGATCCGCGAAATGTTCGATACATTTTTCCGCTGCCTCTTGACACGTCCCCTTTAAATGAATATGCATGCCGTGGTTAATCGGTCACGAAACACGTCCACGTTATTGCGCTTCCACCTGCTACATGAAAATTATCCGATACTTTTTCATTGAAGTTTTTCTCGATTGACCCTATTAGCGGATTACGTGGTTTTATTTTATTGGAAGATTAATTTCGCCCTTTCCTAAGTAACGATACAAGGAGAAGCTCCTTCCAGTTGCCAGGAGATGGAAGTGATTTCATATTTATTAAGGAAGACTGCTACAGTCGGATAATTGCGAAGTTTAGAGTTTCTTGAAATTGCTTGCAACTCGAGATTTGTAATAACGTCTCTCGTAATTTGTTTCGACGAAACACACATACTTGTTGTTCCAAGTTTTAGTACTCGTTTCAAGATCACGTCTCTCCAATCCTTTGACGATAAATTTGCGTATACGTATCAGACGGAAATAAAATTCGCCGATAACGCTGTCTCGTCCTCGATATTATTTACTTATTAAAACGTACACCCAAGCACACCGACGATTGCTATATCTTCTATACTCGTTGGAACTCCTTACGAGTTCTACGCGTTGACAGCCTCGTTTACCATGTTGCGTCTACCGTACGCGAAAACGTATTATTACGTTGACACGCGTGCATAAACTCGATTTCGCGAACACCCAGACACGTAACCTCGCGATATATAGTCGACGACGCACGCCACTGTGTAAGGAACGTGGGTGTGTCCGTGTAGGAAGGTGGAGAGGGTGGCTTTTTTACGTAGATAGGGTGGCGGCTGTTGCCTCGGCCCGCAAGCGGTCTCAAAGTCGTTTCGAGAGGTCTTGTGTTTACGTGAAAACACGGCGAACGTCGATTCGTGCTTGTTGTTAGCGCCGGAGCTTGGCAGAACCAAGGGGGTTGCGAGAGAAAAGAATGAAAGAGGGGCGTGTGGAACGGAAGCAAAGAGCGTAGGACGAGAACGAGAGGGGACGGGATGGAGGAGCAAGCCCTTGGCGGGTGCGAGAGGCTTCGAGTTTTCAATGCACGCTATTCTACTATAGGAGCCAGGGTTTATTCTTTAATCGTGCTTGCTGTACACGCGCGACCGTTAGCGAGGCTACGCCGACCCGCTAACGATTTTATCGAAGGTACCTGGTTTTGAACGTTTTCTGATGTGCCTGGTATGCGGCGACGTGCCGCCTTGTTAAAAGGGTGTGTCTCGTTCAACTTGGAGAGCAACTAGGCTGCGATTGATTTGAATAGGGGTGGCTCCCAGCAATTTGATTCGTCGAGGAAATTGTTTGCGCGTTCCTTTTTATTTCCATTTCGAGAGGATTCCGATCCAGAAAGGTTTAATATTCCGTAGAGACAAAGAGGTTAGACGTTACTTACGTACGTAACCGTAACCTCGGTCATCTTCTTATCTGTTCGCATAGCAGGCAAGAGCGAGAGAAGAGAATGCGAGAATGCAAGAAGAAAGGAAGACGAAAGTCGGCTGGAAGCGACTACTTGCAGCAGTCAAAGCAGGGTAAACTATCGGTTTGTATCAGTGCATGAACCGTACCCATAACTTTATTTTATCCTCCGAGGTTATATCTAGATTTATTGGTCGGACGTTGGACACGCTATTTCGGCGTTATTTATGGCTACGTCACGCCGCCACTGCGCGGCGCAGTAAAGTTGCAGCGTCGAGCTGCGCTCGCGATCCCACTTGCACGAGGGTAGGGGGTTACAACGGTTTCCCATGGAGCGAAACTATCGAAAAGATCCGTCGATTTATCTATCCTGGACTCCACGGTTGCCCGATTGCTGACTCGCGATCATTCCACGCCGGAAATAAGCATTCTTCGGCAAGCACCGGTGTTAAATGCGTTCGCTTGCCGGCGAAATCGATTCATCCGACGTATTTGTCCGGGATCCTAGAAGATCTCCTGTCTCCACTCTCTCGCTCTTTGTCGAAGATACGGTGACAATTTCGAAATAGCGTCGATATTTATTGTTGCTCCGCGGACGACGTTTCTCATCCTCTCGTCGAACCCGATTTTCGTCCTGTTTCTACTTGATGCCGCCGACTGTGAATTTATCGGCGATTGCACTCCCGATGTTTCGTTTTACGTTAAATCGATTATATTTTTCGATACGAGGAATTACTTTTTTAATTCCGCTGATTTTTATTTACGTCGATTATGTCTTTCACATCGAGGCCAAGGTTTTTATTTCTCCTAAATAAAATGCAACGCGACGTACTTTACGCGATACGCATTAGGCGTATTTCGAGTCGTCGGTTCGACGCTTTTGAATTTGTTTTACGTTTAAACGCTCGCTTATCGGCGATCGTTTATATTTAAGGATGGAAAATCGTCGTCGAAACAGCCACGGGAGACGCTCTCCATCAGATGTCGTAGTTATGTTATGGCGCAACGAGTACACAGCATCTGGAGAATTCTTAGAGCGAGTCTCTCAGCGTTAGGGTCACAATATGGTCCCTAACTCAGACGAAACTGTGAAATATCGTATAGGAAAATGGCACCTAAACTCGAGCAACCGCCTAAAATACTACGTCTCCGAGACTACTTAGGTCTACCGCTAGGCATATCGCCGTACCATCGAGAATTCTGAAAACTCTCGATGCCGACCAATAACTTCTATTCCCTTCTGCGAATCGCGTTTCCTATGCTCCATAAATTACACGCGCGCACACACGCACATAGATAAAAGCATTTTTTGTTTTTACTCGTAACCTCCAGTCGTTGGATTCAGTTTCTCCATCGATCAAAACTGATTAAACTCGGAAATTTTTACCGAGCTGTAGCCTCTGCAGGTCGTCTATGTATGCAAAGTACGTATGAATAATATATGCTCGACTAAGGTAAAAGAGGTCTTCACCCGCGTTCGTTCGTCCCAGTGATCTTCTTCCGGTTTCCGACCTCTTCTCGATCCCAGTTTTTCTTCTTTCCACGCCACGTGGATTCGCAAAGAAGAGGAACGCGTAACTCGGGCACTTTAGAAGCCTTGACCGGTGGCGCGTAAACACGAGCGAGCGGAACCGGCCGACACGAAATCATATTTCCATGCCTCGTCCGTAGAAATCGATGGTTCGATCTACGTTCCGAGCAGAGGCACCGTGTAATTTTATCCGTGTGGGCCGGAATCGATCAACGGACCCTGCGAATTTCACGCAACGCGCGCTAATAATCTCGCGTTACCCGCCTTATAAGCGGGAGAAAATCTTCTGTCGAGAAAAATTTACGGAGACCCTAACTCGGTCGGCCTTTCAGAATCTTTCTATTTAAGCGAATCGATTAGATTTAATTTGTTTAATCCGTACACAGACTCTCGCAAGCACTTGCACACACTTTCTATGAGATAACACGAGGGTCGTTTAAATATTAACCGGAGTGGCGCAGTCTCGCTTATTCGGACGCAAAGCCGTGACAGTTGGAACAGACGCGTCTGAAACGCGTTTCACTTGACGCGATACTCTGTTTACCGTTTCTTCGGTAGATGACACAACGAACGCGAAAGAAGAAGTACACTTTCGGTGCACAACGTATAATTGTTACGTTTTTATTCGTTGAAAAACCACTGAAATGTTGCATAGATCGGGATTAGACTGGGAACGCGACGAAATCTCCTCGGAAGTTAATACGAGTCATGGAAGCGTGGTTTTCATCATTCGGGAGGAATTGAAGTTGCGCGAAATCACGACGACTTAAAGAGGAATTAGGAGCGCAACGTTCCAACAGCGACGAAGGAGTAGAGCAGTTCGTGTGCAAATCGGACCCGCCAGTTCTCCACTTTCTACGGAACTGGAATGAAAAAGTTACTAATCCGGCAACGAAAATGTATAGGGAGAAACGGAATATACATAGGAAAATAACTGAATTGTACCTTTTGGAACATTTCGCTGAAACGTAAAAGTTACATAAAATTCAATGGTTTTGGTTCAAACTTTATTAATATAATGGCGATAGTCGCGTTTGGTTTACCGTTAATGAAATTTCTACGTGTTATATATAACACACACGGTACACGCGTAAAAGTTTTCTACGATAGATAAAACGTTCAAATAATTTCACGAGCCACTAGGCGTCCACAATTTTCCTCTCAATTTACTCGCCAATCTTACGCTTAAAAAGTAAACAGTTCGCTTTGGGAACAAACTTCTGCGTTAATCCCAACACGCGCTATCGGTCATTACGCTGTTACCGCTATACCTTTAAATATCCAGTTTCCTCTCTTCGATTTCCAATACGCTTTATTACCTTCCCTGCAGCCGTGGACAAATTTTTCGCATTCGTACCGACGTTCTTGAGGACGTCGCGAGAGGTGCCAGAATCCCATGGTGCGCGTTAGTAAACACTGGCACGGAATAGAAAGGAATAGAGTACGTGGCTGCGTGGGCCGCGTGGTACGTGAAGAAAATTCAACATTCAGCGCCGTGCACGTAATCGATTCGGCGTGCAATTTGGCAAGGAGATCGAATTTCCAATAACGACGCGACACTGATTATCATGCGATTGCCACCTTATAGTTGCATCTCTCTTGGTAGAAGCGCAGAGAATCGAAGGAGAAGAAATAGATAGAGAGACGTAAGGGGCAGGGAACAGAGAGATAGAAAGAGAAAGAGAGAGAGAGAATCGTGCCTCTCCAAAAGTGCCTCGATCTCCTTAGAATCGAGATCCGACGGCGAAATTGGCGTCGGAGATTCTCCATGAAAATCCATGAAATATCTGCTCGAGACTTCGCCGCCTCTCGCTGGCGTTATTACCTCATTATTGCCATCGGGCTTAAATCGATCTTCTCGTGCGCCCATTCGAAAGACTGGCCAGCTACGGGAGACGAGGAGCCGTTGTTCGTCAGCGTTCTATATCCGCGTCGTGTTCCGGTCAGTCGCCCACGCGCCCACAAATATCGCCGATTCTCACCATTGCGGAAAACAAATTTTCCTTTGTCGCAGCTTCTGCGATGTTCCAAACTGCGATTGAACGTTCCAAAGATATTTTAACGTCTGGCGACCTTCTCACGAGTTACTTCGCTTCGGAAGATCGAGCGAATCTGAGTTACTAACGAGGACGATCCTTCGAAGATCGTATTGGACAAATTTTAGTCGCGGTCGCAAGTATAAATTCTAAAGGTTGCGCAGTCTTTAATTCGTATATACGTGACGTACACGCGCATAGCCGAATTTATTAAAATCCAACTTGTACGAATCCGGCACGCGTTCGATCCACGATCGAAACTTTGAAAGTACGCGGAAAAGCCGTAGTCGCGAAATTCGAAGCATCCCGTGTTTTCGCGTACGTGCGCCGCGTTTACGCGACACGATTCACCGAGCAAGGGGACTTGCGAGTTCCAGCGCCTCGGGAGTTCAACTCGGAGAATGTAGGTCCCTGGCTTCTACTCGCTGTAGTACGTGACAAGTAGGCGTTCCGAGGGTCGAGGTGAATAAAATTAAGTGTTCTTCGTAGTTGGAGAGGGAGGAAAGAAAAAAAAAAAAAGAAAAAAAAAGATGCGGAAGGAAGGAAGGAAGGAAGGAAGGAAGGAAAAGGGGTAGTAGCTTCCGGTAGTAGCGAAAACGAAAGTGAACCCGTTGGGGAATCGAGACCGCTGACGCGAGCTTTAATCGTGTTGTTAGGCGAAACTTTATTAGATCGTACGATATTATTGCCGCTACGTGATTCCGACTACGAGGAAAACCTGGTTTGTTACTCCGATCTTACTCCGCGATAAAGATGGAATATTTGCGAGATCGTCCGTTTGAATCGTGGCCGTTTCGTTTTAATCGTTTGCGGAGTATGGTCGAATTACCGTTGTCAATGCACGTACATTGATAGCAAATTTCAATTGTTCGAATTCGTTTTGCAAAGAAAGAACGATCGTTCGATCGATCCGCCGTATTTGACACTTTTAGAGACACTATGAAATTAGTTTATCGGGCCGCGATCGAGGTTGAAATATAAGATGAAAACGGGATGCGTTGATCTAAAGCAAGTGAGCTAGCTAATTAATTGTTATTACTAATTTAATAATTTTATCGATTTATCAGGATTTATTGCTTTATAGATTTACCTAAGGTACCGTTCAGCTGTAAATATCTAAGAATCGTTCCTGAAGATTCGGTTTCGTTGATGTCGTAGTCGAAGCGCGTGTAACTTGGCCATAAATGTCCGCCAAATGGGAAACGGAGAATATACAAAATTGGAAGTTTCGAAAGGGCGACGTGGAAATTAGTTTTTAACAGTTTTTTGATATCTATGTCGAGGACCACATCGTTATCAAAGTTACATTTATAGCCGACTGTAAGAAAACTACCGTTATACGTAGAAACTTTCTTTTCCCACAGGTGTCGGAACTTAGCATCGATGAGGTAAAATAATAAAATAGTCGGATCGTCGACAACTCGAATTGAACGTGTCAGGCCTTGAAACAAAGTTGGTCATCGATCGTGGCAAAAAGTTGCAGCCACAGGCGCAAATCGACTCACGGAGTCAAGAGGGACGATCTCTAGAAAAGTTGTTCGCACGTCGACGGCAGAACGGCGACGTAATTCGAAAAGTTACCGATTGGATAGAGCAGTGTGGCGACTTAAATGCTCGACACACACTAACCGACACGTAGCGCAATTAGGGTTGTCGGCGCGCACACTTGGACGCCACGTTCGCAGTAGGTTTCCTGGCGCAGCACCGGCTTTATTTCATTTTATTTTTGCAAAAATTTCCCCGGACCGGTCAGAAACTGTGCCAGAATTAAATTCGCGCGTGACCGGCACACGAACGAACTCTCATCGCCGGCTAAAAATTCGTAATCTTGTTAGTATCAATTTTTTTTCACGCCTCTGCAACTGCACCGGCGCGGCGACGTCTCTCGGTCTTTTTCCCGCATTGGATACGCGTCGACCATAGCATTACACGCTCGTTCGACGTTTCTTTTTTCTGCCAATTGAGACGAGATACAACGACGTTTCGTTTAATAATCGTGGAATATATAATCGATCGGAAAGATCTTCCTACAACTCGCGATATAAGGATACTTTTATTTAAGTAGTTCCCACGATATTAGTTTACTTAATAGGGAAATGAGTTTGTGTCGGTATAGGTTAAGAGGTGACGCGAGGAAGTTGTAGGAGATAGATTTTTCGAGAGCGAGGACTTTGCTTAAAATTAAGAAAATTCTTGGCGAGGTCGAAGGAAAGTAATATTCTTATGGAAAGCCGATTATGCAAAATTTGGAATGGCTGCTGAGAATAAGGAGGCATTATGCGTAAGCTAGGAACGAGAAATCTTTACAAGAAGGACGCCATTGAAATGCGAACCTTTGCTTTGTGTGCGTGACTCTTAGATGGAAATTCATATGCTGATAATGTACCGTTACCATCGTCGAGATCTCAACCCTAACGCTGTACTTTCAACCGTATTCTCAACCCTCGTCGGAATAGCATTCACGGTCGAAGTTGAAATTCTTTTTATCTTCGTTCGACTTTACTTTTATTCCGCTGCCAGTGACTTTTAACCTTAATTAACTTCAGTTCGCGTCAACTTTCTTCGGCTTTCATCGTAAATCTTTAATTTTTTCAGCTGTAACGTTAAATATACGCGTGCACCGGCGACGTTACGTTTGTTCGAAAATTCCAGCGGATATTGTTTTATTCGACATTAAAGATTTACGACCGATTCTTAAAATTTGTAGAAATATCGAGCTAGTTTCGAGTTACTTGACGCGTTATCTTCAAATAATCTTCTTCCTGCTGGAGCTTTGTAATAAGATCCTTTTGTCCACAGCCTGCACCGTGGAATATTAATGGAGGAAACGCGATAAAATATTAATTTAATTAAATATCTCGTATCATCGACTCTACAAATTCAATTTAGTTGATTAATAACCAAAATCGTTGCTGACTTGTTGATCGATCCATTTATCCAGGCGCGTCATTTTCAGTAGTCGCGATCCGTAATGTAAATTCCATTAGAACGAGTACGCTCGACTCGGGTGTACAATCGTTGTTAACGAGTAATCGTATCGTCCACGGATCGCTATAGTATAATTACATTTTCTACATAGCAGACCAAAATAAACGTCACTTCTCTGTCATCATCTTCGGTGAATGTACACTATCGTTTATAAGTATCTGTCCGCTTTTGTCGATTTGTCATAACGATACGATACGTGGAACGCCGTTAAAGCATAGAAAGTAACGATGTGCTGATAATACAAGAAATATTCATGGTCGTAACACGTTCATAAAACGTTCCTACATGTATGTATCCAAAGTTAGAGTTAAGCGCGTGATTCGTTGCGATCCTAACTTTAAATATCGCTACTTCGATCGCGGTAATAATTCTACTAGTTTTAATCTTGATCTATCGGTTGGCCCATAAATATTCATTAAAGCTAGATAGAAGTAGCGCGCAACGTAGACTGCAATAGGAATCGGTCTGGATATGAAATTTCCCTGAAATGGTTAAGGCGTACTTATCCGGCCGGCACAAATTTCAACGGGGCTCCTCTTCAATTCCTTTCCATTGGTTTCTTCATCTTGCGCCGCTGGAAATTTACCGAGGGATCAAAGCACGTGAAAGAAGCTCACGCGCTTCCCGGCTCGCGAACGAGCCGGTCTTTTCTTCTATTTCTACAGGGTGTCCTGTTTCCGTTCTTTGCTCCAACAACTTCTTTATTATTAATAATACTTCAAACTTTCATATCTCGACAAATAGCTCGGTTCTCTTTAATATTTAATTCTTTCGAGATCAGCGTCTCGCTCGTATCGACATCTTTCTTTTATCTCGAAATCAGGTTCGTAGCATTTTTCCATTTCGCACGATGTCTTTGCATAATTTCGCACCACGAAAGCTCAGTTTTTCCATATCCTGTAACACGTTTAGTACTTGGAAAAGTTAAGGAAAATTTTACGGAAATGATTATTAAATTGTGAAGTTTATCAACGCGATTCGCTTCTGCAGCGTGTAGACTGTGTTGTATCTTTGGAACAAACGGAACACCCAGTGCATGAAGCTCGTCGCGACGGGAACAGGTATTGAAATAGGTGGCGGCGAGTTCTCTATGGTAGAGATGGAGATGCTCCGGTCCCATTTCCCGATACAGAAGTTCCTCTCGATTTCACATCCCAAATGCAACCTTCGTTCTTTCCATATATTTTATAATTTCACGGGTATTTCTTAAGCTGCAATTCAGTTTTACAATCTCCATCGAGGGAATAATTACATAAATCGACAAAATTCCATTGCACAAATAAATAAACGTCGAAAATCTCATGCAACCTGTAACAATAATCGTGTCTCGTTAACTCTTCCTTCTTCATCTTAGAAACGTTCACAGCGGCGATACTTTCTACGTTCATAGTCGATATAAAATCCTAATACGATTATATTAACTTTCTACGCAAGTTCGATCTTTTCGCCGTTCCAAGCTGTTAAAAAAAAAAAAAAAAAAAAAAAAATTTAGGAAAATTGTAGAATAATCGTCGTTTAAATCGGATGTTTCGGATGTGCAGACCTATTTAAACGCGACAATTTCAAGGATTCTAACAAATAGATAGATGGATATAAGATGGATGTAACAGAATGTAACGTAAATATATGACATCGTGTAACGTAAAGGATAGATAATATATTCTAAGCAAAGTGTAGATAATACGATATCCGTTAGAAAAACTTTCTAGAAAGGCCGCATTTGAAATCCGTCCGAGTTCCCTGCAATTTCACAAACATAGAGGCAGCATCCTGCCTTTTCAACGCCATTCATTGGCATCCGAATACCAGCTATCGGTTTCCGTAGCGGCGATACGTGGAAATTTTACAAAAGAATCGAGGCATCCAAGAGAGAAGCATGTGGCCCCATGTGGTATGCGCGTGTTATCCGCCAAGAGTTGCAGCGCTATAGAGCGACTTTTCCAGAAGAGCGCGTATGCAAAGAGCGATCTATATCGGAAACGGATGGAACGCCTTCTCGATCGTTGTGTTTCGAATTTTTAAGCGGCGATCTGTCGATCTGACGGTGCGAAAATGTATCCTACTCTCGATTCTCGTTATGACCGTATCGCTGGCAAAAATTGCTCGTACGTTTCAAGGTGAGAACACTTCGAATCTCTTTTGAAAATTCCATCGGGCACAGCGAAGTAGATAGCGAAGATGGGATCGGTCTACTCTCGAAGAATAATCTATTTTTTCGAGACAGGTTTCTACGTTCTTCTCTTTTACTTTCTTTCCTCGTTTTTCTGTTTCACAAATTCCAGCTTCGTTCACTACTTGCGCGTTTCTTCGACCGAAACGTCACCGGCGGCAAAACGAAACCGAATTTCGTTGTTGCGCGCGTTTCTTTTTTCTTTTCTGTTTTACCTCGTCGCTTTTTTTTCCCATAGAAAAACGCGTAGAGGAATTCATGAGAATTTAATAGGGCGCTAACTCCCCTCGATTTTGAATTTAACGTTATTTCGCGTAGTCGCTTATGGATGGTTTGCGTTGTTTCCTCGTGCATATCCTGCTTTGTTTGTAGTTTACCGTGTTTTAGTTCACAGTATTTTCAATCCTGGCGAGCCAGGAAAATTCGTAGCCGATCAACTGGTCGAAGGAAATGTGAAACAATCCAAAATTTGGTATTTGCATGCATATTTCGATTGTTGTTAACTCCAAGGGAAAATTCATTTTGAAGTTTCTCTTTATATACACATATATAATATATATATAATATATATAATATATATATATAGGTATATTTTAATTTTAATTTATTATTAAAAATATTTCGAGAAGCATACCGAACGAAAGTAAATACTTTTGGAGTTCCGCGTTAGATACACTTTTACGTATTAATCAGGCATTATATATATATATAGTTAAGAGGACCGAGAGAAGCGTGAAAGGTAGGTGCTTAGAAAAGTAGCTGGAAATTTTTCTTTGAAGAAAAAAGGATGGAAGTTCGTGGATCCTTCGTAGACGACGCCTCTGCGTCAACGGGCTCACCTCGGAGCCAGGAGAGGAAGCTTTTGAAATTATGAAATGAACTGCGTTTGACACGTTTTTTGTCGCGCTAACCCGCTCGTCGGGGGAAAAAAGCGATCATGATTCATCGTTTCTGAGTGACTCTTTCCGTCCGCCACTTTTCACGTGGCAAAATCTTGCTGCTCGGTGCAAGCATCTATATCAACCACTGTCGATGAATTTTCGCGTTGATACGCGATTCGAACACGGCAAACGTCGACGATCTTAATTAATGTTGATATAACGTTTCTAAAATAAGCTCTCTTTCTTTTTAAAAACACGAATTTGCGTAAAAATTCCCGGTCCCCTTACGAGTAATAACATTTTCTTATTACAGAGCAGAGTTTTTATACGAGAATAAAAGGTAATTTCATTTATTTTTATACATAGTTGAAGCATAATATTTTAATAATTATCCTTACTTAATGCCAACGATTTACATTAATACAATTAAACATTTGTTTGACAGAAATGAAATATTTGACTCGAACCAATTGCGAATGAAAATTTCAATAATAGGATATTTACCTCGTGTCCATCAAGAATGCAACGAAGATGACGAAATATTTACATGGAACGACTAATCGAAAATTTACATTAGCTATCGATATCGATAGCGACGAATAATATTTATCGTGTATAATACATAACATATAGTATAACATTTGTATACGGTATATCGGTTTTATCTCGTAAACTTGCTTTGTCTTCGCGAATAGCGAAAGAAAGGCGGTGACATACCCTAGACATCGAAATATTTCCTTTATTAATGAACAGTTCTGTGCCGAATGTGATATACAGATAACGAATGAGCCACGGGGTACGACTGTCGAAACCAGTCCGGATTATTTATGGACTTCTTTTTTTACTTTTCTTTTCTACCCTCCGGTCGCTGCCCCGTCTACCGAGTTTCGCCACTATTCCCGGCGTTTTAAAGCGACGAAGAATCGTGTGTCTCGCGCCATACGAGCGCCACGAGCGGGGAAGAAAAATATTTCTTCGAGACTTTTTCCGACACTTCCCAGTTCCCGACGTCCTCGCGAAAGCTTTCAATTACGCCTGGGATTTCCAGTCAATATTCTCGATGATTCGCGTCACCCTCGTCGAATTCCTCGAATTCCTCGCGACACGTCGGATTTCGCATTTTGTTTACGCGTACACAATGTTCGCCAGCAAAATGTTTTTACCACTTTGAAATTCCTTGGACGATAGTCTGGGAATGGCATTGCTTCTCGTGGCTTTGTACGAGGCCAAACTGATCGACCTCCGTTCTTCTTCTCTACGAGGCTCTCAATTTCACGGACACGTAATTAATATTCAAAGTCTTAACAAATTTCTAATCATCATTTTCCTATAAACTTATTTGATATATCAACAGAAAAATATACACTCTATTAATCTACGTCGATATATTAAATATTTCTGCCTTTTCAACAATTTATTTATCACGAACAGACACGCTTACAAAAGTGTTGAAGTGGTCGCTACTTCTAAGCAAACTCTACATCTGGTCTTTTTAGTTTTCTCAAGCACCGAAGCCATCGACAGCGTCGATTCGATTCATTCGAAAAGAATGGGACGAAGGCAGACCATAAACAGTAGACAGACGACGATGGTTTCAGAGCTTTCAGTCATAGGGTAACACTGCTAGCGTACGGATCTGCACCAGCTCAAATTATATTCCTACTTGTATTTACATTTCTGTATTACAATATATTTTCTACTTTACAATTTATTCGTGCGTTCCTCTGTTCGCACATCTAATAACCTCAACAAAAAGTATTTGACAACGTACTACAGAAAACTCGTATAGTCAGTCGTCATAAATACATGTTAAATAAACTTGAAATAATCTAACTGTGCAATATAAAATGCAAGTACATGGATATCGATCTGACATTGTCTTATCGCGATATATCCGCGACTCAGCGAAACAGTATGCAGTATCATAAAACACATTGAAGCGCAATAGAGGTTGCTACTGGCGCAGCCAGTTGCAGACTCTTCCTACGTCGATCGTTTTAATTAGTCGATGTTTCACAGTTAGCTAGACGAGCGCGCTGCTCGCTTCAAAAATTTCATTAGCATCGAACGCAGGTCGCCGGTCGATCGCGAGCGAGCTTTCTCCTACGGTCGGTGATTAATTAGACAATTTAGATTACGCGAAATGGTCGACGGGAGTGCCTTAGCCACCGGTTAACTGAACGTCGGTCTATTTTAATTTATGCGATTCGTTGGCCTTCTTCTTCGCGGAAGGGCCGAGTTTCATCCTCGCTCGTTCGCGGAAATTCTGTTTCATCGTTTCGCCGGCGATCGTTAATTATAACGCGCCGGAACATAATTGCCGCCGTCGTAACGCTCGGTTTTTATCGTCCGCGTGGTTAGATTAATCGAAATCCTGTCGAAAAAAAGGGAGGAAGATTAAATCGAATGGACGAGGAATTTCGGTAATTAGCTCACTTTTCCGTCGTTTCTCTTCCCGATTTCATCTTTTTATTTTATTTCGTATAATAGATTTCTCGATCGCCTTTTCGAATAATCACACCGTTAATTAAAAGTCCACCTTATCACCGTCATTCAAATCCAGCGAATCCCGGACCGGGACGAACAAATATTTGTCAATGGTGGTAAACGAAACGAATCATAAATAATCGTGGTCGAATCGTCATTATCATCGTCATAACCGTGACATTCGTGGGCGGTCCCGTATCAACGTTCGTACGATAGCAGAGATGGACGAACTCGATAAGTGACTGTCTAGATGCAATAATACACCGCAGTTACGTTTATAATTCCGTTAATTATTTCTCGTCACGGCAATAGCCTGGATTTATATCGACCGATCCGTATAATCGAACGTCGAGCGTTCGAGTACCTAGCGAAACGTTAGTTAAAACGTCGTTTCCGTTTAATTACTTATCGCGAAAGTGTCGCGAACAGTTCGGTTGATCGCGCTTTAATCCGGACGAATCGGTGACACGGTGCCCGATTCCAGTTTCGCCACGGCAAGCTCTCCAAATCGAATCTGTAATCTGACTTTAAGATTTGTTGCGACGCAAATTTACCGATCGATACTTGAAAGATTAGTTTTACCGTGGCAGTTTGGAGATTATTCTACATCAAAATGTGATTAGAGAGTTTTATGTTGAGCTGTTGAGGAATTTTTCTCGAACGCCAGCTCCGCGTGAAAAAATTTCACTCTACGTCTTGGACGTTAGCCGTGCACGGGGAATCGCCTCTTCTCCGATTTCGAAAACAGCCTGTATCACTTCTAATTCCTCGCCCGTCTGTTTCTCACCGTCTCGTTATTAGCCATCCATGATGTCTTTATCGGGAAACTATTTGCAGTTACGATCGTTACGTTAACGAGGCTTATCGCCGCGCTTCCTACAAGGAGAATACGTAATACGGCTGCTAATGGGTTCGACACGGCGCCACGGCAGTCACCGGTTCACGAGCTCCACGGTTCTCGCGTCTCGTCGTTTCCTCGAGGAAACGAAGACCGACCGTCGCGCACATCGTTGCAAGCAACCACGTCTCGCGTTTGAACCGGTTTTAATTTGTCGCAGGTAGCAGCGCGAGTCGCGCGTTAATTCGCCGAACAAAGCGGCGTTCGAGCTTCGAGAGATCGTGGAGCGTCGATGGGAGCCGCGCATTGTGTTACCAGCGTGCGTATTTTCAAGAAGTGACACCGTTTGTTCGTCGAGTGGCCGAGGGGTCGCAGTTTGTAGCGGGTTCAAACGAAATGTTTTACAATTTGCGTAGTACGGTTTACTTACAATATCGTGTTTTTTTTTTTTATTTTTATTTTTATTTTTTTTTCTAGAATTGGTCGGCGACACGATGTTTGCGAAATAATGGAAGAGGCGTTTGAATTTTCTGCTGGAAAAGCGTGAAAATTGCGCGAATATTTTTTGTTCCCTCGTTTTGCGACGATTTCGTTGCGAGGTGTCGTTCAAGTTAACTATCACAGTTAAATTACGAAAATTTATTTTTGCGATTCTGGTTTATTCGAGCAACTTCTTCGAATTACCCATTCAAATGCAGACGAATATAACTCATGATAATACGATGCGCGTATTGTTTTATTTGCACGGATTTCATAATAACGTTACGTTTACGTAACTTTCACGCGCGTTATTTCACAGTTTAGTCTTTAACGCGTTAAATCCAGCGTGCCAGAATGTTCGCATTATAGTCGAGAGAGTATAGATTACTATTAAAGTCCTGCTCGATGATCTTTGCTTAATTGGCTGTATTTTCCCATGCAAGCGTGTTTCTCCAGGCTTGCTCCATATTTTTGCATATCACCGAGGTTTATGGTTTTATTAACGTTTAATTATCCGCCTGCTTCTAATTACAAGGACGATGAACTTACCATGGAGTTTAAAAACCGTCGATCGAATGAAACAGCTTTTCGAAATTAGAGATACAATTATACCCATACACGTGTATATTGTACTTTAAACTCGGAATACTTTCAATGAGATTTAACTTCACGACGAGGCATTAAATACAACGATCAACCATCCGACATTCATAAAATAAAATATCATTTTTTAACTTCTATCTCATCTTTCTTTATCGTTAAATATATGTATTATCAAACACAATGATAATTTCAGTTTTTCTTCAATTTTGTCACAAATCTTTCAAACATTTTGATACAAAGAGAATCCTGCCTTTTGCGCGATTATTACCACGTTTCCTAATTGAACGGAAAGCTGGAACAACGAGGTTTGCCATTAAAATAATCATCGATCCGTCTATAATTGGTACTCGAACGTCGGTTAAGTCGTCGAACCGAACCTCTTTATTCTGTTATATTAACTCGAACAACGTTTCGCCAATTGTCTCCACTCCGCTATCTCTCGCGGAAATCCGATTTCCCGTCTACGAGATCTTGGTTCGTTACGCGGCTCGGGATTATCTTCGGGCTCGCTCGCGTTCCCGCGAAATTTACGCCATTGTTAATCATTCGCGAACGATCAAGCGTCACCGTGACGCGTGATAACGCGATTTATCGAGCATTTAACGGCTCCAGACGAAAACGTCTTCGTCGTTTAAATAATTGAGCGAGCACCGAGTATGCTCGAGCGACGTGCACGCTCGGATGTACGAAATTTTGTTTCAACTTGTCACGATGGGTGTCGTTTAGGAACAGATTCTCGGCCGACGACGCCTGGCTTCGTTTTAAATTGCAATTTTCATATCGTTGTGTACCTTGGTAGGTCTTGACGACGACAGACTATAGTTTCCTGGGCTTATTAACTTCAGAGCGAGTTGTATCAACGCAATGCACGTGTTTCCTATCGACTTTGTTACGCTGGTGAATTTTGGAGAGGAGAACGAGAGTGAGTTAAGGACTCGCTAAAGAAGATTTTAAGGTAGACTACTCGAACGCCTCAGCAATAATTTACAAGAACTTGTCAAGTTTTAGTTTACATCCTCGTCGACCATCCATCCAACGCCCCTCGTTGCGGACCGTCGGTTATCTGCCTTCGTTTCTCCATAAATAATAAACGCGACAGTCGTTACGCTCGCGAACTGGCTTGTTTTCCACGTCGAATCGTCGACACGCGTGAAAATCGCGGCCTACGCGTGTCGCTTTAATCGTGTCAGCAGGAGATATCTTTATCCCCTGTCAGGCATCTAACGAGACGGGTTAAGAAAGATGACCGTGTTACACGGCCGAAGAACGGGCCAAAGAAAAGAAAAAGAGAAACGCTGTGGAGGGTTTTCGGGGCGAGCGCGAACGAGCGTTTACGAGAATGTCCCATTATTAGGGCCAATATCCAGGATGCTTGACAATCCCCTAACGGCCCTCAAATAACCCCTCTCTCGTCGAGTATTTCTTTCCCCCTATCGGTTCACACGAATTCTTTCCTTCACACGGCTTTTCGTCCCCTCGTTTCGTTTCGTTAGAGTCGCAACACTCGTTGAGACGAAGGATCGGGAAGACCGAATTCGTTGTCATCGATATTTTTATAGGAATGGTAAATAAATGCGATGGCGTCGGTGTAATTTTTCGAGTTAATGCACGTTGATTCTTCGAACGCGCGGACGATCGTAACTAAATATTTGCGAGATAAAGTTCGAACAGAGAGGTTGAGCTGAATTTTTGTTAAAATTTGTTGAAGTTTCCTTTAGAATACAAAAAAAAAAAAAAAAAAAATACAGTTTTGTAAAAGGATACATTGTTGTTATTTGTACGTTCGTAAACAACACCCGATAACAGCTGGTAAATGTAACGAGATAGGATTGGGCGTGCGAATGGAGAAAGTGGGATAGGCGCGCTAGTGATAACGGTCCGTCTATAGTTAGACACGGTGTGTACCTTGTAACGGGGAACATCGGTGGAAACAAACGTGAGCCAAAATTTTGATAATGAAAGTTAGTCGTGCTTTTTAACTCTTAAAATTATCGCGCAATTTGTAACTTCGTTGTCTATCGTCCAAGTTTCTCTCAATTGCTCGTCGAGTAGCCGCTTTATTTCAAATTTTATTCCTTTCTCACGAACGTACGTGGGACGTTCAAGGTGCGAATCGGAAAGATATCGTTATTTTTCGAGATTTTCTCAAGCGCCTCTATGCATATTCAGCCCGAAAAGGTTACATTTAACGTTCTTCTCGGTGCGTGGAAACTCGAGCTTCGCTCGTCGAAATTCTTCGTTAAACAATCGCAGCAGGAGTTTATCGAGTTCCGTGGTCATTGTCGTAACGGCATGGTTTCTGAATAAACTAACGTTAATTATAAGCGGTCTGACCTAGCTGTTCTCTTACCCCTTTCTATCTCTCTTATCACAGTCCTGCCGACTAACCCATCCATTGTCTTTTCATCTCGTTCTATTTTCCTGTCCCGGATGATCCTAGTTTCTTCCTTTCTTCCTTTTATCCTCCGGTTATTTTCTTTTCTTTCCTTCCCTTTGCCTTTTCTCAAGCCCTTTTTTTTCCAACGACCGCTTCTGTCAGACTTACCGGCGTTCTTGTATTTCATTGTTTAATTTTTCTTCGTTATATCCGTGCTCGTTCGTCGCGTTGCCTTTCTCGGATTTGCACTTGGAAAATAGCGGAAGTCGCGAGCGGATAGACCGTCTTCTTTTGTCGCTGGCTTTTGTCCCCATGGCTCGGCGATGTATCCACCGGCTTATTGTCCGCCACGAAAAGTCACGCTGCTTGCTCCTGAATCGGCAGTTATATAATTGATCGTCACGCCGAGCTGCTACGTTAATTAATTAGTTACGTTTTATCTGGCGCGACACTGTTCTTTCTGCTTGAATTTCCGGTTCGATGCTCGCGTTTCCATTCGATTATACCGTCTTTTCCTCTTCTTCTTTTTTTTTTTTATTTCGTGCTCGAGAGGTTTGATCTTCGTATATTGGCACGATAATTGAGCAGGTTGTTTGAGAGAAATTTAAATACACAGCAAAGTACGGAGTATTATCCGTTATGACGGTTGATACGGAATTCAGTCGTTCGTTCGACTACCTACTTTTCATTATTTTCTTACGTATTTATTACGCGGAGACTTTCGCCGTAGTAGCGTAATCGCGCTTTTACTTCGTCTTACTATCCTTGAAGGCTGTCCATGCTCAGTCGTGGAGGAGAATGCGTTACGTATTGTTTCAACATCCGTGTCAAAAGTTTCATTTGCCGAATAAGTAATTTACAAGCAACGTTTGCGGTTTCTCCTTGTTTCTATTCGCTAATTCGATAAGTTTCCGACAATTATTCATCTTTTGCATGCTCGTAAATCCAGATGTCTCGCCGTTGAGTAGCCTATGAAGGATATCAGTAGCCCGAAGAGAAAACCGTAGGATATCTCAGACAAATATCTCGACAAACAAATCTGTCTAGCTGTTGTTTGAGAAATACCCGTTCCCCGACTAGAATAAACACGTATGCACACGCATCCAATGAATTTGTCAGCGTCAGCAGAAGCCATCCACCGTTTCCTTTTATATCCTTCGTCGTTGGCTCAAAACGAAATTCACGCGAAACACCCGTATAATCCATTCGGCGCGCTAAAACTACCGCAAAAATCTAGTTAATTCGGTTTACTAAAAGGACACGATACATTTCTCTTCGTATTCGATGGTCGATTGAATCGCGCTTCTGCTTCTCTTGTTCTCCTACACAGGCGGCATTGTACGATAACAGTTTCGACACAGCCGCGTTCTTTTCCCTTTTTCACCCGTTTGTAATATCGATTTTCCATCAATTCGATTTAATCTTCCGCTTTATGCATATGACGTAATTCCTTGTTTTATGCCACGAAAGGGAGAACGAGACTCGACACGACGCCAACCGTGTTTGTTCCCTTGCTCCCTCTTTATCTGCCAAACTAACGTGGATTTCTCGGTTTAATAGATTTAGGTTGGGCTGCGGGTTAAATTAGGATCGCAGTTAGAATCGCAGATGGGTTTAGGATAGGTATACGAGTTTTACGCGATATCCAGGTTTATCTTAAACCTCGGAAATCCGAGATGTAGTATCGAACAAATACGAACAACTTTATTTATAATCCTCGGAAAGAAACACTTGTTCGAACTAGAAGTTTCCTCGCGAGAGGTACGCGAACTTTTCTCGTTAATTATTCGGTTTCCTCAAACGCTGGTTTCACCTTGTCGATATTCACCAAACGGTGCTACAAGTAAACGTTCACCGGTATGAAAATTATATTCAGCGCGTAAACAGCATCGCAGCGAATAGAAGAAAAGAGGGAAAGAAGGAAAAAAAAGAGGTAGCAGGGTTACGACGAGGGAAACGTCGTTCGTTGTAATTCAGATAGAGATTCCAAAACAGATTTCAACCACGTTCCGCTCCCTTAATAATTATTTTTCACGTCGGCTCTTCTTCAACACCGGCCACCGCCCGTTGAAATTAATTCCGCTTCTTCCCTGTGAAACGTAGCACGCATAAATATGCGATTAAACATAACGGACCACCGACGTTCTGTTCCGGACAGTTTTATGTCACGTCGGGACAAAACCGAATAAATAAGATGAAAACGAAAGAAAGGAGGACGTTACGCTTCGTGAAAATAAAAGAAACAAAATTTGGAAAAAACCGTTTCGTCTTCTAGGTATTTTCACGGAAAGCGCGTTAATCGTAAAACTGTTTGGTCGAAAGGAAAAATCTCGATTAACAGCCGTATCGTCGGTTCCTAATAATCGAGCACAAAATTATCGGAAATTTCGATATTCCTTGACGCAACAAAGATCATTATCCTCCCACGTAGCGGTTCATGTTTCCCAACCTCGATCCCATTGTACATCTCGAGATATCCAAGCAGCGTCTTGTATCTATTTCCATTACAACCCTCGATAATCCTAATTCATTGTCGACGAAAATCTTGGTGCATTCGGCAGGGACTCGGTTCAGCGTTGGATATGGAAGCAGTGAAAAGGTTACACGGAACATCTATTTTTCACGTTCCATCGATCCGTGGAACGCGTATCGTCAATCCTCGGGTTTAGATATTTGTTGTGTCGAGGGGATCCCGTGGGTTTCTTAATAACGGAGACGGTAGGCTTTCTTCATTGAATTCGTCTTGATACCATTATCCCGCGAAATCCGCGTGGAGCGAACCGTGCGGAATACATTTCGTTCTCTCTATTCGCATTCAATTCAGACTCGACGACGCATCGAACGGATCACATTACCCTACCTTTGTGCGAGATCGATACCAAGCAAAATTATTTTTTCACCCATCGTTCCGGTTGTGAAACGATTACGAGCCTCGAAAGTTGATCGGTTTAGGATAGTGGCTTAATCGGGTTCATTTCAGAAACAAATATGTTCGAAGAGTTAGGCGAATATACGTTTCAAGCTGTCGTATCCCCGTGATTTTTAAACGATCGTAATTTAGAAAGAAGATTCGTAGAAGAAAAAGCGGAGCTGGTCAGTTTGGTTTGCGGGAGACTCGTACGATTTTCAAACGATTGTATCCGTCCACGACGCTACCTTTGCGATGTTCGTAATCTTTGAACAACGTCTGTCGCACGCGCTTACGATTTTTATTTTTGTTTTCAATGAACTGTTATTACTTGCTTTACGGTTTCACAGATCGATGAGATATTGTAAATATTCATCGTCGAACGTTAAACTCACGGGGCCGTGCTGTAAAATTTGTCCTGAAATCAATCGTACGTCGAACGCGATCACTACGCTTCGACATACGTCCATGTATCGTGACGAAGCTGCGAGATGACGGGATGACGAGGCGATAAAAGAAGGATAAATGGCGCGATCAAACCGATCGAAATGAATTTTTGAGCCGAGCCGAAAGTCCTCGTCGTCTCATTGATAGCTTCGACCACGAATTACCACGCATTTTTGTCCGTTCTATATACATAACCGTGATAACAATGGGCGCGAGCGTTGTGAAATAATGGCGGAAAAAGAGTGCATTCATCAAGCTATACGCATCGGCGAGTCATCGAGATTTGTGGCCGATCACGTGCAAAGAGGAATTGAAAACTCAACGAGTATACGGGAAATTTGTAAAGCTGACTCGGCTTCCATGCTCGATCGCCCGTGACTCATCATAGTATCGAGTGCAAGCTCATAAATACCGCATATCGCTTCTGCTTTATCGGGATCGCTGTTGATACTATCCTAAATTGCGATAGAAGTAGATTTCGAAAGGAAGCATTAGTTTTTCCGTGGCCTTTTAATTGGCCGACTGAAATTAAAACGCTTCGAGTTCAAATTTTATGAATTTTCATCCGATCGTGTGTTTCGGTTTTTAAAAATATCATCTTTTTAATTGCGCTATTAATTAAGTTCGAGAGAAGAGACGTTTACGTAACTTGGAAGATTTAACGAATTTCTTCTAATAATATTTTCATGATCTGCGAAATGCTGAACGGTGTGCCGGTTTCGCTTCAATTTCACCGTCCGTCCTAGGGATCTCTCGTTTAAAGATTCGTAGACAAAGACTCTTTCTCACGCTTTACCAATCCTCGGATAGGAAAATCATCTTAGAAGCAAGGTATCAGGAAATCGACTTGTTCGTTCCAATGGAAACTTTCGTAATCGATATCAACCAGCCATCGAATGACAAACGGCTCGCATATGGAGAGTCCGATCGTAACTTTACCTCCCACTTCGTTCTTTTCTCGTCGATTTATTCCACCAGTAAACTCCATTGATCAGCCGTGTCGTAAACTTCTATCAGCGTGGTTACCGAGTCCGTTTCCGACTGCTCGACTTTCGTTCTTCATCTACATATAGATAGTCTCGATCTTTTATCCTTCTTTCTTGCTGCTATAATGGACTTCGTCATACAGCGAGAAAATTAAAGCATAAATCGGATGCAGTGACATTCCCCATCACGCTTCGCTATCTTCGCTAAAGAACGAAGCAAAGCCGAAGCGTAGTTGCTGAAAAAAATACAGTTTTTATAGCATTCTAAACAGAAAAAAAAAAAAATTCTCCGATCTAACTTTCATTATCGTCCATCTAGAAATTCTTCTCTCTTCCGATTCGCATCTCTCTCGTTGTAACGCTACTTAAGCTAACTCGAGGTAATATAAAAATGCAATGTAAATCGCGATACCTTGACAATGCGCGTTCGAATTCTGTCGCGTCGTTTGTTCGGATCGATGGGTCCAGGATTCGGCTGTCCCAATATTTAGATGCATTAACATGCTATGCGTGCACGTGCTACCGGTATGCATACGCGTGTAATGCTCACGTGTGCAGAGATTATAGGAGGCAGTGTTTGCGCGGGTACTGCGGATTATCCGGCATATTCATACTGGGTGTCCACAGAATAAGGATATAGGTTCGTTTCTGGAGTAGGCGATTTTCGAAGGGAGCGGCTCCTTCTTTGCTTCAATCGCGCCGGTAAGCGATTTGCGTTTGCTTCAGGGTGATAAGACTTTGACGGATCACGCGTCCACTAATTGCAGCTGAAAATATAAAACCGATTGATCGTATACGGAAAAATCCTGTACGATTACATGGCGAACTGACGAAGAACCTAACGATCATGACGACCAATTAGGTAGCCCGAAACGAAGCAAAATTCACTATGAAACGACCAAACGTCTGCAAAGACGAACGACGGTTCCTATTAAAAGATCGCAAAGAGCCCGTCAATGATTAATAAATCAAGTGTCAGTCGGAAATGGCGAAATTCACCACGACACGTTCTACCGTCGGAGAAAATCGGTTCAACGAATCAGCCGAGAGAGTCGCCTTTAAATTTCATTTCCGAGCAGCTCTTTCGACCGACCGAGCGTTCTCGAGATCCCTGAGTCGACTCGCGTCAGTGTCACACGCGGACCCGACTCTCCCGTAAGATATTAAAGCGGCATTGTGTCCCCGGGGTGGAAAGTCAGGCGACGGATGCCAGCGCGGGAACGTCAGTCTCGATCGACCTCGAACGCTCTCGGGACGGATTATCGAGACTTCGTTGCCGTCGCAAAGTCGACGTGCCCGGTCAAACCAGACTCTCCTGGAATTCCCCCTGCCCAACCATCCCTCTCCCCTCCCAAAGATACTCACGAACGCCAACCCAGGGAATGCCAACTGTCCGATTCGGAGAGTCGAGCGACAATTAGCGGCGTGCCACCATCGGACGTCTTCTGCGGTCTCCTAATTTCGCGAAGGCTATGACAACGATCGAAACGAGTCGAGGAATCCAAGGACTGATCCTTGAAACGTCGTCGTGGCTACTGTTTTATGGCAGATTCGACGGAGCGAGATTCTTGCTGGTGACGGAATAAGGAGATTTGTGCCTTTGGAATTTTCTTCTTGAATTCTTTAATTATGAAGATTCTGAGATTGGAATTGCACGTAATGCACGCTCGAGAGATTTTAAGGGCGATCGAAAGACAGAAGATTTGAGATTAGGTCGAAAGTCGCAGATACAATTTATCAAGTTCTTCTTTACGAAAGAAGTTTGAACGAGAAGAAAGAAATCTCTTACGCTTACCGTATAATACGTTTCGTTTGTTTGCCAATTAATATTCTTGACAATTTTCTCACGTCGGAAATCGAGATTCCAAGAACGTGGCGTGTCCTGAACCTTCGCGTAACCTCGAGGAAGTGTCGCGTGACATCCATAAAACCGAACGCAGCCAGAACAACTCGCTATCCACGCATAATGCTCATCAACGACCGTCTTACCGAACAATAACGCGAAAAAGCCAAAGTACTGTTAAAAACCAGGAGCAAGACCGATCCATTGTTCGAGTGGCTATCAAAAGATAGAGCTGACAAACGAGAGGCAGCCTCGCTTTCGCGTGACGACAATAGGCCACGCCATTCTACACTGCAATAAGTTTCTCGAATGGTCGATTCCGGGCCAGAGATGGTCTTCCGTCGTTTCATGCTCTTGCAACGTCGTTTCGGTATTCTGGTTAATCCTGGACCGAGCCGTCGTCCCGTAAGTCGGAGACAAAACGACTCGGATCGCAGAGGATGGAAAAATTTCGCGACCTCGCCATTGTCGATCTTGCGTTAACTATTCTTTGATTTTCTTTTATCTTCCAACCATCCGATATTTTTAACGTTCCTTTTTTTTTTTTTTATCTTTACGCTATACTTCTCGTACGATTTTGGTTAGTCTTTGCTTGCATTTAGCGAAACGCAAGCTCGATGACCTTCCCATTCTTCCCTACTTTGTCTCGATTTTTCTTTCGATCCGCGTTATCTTCTCGCGTTCTTTATCTCCAATATTTCTGTCGGAAAGCGTTTAATAGCTTTCGCGTATCTTTGGTTCTCTTCTGTTCGTTTCGGGAGTCCGCTATCGCCGATCTAATGCGGTTGCGTTTAGGATATACAGAGGAATCGCAGGATGAATCGGTTTGGAGAAGATCTCGCGAGCAACCTGAGTCATGGTCCGCGATAATAGTACATCAGCTGGGATAACCGAACGCCCGGGGCTATTGGTTTTTTGCCGACGCAATAGATTTCCGGCGAAATATAAATCGGCCGATGGCACGGTAAATTAATCGCGAATGGAAAGGCCGTTACATCCGTATGACACGAACGCTGCGATTCAGAAGCTCCTGGTCA
The DNA here is from genome assembly GCF_041682495.2 of Bombus fervidus. Lineage (NCBI taxonomy): Eukaryota > Metazoa > Arthropoda > Insecta > Hymenoptera > Apidae > Bombus > Bombus fervidus. The sequence goes on along the minus strand of NC_091525.1, from coordinate 12,303,029 downwards.
CTCGTACATCTTTATGGGTAATTTTTCTTTTGATGGAAAATTCCTGGAAAGTTTTTTTTTCTTCCTCACATTGTTCGTTGCCCGTGAAGAATGTTCGTAGGTACAGCGTACAGTATCGTGCAAAACTTTCCAACCATTTATTGATCTCTCACTAGAATATAGATAAATGTATTTAAATAAAATGTATTTTAAACTGCGTTCCGCGTCTACACATTTTACTAATAGTCGAATTTCGTTACCGTTGGAAGAAACAGAATTTATGAGAATAACAGAAGAACGCGAGCGTTGTACAAATATGAGCGGTCGAAGGACTCGCTTTTTCAATGTACAGCTTGATTTATCGAAAATAGCTGGTTTAGTTGGCACTCTCGCCATCGAAGTTACAGAAGAACGCGTCGAAGATATTCTTTCGCGGAAATGAATAGAGGAAAAGGATAGTATGTATCTTATGGAAGATACGATTCAAAGGATTCTATATTTGAGGCATCACCCTGTAGAGAACAGAACCGTAGGTATCGCAGAGGGAAGGATACAGGTTTGCAGTATGCAGACGCACATGCACCGATCGAAGATAGATAAATACACAGACATATGCGTAATATAGGCGCGTGACTATGTACCATACACGCGTAAATACGTTGATACCGGTTAATGTACAGCCAACGGCGCGATGCGTCTTGAGCTTTCGGCGAAGATGATTTTATCGACAATTGGTTTCAGGAACGGTCTTTGTTGGAAATTGCCCGTCTCACGGAATGAAACTTCCTGTCTGTCATGGAAATTCGATCGAATACTATTCCTTACGATTTCACTCCAAGGAAATATTCGCGCTTTGCACGAAAGTTAAATTTTAAAACATAATACTAGGATTAAGGCTAGTTATCTTCGAGTTAAGTTATCCGTGTCCTTTGGATTTTTATCAAGCTTCTTTTCTATTTATACAATAGGCAATTTTATAGGATAAATTTTTACATTTCAAATATATCGAAGCGCAAAGAATAAGAAAGGCAAATTTCATTGTCAGGCAAAATTCATATTTAAATTTGCATCGCCGGAAGATGCGTATCGTCGTTTAAAAATTCTCTTATTACCACGTTTTTTATTTCGCGTTGCTCGTTTTCTTCTTCGTCAGTCCTCGAGGAATTTATGAATACGTCAGATGGTTAAATTCAACGTAGAATTTCCGGTTGCGTCTTTTCCTCGTCCTTAACTTCGTTTCGGCCGTTCCTCCGCGCGAACGAAAATTGCAGTTAGGCTAATTGCCGGCTTCCTTTCCCCCCTCGTACCAACGAATTCTTTTTTCTCGGTCTCGTCAGGATTTGTCGCTGGCTGCGCGTTGAACGTGCAAAGTAAATAAGCCCGGCCGCAGCAACGTATCATTATGAAATTAAGTTTGAAGCACGTCGTCTCTCCGCGTTGCTGTATGATATTATCCAAACGTGGTCTGCCACGCTAAAAATTCTCAAGTAAATAGACAAACGTTTCCATATATTACGTACGTATACATCCGTATTTCGCACCCATTTATAATATTTTGCGAATTATAAAAACCTTGAAGAATTATTGTTTCATTGAAACTTCTGAATGTAGAAAGCACATGCTTATTTGGTACAGTATGAAAATCATAGAAAGAACATACATTACAGTATACGTATAGTATAACGATCGCATCCAATCTCATTGATTATCGTCTGATCGATAATTATCTCGGTGATTCGTGAAAATTCACGAACAAGCTATATACGCGCGAGTAAAATCTCAGTTGTACGAGTAAAATCCGCGAGAACTCGGTTTGTCTGTTTCATTGTTCGTCGAACGTTTTGTCTCCATCTTGTCACTATGTTACGAGGCTCGTAGCAGCGGTTTTTCAAGCAAAGCAGCGACTTTCCGTTCACGCTTCGACACGTTGCAAAGTCGGGTTCCATTGATCGATCCTCGGTCCAGCCTATTTAGATTTCACACATTTTCTCTTTCCGCTTCGATCGCAATTCTTGTCAGTCGGCTAAAAGAAGCGGAGTTTTATGGTGGCAGCCAGGCTGGATGGAAGCCATAAAGCCTCGTGCCACTCTCGGTCGTGGAAACCAGAGCGATAGGTCGACGAAGAATGAGATAGAAGAAGAAGAAGAAGAAGAAGAAAAAGAGGAAAAAGAAGAAGAAGAAGAGGAGGCGACGATCGAAGGAAAATCAAGACGTTCGGTTGATATTAAACGACGAACGATAGATTTTGACGTAACCTAATTCTCTAACAGACGAGTAACTAGGTTGTCCAACCCCTTCCCAACGAACTTGCGGGCTGCGTACATTTTCGAGGTCGAATCAGATTTACGCGACGGTTAACGGCTAACCGGGTAATTCGGCCTGAAGTCCTGTCGATTTGCTTCCTTCCCAGATGGAAGAGATCGTAATGCGATTTTGCCGTTCCTAGCTCTGCTAATTATTCGTCGATCGATCCATCTCTGATTACTCGGTTTCCAGATGATTCGTCCTGCTCGATTTTATTCCATCGTGTCGTTTTGTCACCGTTGTCGCGGTCTCGTTTCGTGCATCGAGCGTGCCGATAATTTTGTATTATTAATAAACAAATTAATCGAGGATCCTCGACGTCCAAAAAATAAACAGGATGCCTATAATATCGTAATGAACGATAGATAAAAAAGAGGATAGCGATAATGTATAGATAAACAAATAAGCCGAGAAGGTAAACAAACGGAGGAATATTTGTAAAGGGTAGATCAGCACGGAATATCCAGTAAAACTCGATTATCTGAAAAGACGTTGGAACACGGCTTCGAGAGGCTGAACGCTGTTGTTTCCGCTCGATTCGCACGATCCCGGGGCAGATTTGGCCGCGTTCAATTTACGAACGCGGCAACGAGCAGCATACGTAATTACGGTGCAAGCGGATTTTATATTATCTCGTATCTCTAACACGGGAGTTACGACGGTGCTGTTGTATCGGATACAGAGTTGCCGCTCTTTATGAAAGGGATGTCGCGATTTACATTTATACGAGCGATGCTACGCCAGAAAAAAAGAAGAGATATCCTCCTCGCGACAGGTGGTATTAATTAAAATGTTAATAACAAACTGCGATGAACAACCACGTATTTTCATCGTTAACCTATCCATAGCTTGTCCGTTAGCTGAATAAAAATAATAAGACGATCAGCGCACGATTAGTCGGATCGATGTCTGTTTCCAGTTGGGAATTTTTCTTAACGTTTTATCAACAAACGTTGCGTTTAAGAATTAATTATCGATATCTTATGTATCTTTTTATGGTCGAAACGTCGATCGGTGGAGAGAATGCAGCGTTGATAGCTTTATAGCGTAATGGGATCGTAGGAGTTTCACGAAAATTTGGAAACTAGAGCGTACGTATTTTTGTTACATGTACAAACTATATTTTCTGGTATTTTACAATTAGGAAAGATACGACGCGAATTAGCTAAAACCTCGTAAACGAGTCGAAAGTCGTTTGGCAGATTCGAATCGTTTCGGTCGATGGCGAATTGGAATCCGCCGGGCATCGTGGATCGCCGCGTTCTGGATCTACGGTTCTGGACAGAAAAGACCCGAGAAATTATTGTTCCCTCTGATCCAATATCGAGGCAGGATAACTCTTTCCTTTGAAACCGGAGACGTCGAGTTATCGAGGTATGAAAGCCGATGGTTTCACTGGACGTCGCAATTACGCCTCCTCTATCCGTATAAGTCAGATCCTTCCTTTCTCTTCGCAGGCTTCCGTCGTGATCCTCGCTCGAAATGTCGCCGAACTCGTATAATAGTTCGATTTCGAAAAATCGAAATGCGAAATCATTTTCTTCCACGATTCTGCTTTTTATTTCCTACGAAATATCGCGTACGTTTTACGAACGAAATATCGACACGTCCGCCTTCGGTGAATTAAGGAAAATATTAAGTTACTGTTTCGGAAATTAATTAAACGAAAACGGTGCTCGTCATTCTTCTTGATGTTCCGCGCAGTTTGGTTGATTTTATTCAACGAGCGATCGATCGGCGCTTGATATTCGTGGAACAGATGTTTTTTCTTGCGATAACTTCGGACAAAGTATTCGCACGGTTGTCCCGAGGGTATGCTGGAGATTTTTCATCGTGGTTACGGCTTCTCCGCTCCTCCATTGGCGTTCGACCACGTAAACGAGACAGAGATGGATCGAAGGACCGACAGTAGCCTGTTAAACGTTGCCTGGAACTCTTCATTAACGGTTTCGTAAATGGTTCGTGGGGTAAACTAGCAGCAATTTTCGGGAACAGCAGCTTCGCCTTACCGAACCGAAACTTTCGGAATTAAATATCGAACGTTGAAAGCAATACTCGTGTATGTATGATAATTCGACGGAGGAACGCAAGGTACGAAATTAGACAAATATACTCTGTGAACCAGAATTTCGACCAAGAGTCGTTCACGCGAAAAAGAGATTGAACGTTAAAAAGTTTGAAGAAAACAGAACCATTCGGCTGCAAGTTTTTCCACGAATCAAACATCAACAACTGGACGCTAGCAGATGTCCATGCAAATTCGTACATTTACGAAGACAGCCGGAAGTTAGACCCGAATAAAAATACGCTTTGCCTATTTCCCGAGAAGCAGTCGGAACACGCGAATTCCTTAAATTCCGTCGATAGGTAACACGAGCTGCGAATTAGAAATATCAAATTCGATAGAGCGTATTGTATCGCGTGAAATATCAGATTCGACGGAATTGAGCTGGAATTGCGCGCAGCTATTGAGCAAGATCGAGATTGTATCGACTCTGGCAGGTGTGTATAAGCAGTTTCGTTGGATTGGTCGTTTCTAATTCGTGCTTCGTTCAGCGTTGACGCGCGTGCATGCGCGTCGGTCGCGAAACGAGAAACGTAGCGCCGGTTCGGTTTCAACGATAGACGACGGTTTAAATGGACGCGAAAGGAACACGTTTGGAAATTTGCCGAAGAAAGAGTCGGAGGCAATCGAACGATCGCAAAAGCCGACGAAAGGAAGCTGCGAATGGACCTCGCAAAAAGGTAAATCGAATTCGAAATGATTTTATCGATAAGCAGGATAGGGTGCTGGTTTGGTAGCTTTCGTTGCGAGCTATTAACAGTAAAAATAAGCGATTGATAGCACGAAGGATTTTGCGAATGTATCGTAAGAATTTCCAGGTAATTTCTTTATTTTCGAACAATTAAAAAAGAACAGAAATTTGCATCTCCCATTTTCCCGTATATTACAGTATATTACAAGACGGCAGTACGAACTTGCTACGACCGTTATTACGTTGCCACTGGTATTTATACGGTAGATCAGCAATGGACGGGCAAAGTGTCCGTCGGATATCCGTAACCGCATTTCAGCGTGATAACCGCGGTTTCTACAGGACGACGTTGATGTAATTCTAATGAGCGAGGACAGACCCGGAAAACTATAATTGCAAGTCACTCGTCATTAGCGATTAGTAAGTATTTAACAGTAGAATCTGCTACGTTCGAATTGTGTAAAATTTATAGAATTGTCCGGACAATGTCAATGACATTAAATAGATTTCTGTCCGACTCCTCCGATCTTCGTCTGATATCGCGTTGAGCGTTTTCGATGGTTTCCAAATAAAATAGAGATTGACAAAATTCTAAACAAGTTAATATTTTCTTCTCTCTTTCTCTCCGTCTCTCTGTCTTTCTCGACGACGACGACGACGACGACGCGACGTCAGCTCGCTTGACAGATTTGTAAGGGAAATCTGGCTAAGTTTCTTATATACGTTGAAAGAACCTTCAGTTCCAAAAATGAAATACAGTTTTTAAGGAAGAGAAAAGGTATGTTAAGCGGCGGTGACGGTCCGAGCAAACTGCCTTTGCATAAATTTCCCTTAATTCCTTGTTCTTCTTCTCACGGTTTTCTTCGCGGTTCGACCAGTCTCGAGATCGTTCCGACGAAAAATCAGCAAGTAGTCGCGTCTGTCTGGACACGCTGCAACTTTTCCGTGGTTCCCGGACGAAATCTTGCTCGTTAACAGCTTCTGTAGCGAACAGCATTTCCATAATTCTTCCTCCCTCTTCTTTCTTTTTCCCTCGCTCGTCCTCGATATTTCTTTCTCGTCGAAACGTTTCTCTTTCTTGTTTCGTTACGTTTCTCCTCGAGTCGATCCATACCATCGATTTCATTCGTTAATCGTCAACTACTAATCCTCCGTCCGACAACAACAAACAATAACAAATATAAAATTGCGAACGCGAATTCCAACAACAACGTAACTTGGTCGCGAACTTCTCGAACAACCTAAAAGTTTCGCGAATCACTGTAACTAAATTTATTACCTCTTCGCTCGTTCTAAAATCATGAGCCGTGTTCCACTCACCGGGAGTTCATCCTAGCATTGAGCGACGAGACGTTCTTTCTTGCCTCGGGGTCGTTGAATAAATTTTCTGAAAATTTTCCCGCTTCCGTGGACATACGTTGCATACTTACGTATGTGTACAATCGGAGAGGGAAACGCAGATAGAGATAGAGAAAGAGAGAGGGAGAGAGAGAGTTGGTACCGGAAGAGTCCTCTCTTCTTGCCTGTTTGTCTTTTCCCTTCGATGCAACCGCTGCGCCGCCACGTCGAAATAAGCGTTCTGCCGTCGGAATATTTTTGGATGGCAGCCACTGTGAGCCCGCGGGGAAGCCGAAGCGTCGTCCAAGTACCGTGTACTCTTATTTATTTCCGGTTGCCTCCGTTGTCTCTGCAAACACACCGAACTCTGCCCGCGACTCTTGATCGCGATTCAACCGTGCCAAGGGAACTCTGTTTCTTACCAAAACTACGCAAAGATCCGCCATTTTTCCACCATGCCGCCAAATTTTTAGTATTCTCATGCCATTTTTATTTTTATCTCGTTGCCTTTTTTTTTCTCCGTAGCCTGGAAACTAGGTTCGTTTTCTGCATTTACGAAGTTTCTCTCGTTAAGAGATTGTTAGAAAATTCGGCGTTTTCAGGTCTCTCTCTCAGGAACGTTACGTTCGCGGGATTACGACTATCGATACGGTAACAAAGTCGATCTAATTTCTCGTAAGTGTTCTAAAATTTATGAATGCGAATGTAAATGGTAATCAATGGAGAGATTACGCGGGATTAATTGAAATGTAGATTACATAATTTCAGGTAATTAATAATAGATCCAATAGAATCTACCGTAGAAATTGGACGATATAAAATTCTCCGATCGCTAATTCACCGATGCGAACTTAATACCAGTCATTATTAACCCATGTTTCGCAAATCTGACTATCCACCGTCCAGAAATCCACGCGCAAAAGCCGCAATTAGCAAACGCTAATTAACCGTGGCTCAAAGATACATCCGTACCGAAGAAAGCGTCGATTAAATCCAACTAGGACGATCTATCGGTCGAATATTTTTCCACGTGGCGACAAAGAACGATCCGGCTGTAATTTCTCTTTAGAACGTCGGATGAAACGGCCGGATTCGATGAAAGGCGCCAACAGCCCCGCCCGTACAGAGGATCCACAATATCGAGTCCTATACAAACTAAAATTCGGCATTTACAAAGGAGGAATATGCCCGGGCCACGTGGCGCATAATCGAACGAACACCAATATTTTTCGACAATTCCAAAATATACGTTGGCCGTGCTCGCATAATATTTGCCTGACGATGTTTTTGCGAGCGAACGTTTACAATAAACGTCGCTAGGTAAACTTTCTCGATATCTGGAGGCCGTTTCATTCTCTACCGTGCTCTCGCAACGCGTATGAAAATCGGCCCTTCGATCGTTTCGACCAGCCGTGTGCCACGTTACTGTTCCAAGATTAATTAACAATTATTTTTGTCGATTGCTCTAGTTCCGCAAATTAGAATAAAACATAAGTTTCTTTTGTAACTCCGATCGCGTAAATACTCGTTGAAACGAAAGAGCGTGGCGTAAAAAGAAGATACTCTTCTAAAGATGTTGGGATATTTTGCTCGGTTATTAGGAATCTCGGAGAATATTCTTTCGATCGAATGGAACGCGTGAAAGATCCAACGAGTCTGATAAGTTCCCTTCGTTCCGAAATAACCGAAATAGCAAACGGAAGGTGGTTGGTTCGCGAGTGTTGCAGGTGTAATTACGCGAGCAACATCAATTAGTAGCGGCGTTAATTATCTTTCCGGAGATGACTCGTTTTTTCGTGGCTCGAGGTTGCAACGATCGCGATTACTTTTTGTGTATGAGCGTAATTTGTCGTTTGGTGGAGGGTTGGGAAGTTTGCTGGGAAATCTCGCAACGAGGACGCCAGTCGTTTCGTTGGAACTGTTTTCTTCTCTTTTCCGGAATTCTTCTCTTTTAATTCCTCTTTTGTACGTAGGGAGAATCGATCGAATAATTTCGGGACGCTTAATATCACCGCTACGAGTAAAACGATCGTGTGTTTTTGGCGCAGCTTTGTCCAGCGAATACGTGGTCGGACGTGAGGTTTTTTCGAAAGTTTTTGTTCGAAAAAGAGAAACGACGAAAGAACGGATTTCTATCGCGGTTAATTGATTTCATCGACGTGTTTCGATATCCAAGGGGAAAATAGCGAAGACCTATTCCTCGCATAAAAAGGAACCGACGGATTAAGAAAAAGGAAGAAGTAGGAAAAGTGGAATATCGTTTCCTCGTTAAAATAAGTGTGAAAGAATGGTCGAGTATATTAGTAGGAAAATTGAATAAATCGTATTCCGAGCAGTCTCCTTCTTTCCAATTCTTTCGATTTCTTCTTGTACTTTGTGACGTTGTAAATGTACGTAGAACATTCTTCCAATTTTTCTTTCCAGCAGTAATTAATTAAATAATAGAGAAATAATAGACTAAGATTTAAAATATTGTTTTCCGACGAGAACGAGTGCAAAAAATGGGGTCGACGCGAAAAAGCCGAGGAGAGAACTATCATTATGGAGCGCGTTTAAAGTGCGTCTGAGAAGCGGAACGTTAATCGCGCTGGATACGTGTATAGAACGTCAGGCGAATTTGGGTTAATCGCGTTTCAGCGAAAATTGCAGCAACGACCACGCATAATGGCTTAAATACGGCCGTGCGTAATAGAAATATAATTTCATGTTAACGGGACCATCGAAATAGCAACAAAAAAAAAAAAAAAAAAAGGAAAAAGAAGGAAAATAAAAAGGGAGAAGAGAAATCGCGAAAAACAGGAGAAAAAGAAGGGAGAATGGTAAAACGAGAGGAAAATGATGGTGCGAAGAGAGAGGGAGAGAGAGAGAGTGAGAGAGACAGGTAGGAAAGGGAGAGCGATAACAAAAGGTGGAAAAAGTTATGTTGAGAGTGATGAAATACTTTGCTCCGTTCTTCGCCGCGGCTCTCGCTCTAATTATTTAATGGCGATGTTCAATTTGCACCGCATTTTGCCCTGCTGCCGATAATTTTCCTTTTTTTATTTCTCCTTCCTCTTTTTTTTCGCCACGCTTTCTTGCTAAAATACCATGTAGTCCTATTGTTAGCGAAAATTTTAGTTGCTCCGTACCGTTGTTTTCACCGCTGCAACGATAGTCCACGGTGAAGATGAATCGTCGAATTTGCGAGGACAAGATTAATGGTTTTTTTCCATCTCCTTTATCCGCCTTCCTTTTTTCTTTTTACTTGCCTTCGACGCGATATTGCCGCCTCTTGCCGCAATAAAATTCAAGCAGCTACGTTCGCAGCTATCCGCGTCGCTATTTTTTCGACGGGCAACGGTAGAAACGTAAATAGTCGTCTTGCGTACTTTGTATAAAAATGAAGACGAGAACGATCAATTTCGAAGTTTTCGAGCAACATCGACTTAATCGCCGAGTCGCGTCGCTGGTCTATCAATTTTCGGTGAAACCTTGGGAACGTTCGGTTGGCGTAACTTCTTGTCAATCGGACGACGAGCCGATGATCGTAATTAGCGAGGGATTTCGGGCGATGATCGCGGATGGATCTGGCGCGCCGCGTCGCCGTAGGGTTTCGCGCCGCGAGGGCGGATACGCGTTGGTCGAATGCAGATTTACACGGTGCATCAACGACGGCGTGAACCGGTGGGACCGGATTGTTGTTTACTCCGTCGCATAATTGCCCACTCCATTTACGTATCAATCGGCGCATTACCGTTGCGCCATAGCCAATTAACGTACGTGCTCGCGTACAAGCGCCAGCATAATACATACGTACGCGCGATCCAGCTTCCGTATGCGATCGCACACGCGTCATGCCTATTCTCTATGGGTTGTTCCACAACTGATGCGCGACGCGGGCCGATTATATTACCTGTAATTTGGATTTTAACCAAAGTTTCATTTCGAATACGAGATTTTGGTTTAATCCGAGTCCGTAACAAATTAGTCGCGTTTTATATAAATTATTTTGAAACTAACGTTTGTATAAATCAGACGCGGTTGATCTTTGCGACAATTTAGATTTTTCCTGCCGTATTAACGTCGTTGTTTTCACAAGCATCCGCTTCATCTCGCAATCTATGTACTTGGTACATTTAGGGATGATTATATAGCGCGTATAACTTACGTCTAACTCGCTTCAACCTATGCTTCGTACACACAGGAACCTATTCTAAGAGCGCTTGGCGCAAGTTCGAATTAACTTAAGAAGGTAACTCTATTTCAACATATCCAAACCAGCCTCTAACTCCGTTTAATTAAATTCAATTTGTGCCTTAACAGCCGATAGCATTATTTTAAATCTGAAATTACGTAAGAAAATGAATCTACCAAGCCCTTGAGTAACTTTCCAACTGTAATCGCATTGAAAATTCGAAGCAGGCTCGCCTTACTTAACTACCTCATCTCCAAATTACCCAACCTATATTTCAACCTGCCCCGCCTAACCTCTCCATTGATCATCCTCGGCTTCGCTCGATTCGCAGATAATTAAAGTGATAACAACAGACTTTGAAATTCCCTGCATCTCGCGCTATCTTCGAAAGTGCTTCGGCATGTTTACTTTCAACCAGCCGGTCGATCGCCCTCGTTATAGCTACCAATTATAATCGCGGGACGCGATACGTTGTTACGTTCGATCACCTTGTCAGATTTACCTGCATCTATAGTCACTTGCAAAACTTCGCATCGCTCCATAAGTATGAAATATCGTATCCAGATCGCGAGTATTCGCGCAATTTTATATTCGTACGCGTGTAACTAACCGATCGAAAGGAAAGGGAAGGAGATAATTACCGAATGGATGTATTATGGAAATATCGTGGAATGGACGCAACCTGTGCGTCGGTAGAATTAGACGAGCCGTACGTGTCGGCGAAAGGAAACGTATTTATCGAGATATGTATAATACACGTACGCGAATATGAGCGTGTGGAAGGAAGTATGTGCGTGCGCGGCGCCTCGAAAACAAAGAAATGTAAACTGAACAAGTTAACAGTCTGGTATGGAAGAAGGTGAGACGCGTGTAAATGCGTATCGACGAATATTCTTGAAATCGTTTATCAAATAAATCTATAACTATTTTAATGTAAATTCTAAATGTAAACTTAGCGTTCCTTTACCATTATTTCGGCAATTAAGATCCAAAATTATCAATAGTATTAAACTCGAGAATCTTCAAAAATATTCAGAACGGATACTTCTGCGACCGACTGTATATGTATATTGGCTTCTTCTGTTTCTTTTTCCTTGTATGCTGTGGTTCAACGGTGGTACCGTTTAATCGATGAAAATGGCTGGCGATTCCCGATGGAAAAAGGAAGAGAAGGAAAGGAGAGCGACAACTTCGATCGAAATTACTCGCTCCGGCGAGGAGAACCTTTTTCAAAGCTCTAGCCACAGGCCCTTTGTGCAGCGTTCTAGGTACTCTATCCTGGATTGGAATTATAATCACCACGATAAAGGGCTAATGAAACGTCGATCGAGCATATCATATGTTGGCGATAAATTCGATGCATTGGGCGCGGCGTGCATCGCGCCGGAACCATATGCATCCGACACGCTCTCAACCGATGCGCAACGGCAAATTTATGTTGCCCCTGGCGAAGTATCGAGAACTAGAATTCCGTTATATTCCGCTACCTCGTCCTCTTTTTTCTCCTCTATTTTTCTCCGACTAGATTTTTTCTTTCTTTTTTATTCCCTTCTTTTTGAAAGAGTTCGTCTGCGAGGAATACGTCAGCCGGTTTAAAAATCGCGGATTTTAGTTACGCGATCGCGCCAGGCAGTCTTTTAGAGTGGCTCGTTTGTAAATTTTTCATAGATTAACCTTCGCATTTTCGTTGACGGTTTCGGTACATGTATACGCATCGGTGAAATTAGACGATTGAAACGCGTTGGTAGAAGAGAAAGATATTCGCAGCAAACACTGCAAAATGTTATTCCATCCTCTACAGAGTATCCTCGAAGAAGCTTGGTATTCTACTCGCGAGTGGTTAAAAATTCGCTTCTAATCTTCTACTCTAATCCTCTCTCGAGAATATTACCACATTCGTGAAAGAGCGCAAAGAACAAAGTGACTGCCGTATGCTCATCTCGCTGTCGTTATTATGAACCATGCCGTAGGTGTCACGTTTTCGCTATACTTGCCGCTGGACGAAGGTTAACAACGTCCGCATGAATTTTAATTGCCGATACCAAGCTCCCTGGTGCGCGTCGCGTAACTGGCCGTGACTGCCTGTTCAGATAGTCCTCTGCACGGAATGATAATGATAACGGTTATTACGAGGACCGTTAACCTGAGTAAGACCGCCGTCTTGTTTGCTGCTCGCCGTTAAATGTCTCCAAGGCTCGATCGAAACGAACGAGCTTTCGGGCCCAGGATCTCCAAGTAGATTGGGATGGTCGTATCGAGACCTGTCGTTGGTTAAGAGACGCTGAAAGCTACGGTCAGTTTATGCATTCGGTTAAGTTTAGGTATTATGCGTTCGCCGTAAGATCGCACTGCGTTTCCAAATTATTAGCAACCCCCGCTGTTTCCGCACGGCTGTAATTGGTTTCGACGAACCAAACCAAGGGAAGAAATTGAAATTTCCCGATTCGTTGGAAAAATAAAAAGCGACTGATTGGTTAATTGGGAGCGATAGGAATTTTTATTCTGTAGCGATCTGAATGGATTAGATGAGAGAATTTTTATTACAGACATTTATACAGATTCAAAAATTCGTGGACGCAACGACAAAGAGAAAAAAGAAAATGAAATCCAAGCGGGGAATTGTCAATATGCGCAAAATTCAACCGCAAAGGAGTCTAACAAAGAAACGGATCAACGTCCGTCAACCTCGATGAGAGGTCTCCGGTCAAATAAACGATCGAATTAAAGAAACCAAGTAAATGCGAACGGTAGACACACCCGCGGAGACTCTCTCGATCTGGCACGAACGAAACAAACCACCACGAATAACCCAATCGAACGTGTGTCCGCCATTCCGAAAACGAAACCAACGAAGTCGATCGAAACGCTATCTGTTTATCAGGGATTCTTCGTTAGACGAAGTGGAGGTAATCAGTGGTGATTGAAGGCTGTGGTCGGTGAACATAGAACGTATTTCACAGCTGTGAATCAGCGTCGCATTAATACCGAAATGTCCTGTTAGCCGGCTAGCAATTCCGCGAACGGTTTCACCAGCATTTATCGTTCTCGTATCAACGCATCCCCGTGGGCCTACACGCCGCCACCTGGATATATCGTAGCGTTCTCGTTGCCAGAAAATTATTCCACCATCTCTCATGGATACGAACCTGCAACTTCGTTATACCGATGGGATTACCACGAAAGAGAACGACGAATGACCCGGATGGTACGAACATGGTTGGTTTGAAATTGTCCTGAAAAAATTCCGATTTCTACGAGTTTTAGTCTCCTAGTAGTTTTAACGTTTCCTGTTATCCTGATCGGGTAAATGGTTAATCGTCGTAATTGGTAGCGCTGTTTATATATTTGGAACGACAGAGATTGGATCGTGGTTAGATTTTAAATGAATAGCGGAACGAGCTCGTTGGAAAGTCGGTGAATTTCGGACGCTCGATGACGATGGGATTGATTCTGTATTTTGGGAATTTAGAGCGCCCGATGAAGATTTGACGTTGAATTAGTTAGATTTGTAATTTTTAGGGTTTGAACGGCTCGGTGGATAGGAATTTGAAATTTTTGTTCGTACGAAAAAGATTTTCCAGATTCAAACGTAATCAAAAAAATTCCGAATTCGCGTAATTGGAAGTTCGAAGTGCGCACGTCGAGAGAGCCCATCAACCGCGAAACGGTCGGTAAAACGAGTTTTCTGTCATCCAGCCGGCGAAACTTGCGACGACAATTTTTACGTCCTCGCGTCGTAGATACGGTAAAAGTTACAAACTACTGTTTTTTCCGCGCCTGGCCGGCTCTGATTGTTCGTGAACGTCGGCCGGAAACTCTGGTCCGCGTGGTTGGGAAATAATTTTCCTAATTAACACTGGAACAGCTTGCTAATTAAGATAGACGTTTACTAATTAACAATTGCTACCGGTTATTTCTCGCATCGTTGAAACGTCTCTCTCTTACAATTTTTTCCCATTCACCATCAGTATGCAATCCTTCTGAATTTCTACGATATTAATCCTGAAATTACAGAATTATAATATTTATTTAGCACGTACGATAATTGAAAAAAAGAAATAAATTTCTGTAAATATCCACAGCATATCCGTATATCCCTTTTAAACAATTACGCAAATGCCTATTTTATGTATTTTATTCCAATTTCAGAATTTCAACATTCGTTGATAATTGCTAATTTAATAGATCAATTTCGATTAATACGCTTAACGATTCCATTCGTTCCGTGTTTGTTAAAGAATATTTTCCAAGATACTTTCACTAGTTCCGCCGTTGAAACAACGAAAACGTACAACGAATCAATTATGCAGCCAATCCGTGTCCATTCCCTACGGCAGCAAATTCTTCAAATAGAATGTGCAGCATATATAGAGCTGTGCTAGCGTGCATGATTAATGCATGCGGTCTATTTGGAAAACTGATCGTGACTGGGCGTAGTCGAGACTCGATTTTTCTGCACGCTTTTATCTTTTTGCAAGTTTAACGATAGCACGTGTAAACTGACATCGAACGGTCCGGTTTCGGAGGATGAGACGTTTAAAGTCGTGCAATTTTTCTGCTGTCGCCTAAAGTGGATCGGTTTACAGCTTGATACGTATCAGAAATAGTCGTTGAAAATTTTATAGCGAGCTTTTTCGATCCAAAGAGTTAGAAATCGAAGCGAGATATAGATCTTTAATTCTTCTTTGAAAAGAAGCCACACAACCCGATTATAACTAACTAAATCGCGCATGATAATGCAAATTCATAACGAAAAATAGAAATTTCCTTCGTGCAATAAATATCACGATGCGTGGCTTACTTTGCATATTTTCTGTATTTCTGAACGTTGTGCGCAAACTTTTGCATCTTGAAATTTTCCATAAATGCATAAATATCATAAATTCACGAATACGTTCTAGTTGGAACTTAAATATCGCAGATCTTTTTATAAAATTACCAATTTACATCCGTATATCGCGAAACAATATTTTGAAGGACGAAAATTATGTTTCTCCATGGGATTGGTTATTTCCCGGACTATGCTCGCTGCAACCAGAAGCAGCAGGATCCACGGCGATCATTTACAATCGCGAGAAACATTTCGAGGCCAGCCAGCAAACAGCTGCACAATTTACTGCGGCGTCGCACGAAACTAACACACCGATTCCGAACCGAATCTCGCACTTTCGCGCTTCGATGCGGTTTATAATAAATTACGCGAACCAGCCCGTTACACTCGTCGTTTCCATGTTTTTTTTTTTTCCTTCGTTTTTTCACCTAAATAGTTCATCGTCCACGTACCGAAAGCGAGCTCTCGAGTGTTTATCGTGGTCAGTTCGCGCGTCAACGAACGTTCGTCGTCGTTCTCCATTATCAAATTTCCTTTAATCGAATCTTTTCATCGTCGATATTGTTTCTGTCACTGGAGAACCATTTCCACGTGGTTTTTCTTTATATTATTTCACGGCATAACTTTTATCCGTCGTCGAAATTTCGGGAAATCGTATTCGCGCGTGGAAAAGGGAATTTATTTTCCGATTTATTTACTTATTTTCCATATAACTATCTTAGGATAATTGTTACTAGATTACGAGTTTTTGTAATGTCACGCTAAAATTAAAAACGTTGGAGTGAGTTATAATTTGTAATATAGTACGTAGAACAGATCTCCACTTGATATCGAAACGTTAAGAGAGGATCCTGAAGCGAGACTTGTTCTCCATTTTGCGGAGGGATGAAAGTTCGAGGATTAGTGGGATTAAGGTTTTAACTGTTCGAACTTTACTTTGTGTTTTAACCAACTTTGCTGCTTCGATAAAGTAAGAGGTTAGTCGTTTAAAATTGGATTAATTAAAATTATGGAATTAAGATTCTACCGAATGGAAATTCGTCGACGATGAAACTCGCGCTATATTCTGAAAGAAACGTATCGTGAACTTGAAGATTCATAGATAAAAATTGTTTATTCCACTCGATAGTCGCACCGCACTAGCATACACAGGTAAAATTAATTGAAATTGAACTAGAAATAATGCGTATATATATCGTACAACAATTTATTACTTTTCCGTTATAAATGCGATTCTTATTTTTCTATTATAAGGAAATATCAATTTTCATAATTACCATCGTATTGGAACGATATTAAATTTTATTTTTATTAGAAAATAATATAACTGCCTACTCTCGAACGCTAGAAAAACTAATATTCCGCAATGGCGCGGAATTGTACACTTGGCAATACCATCTCATAATTGTACGTACGTGTTTCCTCGCGAAACGTTTTACACGTATTTGTAAAAGTATACAAGTTGGAAATTCCCAGTCCTATCGTCCCATAAAAATCCAACGAAATAAACTATACAATTCATGGCTACGAACCGCGCGAGCTGCGATCAATTTTCTTCCTCGCGGTGGTTCTTTTTTCAGGATGACTCCTTTTTGAAAAATTGCTCCACGGAAAAATCGAGGCGGTCGCGGCGTGGACTCACGCCAATTAATTACAGCCCGCTCTGTTGCGATGTTTAATTAAAAGTGCGAACGAAGGACCCGTCTCGAAATTCTCGCATCGCATTTTTCCGCCAACACACACACACAAGCGCGCGCGCGCGCGCGCGCACGCGTATGCACACGCCTTCGTGTAATTAATTAATGGATTTTGAATCCTGTTCGGAGGATGAAAACTCTCGCCTAATTGGAACAATTTCCTGCTTAGTCCGCTATTTTTTCCTCGCTTTTCTCTCCAGTTCTTTTTTATTCTCTTCGTTTTTTGCGTTAATTTCCTTGGTCGAGGGAAGAGAATGGTTGAAAAACGGATTAATTGGAGAGGGGAAAAGAGTACATAGAAGGCGGTAGAACCGATCAGGCAAACGAAAATGTAGATTCGTCGATTCGAAAGCATTAACGACTACGTCTTTTTTTTATCGAAGCTTATCCCCGATTGAGAGTCGTACGCTTTTGCATTCTTCAACAGTCGTTGATTCTTTTAACGTGTAGAAGCGATTCCTGCGAGGAATTAGCCCGCAATTTCGGAGCGAAGCTATTGAAGCAAGGAAGAAGAACGAAGAAAAGTGAATTCTTTCGGCGAATTATTGATTTCTTGTCTGTTTTAAATCTGTACAAGACGACTTAATCTTGTCGAAGTAATTACTCGAAGAAAAACTCTACGCTTTTTCTTCTGTATATCAGTGACCTGCATACCGCTGTTACGAAGAGAATAGAATTTAGTGAAAGAAAAAATTCGCAACAACGAGAGCTCCGTCTTATTGTGCCCTTGAATATAAATTTTATTTTGGATTACAAGGTCTAGAAACAAATGAGCTAGAAGTAGATTTCCATTGCTGCTTTTTTTTTTTGTAGCCTTCAATTAGAGCTACAAGGGTAACTTTTTGCCAATGTCTTTTGCTATAAATATATAAACGTGCTGCCTATCGTAGCTTCTTCCTATTGTATTGTAACACTGTAAAGGCGAGGATCTGAATCAGCATACACTATACTTAAACCTATACCTATACTTATTTCTATCGAGATACGTATAATTTTATGTGCTAGACTAGATTAGCTGCGTAGTAGTGATACATGTATGTGAATATGAGTGTGCGGTAGTATGTGTGTGCGCGGCGTCTCGAAAACAAATAAACGTAAACTGTTCAGTCGGTTAACTGTCTGGTATGGAAGAAGGTGAGACGCGTGCGTGTATCGATGAATATCCTTGAAATCGTTTATCATATAAATATATAACTATTCTACTATAAATTCCAAGTGTAAATTTAGTGTTCATATACCATTATTTCGGCTATTAAGATCCGAAATTCTCAACAATTTCAATATATTTTTCTACTCAAATTCATCCACTCGTTCTTCTATCAGTCAACCTCAACAAGTCTTGTGTATTATCGATTGATGTCTTATTACGACGGTTGATTCTTCCTATTTTTTATTCATTTATTCGTCGCAGTCTTTAGGGAATATTTGAAATTTCGGAAGAAACTGTTGAATTGAATTTGCGCGAAATTTTGACGACTCGCGTGTTAACGTAGGAATTCAAGACTTGCCGCTGGAACAGTTTAACTCGAATTCTGCATCCGAGCCTTCGATTCGTCGGCTGCTTTTCCTTCTTTAACTCTCAGGCACTAGCTAAACTCGGTTGAAAGCTAAAACTTTGAAATTCGCAGCTCGGCTCTACCGCAAAAGCGTATTCACAGCCGGTTTCCACGGGGAAACCGAACCACGCTTCTTGACTACACTTTACACATTTTCCATGTTATTTTTTGGTACTTCTCGTTTGTATTTAGCACGTCAGAATTCACACAGTTTCTCGAGAATTACACGATAAACCAAATAAATAAGATGGCAAAGGAATCCGGTAACTTTATTTATGTATTTCCTTTACTCTGTCCCAAATGTTCCTTTGCTCCGTCTCATTTCTTCCAGGACGTTCTTTTAATATCGATACGATGGTTCGCGAAGAAATGTTAAAGTTCGTATACCCAAAGTTCATCGTAAAACGATCCTCCTCTTAAACCCTCTTTTTCCAATATTTATAGCCTCGTTCCTGAATATCCGCAAACCATATCCCGTTCACCGCTGTCTAAACAATCGAATTACGTTGAGACCCGTTCATTTGGAAAGTTCAATGGAAATTCATACCTTCGAGAATATGCGTAAAAAAGTAGACGCTCGGAAAATAGTCGTTTCATCTATCAAGCATAACACGAGACGCTACACTTTGGATACTTTATTCTGTTTTTTCGTATTAGGTGCACTCTGTGCAATTTTACACTTTCAGAGCTTGTACGGACGCATGAAAGTTGCCAGTCTACTCGTAACTCACAATGAAATATCAAACAGCAGGACGAGACTTAGAAAAACGTTTCTAGAGGCAAGAGAAATCTGTCGAGTGTACGAATCGGGCTGGTTCCTTCGTTGTCGACGAGGGTTTACTTTTCTTCAACGTCCAGAATCCACGGAAGCTTAAGGAAAACGAGAAGTATCGAAGCGAAACCGGGAAAAGCATCGAGGTCGGCGGGGTGGGGTGGGGTGGAACGCGTTCGGGGGAAAAAAGCGAGAAGACAAATATTTGTCGTAACTCCGTCCGGTTTATGGAGGCCGTGAGTTATCAGTCGCTAACTTTGGCAACTTTGCCCCTCTTCCTCTCCCTTCTTCCTTCACTTTTCACGTTCTTGCTCGCGTTTTTCTTTCCGAGCGAAGTTTTTCACCAGCGCGCAAGTTGCGATGGAAAATTTCCAAGCCCGTCTAAACGTCTTCGTGGCCGCGTTAACGCGAATCCTCCGACATTTCCGGAAGAAAGAGCCGTATTCTTTATCTTCAGACTTCATTTCATCAGAAAATTTTTTGATTTTAGCGCGATGGCTTTTGTTTCTTTCTTTTTTTGTTTTTACATAAAACTCCCAGCCAGAGTCGCGCGATCGTCGTATCGTAATGAAACTCGGAGAAAATTTTGTACGAAAATTATCGTAATCGCGGGAAAAATGTATCGACACAGATAATTCTACGTTTAGAAACTCTCGCTTTAAAACTGGTTATATTTATCTGGAGACATTCGTTATATAACAATCCAATAATATATATAGAAAATTATATTCAAAGAGAAATCTGTCACGCGATTGTAGCTTCGAGAGCAAACCTTTATTGCAACGCTGTAAAGATTCGATACAATATATTTAACTATGGCTCGTTTGGTCTCGTTAAAGTCTTCGTAGCTGCACGAAACCCGATACAAATAATTCTCCATCGCTGGATTCGGGTCGAGCAGGTAAATCGAGACCGTACCCACTACCTTCCAATAATCCATGCTTCCTAATTCTCGTCGAAACCTTCCTATTGGTAACACTCGTCGATAAAGAAGAACACGCCTTGTTTCCTACCTTTTATTCGTCTTCCACGACCATTTCCATTACTCCTTCTCAATCTACGATACAATTTTTCTTCTTTTTAACTCGCCTCGTTCCCCTTCGAACCTCGTTTCCTCGTGTTTTTCAACGGCCATCGTTACAGTTGGTCGATCCTCGATTCGAACGACCAGTCATCCAATTATTTCGCTCATTCCCAACGACAAAGCTACTCGATGTCAATTAAAACCTTAACGAATTCGTTTTGCCGTGGCTTACTTGCAGCTTTATTCATTTATCACCTTTATTCTTTTTTTTTAAATTTTAATCTTGTTAGAGATATATTCGTATAGAGGCGTAGTTTTGATTCTTAGCGATCCTGTTACGAGCTGTTAATTGGACGAAACCTCGAAAATCGTTCTTTCCTCCCTGGTTTCTGAATCCGATCGACGACGATCCAAATTTTTCGTCTTGGAAGTTAAGGTGAAACGGAGATCCGGCCTCGAACTGTTCTTTCGTAAATACCTTGTTTTTTAATTATCATTCTTGCAAAATTTTTACCTGTCACCATATTGACGTGAAGATGAAATTTACTATTCCATTCGTCTTCCAATAAAAGCATTCCTCCCATGATAAGAAGAAGAAAACTCGTATCAAAAGATAATGTTTGTTATCTTCAAGCTAATCGTAGATCCTTGGTATACCTTACTGATTTTCAAGTAGTAATTTCGTTATTTCTATATTCTATTTATTTGTCGCAGAATGAAGTTCTCTTATCAAAGGAAAGTCTCATAAAGAGGAAAGTAAAACCCGTTACTCTGTCTATTCAGTATCAAAAGAATTTTTCTTCCGACCAAAGGAGAATAGTTCGTATTAAACGATACGACTATCTTACTTTCAAATTAATTCAAAATATTCCTCGTACCTTCTTTGTCTTTGATGGAAAAATGTTACATACCGATTTACACGCTAGTGCTACTTTGCTCGAGTCAAGTTTCAGTCTCCTAGGTATTGCTGCTCTAAGAATGATTGATAGTTCTAGTTGGAAATAAACTTTGGCCCCGTTTCCGTATTCCAAAGCTTGGTTAAATTGATCGGAAACGTGGTCCGCGATAAGTCCTGCTTCGAGGTGTTCTAGACTCGTCCTTAATACCTCCGAAGAGATATTAATTCGCCAATTATCGAGGAAACATCGTCGACCCGTAATAAACTCTCTGTCCAGATTATCGTAGGTGGCGTAGATAAGACGTAGGTGGCTGCACGGAACGATATAAAGAGGTGACTTTGCGAAAATTCATTTCCACCCAGCGAACTATTCTTCGGATATAAAAAATAATTTTTCTGTAATTTCGGAATCACGTGTCAAATATTATAGCACCGAGAAAAAAAATTATCTCCTAACGATTCGTTCTTCTTCTTCTCTAGCCGAAATTACGGAGAATTAACATACCGAAAGAAAACGTTTCTTCTTTTTTTCGAATACTTTAACCGGTCAAATTTACAGCGTCGACAAATTGGCGGCGACTTGAGGTCATAATACGGGAAGAAAAAGAGCGACGTCGACAAGGTGGAGAAAGAAGATGAAAAGGTAACAGGGAAAGACCACCGCGGAATCGACGTTAATCAAGAGCGTAGAGAAGGCAGTAAAAAGAGAGAGCGAGAGAGAGAGATAGAAGCCATTCGGTCCATCTGGCTTGTCGGCGAAATTAAAAGCTCTCTCGCACGTGTTCGCAGCACGTGGTCTCTGGTCGTGCGCAAGCTGACGTGCGCGGACGCCTAAAGCTTGATTTAGACCACTGCCGTTTCTCACTCACGTTCCTTTCTACGTGGACGATGCTAAGCTCGCCCCTTTCGTGCACCGATAACATCCACTGAATTTTAATGCGGATATTTACCGAGCATTCGGACCGCCACTGTATTAGGCGAGTCCGTTAAATCGTCCAGATTCTGCTAGCCTTCGCGTGATCGTATTAGGAGATGCTCGTCGCAATGGCAACTGTGTTTTGCTCGATTTTCATAGAACGGAGAGAAATCGAGAGAAACGTGTATCGAGAGTGGATCAGTTCGGGTACGATTGATACGATTTTTCGAAGAACCGATGGTATTATGATCGGATAACGACATCTGTTAGCCGCGATAGCTTTGATCATACCAAATAATCCTTAACTTCATATTATGAATCATCTGTACATAATTAAAAAATAAATTATCCATTGTCGCGATAACTGTGCGTAACGCCACATCGACTCTCTGTTAAACTGTACGAAATTAAAGCAGCTGCAAATCGATCGTCGTCGACGACCCTTGAGAATATCGTCGCGTCGCTAACAAACCTAATTTACGTACGTCTATAGTATATGGTTGTTCCTATATGGACTCTGAATAGATGTCTCTGTAAGCTACTCGCCACTACACATACGTACATACCATTCTACAGCATTATTATCGATTTCTGCTAGCCGAAAGTCTCATTCTTCCATTTCCGAAAAGAGAAATCGGGGTTTATAAGCGATTAAAGTCAAGATCAGCCCAATAAGAAGGGACGGTTGTTAAGGGAACGGCCGGTCGTAAACGTTGAAGTGCACTCGCGTTGGCCAGGCTCGACGTCCAAATATATCGGCAAAATATGAATTATGTCGGTGAAACGTGACTGTTTGGCCTAGCGTAATTGCGTCGAAAGAGTTTCGGATCGGTGGGGAGGTTTATCGGCTCGTTAAATCGAATTTACTGGATTCATCGTTTAATTCGTTGTGCGGCCGCGTGCACGTACCTGTTCGCGGTATTTACATAAACCGATAATCGTTAGTTCGCACGCCGCCGGCTCGAGGAATTTAATAACGGCGTTCTCGTTGCTCGTTTCACGCTCTCGTTACCTGTTTCCTCGACGATCGGAGATCGGCTCCACGGAGAGGCTTTCTCTGGCCTAAAGGTAAATTCTACGCTCGAATATTTACGGACGATTTGGGAATATTAATTAAAAATATGTAAATATTGCTTCCTTTCCTCCTTACAACGCTGTATACGCTGTTACGCCGATATTCAGAACATAATATCAAACAACAAGATATACGGAACACGATACTATTTCTGTATTATTACGTTACTGTAAATATCGTGTCGGTTGTTCTACGAGAATATAAGCCACGTATTTGTAGCTTGAAGATACGTAATCAATGTCTTCCGAAACGATAACGTTTCATTGTACTGTAGACTTTTACGAGAAAACTGTATACACTTACCTGGATCTTTCGTTCAACAATTCTCAACTTCCAGCTACATTTCTACGGAAAGGAAAGGACGAGAAGAAACGAAATACACCGGTGATCGAATCGTACTTCGTATGGTAATTTATTACAATTTGTACAGATTACAAATCGGTACCTATGGTGTCGCGTTCCTCGTTAGACATCTTAAAAGGAGCAGATATTGAGCAGAACGCCGTTCGTCGCTGCGCTAACGTTATTCGTACTCGTTTAATATTAATTTACCCCTGTATGTATATATCTATATATCCTCGACAATCTCGGTGAACACCGGGGTTGCTAAACGAATGACGCGTACAACCCGATCGAAACGATCTTTCACCATGACAAATAAATAAATAAATGAACGAATAAATATGGATCAATGACAAATATCGTAGAAAATCAACGAAGAAGCCGGAATAAAAACGATCGATTTGAAAAGTACGATCGTCTTTTTACGCGTGTCTCAGGGGCGTGTATCATGTACAGGAGGTTACAACAAAACTTCTCCACGTCTTCTCAGATTCGTGTTGTTTTTATCGAATTCAGCCACGTGCCACCGCGTATTCTTCTTCTTCTCCATTCCACCACTATTGCCTCTTTTTTTTTTTGTCTTTTTTACATTGTATAATTCGAGAAAAGTCGATGAATAAATGGCCACGAGTCAACAAAAATGAAAATCGTCTGCGTCGCGATTTCGATTTATTTAGAGACGAGCTCGAAATAGGACAGACGCGTGCTGGCCAGGAAAAGAAACTATACCTGGGCGAGTATCTTCCTCGTCGATATTTTTTGCTCGATATTCTTCTCTACGTCATCTCGACCTCCCGCTTAACACACAGGCCCACTCGTGAATAAAAATCAATTGTTATTCAAGCTATCTACTCCATACATAGTAACATACATAACTGGAAGCCCTAGACTACTAGGTTTTACATGGACGATGTTTTTTTATTTTCTTATTTTCCTCTTTCTTCTGTTTCTTAATCGGGTCAAACAGTGGCAGTGGTGTACTTGCGGGCGCGTACGAGCTACCTGCTGCTAGGAGTTGACGTCGACGAGGTGTAAGGCGTCATGGTTATCGTCGTCGAGGAGAACATCAGATACATGATCGCTGGCAGGGTGAGAATCATCGTCGTCGCTGTAGTCCAGGTCGTGCTCGGGTTCGCGGAATTGCTGCTACCTGTAAATTCAATAGAAAGGTGAGAGATTAAAGCGAAACAGATTTTTTTTTAACGAATCACACGTTGTCCTTTTTTTCTCCGTTTCTTATTTTATCGAAGAAGTAGGTTAACAGAGAGGAACGAAGCTCGATAAGTCGAGAAACTATTTTTGCTCTTTTCGTTTGGTCCTTTTGGATTTTATTCTTTCATTTTTTGAGATTATGATTCTGGATATAAAGAGGCGGATGAAAACTGGTAATTAGGGAAATTGGTAGGTGCTTTCGTGTAATGTATCTGTCTTTTCGTTTCTTTTTTCATGTTTCATGGCTCTTTTATTTCAGCATACCATTATTAAAAACGGCAAATGAAAATTGGTAATTAAAGAAATTGAGGACGATCCTGGGTAGTTTCTTTTTTGTTTCCACTTTTTACTTAACCATAAAGATTATAGATATTAATGTGAACGAATATTAGTAATTCCAGAAATAGATACGATATTCTTGTTACGAGAGAGTGTTGGAAATACTATTCCTTTTCTTTTTTTTCTGTGTATCTTTTCGAATCAACGTGAAGATTTTCGAAAATTCTTCGTTAATTCTAGCGTTTCCCTCCACCGTCTTAGAAAATATTTAATTTTTGCTAACGGAAACTTTTTTTTTTTCTCTAACTGTTAGCTCTTAAGGTGTTGAACTTTTCAGAGTGATTTGACCGTTTGAACTTAGGTTACCGTAGATAAGGAAAAATACGTATCTTTTATTTTTGCCTGTTCTTCTCATCTACAAAGTTTCGTCTAAATCGCAGCCGGATCGTTCGCGGCGTTCCCTTGTTACGAACCTTGAAGCGTTTCACGGTATTCAATAGGGATTGGCACATCGTAAACCCGCGTGAACGTCAGATTTCCGATAATCTGGCTACAGTTGGAGCGCAAGATTGCAAGCTAGATTTCCCGAGGGTGAGCATGTCTGAAATGTCTCGGCATTTAATACCTGTACTCTCTGTATGCGTCAGATTTGTACCTAGCGAATATAAGTTTAAGATATCATCGCAGAGACATTCTATTTTTTATCCCGTTCTCGTTTAAACGTCTGAAAACCGTTGATCGAATTACGAAGCTTAAACAAACACTGGAATTCCCATTCTGTTTCTTTCCCGTTTTTCTGTATTTTTGTTTCCTCTAGACATTCGCGAATCCACGATATTTGCTTACCGCGTATCAAAAAGATACGAAGTATCGGCGTATCGTTCGAACAGCTTTGCTCACTGGACACCGTTCAAATTATACGATAAATAAAGCTATCGATAGGAAGCTCGTTCGAAAAATGCAACATATTCGTATCATTTTCATTCGTTCGATGTATCGTCGAAATGCCCTCGTGTTGATTTAAAAATCGGAAATAAAGGTTTTACGTATATCAAATTTCTCATATGAGACGAGACCAAATACAGAGAGCACTGTAGCTCTTTTAATTAAAAAGCTGCGTAATACGTCGATATTGAAAAACGTAAGTAAATTGATGGATATATTATTTCGTCAATAATTATTTTGTCGGTCGAGCACGAAATAGTGGAGTGTCAAGGGAAGAATTAATTCGAAGATTCCTTGGACTGGCAGCGCGCGGCAATATCGAAAATCCATTTGCCACAGACTTCCGGGAGCGTGTGGTATTAATCAAACTCTGTCGCGGTTCCATCGGAGGTCAGCGTGTTACCGGCCACCCTCGTCCGAAACCAGAGGTTTTCCTCTCCAATTAGAAGCTCACCGAAACGATTTCACACACGCGACCCTCTCCACTGTCCTCTTTCTTAATTACAGTCGAATAAAAAGGATCCAAAAGAAAAAAAAAAAGATATCCCACCAGGAGAAGGAGAGAGAAGACAAAGAAGTAAATGGTCGAGGCACGTAGGTAGTCCAGCTCGTTATTTCCGGTGAAAATGTAGAGTCTGCCACTTCCGGCGCGGTTCCTTTGCCAAGTCCTCTCGGCCAGAAACCTGTTTCCGTAAACTTTGCTCCGTACTTTTAAGCCTTAATCCTAAATTATTTGCGAAAGGGCGCACCCACTTCTGTTCTCGGTATAAGGTCGTTTCCTTTCCTCTTCCTTTTTTTTTCCTCCTCTTTTATTTTATTCTTCATTGGCGAAACCGCGGTAAATTGAACAGTTGTTCCAGTTAAAACAATGGAACAGAGCTAGGTAGCAAGGACCAATTAGGAGCCACGGGTCAATCTGAGGCGAAATAAAATGTCTTGCCCTCTCGGATTTGTTCGAACGTTCGAACGTTCCGTTTAAAGTGCTTCTGCGATAACCGTTTCTTTCGAAATCGGTAGAGGATCTTGGTGAATTTTTACTCTGTTATGGATTCAATCTTTTCGTCGGCTGAATAGTGTAATTTTTAAACGCCACTCTGTCTCTCCTCTCTCCTGTCCTCGTCTCTCTTTCCATTCTGCGATAGAATTATCGAAAGTTTCGAGAATACGAATTACAGCACGCTGGGCTGGTTACATTGTACGCTGAAGAGTTCACAATATTTCTTCGATTTACGAGGAACCTTGGAAGTTTAAAGGAAAAAGGGAAACGTCTGGATTATTGAAACTCTGTTGCCATTGTTCGGTCGAAACATTCCTTGCTTTTCTACATTTTAATTTAGTACTTGTTCACTCGTCGCTGCATTTTTATGAAGTACTCGTTTCACCGTTAAATTTTGACAAAAGTGGCATTGTTCGCTCTTCCTTTTTCAGAACGTTTGCAATGCAAATAATAGTTGTTATTTATGCATACTATTTTTGTTTAAGTTTTGCTGAATTTTGTTCGTACTTCCCGTGCTCTGAAAACATTCCACGACACTGTGCGATTCGAAATACATAATTAATATACGAATAACCTACAGATTCGTATAAATATTCATATTAATAAAAAATATTTATTTAACTATATCGAATACGTTATATCCTGCAAGATGTTGAAAACATCGATCTATTCCGTAAATGTGGAATGAGAGAGGATAGAGCTGTTCGTATATAGGTATTTTTATAACATATTTATACAATATAACACCATTTTTCATCGTAAATATTTATCTACTGCCTGTATCGATTCATTAATTTAAATATTTACATATTTACTATTTCTGTCGCGATGAAACCACGTTTTCTCGATATTTCAATATCCTAGATTCGTACAGACCTAGAGGAAACTGTCTCTGGTCTAGCACAAAAAGTGATCTGGCACGAGACCGTGTTGTTGTCGGACCGTTTTTACGTCGTAGTTTGTCTTGAGAAGATTTTGCAACGCCGAGTGTGAGGCAATGTGGGCGAAGGGAATCGCATTAGAGGCGGTGCGGTCGCGACGATTAAATTTTCAAGGAACAAGAAGAAAAGTAACAGCCAGCAACGGAGCAGCGTGCCAGCTCTCGAGCAAGCGAATTAGCCGCTCTTGTTTTGGATAACGTAGCAATAATGGAGACAATCTTTAGAATTGCCGATTGAAATCTCTTTAAATTATACATTTTGCTTCTTTTTAGTCTTGAGATTTGCCTTGTTAGAATTTAATCTTAAAGTTAAGATTAACAATCTGTGGAAGACACGATGTTTATGTTAAAATAATATTCAGTGATGTTTATTAAACAGAGCCAAATCTATATAAGCGAGTGATATAATTAACAACGTACGGAGATTGTTGATCGTTGGCCAGTTACCCTCGGACTAGACGTAGGTAGTGACCCACGATTCCTTAAATATTTTGAAGCCCACTCTCTATACAATAATGAGTATGTAAGTGTCCTGTTCAAATGCCTGTGTGGGCGTCTGTGTAGGAGTATTTATGCCTATGCGTGTAATATCGTTGTATTCCAACATGCGATACAATTTTTTCTATTCTGTATGCTCTGTGTTAACGTCGAAATTTGTATCTTTCTTTCTTTTTTTAATTCTATTGCTCGCTTAATAATTTTAATTGATCGTCTGTGACGTATGCGGGTCCAGGTGATACATCCCCCTTGACATTTTGCTTATTTCATCCATCGATACGTACGGATTGAAGTTCCCGTATCTCTCATATTAAAATATGTACAATGACGGATGTACGTAAATATAAATAATATAAATTGATCCGATCGATTTATGAGAAGTTTTGTTTCTGTCTTTTTGCTGCATCTGATAGAGAAGTTTGGCGGTAAAGACCTTGCCTGTTTATACGCTCGACATAATTCAAATGAAACTTTTATTTTGGAAAAGCTACTATTTTAATTTTTGCTAAATTCTCTTATTACAGAAAAATTTAATCGTTTTTTCAAATAAATATTCGATAACTTTTCTACTATGTACGTAGTTTCGACAGACGTATATTGTGGTGGGATTAAAGTTTCAAATATGTTATCCAACAAAACAAAAAAGATTTCTTTATATTTACAGTTTGTACATAAACATGTTTGATTTGCTTGTTCGTATATATTCTCCACTTGTTTGTTTTTGTTCTGGATTTGTTTGTTTACATTTTCTGTTTGTGCTAGATACAGAATCCTAGTTATAATTCGTTGTGGAAACGTTCGACGATAAAAGATTTAAATGGAATTTCTCGAAATTCTTCTTGTTTACCCGCACGTGTATTATGTTGTTATATCGTGTATCTTTCGCGTTGCGGTCTTTCGCTTCCGTCAGCGATAGAACACTTAAAAATGATTTTAAAAGCAATAAAAATATTGCAACATGTTAATTCGACATCGTGCATTTTCCACGACTTACTCTTCGCTCCATTGCTTCCACCATTGCTTTGTCGTTCATTGATTCCGTGTCTCACAAATATTCTTCTATTTGCATTAAGCATTGTTCAAGAAAGCACTAGAAGAGACGATATAACCAAGAGTTAGTCGTAGACATTACGCGTACTTCGATCTCTGTTTAACGTCTGACCATATGCAAACCGAATCTACTGTCAACCGGACAAAGTCTCCTAGTTAATTACTTCTTCGATTACTTCCCTATCAATGGCGGAAAGAATATATGTATATAGCGTGTCTATTTTATCAGAAACCAAGGTAGATCCTACGTATCCTTCGTACCATTTTTACCTACAGCTTTCGACAAATTCTTTAAAGACGTAGATTCCTAAAAAGTAGAAAAACAATTGTAGCGGCATACGAATCAACGGAAGATTTGAATCGGGAAAGACTCACATTATCGTGCCTTGGAATACCAACGTTGCTTTGGTTTGTTAGGTTCAAAGATAGACGAACTCGGGAAAAAATATGATCGCCGTTAACTTTTTGTAATAACGCCTGTCGATACGAATAGACGTGCTCCCTAAGACAGACGTATAGTCGATTAGTTTAGCGAGCCGAACAGTTCGAGAGTGAAATAGTAGCATTGAGCGAGCGACGATTACTCTGTACTTGTACTTAAAGTGATTTTATTATAATCGACTATTATCGTTTTATCGCTCGTCTCTTTAATAAACCAACCAACACGCTCGATAAACCACCTCACGATCGTTATTTCACACTAGCAATTCGCTTTGTCGGAAAGAATCGCGCAAGATTCGTGTTTACGGGTCGAATTACGCGTGGCGGTAGTCCATCGCTGGCCACTGTAGGATGGCCGAAACCAATTCGAATTGCATAACTATTTAAAAAACACGGCTCCGAATACTGTCTGTTAATAATTATTCCACCGGCTGGGAATCGTTTACATACAAACAAGCATTACTACCAACGTTATTACTGGCAAAATTACGACGCGATCGTGCGCGAATCGCGAAACATTATACACAGGTCGAAACCCGATCGAATCGTTACGAAGATGATTTCTATCTGGCACGCTCTGTCGCGTTCCATTACGATGGAAGGCTGCCACTTTCGTCGATCGATACGCTGTAATTTCACAGCATATGGAGAATAATCATCGTAGAGTGTAGTTTTAATATTTCTCCTTTCGGATAAATATTTCCCTTTTATTGCTCTTCTTCTTCTTTCCCTTCCTTCCCCATTTTCGTTTTTTCCTACCGAAGTTTCGAACTTTGATTTGCACGAAGTTTCACGGGAAAACGTTCGTAGAAAAGTTCGGAAGAAGTTTCTGAAAACTATCGTGACAGACTAATAGGTAAATTAATCTTTGTTAGTCTCTCGTGGAAAATCGACGGATTCGGGATACCAAATACGCGAAATCGGAGAGTCCGACTAAGGAAGATAATACGACTCGACGCTGTTGTCCCATTGCCTCGACAAAATATTCACCGAGACTCGGATAGCGCGATATTTCGCTGTCGTGTCTCCAGTCTCTAATCCGAAAACACAGAAAAACCACTCCTCTCGGAAGAATCCGCAGGAAATCAGAACGCCATCTCCATCCAATTCGATTCTCGCGATCGAATCCCCCGAAAAACAAATCCCCCCCTCACTGTGCTCGAACATCCTCCGTAGCAATCGCTCGCTCGCTTCGGTATATTATCTGCGCGCCCGAGGATCAAAAACCGAGAGTGAAACGTAGCTCCGCGCTATGCAATCGTACGTCGACGAGTAACGGAGGAAAAACGCCATGAAAAAGGGCGAATTAAAAAACAGAGGGGAAAAACGAAGAGATAAAAAAAAAAAAAAAAAAACGAAAGAGAAATCGTCAGTGCGCCTAGCCAAATCCAATTAATCGAATATCGATCGTCCAGGGATTCGTTCGCGTTTCCCTTCTCTGTTTCGTTTTTCTCCAGGCATACCGACCGGTGCCTGTGCTCGTTCATTACGGAAACAGTGACCCGCCTACCTGGACAAACCGGTACGATGCCACCAGCTTTATGAAACACCAAGATATTTCGCTCACAGGCGGCCTTTATCGCCGGTTCGTGTTTAAGGGAAGAGGACTAATAAAGTTTCTACGTGGAATCGCCGCGGCCAAGGAAAACGAAGCGCAGAAAAGCTTGGTGGGTAAAAAGTACAGAGGAGAATGGGCAGTCTAGTACTAAAGGATAAAGGAGATTTAAGGATAATATAACAGCAACCATACAGATTTTCTGGAATTGAAATTGTAAACGATATTGGAAATCGAGTACACGCGAATCACATTGTTTGCGATAATAGAGCTTTGTATTATCTGATAGAGAATTATTCAGAAATAACTAATTTCCGTCTCATCGAACGGAGAAAATTTTAGGAGAGTCTCCTTTCGCGCTCGAGATAATTTTCTATTAGAATCGCGCGAGACGTTCGATTGTAAAATCCCGAATAAACAAATTTCGTTTCAGGAAATTGTTCGTTGTTCGTCTATTTCATTTTGATTTATTCCAATATATTTCGCGATCACGAATTTCCAACGCGCCAAGTAGAAATTTCAGGTGTACAGCGGTCAAACTTAATGGACGATTACGTTCCTCGTCTTCCTTTTTCCATATCCTTCTGTTCCTTTGCGGGCTTCGATACTGCTCTTCTTTGTCGAAGGCTGTTCTATCTGTCCAATGAGCTGTGTGATTAAAAAACAGTGCAACCAGTGGATAGAAAATTATCGTGGCCGAGTTCGATGATCCTCCGACGCTGATAAACCAGATAATTGCTTCGTACGAAAAAATACGTTCGGGTCTGCGATGGAAACCTCTTATTCTTGTAATTTCATGTAATACTTTAGAATCTTTCTAGGAATCGGTTGGAAACCGAACCGATCAATACTGGGCGATCGTGTTTCGCGAAGAAGAATTACTTTAACGTTCGACTAATTCAGCAGAATTTCGTACTAAATAATTCTTTCGAATCGCGTTGAGAAATGGTACGATAAATCGGGTTGGCTCTGATACAATTGCTATGCTAGGAATATAAAAAATCTTGCATAGGGAAAAAGGAAAGTCGAGGGCGAAATCAAATTGGAAACGTTTAAGAAGTTGAGATTCGAGGAGAGTGATATTAAAAGATCTTCAATTAACTCGAAGATACCGAGAGGAAAAAGGGCGAAAAAAATATTACAACTTCTTGATTAGCTTTCTATTAGGCAAAGGAAAAAGATATTCGCGAGCCTTTAATTAACTTTTGACTATCCCAGTAGGAGAAAACGTTTCGTTCAAAGTAATACGGAACGTCGCGTTCGGAAAGCTACGAGCAAGCAACATAATCTCAAGGCTGTTTAATTACTTCTTAATTGCCCGAAGAAAATCTTTCGATCGAGCTTTCGTCGTGAAGGTAAATCATCGTTGTATGTCCGAAAACTGTATTCGGTGAAACGTTTGAAACGAAATCTTTTCTTACACGCTCGCTCGTCTATTATTCCAGCAATGTCTTCGCTAGTAATTTGGTACACGTTAACTCGCGAGTAATCGACGTCCGATAGACTCCATTTAGCGATAGAAAATCGTTCTCTATTTTTTTAACGAACCAGTCACCGTATTGGCAGCTATTTGGACGCCCGCCGGTTGACACGGTCGATGCGAGTTATTACGTCGAGCAACGAGCTACTTCGTACAATCTCGTTAGATCTCGAAGTTTATTTTTTACCACCCTGTCTGCTCTGGACGTCGTGATCCGTATTACAGGCCCTGTACCGTTTTTTCTTCCTCTTTGATTGAGTCGTTTCCTCTCATTACGGCAAAACAATGTATCTTCCTATAACGATTTTCTCTGTCTTTTTATATTCATAGCTATATGTATTTCTAGTAATCGTCGACAGACACCGACAAGACATACCGCATATCGAATTCCTTTAGAAACTCCGCTTTATCGCGTTATAGTTAATTTAAAAGTTTTTATAGGTCGTAGACATTGTTTGGGTAGTTTAATGAATTTCATAATTTCGTTCGCTTAGTTCGTTTAAGAAAAGTCGTTATACGCGGGTAGGCGAGTCGGTTTCCACTTTTTCTTCGTTTTCGCTTCTTTGAGTTGCGCGCGGAGACGGAAGTAAAGCGTTTGTGTTATGGGAGAGGCTATTTAAGAATGGTGGATGATTTTAAGGTGTGTCGGGGATCTTAATATCCCAGTTTCTATTTTCTCGAGCGAGCTTCTGTTTTTTCTCTGTTAGCGAGCCAGATTGGATCATCCTAATTTCTAGAAACGAATGTTCTGTTAGTGTCGTTGCCTTCTAATAACCTGTTTCGTTTTTCATACACGTCTGTTTAAATATTCGGTGGCTAACGATGCCGAGACCATTTAATTTCTACGTTCAAGAAAATGCCTCGCACGTAATATTTTAATAAAACCAGCGCGAACCAAGGAAAAGGAAAACCCGTAGGGGCAGAGATGGAAAACATTTTCATTAAACATTTTTTGCTCGTACTACAAGAAAAAGGAAGTGAACTCTCGCGTCTCTCTTAAAGAGTTTCAATTTATCCTCGAAAAATTAATTTCGCGGCCAAATTCATTTTTATTTCCATATTATTTCTTTGCTTTCTTAATCTTTGATTTATATTCCACACTCCTTCTCAGAAACGTCCGACGCAATTTTTTACTTTCCTATCTTATATCTTGCGTTTCGTTCTTACTTTTATTTCGCACGCTATACTAAGAATAGAATATTGCTATAAAGGAAGAAGCAATAAAGTTTACGACAGTTTTGAAGACGTTTTACGCGAGAGCCGATGACTGTAAACTTGTATCGAACGAAATTTAAATGTAGAAGACTTCTCTTTATTATCACGGCATATTATTCTACGTTACTACTTGTATTTCGTTAGTTCTCGATTATAATACTTGGCAGTCTCGATTATAAATCAGTAGCATCGTCGATAGACTTTATTTCATTGAAAATTCACTCGTAATCGTCCAATCGCTTTGCGATCAATCACGCAGAATCCATTTCCATCCCCTGATTTCTCCTAGTTTATTCAATCAACTTGGACCATCTGGCGCTGCTAACTTTTCAACGCGCGAAAGAACCGGCTCGTTCTCCTTCGCAGGCGGTCGTAAAATCGACTTCTAGTCTCGTTAACACTTGCCCACGATCATTCGATGACGTGCGGTTGGATCGTGAGGCGAATACGCTGGGATTGACCGAGCTCGTAAACCACGCAGTCGTAAAGAAGCGCGTCGATCTTTCGTTCAGACGCTCGTTCGAGCGGCGGAACACGATTAGAATCGAATCGACGGCAGTCCATGGATGGAGCGACTAGTGATTCATTTCTGAAAGAGGATGATACTACGCCTTCTCTAGCGACGATTTGCCTCGTTCGTACATATTTTCTTGATTTTCCTGGCTTTTCAAAAAAAGCTGTCTCGCTTTGGGACCTTGAACGAGTTTGCAACTCGTGCGTTCGCGTGCGTTAAGAATTCCTTTCTCTTCGTGGAGTAATGTCGTTGTATAAATTTTGAAGTTTTAGCGTACTATTTCAAAATGGCATATTTTCTAATTACTTTAAATTACTATCGAGATATATGTGATTTTGTGTGCCACACTAGATTAGTCGCGTAGTGGCGACACGCGTGTATGAGTACGAGTGCGCGTGTGGGAGTACGTGGGTGAGCAGCGTTTCGTAAAACGGAAAAATGCAACTATTCCGTACGTACGGCGGTAAAAAAGATGACGAGACGAAAAGAGCGCCGAGACACGCGCAATGTGTATCTACGAATATCTTGTAAATCGCATATTAAATAAATCTGAGACTATTTTAATATCATTTCTATGTGTAATGCGAGTGTTCCTATACGTTTATTTCGGTGACTAAGATCCACAATTCTCAGCAATTATCCTCTCGTGATTTCTCTGTAAATTATAAGTTAGAGATTGATAGGAATAGCACAGTAGAATTTTTAGGATTCGTGGCACCAGAAAACGAGATAGAGAATTTAAATACTTACGAACTTGCGAACCATGTTACTCGAGTATTCGTCGATGTCAAAAGATTATTATACGTGGAAGGAGAAAGAGAATTCGCGAAGATAAATGCAATAGAAGCACACGTTACATCTGGCGATATTCGAAAAGGAACGTCGTTACTTTATAACGATGGAAGATAATCTATCTTTCATTAACCTACTTACTCGTTATTTTACGCTTTTTAATCTACTTATTCATTCATCATCTCTTCTTCCGATCTGATAGAACTTGTGGAGGAAATGAAAAAATGACGTTAGCAAACGCTTGTTACTCAAACCGTATCTTCTTTTAACAAGATAAAATCTTTTACTCTACACGGTAATTCTTCTTCTAAAAAATACTCTTCTTCCCATCGTAGAAACTTTTTTTTTCAAGAGAATCTTCCACGCAATAGCGAAACAAAAATTTTCTCTTTAAACAGCGTTTTAGTCTTTACGAACGTTTCCCTACGAAAAGATCTTCAACGGCAACAAAACTACACGGTGCACGCACAGATAAATCACCGTAATGCAATTTTCGCACATACCCACCGTGCCATTTCGCTCTTCCTCAAAGAACTTCGTCCCTCGAACTGCCAAGAAGTCGCGCGATAACGCGGAATAAACGATTCTGCAGTGTCGACGGCCTCGAATGTTAAATATTTTCTTGGAATTAATCCGGTCTGTCGGATGCGAGGCGGGCAAAAAACGGCGTCGCGTCGCAAAAGGAGATGAAAAATGACGGTAACGAGAGGAACACCGTACTATTGAACGAACAGAGACAGAGAGAGAGACGAAAGAGGGTATATAGTCGTTTGAGCGACGTGATATTTCGCTTTCCGTCGTGGATTATAAAGCAGCGTGGAAAATGGAATAAAGAGCGGTAAGTGGCTCGCGAGCGAATATAAATATCCATCTGGTGGAATAATAATTATTGGAATCGAGAAGATTCTAGCGACTGAACGCTGCTATCACCAGACCAGGTGTCTTCTAATTACGCGCCATAATATTTCACATTATCCAGGGAATTATATCCTTCGTTGGCTTAATGTTCGTAAATCAACGACCAGAGAAACGGAGGCGTCGTCTACGACTCCGGTCAATCGCAGATCGTTCGTCGGTCATCCCGTTAACGACTATATTTCTGTTCGGATTGGATCGTCGACGGGTATACATCATTTACATGACGCGTTCGGTGGACAGTCGCAGCAGGGAATCAAGCGGCCGCAACAATGGTGTACGCGCCACAGGGTTGCTGCGTTTCGCTCGCGGCGTACACTACGTCAAATCAAAATAACGCGCATACACGCGGGTACAGGTTGGCAGCGGCCCAATTATTTGTTAGCCCGGAAACGTCGGATCTCGTCGCGTCGAAACCTCTATCCATGCAGCCTCTCTCGTCTCTCAGATACAAGGACGGACGCGGAGAGAAAAGCGAGCCACCGCCGAAAATCACGATAACGAAAAATAAAAGTAAAGGCAAGAACGGACGCGAAACACGGATGAACAAGAGAGGGATATGCGAAACGGTGGTATCTCGAAGCTTGTCAAAACGTATTCGTCCACGGATGCAACGCATTATATAACGCGGTAGCCGATAGATCGCGATGGTCGTTCGAATGGCGCCAGAGGACACGCCGGGGTTCCGGTGATTGCAACCACTGGCTCGAAAACCGGCTGAAACGGGGAGAAACGTGACAGGGATTCGCTGGATGGGGACAACAGGGATGACTGGTGTCCATCAACGTTCCGTCGTTTCTCCATACCCACCCCCATTCGCTCCATTCACCGTTCTGTTGTTCCGCGTTCTCTGTTCATAACAATTTCGATAGCCAGCCGGGTGTAATTGCTTTTTCGATGCGAAACAAGTTTCCCAAAAACGTCTATATTATCCCGGGGATAGCGATTGCCTCGCCATGTTCCTAACTATTTCGCCACTCGATCTCTGTCTTCGTTTTTGTTTCTCGTTTTGTTTCGTTTCCCTGTGCTTTTAATATATTTTTTCGGTCTTTGTCCTTTTTCCAAGAAGTGTTTTCTCGTTTCGAGATTGAAACGAGTACGTCGCAGCTTTGACAGCGTTCCCGGGTACCGCTATCGTCATTATCGATCGGTTGTTTGAGATTCGGTCGCGCGAGTGGCGAAGCGTTTAAGCGTGCGAAACGGATCGTTGGGTTACCTTACGCCGAACGATGACGAATTTGTCGAATAGAAAGACTTCGGTTCGCGATGGATCAAGGATGACAGGGACGATATTGCGATCGTTGTCGGATCATTTAACGAGGTAGGAAAACCGGTGCAAACGTATTTTTAACCGAGGAGAAAAGAAGCATCGGTTTTCCTCGAGCACGAAAACTACTTTGCCTCGATATCTTCTTTCTTTCGCCAAAATATCTTCAGCAGCACAGGGAATTTAGCCATCGGTCGTCTTAAACGGCGATATCTTTGGCCTGGAGAACGTTTCGCTTCGTTTCTAACATATGTAGCACATATGTCGAAGCAGAAATTCCCAGTCGATTTCACAAGATCCGCTTTGACGTGGCATTTTGAGCGAAATAATCCGCGCGCGAAACGCTGTCTCCGCGGTTGCTTTGATGGAACTGACCGGCACGCGGTCACCAGCCTGTCCGGCTTGTCAATCAAAACGAAACAATTTCGGATGGCTTGGTAAATTGGCCGAGACCGTCGATTTGATTGCACGACGCCAGATGGGCTTACCCGTGAGGGAGGAATACAGAAATGGATTTCGAAAACGACCACGAACAGGCTTTCGTCTAGGTTTTCGTTGAAAAGTCGAGGATTAATTTCCTCGGTGAGGAAAGTGACGCCGTGGCTCGATTTACGACCGTTTCCGCCCGCAGCTAGACTGCAACTCCAACTGCTTCCTTCGCTTCGATTTCACAGCTTCAAGAGCGTCGGACCCCGGTTCAACGCGAGGTCTTCCAGGCGCGGTGATTAATTGGGTCGTTTCAACGCTACAATTCTTCGAAATGGATCTTTTACGATTGTTTATGCAAAATAGAATAAATACAGCGATGACAATGTGTTGGTTAGATAGGACCGACGTCGATAACTGGTTAAAGTAATTAGTTTGAAAATGATAATTAAGCGGACAAAGTTGTATCGCGAAAGATTGGCGTTGTTTGCCAAGAAAAAGTGTGCTACTCGTTCTCGATACAGGAACACGGGAACTTGGTTGTCGTCGTTTCTATACAGATCGTCAGACACCGATAGTTTACAACGATCTTGTTAGATACCGAGCACTGTAACAAGCGTATCATGTCCATGTCAATGTTCTTGAATACCATGAACTTGGTGAAATCGATACTCGGTTACGAGATAACGATATTGTACCTCGAACGTGTTACACCTGGTTCGTTTAATCGATAAAGTCGTCAAACTCTCTCTCTTTAATTTACTCATTTTGCACGAGTAGCGTTTTTCAAACAAACTCTTCGTTATCAAAGCACTCACGCTCGTAAACTTTCCACGAGCGAATGAAAAAAGGAAAATCGAAAGAATCGCAGAGTCCGTTCGACCCTCGTATTAACGAGCAAGCTGCAGATAAGACACGATGACGAGAATAAATTTCCATATTTGCATTTTACCGCCGGATCTGAAATCCCTTACCCTCGAACGTTGCTTGAACGTAATTCTAAGACAGGAAAGAAAAACAGTCTCACTGGACGGAGCTTACGTTACCGAGTTACTAATCGAACCAGATAGTTCGTCCAACCCCCTTTTCCACTCCTCCGTCTTCTCGTCTTTTTTATCTCCTCTCCATTTCCTTCACTTTTTTTTTTTCTCTCTTAGCTCTCCTACTCTATCCACCACTCACCCTTCCTTAGGTTTTCCCTCCACGACTTCGAAGCGCGCAGCCAGCACTCTCCTTACTATTCCAGGATACCCTCGAAAGTGCAGTGGAGAACTCGCCTCGCATTGATAATGCCTCGGCCATATTCCTGGCGAGAGAGCAAAGAGGATGCTCTAGGGAGAATTTCCAGTCGAGGATAGGAACGAGGAGAAAAGAAGCGGCCGAGAGGGTAAAGGGATTGTCGAGGGTATCGGCCGCGAACCTTATCGAACAGAAGAAACGGCCGTGGGACGGTCGCGTTACGGGGATGAATATTAACCGGGACCTGTCACCAACGATCCTCCTGCCTTTCGCTCGAACTCTCGACTTTCGACTTTCATCCTCGCTAGACGCCTCCGTCGCTAGTGTTTAGCAGTGGAATCTTGAAATCTGGCGAGCTGCAGTCAGTCAACTTGGATTACTTTGTTTTGCTGGAATTTTCCGAGTCGTGGATTTTCGAGAGTCGAAATGTCGGAGAGCTTGTGGGTTAGATGCTACGGAAAGTTTCGAATCGCTATGTGTGGCACAAGATCGAAGAATCTAAAAGGAGGTCAGGTTGAAATTCCGTCTTACCTTGGAAGACCATTGTCGTGAAAAATCTGGCGAATTAAAGGAAACCACTACGGATCTTCGTAATTTCCTTGTCTTTGACGAATATAATTTAAAAGTAGCGTTAGCTTTCACGAAATGGTAAAGGGAATTGGGATTCGACGTTTCGAATGAAATTACCACACCGAAATCCAACAGGCAGCGTAAGTTTGTCCGAAGACCTCTTTTCCAAGATGAAGAAGACAGCGAAGTTCAATCGCAACCTCGAACTACCGGAATATCCCTTGAAATATCACGAACCCGTACGAGCACCGGATACATTTGGATAAAGTCGAGCCATATGATCGAGGATTGCTTTTTCCGAAAGGCATCGTCACTCCGAAGAATACCAGACCGCGTTTGCGCATCTCGCGATGCCATTAGCGAATTACTTTTTCCCGTGTAAAGCATCGTCCTTTGGTGGCATAGATCCCTTTCGCCCTTCGACTTCACTTCGCTGTAATATGCACCAGATCCATGTGAATAGTCATTCATAGACGTCGATCGAATGTCAAGAATCGAATGATAACGGCGATTCAATGGCACGATCTATCACCTGCCAGATCTTCCACGAAAGGGACGCGATCGAGAGACAGGAGAGTGAATCGTAAATATAGCGATTTTTCGCGATAGATTTGCCGAAACATTTTTATCGATAGAGACAATTCGCAGCTTTCTTTCTGTCGTTATATATTTTTAGTCGTCTTTGCGTAGCCATCCATTCTCACGAAGCGAGGGTAAAAATTAAAGATAAAAAGAGACGATCTATGTTAAAAATAAGAATCGTCCCCGCTACAAACCATGCAAAATCCATACAGCAGCAATTGAATACTCCGTCGCGAGTACGC
This sequence comes from Bombus fervidus, assembly GCF_041682495.2. Taxonomy (NCBI): domain Eukaryota; kingdom Metazoa; phylum Arthropoda; class Insecta; order Hymenoptera; family Apidae; genus Bombus; species Bombus fervidus. The sequence goes on along the minus strand of NC_091525.1, from coordinate 12,262,208 downwards.
TGAAGCAAACAAGATTTTGAGAGCTGCAAACACGCCATAAAAGTCGCCCTAAAAACCATCGTCGAAAATCTTCTTACTCTGACAACGAGTTTCTATACTTTTCCCAACTACTAAAAAAAGGCGGAAACCAACGAAAGGTAAAATCTCTGTGTACAGACAGAAGCGAGGTAAACGTTTCGAACACGAGAGAGTTTAGCGGATCCGGTTCGGTTTGGTTGAAGACTCGTCTCGGGACAGGACAAAGAGGAGGTTCGATTTCCGGCCCTTTCGCTGCGGAGTAATGGTATTGGCAATCTTCTAGGCAGTCACGCCATCGGCGAATACTCGGAACGTCGCGACGCCGACCAACTTCTGTCGCGTCCTACCGACGGACTCCGCGTGTCGGCCATCAAATTCTCTTTTTAAATCGCGAGGAACCGCGTAAATCAAACGTGACATCCCTCTTCCGAAAGATGAGTCAGCGTGCTCGTAAACGAGCCACCCTCGTTGCAATCCTCGAACGATAACGAGCTATGGTTACGACCGGTACGCGAATGAAGACATTTGGACCAGTCGTATGGCGTTCTAATGGCGTTTTCGATTGATCGGTGTTATCGATTTGAGTTGATTCGGATTAATCTTCGTCGAAGGAGGTTGTTTCTCTTTTTGGTGGCGATTAAGAGTTGTTAATGAAAAAGTAATTGGTGTTTGTCAGAAATTGACTGCACGCGAACTAATAAAGACATTTGGATTACTTTTATGAGATTCCTAAGAAGGTTTCGATGTGAATTCGATTGAATCGAACCAAGTTCTGGCGCTTAACGTTTGGTTTACGGAGAGCTGTTTCTTAAGAATGAATCAATCGCGAATAAAGATACTTAGACGACTTGTATGGTATTTTATTTTATGGAGTTTTCAGTAATTGAAGATTGGGTTACGAGAAGGTTCTTAAATTGGATTAGAAATTGATTAGTTTCTGATTAAACACGGTGTACGTAGAATGTCGTACGAGATGACGATTCAAACTTGAGCGAATACTTTTCGAGAACCAATTACACCATAGAATGCCGCATTTTTTACCAAAGCGACGCAGCAACGATTTAATTTCTGTACCATTTCTACGATGTAGAAAAAGGTATATTACGGCAGAATGACTGAACGAGTGTTCGTTCTCCTTGTTGCAAACGTTTCAACCCCTTGAGCGTTCAGAATGAGCGTTAATCAAAGAAAGGAAGCCGAACGTTCGCTAGGACTCGTTAACAGCGCGTAGGATTGCTACCGATGGAACGATCTGGATTAATTATACGGCCTTATTGGTGCGAGATAGCTCTTTGTAAAATCGTAAAAGGCTACAAGAAAGAAGCGAAGGCAGTAAAGGAGGAGGAAGCGAAGAAATTGTTCAAAGTTGAGAAAAATGTGATGGTATCCTACGTTTAAGAAGATTGGATGGTTTCGATGAAGATATTTTAGAGAAATATGATCCATTGAGCGCCACGTCAGACCGGACGTCACAGATTTCCGCGATATTTCAGCGCGGATTTCTCTCAAGGCTAACGCCAGACGAGCGTGAGGATGAACGTCCGTGACTGCGAACCGTTATTACGTACCAGAATACCGTGAACATTTGCGTTTACGTGACGGAGGGCTAATGGCCATTTCTGATACCATTTTACTTGGCAATGCAAATATTTATTTATTCCGATTATTAGGAAAATTATCGCCATAGAAAAAGGGAAAGATGATTTGATTTCTGAAAATGTCGATACCGGTCGATGAAATAAAATTGCCCTACAACATCTTCGCATTTTGTTCGTTGCACGAGGAAATTTTGACAATCGTATCGAAATCGAAGTGTGTCGATCGAACGATAATTAGGTATTACAAATGGTTTCGTGGAAGATTTGGAAACGATAATGGAAAAAATAGGAAGCTACGTTATTGATTGAATATTTATGGATGGTTCTGAAGAATCGAGAGAAGAAAAGAAGAGAATGATGGGCAGAGCACAATGAAGGAATACTTCCGCAATTTAAACGCCTGTAACGCAGACACCGAACTATTTCCTTCGTGAAATTGGCGGCTCACTTGCCTCTTGCCTTCAACGAAGCCTCGAGCGCCATTAATCAATGGGGAATTCAGCAATTAACGCTCTGGTTTTATTAACGTGCCACTCTAACCAGCACCCATGCCATCCAGCCGATATATCCGCACGTTATACAAGGTGCCTCAGATTTTCCCCATTACGACCTATTACGAGCATCTATGGGTTCGGGAGGATCGTCGATCCTAATTAGAAATTGAACAATTGCTAAGAAACTAGAATATGACTGTAATTCTAGAAAATATTCTTCGCTACTGAACCATTCGACGAATAGTTTAAAAAAAAATCAATATCTCTGAAAATAATAAAATATGGCCAGTGCGAAACACGCTTGATTTGCTATTTCGATATTTATGAATTTTTCATCAGACGTTAATCAATTCTTTCCGAAACATCGAGTGCACGCACGTACAGATGACTACGTATACTTTGATGTATGTGTAATTACGCATCCTGTGCGATGCATTCGTTCATGGTCGTGCACATTTCATATACGAAATTTTATCGAGTAAATCCTCCGGTAGCTTCGGCTGGATAGAGCCTTGCATTTTCACGCTTTTTGTCGGTTCACCTTTTTCCAACCCTTTCCTCTTTACTCCAGATTGTTCTTTTTCCTTTTAGCTCGCTTGACCTCGATCACCGTGGTCGCTGGACCGCAGATTCCTTTTTTCAATTTTAATCCCCAGCCAATAGGCAGCCGATGGCAAAAGGACGAGCAACGCAGTTCTTCTGACGAGATTTCGCGATCCCCTTGTCGACACCCAGCCGTGAAATTGTCTTCATTAGGCGACTCGTGTGAAACTGCACGAGTGTCGGGTTTAATTTTTCGCGCGAAACAAAGTGTGTTTCGCTGTGAGAAAAATTGGGGAACGAGCGGGGAAGAAGTAAGTACAAGACAAGGGAAATTTCACGCGTCGAATAAAACCTTAACCGAGAAGGAAACAGAGGTAACGGTACCCTTAATTAATAGATTCTCCCGTTTCAAAAGGTAGTTTTGACACTAAATATCCAATTTCACTTCGTTTCAAACAAACGTACACATATGCTCTCGCCAAATCTAATTCCTCGACCTCTCTCTAATTTCCTCGAAATTCACTGTCCCCCGGTTCACCCCGACATCAATTACCTAGAATCCATAGACACGTACACACACCGTGTAGGATGAAGCTGGAAATCGAAACCGCGCTGTTACAAACAGCATCTACGAGAGTAGAAGCGAAGTCGATGGCCGCGGGTAGGATAATTGCTCGGTGAAAGGAAAAGCCGCGACAGACAGTGAGATCGTGGCGAACGATTCGACCATGGATCCCATTTCCCGTAACAAGCTAACAGCTTTGCTTTTCCAGCTGGAACAATCGGACTCCCCCCTTGGCAGAGGACCGATACCACCGTAACAGCCGTATAACTGTCGCGAAGCGGCATGGTTTACATGAAAGATCGCGCGTGACTACACGTGATCTGCACGATCGTAAATGCTATCTCGCCGCTGGCGTTGGTCCTGTGACGTTAAATGGAACGCACGCTTGTTCCGTGCGCTTCGGGATCAGTTTTCCGTTAATTAGCACGGAACGTTTGGGTGAATAGAAAATATTACGCGTTTTAGAGTGCTCGTCGTTTCTTTAGATTCGACGTTTCATTTATAGAATCGCTATATTAATATCGCGTGTTCTTAACGTTTAACCACAAACAGAATGTTTATTTTATTGCTAAGCCAAGTTAATTTATTCTATTGTAAGCTAAAGTTTGTCAAACTCCTTTGAATATTAAGAAAAATTATAACGAAAAAAAGGGGATTTTTAATAATAATAACGATAATCAGAATTTAGTAAAAATACATATATTCCTAATTAAGCGGCAAAAGTAAGTTGATGAAAAGCACTCGTTACCTTTCATCTTGTAGGTTTGATTAACGATGAAGCATTTTTTAAAAATTAATGAGAAATTCGATCGATTTGTTACGAACAGTCGTAGCCGATTTTCATTCGAAATTCGTCGGTATTTTAAAGAGATAGAAGTGATAAATACGATATTATTGGCTTCGTTAATGAAGCATGCCGAGCACAATTTAAACGTAACATCGAAATAATTGCATTGTTTAGCGATTGCTATAATCGTTAATGTATATGTAAAATAACGACGATCCTTGTCGCGCATTTATCGCTAATGAACGAAGATCGTACGAACGAGTGTTTACGAGAACCTGATGCCCGATGTTCGTGACTTCTATCGCATCCGATTGTTACATCATCCAAACGAGGAACGAAAATATGATAAAATTCTTCGAGCGCAGAAAGTTGAACTTTAACTTTATGGATCTGCACAGAATTGTACGTTACGAGTAAAATCCGCTTTGCGGTGATATTTTTATTCGTCGCTGCGTGTAAATTTTTTTCACGTTTAATCATTTTCACAAAATTAATCCTCTTGCAATGAAAGTTGGATCATTGTTGCGTGGAATATTTTATTCTATGGACATTAAACGAGAGACCGGCTGGAGAGCAGTTTATGTACAATAATTCGGTCGGATAATATAATAATACGTAAACGTAACATAGAAAATAATAAACTTGAAATATTTGCATGAACCAGATTTGGCTCGTCGGTGTTCGTCGTCTGGCCAACGGTTAACCGATTGGTTCTTTATCCGTCAAAGCAATTTCACTGTTGCGAATATTTTGTAAAAGTGTATGATAACGAAACGAAGAGAAAGTTGGGGAAAATTCAACGATAAATTGAGACGAAGCTTGCTAGGCTTTCTAGAGATAGCGGCTTGAACGATTTATCGAGAGCGATGCAATAAGGAAATTACGAGGACTCGAGGATTTATCGAATCTTCTCAGCTCGTTTCAGAGCGTAACTCTAGTCGAGGACGGATTGCGATAAAAGTGCTTAGCTGTAGCGAGTCGTAATGGAGTGTGATTGATAACGCTTTGCTCTCCTCGATCAGACCCAGTTTATCATTGTTAACACGCGCGGACAGACGTGGACACGTGTTCCCTGCAACTTGGAATAAATTCTCTCTTCCACCGTTTCCCCTCTGATTATCCTCAAATATGTATATTTGTGTTTTATCACAGATCGATCTCAATTTTTGACAAATCAAAATTATTGTTATCAGGCAACGAATGAATTTCTTTCGACAGCAAGTGCCGATCGATGAATCGAGTGAAAAATTTCAATCTCGTTCCGTAGCATAGAAGAGAAACTCCAAGGCCGTATTAAAATACCTGCAATCCATAAGCGATCTACCTTCTCGTTCCTTCTCTACTACTTTTCCCAATCTTCCTTGACAAGATTTCTTGAAAATCTCGGTGCATTCAGTTAGACCGGTAACAACCCCTTCCTGCATGTTCGTCGTGGATTACGCCCCTAAAATCGGGAGGTCAGTGAGCTGGAAGAAAGATAAAATCCGCGCGATTCGTATTCGCCTCGTTAGATCGGAACGACGCAATTAACAACGTCGATCTGGTCGATCGAGTCCGAACGCTGGAAGACGCCTCCGCTTTTTGTCCGATTCGACTCGATTTGAAAATTTCACCGCGGCTACATCGCTGTTCTTCGCGACGTATAAACGAGAATATAGAATCGATACCGATTGCCTGGCGTACAGTTTCTCTCGGTGACCTTCCTATCCTCTTTCGTCACACAGGGAAAGTTCAGCTTGCAGTTATCTTGCCACCTCTTTGTATTGACGATTTCAATTGCCAGCTAGGACAATTTAGATCCAGCCGAGCGATAAATGGCGCGCGATTGAATAACGCCTTGATTAAACGCGATCCCATTTCTGATAATTCTCCCGCCTTTTACCGCCCCTCAATCCCCTTTCGTGGAATTTTCCTCGCGATAAAGCGCAGCTATTCGAAAGATGTTCGGAATACTTGGATCTTTTGGTCAATTTGTTGGCGAATTCGTTATAAACGAATTATTCCATCTTCTTCCGGATATCGTACTCCACCTTGCGATTCTCATTACGTTATCGTTACAATTGTAGCTTTGACTTACGATGTCCACGAGGCGGTGACTCGCCGGTGATGGAGGCGATGCGTGGTGCGTCCTCGCTGATTTCAATGTCAGCCGACTTCTGGTAGACGTCCGCGATGGAGGCGGTGCAGCGCAGGACCAATCTTCCATTACGAAACATGTCGTTCGTCACCTTGAAGTCTATGGTCGATTTCGATACTTGCGAATCGTCGTCCTGTGGAATGACCAAGTATCTGGTTCTGTACGTCATGCTGTTGTTCGTGATCTGCAAAGATGTTGAAACAGAGAAAAAGTTTAATTCTCGGTTCATATCTTTGGATTATAAATGATCATGATAGTTTGGGATAAAGACGATCATAATCATTCGCAGGATAGTTAATTTTATTTGAAGGCCATCGATGATCTCGATATCTGTTAGAAAAGAAACATGGCAAGCTTCGGTTATTTCAACGACGAGGTCGCTTCCTTCTACTTTCTTTTTTTAATTTTGTGTTTTCTGTTGTCGGCGGAAGAAACGAGGGTTTGTATTTTTCATTTACCGCTAACGGTTAGGCAAGATTTAATTAGAAAATTAGTTTCGCTATACTCGTCAAGGCAGAGAATGTTTGTCCGTTAACAATGCACTAAAGCGAGTGTACACGCGAAATAAATATTTAGCGGCTAGAAAATGAAACAGATTAATTCTGAAGCTCGATGTTGTATATACTTGTATATACTTTTATGTATAAAGCACGAATTATTACCACTGCGAGAAAACCGCTATCGTTGAATATGCTATCGTTGAATATGCGACGATGATTTTGTGCCGGGAAAATGTGCCGTGTTGTCTTATTCAAGGCATTGAATAAATAAAATACTCTTCGCAACTACCAAAAACTTCAATTAGAAAAATCTCTATCCCGCAGATTGTCGTGTATACACGTTCCGAGCCGACAACTGCAACTAACACTTTTCCTTTGACATCTTTCTTAAAGCGACTCGACGAACCTAATCCAATCTCGCTTTCCAAAGCGCGAAACATCGTCCATCGAGCGATACACCGCTCAAACCGTTACCACGCAGCCACTCTTAACGTTTTCCTGGACAAATAATTATCGATCGCCTATCAGAGATTCGCTAGTCGATCCAATTTCCTGCTTGCCATCGAAGACGGCGTCTCCGCGGATTCTTCTGCAACGTCTCTCTCAGAAATGAATTCGTTGCTTCTAAAGATATTACGCAGTTTCGTTGCTCTTAAGGTAAATGAACGGCGGGAAGAGGAGCTTCGAACCTTTCTCTTTTCATTTTCCCATCTTGTTCTTCCTCCTTCGCTTTACTTCTTGCCGATTTTCTTCAGAGACGAAAGAAGAAAGGCTAAAGAAACAGAGGAGACGCGACACGAGAGTCGCTCGGAGTTATTACTTCGGGGAACAAACGAGGGGCTGTGCATTAAGTTCGCGGGCTCGCGATGACGCGGGACTACGCGGTCTCTGTTCATAAAACATAATGCATAAAGCTTGTGCCTTGTCGCGTATCGCCGTTTCTACTCTTCCTCTCCTCTCTCTCTCTCTTCACGTTATTGCTTTCTCCCGTGATATCGCGACTTCTCTCGCCAGCGATATCCACGTCACGCGGAATTCTCGGCGAACGAGAACGTATGACGTCGTTTCTGATTTTTATTCAGATCGACCGTGTTGCTCGATGCAACGATGACACGCGATGGTTAATGGCGATGGAAGTTGCTCGTTTTGGGAAGATGGCAAATTCTGGTACAATGGATGCGACCTTCTCAGACAATTTATGGGGTTGAAGTTCGGACGAAGATAGGTAGCAGTCGTGGAACAAATGTTAAACTGTCCCGTCTTAAGTGTCCCGAATGACGATCGACTAACGATCAAAAGCTGTCGAGTCACCGCGTCTAATTTTGTTTTGAGTCGCGATATACGATCAGCTGCTGCCACGTCGCAGCCTCTGATCCAACTCTATCGACTGCAGTCGCGTTGTAGCTTCTAATCCAACCCTATCCTCGAGACAGTGATTTTCCCGGCGGGAAATGGAACGTAATCACGAGCCAGTGATCTCTCGAGAATACTTTGATCGCGCGACAGCTCTCATTAATTTCGCAGTGGTGAAATATAATTAACCGGATATCCCAACGTGGAAACTTCGTCAGCCAGATATCGACGACGGATCGTTCGAGATTTATCGGCCTTAGCTGATGAAGCGCGGATACCCTTCGGTATTCCCTATACTTCTTCTCCGACTGTCATCGCGATATCTTCTCGTTGAAAATACGATTTTCTGTGATTCGTCATATTGCGAAAACTTTATGAGCGTTTCGAGTCTTCCTGGCGGAATTCCGCGTCGTTGTAAATTCGCCGAGTTTTATCGTTTTCTCAGAATTCCCTGCCACTGTCGTTTATCTTGTCTGCGTCAGCGCAACCATACCGCTTCGTACAAAATTCCTAGCGCGGATCCTCTAGGCAGAATGTAGGTCGCGTTCTTTCCGCGAGTTGATAGCTCTTGTTGCATTTGACGATTAGCATTTCCAAACGGATACAGGTTAATCATGAAACGTCGACGAATTCCCTTCGATCTTTGATTGAGAAGCTCGATTATTATTACGAACAAAGATCGTGTTTCTTAAGGGAAAAATAGTAACTGGAAAGAAACGGTACCTACGAAGTATATAGAGAACTCTTACGCTACTTGTCAAATCGATCAGTTTGTACGAGGTATGTACTAAGCTGAAATCATACGTAAATTCGTGCACGAAACAACGAGAAATTTTCTTTCGTTCGCAAACTACTTTCTCGAATACAATACAACGAAGAATATCTTCGTTTATTCGAATCCTAGGCCAACTAGATCGCAAATACTGAAATCACCACCGATGCTTTCGTTCGTAATCGCGGGATTAAATCACACCCTGTCAAAAGCAAACAAGCGTACGAATAGTTTTGAACGATGGTGCGTATTTCATTCAACGCTATTTTTGCTCAATCAAAACCCGCTTTGAAACAAACACTCGAGACCGGAGTCACCAAGTGGGTACTTGATCCTCTGCCAGGAGGGCGCTCTTTCCACCGATCCGGAATCCAGTACTCGGTCGTATTTTCTCGCCGCCGCTTCTTCCGCTTAGCCACGCGAAGCATCGACGAATTTTCTGCGACAAATCTCAGCTTTCGGACGAAGATCCCAACGAAATTCCCTTAATGTTACGAATTCGGGATGCGGGACGAGTGTGTACGCGTGGATACAACAAGGCCATTTTCCAGGGGCCTGGCCATCGAAAATGTATTATCGCGGTGTTCGTGTCACGGATTTGTCGGAGACCGTCGCGCGAATCGGGAACGCCAGAAACGTCGCTCGTTAGAGGCTTCTTTCCGCTAGACGACGGACAGAAAACCGATAAACGCGTCATCCAACCCTTCGCGCGACTGTCATTGCCGTGATCTCCGGGTGCGTTGCAATTTTCGAGGACGAATGGCGACGAGAGGGTTCCCCTGCCATCCGAGTTTTCCAGTTACCCAAGTGGAAACCGGGTTAACGGACGTCGAACTGTATTTTCAAGATCGAATGGTTGCGTTTCTTCTACGCTTTTTTACGGTTTTTCCTTAGTTTTCATCGAAGTAGATTTGCTTCGTACCTGCGGCCAATAAAATATTCTGCTTCTTATATTATTAAGTTAGGTGTAATCTTTGGCGCTCAAGAATATCGCGAAGCTCGATCAACCACCGATATTCCAAAGAATCATTATGTAAAACGACAGGACGAGTAGACCGCTTCGATCCACCACAGAAGAGAGGAAGCTACGCAACCAATAATAACTTCGAGCAGGGAGAATGCAATTAAGTTTCATCCAACACTACTCTCGCAGTCTGCGAAAGCTTTTAACTTCCAATATTGCCGGAGTCAGCCTGTGTATTCGTGGATGCACACCTGCGAACGCGTACATTTTTGCGACGTTATACACGCACGACGTTCCAAAACATCTATACATACGTATATAGGATGTCTCTGAAATTGTGCTACAAGCGATCAGGTGATAATTCTACGTGTAAAAATAAGTTCTCTCTCTCTCCTCGTGTTAATATCTGTAAACACGAACGGTATTTGCTTGTTACCACGTTACCGTTATCTTAGTTCCACAATTTTCGTATTTCGAATGCTTTTGTAAATAAGGACGAGAGTATTGCCTTCTAAGAATCATTTTATTAACGTAACAAGTGTTCGGAATGTTGCCCAGAATGTTGCAGCATACATAGCCTCTGCTCTCCAATTAAATTATTGTCAGCACGAGCAGAAAGGGAAGTCCGATACCTCGAAACTTACAATTAGTACAGGCGCACCTGGCGGATCTTCGAACTCGTTTTTCTCGAAAACTAAGCCCCAAACGTCGAAAAGATGTTATTCTTTATTTTTCGATTTATTTTTACTCGTAGAATCATCGCCCCATCGCTAGTACCATGATTTCGGAAACAATTTGTATATTCTGAATTCTAAACGATTTCCTATTCCGGTGACCGGTGTCGTTGAGCTAACCACCGGTTGAAAAACCTGCATTTTCTCAATGAACCCAGCTTCTATTTTGATCTTTGAACGACGCGAGACTTCTACCTGTTTCCACCCCTTTCTCGGCCGTCGTTCTTCCGCACGAGCTGACGCGCGTTTAACAACTTCTCCAGGCTACCTCCGTCGATATTTCTCGCGAGATATCTGCTTACAGTTCGCTCGAGAAGACTTAAAACTCTAGATCGTATTAAAAGTTGCATCGTCCCGCGAGGCTCGCCGGAATAAATCCTTTGCCTTGAAACTCCGCTCCTTCGATGGGTGAACCGAGTTAACACTTTGCTTTCTCGCCGGAGGGATATTCTCTGTTCTTTCAATTTCACCATTTAGCTAGACAAACTAGATACGATCGTGTTTCGCGCACGGTATACCATTGGCAAGAAATATCGCTATATTTTGCCGGAATTTTCCTCCCTTGGTCGTAATACAGCGTGGTTTCTTATACAGCGTGTAGATTTTGTTTTTGAATAAATTTTAAACGGGAGAATTTTAAACGAGATATTTCTTTATAGATCCTTTGTTTAAGATTCGATGTCAATTTTTCAATCTGATATTCCATCGTCTCGGTTACATTTTGCATTAAATTTTGCTACATTTTTTGAAGAACTTGTTCGACCAAATCTTGAACGATTCACCGCGAGACAGTTCGTAAAACGAAGCGTAGAAACAAGGCGAGGGTCTGCGACGATGTTAGGAAAAAGTTGTCGACAATGGATCAGGAAGAGGAGAAAGGGAGAAGAGGGCGAGGGTACGGGTAGCTTGGTCCTGGTGACGCGTGTCAACGTTCACTAGCGCAGGTAGAAGCCAAAAATGGCAGGGCGAAATTGCTGGTCCCTGCTGAATTTTCGCAGCGGCTATTGTTACAGGCTGAACACGCGAATTTTCGGTCGCGCTTAGAGACCTCTCCCTTTCCCCTCTGGCCACCCATCCTTCCACTCTGTTTCACCATCGTCTCTCGGCCCGTTTTCGTTCGGCGAGAAACTAAATCGCCAGCCGCTTTCAGCTCTCGTCGCCACGCGTTAATTATAACCGATCCGATCCCATAAAGCGGCCGAATTTATTTCCCGAACCCGTCGAGACCGGGAAAATTATTTCGTCAAATAAATCTCGGACCGGTGGACCGGGGGCTATCGACGCGTTGAAACACCACCAGGTAGAGAGATCGAAGAGCGCACTGACTGAGATATTAGGAGCCGATACGCTCACTGATTTGTTAACAGTGCAACTATGGATCGCTATATTACAAAATATGGATTTGCATGAAAAAAAAAAAAAAAAAGAAATGGAAATGGAAGATTTATTTATAATGGTCGCAAAAAGTATTGACAGATACCTCTATTTTTCAATGAAGCGTCCTTTTATCAAATTGTACATATTTCACTTTGATGCTATCAAATTTTTGTAGTCATACGATAGTATCGTTAAATAACGCGAGATTTAATGTACTCGAACCCAATTAATTGATACGTAAACTATATAATAAATACAACGACGTGTCGATATCTCTTCTAACGAATGTATAGTATATTATCTATATTTATCTGATATAGCAATACATTTTAGCGTTAGTAATTCACCGAATAACGCAGAACGTTAAGAGTTGAGCATTAAGCGAGCAGAATCCGAACAACAGGAAACATTCGCGCTGTCCGAAGAACAGTAGTCTGATTAACGACTAAAGTCGAGCAAATAACTTCGGCATCCTTTTCCTCGCGACATCGCGGTCCATTTAAGCCTCGGGCAGAGCCCTGAGGGATTCTCGAGAGCTTCGATCGCCAACTTTTCTTAGAACTCGAACGCTGTTAAACACGTTCCTCTCTGCTTTATCCTTGTTTTCCTCCGACAAATGTACATCCTTCCTCGCCAATAACATTTTTACGTTTCCGTAAGTGTTCTCAAAGAGATTTCTCCAACATTTGTTCTGGAGGATTCGCTGAAACTTGTTTGATACTGTTTTTACTTTATTTAATAGAATCAAAGAAACATATTCAAACGCCTTTTACGCACTGTTTCGTTAAAAATTGGTAAATTCGTGTCACGAATATATTCTTTTATTTGAAAAATTGAAAGATATATCCAAGCTTTTATGGAACATACGCGTAATAAATCAAATATTTCGACTTTTATTCTTGAAATATTTATATAAACACCTTCGAGCGTTTATGGCAACGCGTAGTAAAATATTTTAATGTTTCGAGGCATTTCTATTTGCTATTTTTCCTTTCCTTTTTTTTTCTGTTTTTCTAAAATCGAAAACAATTCGAACGCGATTGCATTTTGAACGTACTTTTCTTTAAAATCACCGCTTGAAAATCAAAGGAATTGGTTGGTTCCTTTATATTCTGCGAGGCATACGAGCCATTTGTTCCGATCGATCGCGTTACGTCGGCACGGTTCTATTCAATTTCCGTCCATCTTCGACGCCTTCGATCCAGTTTTGTTTTTCAATCAACACTGGGGCCGACTGTAACTACCTGGTCATTTCACATTTCAGCGCCGAGCTTTCGTGCGGTAGCACGGGTGTACAGCATAGCGACGGGAATTAAATTTATCGAGATCCATCGAGATACATATCCGGGCAATCGGCGTGAGGGTGGAGCGACGAACAGGGGAGGGTGGATAACCGGTGGCTCGCGATGCCTCGTATGCAAATAAATCGTTATTCCGCGGTATTTGTTAAATCAACCAAATTATTCCGTTAAATCGCAGGCACCATCGTGGCTCGGCGCGTTTAATCGATCACGATGACCCCCGATGAGTTATATGTTTTCGATCGCGAACACGCGATGCTACGGCCACTTCCGCCCGTTGTCTTCTTTCTCTCGTCCCATTTTCTACAGTTTTTTCGGACGAATCGTGGTGCAAAAGCTAATAGGTATTTTCTGTCGTTAAATGTTAGTTTTGTTTCTTCGTTTCTTTGTCGTACTTTGGCGGAGTCGTTCTTTGAAATTTAGTTTTAGTCTGATATTTCCGATGGCGACAGTGAAAATACTGGCACTGTATCCTTGTTTCTCGTATTTTTTAAAAATTTCCTGTGGCCCTCTATCTGTATTTTTCTCTCTATAGCGATGCTTATTACGTACGCGTGACGCTATTTTACTTTAATTTCATTCGTTTCCAACCAGAACAATCTAATTCTATCCAATCCGTTACAAACAACTAAACTTGTAGTCGAAGCAATTTGATTCCATCGAATCTGTTATAGACGTGTAAAAAATCGTCCACGCCTGTTTTACATTTATAGTGGCTGTTTCGTAATAAATAAGAGCAATCTGAGATTTCGTCGAGACAAATTATTTCTCGTTTAAAAGATAGGCCACTTTCGCCCCGTTTGATCACCTCTCGAACCGATATCTCCACCAAATTGGATTTCAGGTATCAAATTCCGGCTTCGAATCTTCTCCCACGACGTTCTTTAAGATTTGTGCTGGGAAAATTCCTAGAAAGACAAATGACGTCGATTAAAGTCCTGGACGGGGTTATTCGAGGAGCATATAAGAGTGTAACAGGGAAAACGGCATTCATTAGTTTGTCGTCAGACCTTCCATTGGTTATCGAGTCGATGTGCCTTCATCTGATTTATGCTCGTCTTCTTGACTCTCTAAGTGAATACTCTGCCACGTTGAAACTCGTTTAACTTGTTGTGTCCTCGAAATGAAATCATCTAACTCTTTGGTCCATTCGATCCCAAAATTTATCGTTTTCGGTCGATCGACGAGTTCGATTTATCGTAAATTACCCATTATAAAGGGTACATTTTCGTTCTATTATTACAAACATTCGCAAAATGAACGATTAATCTTAAGTAAATTTACGCTTCAGACCCTTTACTCTCGAGTGCTCGAAACACCGTCGATTGCAGTAGAAACTCCATCGTTGTAGAATGGTCCATCAATTTTGAAGTATCACTACCCTTCCCTCGAGTCCTCGAATCATTCTACGATTCCTCTATCATCGAGCATTCGACACAATACACGACCGCCGTATTCCAAGAACCTGTCATCCTCATCCACGCGAATTCTCGACGCTATCTCATCGCTTCTTCGCCTCTCTACGCTCGAGTCTTTCGAAAAATCGGGCGAGGCATATTTCATCGTGTCCTCCTTAACATTGGATTTCTCTGCGACGAGATTCACCGCAGAATCAAGGATTCTCCGAGCGTTTCTCGAGAGTCTCTCGCGAAATTGATCTATTTTCAAGGAATATCCAAAGGAAAAGATCGATCGCACGATGGAACGGAAAGGATCGATCGTTACCGTTCTGTTTTTCGACGAAATAATTGCCGTTTGCTGGATACGAGCCGTTGAACCGTGGCTCGATCATTTATGTTCGCTCTTGTTTACACGCGCCGCGTACACGGCCAAATAATTCGTTCGCGTGCGGGGAAATTAATTACGAATTATAAGCGGAACATCAAATTGCTCTAATTAATTAATCCGTCACAATGGGCCCGAATACGTGTTTGCTTGTGTCGGCCGCTCTTCGCCGGCCTAATATCCGGCAACATTAATAATTCACTCGAAATAATCGCGCCCCGCTATTATTGTACCCCCTTGACATATCACGGGTTACCGCAAAAACCAATGGCTATTTTTGTCTCGCCCCACCCACGGCCATCGTTTTTGTTTTGGATACCTTCGCGAGGTACGTTTTTGATTAATTCCTGGCCTGGAGAAAATTTGTGTGCGCGCGTGTTTTTAGTACGAAATAGGTACGAGGTAATAACGAGGCGCCGCCAAATGGATTGGCATTTTCTTTCTTTTCTGTTTTTTTTTCTTTTTTTTTTTTTTTTTTAGGAATAGAATACGTGGAATAGAATTGAGAATAGTATGTTTAGAATATTCAGGGTAATTGTGGAATATTTCTATGCGCTAGTTAATAACGAGACACGATCGGATGAATTAGTTGCCACTTATTTGACATATCCTCGTGCCTAAAACGTTTAAGATGATTTCTGGAATATTTTCTCCTTTGCACTATCCGAGATAGTTGCACGATACTCTTATATTTATTACCAGGATATATACACGGCACTCGTGAGATATTTTTAGATCGGAAAATCTATCGACTAATACAATTCATATATTTCTCTCGGAAGAAACGTCTTCCGAATACAAAATCTTCTCCACTCCGCACCCTCAATCTCCTCAAGCACTTCCTTAAATTCATTCACTTTCCTTCACATCCCTCGAATCACCCTTCCTCGCCTTTCCCTCTGAAATTATTCCTACAGCGAGAAACACCTCGTGTCAACGAGCTCACCTGAACGACGAACGGGGTGAAAAGGTAAATGGAACGTAACGGAACGAGGGGTTAGAGGTTGGCGGGATGGAAGTGGAAGCGAAGGTGTTCCTTGTGGAACTTTAATCATCCAGTAAGGTCACGTAGCTACGGCTCGAGGACATACATATATAGCGGCTTGGAATAAGGCGTGAGAGAACTCCGACGATATACTTACGAGATCCTTGTTCAGCTTCCACGTAATGGCGGAGGCGGGCCTCGAGTTGCCTGTGGTGCAGTTCGCCCGCAGCAGCTCACCCACTGCGATCCTTTCTTTCTCGATACCGATCGTCGGGTCCGTTTTCGGCGCGTCTAAGGCATAATAATTACGTTGTTTAGCACACGCGACTGCTAACTCGACGCCTGGCGTAAAGCCAGCTACACGTCGAGGCGTCGATGCGAAGAGTGAGCTGGAAGGGCTTGCGGGTGTTTCCGGAGATCCTTCTTGGTTGTAAATATATATATATATTATTTTTGGAGTTGGATAGAGTATTTATTGTTGTTATATATACATACATATTTCATTATATTCCTTTTTTAAAAAATCAAGCAGAATTTGATGCTCTTAATTAATTTGTAATGTTCAGTTTCTTGTCTCGATAGACTTGATCAACTTGCAATAGAAATTTACGTATTCGCGATACATTTAATCAATCTGACTTATCAAATCTCGACGGAGTTGACTTATGTTTCGTAATCGTCCGACGCACGGTCGATAGATACCAACAACGATTCGTACAAATTACAGAATTTAACAGTAATCCAGTTTAAAGCTATTCCATTACTCATAACTACTTCACGTTTCTCAATTTCGAACCGTTCGATCCTCCGATACAATGGAATCGGTTTTTCAGCCCGTGGATAATTAAAGCGGCATCAACGTTCGAATTTCTATTCTGGAAAAGGGACGAGGAGAAAGAGAGTTCTTCCGGTAGTAGTTGAGGGCCGAGTCGCGTTCCTGTTGGAAGTCTTCCGCGATCCGTCGAATCCAACATGAAAATGGGTGTCACGTAGGGGCGCACGTGCGCCGCATTACGGGATGCCGTTCGCGCGATTCAGCAACCAGAAGGATTTGTCTACTCGGTGAAACTTTTTAATTCTGAACCGAGTTCAGGCCGACCACTACTCACCTACTACTTCCATTCTGGCCCTGTTGATCAACGTGTGGTACGAAGGGCTTCCGGCAGATACCTCGCACTTGTACAACCCCGTCAGGTTCCTCGACACGTTGACTAACGTTACGTCGTTCGAGTTCGATTTGGAAACCTGTAAAACAAATCCAGATCGAACATCGTTGATAACGAATATTAGAATCAGTGCTATTATCATAGATAAACGATTAGGATCGTTCTTAGAGACTGTTCTTGAAGATAGACGATCGTCTATCAGCCAGAGAATATGAAATTGATTTTTCTCGTCTTTTGGCCAGACGGTATCGTTTAAAATTGTTTAACTAAATAGAAACTTGTCATTATAACTTTCCTAACAATATCCTTGTACAAAATCACGTTCAGAAAAATTTCCTAAATTTCTTCTGAAACTCGCCAGGACCGAAAACGTCGATCGAAGTTTTATTTCGACTCGCGGTTTCCGTCTACCGTGCGTTAAACTCGCGGGACCGGAAACCATCGATGCTTTGGTGAACGATGCTTCCATCTGGAAGGAAGAGGTCGAGAAGACGAGCTGCATCGCTTGAAACCGCCACGAGGATACTTTTACAGGCGATCGAAATCTGATAGCGTCGAAGGAACTACCAGGAACTTTCTCTGCACCTCCTTCTTCTTCTTTTCGTTTCGGGCGATATCGTTCCGCCAGGAAGTTGACTCGACTCTCGGTTACGGGATTGATTCCCGACTAAAATGTATTCTTCTATCGGCTCGCCGGAAAATGCTCCACTCGCTTCCACGGATTCGATTAATTTCTTTCGAACGTTCGTATCTCTCGCGGACCATCTCCCATTCTATTTAACTTTTCGAAAATCAGTTTCCTGCATGAAAAATGGAGTGTCGTTGCTTGATGAAGGAGCCTACGATTTTAAAGATCGTCGATACAGCTTACAGTTCGTTTACAGCCGTTCGTAATTCCTCGGACAGTTGCTACGATGAATTAATATTTCTATGATCGAACAACGAAACGACAGACTGTGCTCCTTTCCATTGACAGGATAAATAGAAAATAGAATAGAAGAAACTAATTTCATAGATGGAAAAATAATAGTACCAAGACGATATCATGGTGATTACTTTCTGCACTTGTTTACGGAGAAAAAAAAAGGAATATACGTAGTACCATCTATTCACCGTAGTTTCCAACAGATTGCTCCCTGACAATTATTCCACGTTACAAAAATAAAACAAAAGACTCCCTTTTAAATTTCAGGGCATCCACCTACGGATTTCCAACGTTGATAACGATCTCTCAACAACTTCATAAACGAACCTTATCCACTCTGTCTCTTTTGTATAAATTTCGAACGGAAACGCGTATAATTTCCCGAATCTCTTTTCTCCTACCTTCTCCGCTCGCTTCGCTCGTTTTACTTTCCAGCTCGATTCTCTCTCCCCCTCTCCCCAGAATTACTTTGTATTCCACGCGACTATCGACCTTCCATCTAACCCTCTCCCCACGTCTAAATCTCGATCGGACTATATTCTACCCCCTCGACCGACCCCTCGTCGTTGCAATCATTTATATGCATCGCGGTGGTTCCCTCTGCCTGCTTTATAAACTACACCGGATACGGAAACAAGCTCTTTTCACCATTTCCTTCGCTTCTGGTGGAATCGGTGGACCGACGAAAGGAACGTCCGCAGATCGTAGAAAAGACGTTTCATCGATGGATTCCCGTTGTTCTTTCGAAATATCGAAAGATCGGTATTTTTGCATTTTCGTCGGAAGATGAGAGTCATTTGATACGAGACGAATAATTTTCGAATATTCGGATTTTCTTTTCGCGCAGTTATTTTAAATATTAGACGAGCCATGGTTATTTTTATTTCATGGTATAGCCCATCGCGATGTACCGATAGCTTTCCACGAAGATTTACGAACGACCGAAGTCTCGTGTCGTCGATACGCCACCTTGTTTTTCGAACCATTCTCTACCTCGTACAGGCTATTCATACGCGTGCTACTTCTATGAATCCTTGTCGCTAGCCGATCTTTTACCATTTGTTTGCTGTATTGAAGGAATAAATCAGGTTTCGTAGGAAGACAGTGTTATCGCGGTGGCTTGTCGTTTCCAGGATGAACAGGCTGTTGGTTCGGATAATCTCGCTGCAGATAATCGATAGTGGTTGGAGATAAAACGATCTAAATAATAATATTGGTAATACTAATCCATTAGAGACCGATATTTTGTTAAGCTTTTCGCGATTCTTCCTTTCGCTACATTTTACCGTCACCTTATTAAAATTCTACTCTTTTTACATTGTATATGAAGAGGGTTTCCTTGATATTAGGTTGTCCGGAAAGTTTCTTTCGTTTCATAAGGTGATAATAGATGAACAACAATTTCTGTTTTATATTATTTTATTGAATTAGGTATGATCCATGTCGTTCTATTTCTATTATTATGTTCATGCATAATTCAATAAACTAATATAAAACAAAAAACATTGTGCGTCTATTATTTCCTTATAAAAGTAAAGAAACTATTCGGACAACCTAATATTTTGAGAAAGAAACGATCGATAAAAGCTGAATTGGAACGATAATTAGGACGAATACGAAGTCTTTGTATCTTAAAAAACGTCGATACCAGCCGTATCTTCTTGGAACTAATGCACCGTCTCGGCCTTTTTAGCTATCGGTGACTCTACAAAACGACGTTGTCAGCGGAACAGCACCTCGGAAACGAGTGTGGAAATTTTATTAAAGATACCTATCGGCCAGCTCTATGCATCGCGCGAATGAAAAATTTGTTTTCCAATGTCTCGCAACCGAGTCGAAGTGGAATCGAATCGATTGCCTTGGTTTCGAAACTCTTCTATCTTGTCGGCATCCATTTGCCATCGTTCGCAAATAGCAGCCAACCTATCGATTCGACTAAAAAGTAGTTTACAGACTCTCTTTGCTTTCCTTGAGAAAAACTTCAGACCTAAATAAATTACCAATGCTTTTTAACATGGTTTGTTTAATATTTACAATTCACTTTAGTTTCATGCGACTAATTGGTTACTTCGAGGTTACTTCGAGTTAAATATTGCATAGAACTTTCTTAGATTAGAATTACATATTAAATACAGCTTTTTACGGGAGATTAGAATCGCGCATTAGATAGAATTTCTTACGGTTAGAATTATGTGTTAGATAGAATTTTATCTAAAAACTGTCATTTTCGCATGAACCCGAGGGTAAATAGAGGCGAAACGCGTCGCGCTTGCTTCTTTATTGCCTCGAAAATGGTTCGAACGAATTTCGATTGACGATACTATGTTTGGGAAACGTGGTGCTGGCTGGGTACAGCGTGAAAATGGAATCTAAACGCGCCGCTTTAACGTACTCGTATCCTTTTCGTGTTTACTTTGTATATCGTTTCTATCCATTTTGTGTTTTTTAAATCGCCGTTGCTAATATCAGTTTGTAAAGTATAAAACGTCGAGCGACGACGTACAACGTACAACTATGAGAAATGGAAACGAGAACAAAATACAGTGGAGAGAAAACACGGAGAGAGAAACGGAGATACTCGAAACGATATACGATGAAACATTCAGAAAATTATTCGATAAAAATTGTCCATCCTGTATTCGTGCGTTTTTAATATAAAAATTGTTATTAGAACGCGGATCGAATATTTAGCATCGCAACTTTCACAGGCGTAAGAACGCTGTTTAAACTCTCTACTGTTTTTCCATCTAACGAAAAGCGGCGGGATCGCAAAGTTTTAAAAGGACTGGCAATTCTTTGCGCGATAAAATGAACAAGCCTGACTAGTTTACCCTGGCGAGGATGGTGACATCAGGTGGATTCGATAAAAGTGGCGCGCGTCACATCGACGTGAAACTTTTTGCCAACCCCTGGGGGAGCGCGTAAGTGCGAAACCGAACCGTAGACCGGACGAAAGAAATCGATAGGGCTGATTTATAGCGCGAGCTACGACCGCGACACGACCCTTTGGAATCCCCATTCAAGTGGATTTCATCCCAGGTCGGCCGACTTCCTTGTTTTACTCGTCTCCGACTTCGCGCCCCAACCTCCTTTATTTCATCACAGTGATTCTCTTTCCACTCGCGCCTCCATTTAAATATTTCTCACGAATCGAGAGATTGCTAGAGAAAGGTCAGTTCTGATCGATTTTGATTCTGTGATTGATCGAAATAGCGAAACTGTAAGGAAGCTTCTATCGCGAAATAGTTGAGAATACGAGCTTAAACTTTGCCAGGCAAACGATCGAATTTCAAGTTTGAAACTGAATTTGATTTCTAATATTTCTCTCCCTTAAATGAATTTAAACAGCCCATCTTGAGATATAATTATGTTTCAAATATAATTCTTCGAATATTTTCTGGGGAAAAAAAAAAAAAAAAAAGAAAAGGAATAGACAAGTTGCGAGCACTCTCGACAACACACTCTTGACAAGCACAACCCTTATCCCATTCGAAACCTCTAAAAACTCGCATATCCCTCGAACACTTGCTCGTTACACGGCAACTCTCGGGAGGGTTGCAAAATTTCCGCAGAAAACGCAGTTAGAAAGTTTGAAAAGCGCGACGATATCGCGGCAAGCAGGCGGTACAGTCGATGAGGGGAAAAACAGGATGCTTCGCTCGAAGGCGGAAAAATCGGGCCGCCATTCGGTCTTATCTTCACTTGCTTTCGAAATACAGCCGGCAGACTGATAAATGGACGTCGCTAGTACGTGCTTGTATCGGCTTGCAAAAGAAGTTCGCAGCTTTTGCCGCTGTTTCCTCTTCGAACACGTCAACCTGTAGCGAAAATGCATCAGCTGAACGAAACGATCATCGTGAAATTTTTTCTTCCAAAGGAAAAAACGGAATATTTTTCTGCCATATACTGCTGTTCATATAAATACGAAGCAACAAGAAATGTTGGTGATTCTCCTAAAATTCTGATATATTTGGGGCGAATTCTTGGCGAGAAATCTGTTGCAAATTACCAGATTCGTTTGCCGAAGAAACTATCCTTCTCACTTTTTCTTTTCTCTTTTAGAGATTAGCCAAAGTTGCTTTCTCCTGAATTATTATCGTCAAACGTTTTACAATGAATTAGGTACTTGGATATCTAAAAGGTCAAAGTTAAATCATCGATAGGACACTGTTTCCTCGGACGGGTCTGTAGGTAAAGAAACGCGAAATCTAACCAAAGGGATAGCACGAACTTCATGAGATTTCTCTTCATAAAGTTTTATCGAAGTGCTCGTTAAGAGTTTAATTGCGCGCATTAGTTGACGGATTCAGGCGCAACAAGCCGCGTTTTTGGCTTCCGCCTCCGGAAAGATACTGTTCCCGATGTAATTAACAACGTTTCGCACCGACGAAGAAATTATGTCCATCTTCTTGCAGAAACACAACGCCCATAGGTCCGCGCTAGCGTTCATCTTTGGCTCTCTGTTTCATACAAGTCGAAACATTTGAGTAGCCTACCGAGACATCTGTTAGTTGCTGGAATAATTTCATTCTTATCGCCGAAGAGATTCTGGATTTGTGGATTATTTACATATTACTACATGGACAAAATTTTTCTAAATAAAACGTCGATTTGATCAGACACACCTGCGCTGTAGCAATCGAAGAAACAAAAAATACCAAGCCTGTCGTTTCCGTATAACGTACATACGTTTCTTCTCGGATGAATTTCGTTTTAAACCTTCAACTGCTACGATACGATGTTTCCAAACATTAAAACACTTGTAAATCTGGGTTTCGCGTATCGATATTTATATTTACGTCGTTTGTGGAAAAATAAAAAAAAGAACCTGTATACTTGGATACGTTTTTTCAACTGAGCCCCTCGTACGTTACAAACAGATTACGAATGTTTATGCGTTCGTGGAAAGTTTAAAACCAAAATGCATAGAACGTAATAATCTAATCTAAAAGTTAATTAAAATCAGAAGACGAGAAGAGAATACTCACATTCACGTGCATTCCATCGATGTTAAAGGTTTTGCACGGAGGATCTCCTTCTGGCAGGTACCGATAGAACTCCGTATCCTCGAAATACCATTGCAAGGAGTACAATGTCAATCCTTCTAGATCGTAATGACAGGATAGCGTCACTGTGTCGCCCGATCGTACCACCGCTGGCACGTTGATCGTCAGATCTTTCAGTCCTGTTGCACCTATAATCAAATAATGCACACAATTTTGTAAAAAAATGCGATTGCATCGCGTAACAGTGATTTCTATAAAGTTTAGGCAGAACATTGGTAACAGAAACAGTAGCTGTGAAATACAATCCTATTTTATTCGAATCGCTGAACGTATACACGTGGATAGATATATGCGTTTTGTTTTGTTTTTTTTTTTTTTTTAAATACCATAGATCATTTTGAGGATCGGCCATTTTTATCGAAAAAGAAAAAAATTTCATTTCGATCAGGATAGCAAAAAATGCAAAAAAAAAAATACTCGACTAACACGTATATATCGTAACGTATACTTACAAATTTGTATATCGCGTAACGGGTATCGGTTTCGTAGATTAATACTGGCCGCGGGGTTGTGTTACCAGTTAGAATGGCAAAACGGATAACCTTGGTATATGGCGTATTTTTCCATCCGCTGTGACGCGTTCGTTTTGTCGTTTTAATTGGCGATACGAGGTGAAATGCTTGAGAGTTCTGGATAAAAACCGTCGAATGACAAAAACCCGTCGTTCTACGGACGTTTTTGTAATTAGCTGCCCGGAGTGTAACCATAGTACGGTATAAAGCGCCACTTTATGACGCGTGTTTTATCGTAAAATATTGTAACTATCCGCGACTATGTTATATTCGTATTGAACAGAGAACTTGTAATTTCGAGAAACGATTACACGTTACCAGAATTTATTACACAAACGTCCAAATTTGACACTTTAATTTACAACTTTTATACTGTCAAAGGATTACGAGCAAAAGGCATTGTAAACTGGTGCATTGTTCTCCGCGAGCCTCGGTGCTTCCATCCAGCCAGTTATTTATCGTTCTAATTAGTTATTCCACCCAGTAAGAATGTAGAACGTACGACAATTAAGTCCCGTTTCTAGCGCTAATCTAATCGCGCGAGCAAAGTCCATTTAGTCCGCCAAGTATCTCTTTAAACGGATAAGCAACCCTCCGGCATTACGCGTAGCTTGGAAAACG
This sequence comes from Bombus fervidus, assembly GCF_041682495.2. Classification (NCBI taxonomy): domain Eukaryota; kingdom Metazoa; phylum Arthropoda; class Insecta; order Hymenoptera; family Apidae; genus Bombus; species Bombus fervidus. Next base: position 12,238,005 of record NC_091525.1, on the reverse strand, counting down.
TCTAATCTTAACGCTCCACGGTTTCTACTCTCAGCTCTATCCATCCGTCGCACTCTGTTCCGATTTAACGTGGTTCCCTTTATATCTTGTCCTTTGTTTTACATTCACAAAAAATTATCCAATGGAAAAAATTAATATTTATAATTTAACGCTTTCAAAGGAAATACAATATCATTTCGTTTCGTTGTTTAGTCCTATTGATATTCGAACGAAACTTTCCTTTTTCTTTATTATTATTTAATTTGTACTTTACAATTTGGCCAGCTGGACATTTGGTATATTTTTCTAACTTAATTGTTAAATAACGCGTGGATGGCTACCCCCAGCGGGATACCATCTTCGAGTTTGACTATTTTATTTCTTTAGTGAGCTCGGTGGGGTGTTTTCTTTTTAGTCTTCTTTCTATGAGAGTTTTGCTCGCTTCAGCAACCAGCTGGTTTGGATGTGTTGCCGTTCTATCCTCGTATTTTTCTGCGTACCTGGCGATTTCTTCTTTGACTTTTGCTTCCTCTTTGAGTATTTTTAAGTCTTTGCGTAACCCACATTTAACACTGAATTTCACGTTTTTGGAGGACTGCTTCGTTCAATGATAATTTCTTTCATTTCCATAGCCGGATGAGACTTTATTTTTAGGACTTGGAATTGGCTATAAACGACGGCTCGTGCGGTGTATCGTCAGTTTCAAGTATCATAGGTCGGACAGAAATTATTCTCTAATCTCAGTAGCTTTTCCTTATCGTACAATCGGAGTAACGTTTACTTCCAAAGAGAAACTATCACGAGAAAAAATTACCTTCCAATCGCAAACGCCTTCCACCGAATAACTATAAATTCCATTTCATCGATACTGCAGAAGCACGCGACGAACTCGATCCGGAGGTAAAAATATTCCTAAATATACCGTTTCTGTTCGCTGTTCCTCGACGAAACATTTTAAAGCTGGCATGCGTTTCCTGAAAACCCATATCTCGGAATTTCCATGCACTCTCGTATGGTTTTATCGAGAGACTGTGTTCTTGTTTGCCCTGCCATTTGTCTACTACGGCATTATTCGGTTTCCGATTCAAGGGAATGTCGACTGGTGTAGACGTATCGTATCCTCCTATTCGTTTGTTTCCTTTCTAATTTCATCATTCTCCTTCGGTGCAGAGAGGCGCACCATGAAAGAAGGTTCGAAAAAAAAAAAAAAAAGAAAAAATATACGCTGCTTTGTTCTCTATGTAGATGAACCGAGAGGAAAGAAATTGATTTTTTCCTAGTACGAATCCAGACTAGTCGCAGATGTTCCATTTCGCGCAGTCTGTTTTCCTTCGTATCGAATTCGTGAAATAGAATCTGACCGTGGAATACGAATTTACGGCGAGTTTTCAGCTCAGAAAGCTTTCTCCCTGGTCACGCTTCAAAAGCGAAACTATCATTATCAAACTATCACTGCAGACGCGTCCACTCTCGACGTTTTAATTATCGTTTCATTCGTGCGCTTGTACATAAAATTGCCTTCTTCCTGGACGAGAATAGAAGTTTCAGATTGAATCGTGCACTGAGCTCGCTATGTAAGTAGCGTAGATTGTATGTACATTTAAAGTGGTTGGAAATAAGGACAAAGATTTGTAAAGAAAGATGGAATGGCAGAGAGTAAAATATATTTTGAAATTTGTTTTATGCATTTTTCTGCATCCGCGTATATACAAAAATTCACCTGCTTCTTTAAAGAAGTTGTAGGCTTTAAAATAATTGACTAGAAAGAAATTTCGATTTTTTCTTTTTTTCTTTTTTTTTTTCGTGTGTTCCCAAAAGCTTGTTGAATATTTTCTCAGCGAAGGATATGAAGCGAAATTTCAATCGAAAAAACGGAAGGTTTTTCTATTATTTCAAACAGCGAATCTTCCCGGCACGAATAAATAAATAGGAAGCTCTATCCGGAGTGGAAATAAAAATTGATCGTTTTCGAGAGTATTTTTCGAGGCAGAAATCGGTAGATGGTAGTTGAAAATCTCCGGGAATCGACCCGCCTGGGGAAAAAGAGAGCAGTCGCCTTTAAATTTCGCAGAGTGGCGGAGCTTTCGCGAGCAGCTTTTAATTCCCGGATAATTCGACGTTCACGTGGTCGTCGAAAAATCGTCGGCACCGATATTCCCATCGGCTTTCTGGCCATTGTGCCGGGTTAAAAAGACCCTTCGTCGCCCGTTAAATATCGATTTTAAAGGGAAACGAGCGCGACACCCCCGTGAGAGACCTCGTGTGTGTTTTTACGCCCGCTGTTTCTATGGATTCAGTTAAACGCACACAGATGGATAACCTAGTCCTTCGTTTCGATACAGACTTATTCAGCTATGAACGTTCCCACGGGGACCCCGTTTCTACATTTCTCCATCCAGCCAGTGGGATATGAGCCGAACGATATTGCCAATTCTACGTGCCACGACGGAACTATAACTCCACTCTGAAGAATTATCATCTCCCTCGTGTCTCCTTAATCCTTTCTTCTGTAGCGTAACGTGAAGGATCTTGGAATATTTGCGCATATTCTTCAGTCTTTTTACCTTGTCATGGTAACTGATATCGTATTGTTTGTTAGTATACAGTTGGTATGTAGTATACGGAAGAAAAATTCCGGAGAGTCGAAGAAACTCAGAAACGCGTTTTCGCAATTTTTCCACGTCGACTAGACAGCCCAACCTTTCCTCCTCCTGGTATATGTTTTAAATTCAGACGACAACTTTCGCAGTTCACCGTCAAGAGTTTGAGCGACGCTCGTGTCTGTGTCGAGTCTAATTAGCGCGAATGTGTCTCAGTTGCGGTAAGAAAAATTTTGGTTGCCTTTTAACGATGTAACACGACATTCGAAACGCTTCTCGCGTACTCGATTTGTATCTATCAGCGATCCAAATTGACATTATCTAAGAAACTATGATGGATCACATGTTGACAGCCGTACTAACAATCGAAGTATTCCAAGCATTCGATCGATTCACATTCACGTATAGCGTGCAAATTAGTCCGCCAGTTTCAGTATGCTAACTGGAATTCGGTTAGCTTGTGGTGAAAATCGAACGCGTTTGCTTTTCACGTATTTGCACGAGATAATTAGTGATTGGAGGCAGAGGATGGACACATTCCTGATGCATTGACGAGAAATTGGAAAATGTTATTCATTGCTTTCTGAATGATTAAGATAATGTACTATTATTAATTACTAAAGTTAAAATCGCATGCTGTGTTCAGTTGTTTAACTTGACAGTAATAAATAATATCTTGATTTAAAAAAATTAATTATTTCATTAGTTGCTACCATGCATATGATACGTTGATTCAACAATGTAGTATGGTATAGTATAGTGATATATTTTTTTTACACGAAAGGTATCTACACGACTCGTTGCTAAAATGGCTATTTTAAAGTAAAAGCTAAAATCAATCATTTGACACGTTGTCTGTTATGACCGATACCTACGCTGTATCGATTCGATTATTTGAATAATTTCTCTTCCACAATTGCTACATTTTAATCTTTGCTTGTCTCTCTTGCCGACTAACTTTCTAAAAATACGTATCAATTTATTTGCCCCAAGACAGCGTTAAAACAAATCCCAGAGCGCAAACAGCTCGAATTTGCTTTGTTATGGACGAGATATCGATATTATTCGAAACGGAACATACAGTCAGCAAAAACTTACGAGGCGTTTTTTATCGGCTCTAATTGGCAGCTCGGGAAAAGAAAACCGTATGATTACACTCAGTGAAAATTTTGATTTTTGATCGATTAACATGCAATCACAGAATTCTCATAAAAAATTTTCGTCTTTTTCGTTCTATTATTGAATATTTTTCGCTCTCTCCCTCTCTCGTGAATAACCACCGATATGCATCTGTATTCCGCAAAGAGAATTCGTTAATCACTTAAATTGATAAACATCACTGGTATGGTCGACGAAGCGTGGCTTCCAAACTTTTTATTTATTGTTCTATTCAACCGAAAAGCGGGATATTAAATCAAACATACCTATTATACTTGCAGGAGAACGATTGCAAAAATAATTTTTCTACATAACTTGTGATTTTTTACGATATTGATCGAACAATTGAAAAAATAAATTAATAGTAAACAATAATACCGGCTTGATGGGTATAAAAAGATTTTTCGGGTAAATCTTATTTTTTATGATGACTAACTAGTTTCATTGTTCCATATTTATGAGAATTTAAAACTTTATACAATAAGTTCAAAATTCTTCGAATATAATTACTAGAATTTGTTACAAAATAATTTATGCATTGAAAAATTGTCTACGCGCAATAAATGTCTTTAACAATTCAATATAAATGTATAGTTCATAATTCCAATCAACTTTTCTGACACTTCTCCTATATTTCAAGTGGTTAGAGCACCACGTGAATATTCTGATTATCCATTATAGCCAATAATGAGATTTTGATATTTTTATTGTAAATTTTCTGAATATTAAATACACGCAACCTATAATAAAATTTAATTAAATTTAATGGGCAGCATCGCAGGTTTATTAAATTCAAAGTTTGTAGAAACATTATTTTCTAGACATAAAAGGTACAAAAATTTAATCAATATATTCAATTTAAATCCCAAACAGGAAAGAAAGAAAATTAGTATGAAAAACAGCATTAAAAAAATTTGGGCGCATCTGGTAGTAAATCGTAAGTAATGTCAATTTGCACAATCGCAATAATCGTTAATAGTATCGGTCCAGAGGATAATTATAACGATCTGTGATCGCATAACGGATTCCGTGCACGTGAAAAAGTAATCGCGACTCGCGGAAGCTGGGATTGCTTCAATTTCATGTTGCCTACTAAGTGAAATACAGCATAGACCGGCGAAATAGCCTTGTTTGAGCCGGCCTCGGCCTAATTACGCGGATAATTATCGGCGCTGATTGGTAGGCGGCTCGTCGGTACGACCCGCTAATGAATATGGATAAATAGTAAGTGGATCAATATTGGTTTTCGCCAAAACCGCGGCATGGTGTAATATAGTCGATTTATGGGGATTGAAAGTCATCTAAATTCTAGTAAAAAAAAAACTACAGTCTATCACGAGTGTTCCGTGTAGTGCAGCTCGTAATTATTCGATAGATATAGCTTTTACGCTATTGTTTGCTTCTATCATATAAACTATCAAGTATAAAAAGTATAAAAAGTTTTTATAGAACGTATATAAAAAGTTCAGTTTTCATAAAAACTTATTATACTACGCTATAGAGACTAATTAGTAAATTAAATTAAATTTCATATAAATACATTTATCGGTTTCTTTGCTATATATATGTATATATTCGATATTTTTTAATTTTGAATCTCATATAACAATTGACTAAGAGTATATGTACAGTTTGTTTGAAAAATAGCAGTATTTATATTTTTCTAAAATGCGTAAATTCATTATAATATATTCAAATTCGCAATCGTATTTCGCGCGCTAGTGTTGGCGTGTGGAAAAGCGTTCGGATTTCTTCGGGTACTTTCGTGCTCACTATACTTTCGATACTTCGTAAACGTGCAGTTTATTGTGTTTCAGTGTAAAATTAATAAAAGTAGTAATAAAAGTAATAATAACATCTATATAAAAATAATAAGCTGTAAGAGTGCATCGCCTGTATTTATCACGAAAATGCCTACGATATCCCGAGAATCCTTATCACATCAAAATCCTGACAACAAATTTCTTCTGTCGTTTTAAGGTTATGTTTCCGTTTTATATGCATGAAACACGTATGCGTTTAAATGTACCCGGATATTTTCTTATGTTTAACAAAATGTACTTTAATTATTACAGTATTAGTAAATCGAACTGTAATGATAACATTTTTAGCTATCATTATACAGTATCGGTAAATATAAACTCAACAATATTTTTACATTTTTCATTATGTTGACTGAAAAAACTTAAGTATCCATTTATGTACTTACATATTATAGTGTGAAACAAAGTTGACGTATATAGAAACTGAAATTTTGTTTGTGGGAAATCTAACAAAATTTTAATTGTTTCTTAACTATGTACGTTTACTAATGCAGTTATTAAATAAATTTTAATTGAATAGAGTAAGGACATCAAAGTATTGGCGTGGAGATGAATTCGTTGTCACAGACTTAATTATCAACACTCCCAGGTTATGTATGATAGAGAGCTGAAAATGATCGGGTATACGTACATGATACCAACTTGTATGAAATTGTGAGAAAATATTTCATAGCAATTTATATCAAATACATATGTGAAGTTGAACAATAGAGATAGGTATTGTATTAAAATTATTTGTAGGTAGTACAGTGAATGTGTTAACATAAGTACTATGACAACATAATTCCACTATTTCAAAATTTGCTGTCACTGTAAACGCTGATGGCTTCAAAAGTATCAAAGATTCTTTGTCGTTCTACTACCCATCCTCTCATCTTCTGTACAACGTAACTTCCATCATATCATATGTATAAAAAGGTACTGTATCCCCTGTAATTTATATTAATAACTCTACCAATAATAACTACTATTCTGTATATCCTCTATATTCAAAAGCAGAAGAAAAGATTCAAAGTTTTAGGAAAAGGTCTATAATTCATTTTTTCCTTATTTTATGAATAATATAGGAAACACAAAAGGCAATCATTCGTGTCTAAGCAAAACTCCGGATAGGGTTGTAGTTTCAGAGTTGCAGGTTTCATTAATAATTGCAACACGCTAGGGAAGGTTCTATTATGTAGTTCGAAGGTTGGTGCAATTTTTCGAAGTCGTGAGTAAACCTAGATGCATCCTAATTAACGTAATTTAGAAATTTCCCTTCTGCTGCAACTACTTCGCGTATATATAACAGTCCAATTAACGCGGGTTCAGGATTCACGGAGCTTCGGTGCAAGTTACACACAATTAGTTGTCCAAATTTGGGTGTCATATTTGCGAAGATTCATCTGCCATACTATACTCGCTATTTCTTGCCCAGTATGCCTCCTCTTGCTCTTGCAGAGTCTAATTCAACCAATTTCAACCCTTGTGCAAGTTCACACAGGTAGAATAATGTAGACGCGCGTGCTTCTGTATTTTCACGAAACTAATTTTGTTGCACGGTTTCCTCGATGAATTGTGTTATTGTAACGAACAATCGCGCTTTTCATCTTTTGTATGTTCCATCGTACAATGCTGCTTGTAACTCTTTTTGAGTGAACGCGCTATGAAAATATCGTTACCGTATCTAATTGTGAGTATATGTCGATTGAGAAAATTAGCCAACACAACAATTTTCACCACTCCTGTAAAATATTTTTGTTATAACATTTACGATTCGATGTATATGATTCCAGACACGAGCGTATGCTGAACTTCCTTGTTCTAATTTAATTATTAACACTGCATACATCATCGTCGTTAATTTATGACATCAGAATACTTAATTAATATATGACAAATTGCCATTTGAAACTCGCATAACATGATTAACAGTTTACGATCGTATGAGATTTTGGATTGAAATCGCGATGGAAAGAAAAACGAAGATTTGGAAGATTAGAGTTCGAAGAGTTTGCTAATGCACTGATGAATGTGCGTAGCTAATAAAGTTATAATGTCGATAAATCTATAATTAACGCCGTTGAAGCGTACGGCAGTGTTTTGTACAAAGTGTTCTTAAGCTAAAGTTTAATAGGATTTTAGACTTTGTACTGCAATATGTTATGCGAAAGCGTTGGAGAGGAAAATATTTGGTTATTATATAAATTAATTTTTGGATATTTGGTACTTGGTTTTGATATCGTCTTTACGTCTTTTACTTTTAAAAAATTTGAAATTCTAGAATCAGTGATTATTGATTAACTAAAAAAAGAGTCAGTTTAAAATAATTGATATTTTATTCCTAACACCTTTGCTTTTTTAGTAGCAATTGCCTTTTCACAATATCTTAATACAACTATTTAACAAACACATATTGCATTTTATGTCATTCTCTGTTCCATTAGGTCAAAATATGCCATTTATTGCGAAAATTTTCAAAAATGTCCGAACAATTTATTATCTTTGCAAACTTGTCACTTCTATGAACATGTTCGAACTTTTTCCAAACTTTACTTCTATAATCGCGGTGATTTCGTCTCATAATTAGGCTGGCAATTTTTACGCATTTGTGGAAAATTTAAATGTTAAAATAAACGAGAAATAGGTAAGGTACTTGTTTGAAATAGCGAATCTTAGCGTGGACTTCGTTTCTCGCTATATAGGTCACCGATGTTGTGCTAATAAAGTTTCAAAATGTTTTGCATAACGCGCTCGATATATGCATAAATGTTAACCAAATGCGATATATCATAAATATATGCATAAAAGTTTTCCGTGATAAATATTCAAATTCTACCGTGAGTCACCATAATCAACTGACATTACTACTCGAACGAAAATTTGATCGTTACTCGTGAACAATCGCGTTTCTGAATCTATGCGTGCTAGAGTGAGAAGGACGAATGATTGAACGGATTGGTGACGTGATCTTGATTGAACCGACTGGCGATGCCCGCGGCTGCGTTAAAAATTCGCACGAGATCGATCCGATTTCCGATTTCTACGTGAACAGTGGAAAAATGATAACGTCGACTGGAACCTCAGCCTCGTTTTTGTTTGGACGTTTTGGATAATAAACAGTGGAACAGAAAAGAACAGTTTGAACATTTTTATTAGTATCTATTATTAGCTTATATTTGATAAGAAATCATTTTGATAATACATTGATGTGGATTTAATTATTTCGGGTGCTCGGAATTTTTTAACGTTCTATAAAAATACTATGATTTGGATACAAAGAGTAAGTAAGTAAGTCCTCTAATTTTACGCTCTCATTTATTCCAGTTCGACGAGAGAAAATAACAATTCTGCAACACGTACCGGAACCAGTTTCCTGGAATTCTCACCTCCTCGTTTAAAATAATCTCGCCCTTTACACATCGCAAACTTCGCAGCCCAGTCGTCACGACAACCCCCATCGCGTTTCTCCGGTTTCCACGCCAGCCGCTGTAATCGTCCAGAATCCCCATAGCGGCGCGATATACGCGTATATGTATGGCGCGCAGAGCCGTGTTAGCGGCAATCGTGCCGACGATAACGACGCTGGATGTAAACTGCGAAGTTACCAGGTTAGAACCAATCGTGTAACCAGAGCTGTATCTCGCGTAACGCGCCTTAAGGAGCTCCCCGATTGGCGTTCGAGCAGAAATTTGTAGCGCGAGTTAAGCCTCGAACCTTCGGTAGAAGGAATGGAATTTTCGTGCACAACTATCGCAGGTGCCGTACATTAGCCGATAAACTTCCTGTTTAAGCCAAATTCGCCACTTCCCAAACCTGTTTCAATCTCTGGAACGTCATTCCACTCCGCGATCACGAGGATTTTGTCTGTATCTTCGTCTTATTCGACTTAAATTACAGGCGAACCATCGAACTGGGAATGTTAATCATTTGGTAATTGTCGGTTCAACTTGATGTCGTTTACTGAAGTATGGTGTGTAGTTTTTGCTTCAGTGTACGAATAGAAAGCTGTGAATTCGTTTCTGCGCTCTACTTCTCAGTGGATGTTGGAAAACACGTATTTTCCACTATAATAGTAAGTTCCACTTTGACATCGTAAATTGTTACAATATGTCGGATAATATAAAAGTTGAAATTCTGTTCGAAAAGCGACCATCCTTGGTATTTCTTTATCTACAGCATAGTAACAATCGAAGAAACATTTACAGTAAAGAATGTCATCAAAGATTTCTGGAATACGTAGAAAGATATTGAGAGAAGGCGAATATTTTCAATCGAATCGAAAGAAGAGAAAGGAATTGATGAAACTCCGGGCTTGTCGAGTTTTTTTTCGCGCCAATGATTGGAAAATTTCATTTAATCTAAAAAGTATTCGATTGTTCTGGCTGGCGTAGCAGGAGGAACTTCCCGTGGAAATTGTTCGCCTTTAACAAGAAGATTCTCTGCAGCATCATCGAGAAGGAATTCGGTATCCGTTCGTTTCCTCTGGTCCAGGTCGAGAGTATCCCGGGGGCGAGAAAAGTTTCCTATCCCCTATAAAAAATTATTCTTTGTTCCCCACCGATAGAGGTTCGAGCGAGAGGTTTTTCTTTGACAACTTATCTCCAGGCCGTCGAACGGAATGCCGTGAAATTCATTAAACTCTTACGTCGTCCCATCTACCAAAGGGGATCGAGGCCTTCTTTGTCGAAAAACCGGACTTATTATCTCCGGAAAGCTCATCTGAAAGTCATTCGGTGCCTTTGTGAAGATCGACGCCCTTTGCCGGGTGTCGATATTAAATCGACGCGGCCAATTTACTCTCGTAACGAGACCTAACGAAATTTTCGTTGTTTGTCGGTTTATCGTGGCCTTCGTTTGCTTTGCATTCTTGGGAATCATCCGTTCGCTCCGCTTAACGCGTAATATAATATTAACGAACGAAGAAGATTCCAACGAACTTGATATTTTTTTTTTGTATACTATCTATATCTGTAATCAATTAGTTTCCATGGTACGTATGTCTAACGCATCGTTTGAATTTTATTTATGTATTTTTTAAAAAGATATTTGGCCAAGTATGGATTAGATTAATTAGCTTGTGTCAGGGCTGCGATACTAATGAAAAACTACGTGCTTTTTTATACGTGTATTACAAAGGTATAATATTGTACGATATTTAAAACGAATATAACTATGTATTTCGATCTTTACGAAAGGAAATGTTAGAATAACTTATCAACGTTCTTACGGTTAACGATAGGAATTTTTAAATCGAAAGACCGAATTGATATGAATATGAAAACATCGCCAATCGCGACTCCGATACTCGTGCGATAAAACGTTTCGATATAGACTCCACTGTCTATTCTAAACGTTCATCGTTTGCTCAATCTCTTTTATCTCGATTATTCTCGAAAATCGTGTATGCGTTCAAACTCGCTTTTACGGAAACCTATATTTTTCCTCTCTTCAAAAAAAAAAAAAAAAAAAAAAAAAATTGTATATCTTTTATTTCGCGCTTTTTATCCACTTTTTCACGGAGAATCGCCTCTTTTCTTGTCCCGTTATATATCGCGTTGTATATTTCCTCGCTTGGCCGTTATTCCTTTATCGGACCGCGTAAAAATGTCATAAAACCGTGCGTGCATAAAGCCGCGTCTCCAATGACTCGAGACCGATCTTAATCCTATAACATCGACGACGTGTTATTCCACGATATCCTCTGTGTTCGGTTTCTGTTTCTTGTGCGTTCGATCTCTCGCGATCGTCTTATTCGTTCTAAGCACAAACGCTAGAAAATAATCGCTGTTTTACGACGTCTTCCCAAAAATACGTTTCTTTATTCCATCGCGATGTCGCTATTGCGTTACTATCGCAGCGGCTATTGTTTCTTCGTACAGTCACTTAAAACGCCATTATCTTTGATCGTTCTGCGCTGATTTATTCCATCCAGAAGAATAAAACAGAAAGAAAAAACACGAGTACCTACGATACGATTTACCTTCTATTTTTATATTTTCATTTGTACACGTTTTATCGTCAGGAGACGATTTTCACGAGAAAACGTGGAAATCTTATTATAATTTCTAGTTAAGAGATATTTCCATCGTGATATATCGAATGGAATGGCCTATATCTCGTCCCGGTCTAACAAATTTTTATCGGTCAAAGCGTTCCGGAGATCGCCGAGTTTTTCCACGACACTGCCATTAAGTCTCTCCTTTGCCGCCTCTTTCTCTCGTCCCGGCGCTGGATTGTCGCGGTATCTTACGCCGCTTCTATCATTTCTTATCGCCAACGTCCACGTTTCCTAAGATACGGTGAAAATAATCGCGACGTTGGCGATATTTTTAGGATGATGCATCTCTCTCTCGCGAGGAAGCGCCGCGCCGACACTATTTTCCAGAATTTTGAGCGTGACATCTAAACCCTCGTTCACATCGCGACCAAGTTTTCCATCTTCCTAACTTACTCGTGCAACGAAAAACCGAGAAAAGTTCTACGTCCTGTAATTAAACTACGTCAGAAACTCGTGCAAATTTAATTCTTTGTTTCATTCGTAATATTAATCTTCCTAACCTCGTTCGTTCATAACCTCATTCGTTCATAACCTCATTCATGGGCGAAACAAAATTGCAACGACACGATTTCTTTACACGTCGATCGTCGGACGTAAACGGTAGAACGTTGTTTCGATAGAAATACGCATATCGCGTAGTGTAACTGCTTTTTAATAAAAATAAGAACGTGCAATAATATTAAAATAATAAACTAAAATAGTTTGTAAAACAGAGTTTAGGTTTCGAAATTCATGATGGAAGTTGTGTAGGAAGCCTAAGACACACTTCCCGGCTACTTCGAATAAAATGTTCTTTGGTAGAGGCTCTTAGGGAGATTTCTTTGCAAGATAAGCGTATGTTTACAATGGTCACGTCGTCTTAAATATAAGTGACGAAGAGAGGGAACGGATAGCCGCGTTTCGCCAGTCCAACGTTTCCACCGCTTCAACCGTATAATCTCTGGGCGGGAATTTCGTAGTCGCTAGACGCGATATCGCCTTAAGCTGGTCTTAATTACGCGTTTCTAATTACTCGCACGACTTTGGTGTGTTGGATATGTTGCCACGTTCTCCGGGAAAATCTGCATTTAGACGCGTTTACGCTAACTTCGTTTACGCTAAATCGCCTATGGCTGGCTGGCAAAATGATTATGAAGATCGTTCCTGCTAAATAATTAATGTTATAGGAATTACCTTGTTCGCCAAGTAAAAGTGTTATAGTGTATTTTTAAGAACTTGATTACTCTGATCTACGAAGTTTCCTATTACGAAACTTCTACTGTTTACTAGTTCTATTAAAACTACGATCTGATAACACTTTCTTCTTGCCAATTAAAAAGTTCTGTATTATTAACAAAGTCAACAGTATCTCCAAAAAATTAATTATTAGAAATTGCATAGAATATCCCTTAAAAATTGATCATTCTTATTCAACGATTATTATTTTCATAGAACGTACATTGTTAAATATTTGGCAAAAATTATTCGCTCGGTAGATCCTATGATAAAATTTCTGTCTTGTAAATATCGAAGTACACGTAGAATATTTAAAAAAAAAAAAAAACGGTAATTCAATATTAATCTTCTGTGCATCGTAAAAAGAATGGGAGGCTGCAAAAAGGATAAAGAACTGTCTGTGAGTTCTTCAACGGGATTCAAAGGGTGCACGCGAGATCTCCAGCTTTAATATCGAGCTCTACCATCGTTCGTTATTAACGGTCCACAGCAGCCGAAAGTGGCGGAAAAACCAGCGAAGAAATGAGAAAAACCCTCGTGGTCCCTCGGTGAGCTTCCGGCTGTGTGACGAGTGCTTAACAAAGTAGCCTAACAGCTGCCGCATCTAAACGCCACGTTTTACCCCTGTCACTGTTGCTGCTCTCTCTCTGTTTTCTAAAATCGTGGCGGAAAGACGTACCCAATCTAGACCGTGAAAACAAATAGCCAACAGAGAAAGAAACAAAACGGAAGAGACAAAAAAGGGAGAGGGGGGAAGACGAAAAAAAAAAAAGGAACAAAGAGTAGAATCGTTTTCATTTCAAGCTAACTTCTATTCTCTTTCTCCCTCTCCCTTTCGTTGTTACAGGGGAAAAAAGCTGAGAGGAAACTACCCCCTTATTCGTCCTACTCCATCCACCTCTTAACCGTCCGCGAATGGGAAATTCAATTTGCCGGCCGGCTTTCTTATTTGATCGTGCGCAAACACAAAACGGGGACGAGCCTCGTTTCGTTCTGCTTCACCCTCTTTGCGCTCGTTGCATTTTTCAAAATCAGCTCGTGGCCGCGCGGAATTGAACTCGCTAGAGGCTCTTGTACCGCGGAAACGAATTTGCAGTCTGGAAATGGATCGTTCTCGTGCATTCTGTCTTCGAAATCGAGGGAAATACGCGGCTGGATGGATTTTTCGACGGAGATTCCGTCCCTCCGAGACGCGAGCACGCCGGATTCGAGGGGTGTGGGATCGACTTAATTGTCTTCTCGTTTCGCAAAGAATGCCTTGGGGTGGCTGAAGGGATTTCCACGGGATGTTACAGTCGTCGAGTATCGTTTAGGGGGGGAAGACTGATTGCGTGAAAGCGACGTCGATCGCTGGAAATTGATTCGATGTGAATTGGGACTCGGGGTAGTTACGGGGGTTAATACATTCGCTATCTTCTACGGAGATTTTCTAAAGTTTTTTTTTTTGCGCTCTTGACATGTGGAAATTGGGAGAAAATTTCTGCTCCTGTATTTTTTCTCCTTTTTTTTTTTTTTTTTAGAAACTTCTTTGGAAATTTTTTAACTCGATTAAAATTCGTATATTAAAATACAGATATAAGTTACGGAAATTAATATCTACGTTCAAGATTCTTAAATATATTTTATACCTTTAAAATGTGGAAATTACGATTTATGGAATACGGGACGAATTAAGCGTGGAATATTTAAAAACTTCCTGCTTGTTTCATGAAGAATTCCTTTAATCCAGGATTTGTATTTTAAGGTGTATGAGATATCGAGATACTTCTCGTTTCGCATCGCAAAAATCTTCCAAGAAAATTGAAAACACTTAACAATTCTTATAGAATGCTTCAAAAATATATGCCCTTCCTTTTAATAGATTTCCAAGCGCTTTCTCTAGGTTTTCCTTTTAATTTTTCAAAACTTGAAGAGCAAGATATTTAAGAAATATGTAGCTGCTTTTTCTACGTTATTTGAAAATTCCTATGAAAATTTCCTCTAGATTTCTTCGCATTGTTAAAACTTACAAAGTTTGTTAGACTGTGCGATATTTTCCTAAGCTTTTGAGAAACTACTCGGAGACAAAGGATTTACAACCCAAAGCACTTCGGCAACCAAACACTCGAAGCTGAAGAACTCGATAAATAGATCCAATGTTCCATTCACCGGCCATATTCAACGGCACCCATTAAAAGTAACACTCGAGGTAGCAACCCCTCACCTCGAGGCATCTTAAATCACGTTCCATTACCCGACGAACGTCACCCGTGGATGGTGCTGGCTCATCGGCAACTAAGAAAAAGCCAACCGCGCTTTCTCTATCCGGAGACGATAAATCACTCGTACCCGACCATTTCATCGAACTGTCCCTAACTAAATAAGATTAACGACGCATCCATTATTGACATTCAAGGTAATAAAATCAACGAAATTATTTTCCTACCAATTTCCATCGCGAATATTACCACCATAAAAAAATTTCATCTTTCTTTATTATCTGAATTTCTAAAGGCAAGCTTTCATTCAATTCTCGTCTCATACTCTTGCCGTTCTCTGTTTCCCACTAACACCAACTACGGTTCCAATCACCGATTAGCTGAACTGTTTTTAACTAAACAAAATGAAAAATATATTCATCGATAAGATCGGCGAAATTACGTTATTAATCGTTTCTATTCGGCAGTTGTTCATCTTCAGGAGATCCATCTTTTCTCTTTAATTATACTTTCCTTTCATCTTCTAAAGGCAAACTTTTATCCAGCTCTGATCCCTAAGGATTTTACAACCCTTATTTCCCTAGTACCTAGAGCTGCAACCCTCGATTGCCATTTTCAATGTCTTGTTTCCCTTTACCGATACAGTATGGTATTACATATACAGGGGCGATAAACGACGTTTAATCAGGTTAAGAGAAGACCCTGGAGCCTCGCCAATTCCGTGCGCAGGATTTTTCGAAAGTACCAAGGGTTGAACGCAACTTACAGCTAGGCTTGAATTTTCGATCGCGGCAGGGTCCATTGAGAGCGGCGGAAACCGTTTCAGCACAGTCTTTGAGAAATAACGCTTCTTAGGTAGTGAAATGACGAGCATGAGAGCGAGGCGAAGATTATCTGGACGGGAAATGTGCCATAGAGGGGGCTGAAGAAAAGATTGGGTGTTTAGTCGCGAAAAAAGTGGGTCACGCGTTTATTGAGTCAGGGCTTTAGGTTGGAGATTTCGTTGTTTGCGAATTAAATTACGCTATCTTCTGCGAGCGAATATATTATCGTGAACAATAAATGAATAAATCCGGGGAATTGTCGAAGGAAGAAAATTTCTTCGTACTCGAACCGTTAAAACGTACCGTTATTCTCTTCGTGTAAAAGTTATTGCATTCCGAATCGATTAGTTTTATTCGATGTTTTATCGATATCTGAATTTTCGTCCCAATTAAACTATACCGCGATACATATAAAAGTAGAAGGGGTTTGAGTCATTATTTTTCTGCTTCTGAAATTGTTTAAGAGCTATAATTTAATTTATTTAAAAGTTATCAAATTATTTAAAAACGCGAAAGAATTTTTGATCTATCGACTGTTAACTCCTCGTAACGCGTAACGTGTCACCAAAAGTCGTTTCAATCGCTCGGTTCCAACATCTCCGAAACACTCGCGAACTTTCTGATTGCAAATTATACGGCGAACGGAAATTATGCGTGCAGCGTTGGAAACAATTGCTAGTTGGAACGCGAAACGGATTACGGCAGTTGAACGTCTCGGAACACTTGGAAATTCTCGGGAAAACAAGATCGCTGATAAGCCTTCTATCCGCCTGTCCGTAGATGAGGCCTTTCCTGTCACGGTTTCTTGCCCCCTAACAATCGATATCACGGCTGTAATCGACCGGCAACGGTGTAACGCTCTCGAGATACTTGGTATTGGCAGACGGGTTGGACATGCGCCATTTCTTGTCCTCTTGCAAATGTTACCAGCGGAAAATCGTCGCTGAATCAACGAAAGGTTTCACACCTTCGACATGGTTGTTTGAACCTTCGTGGAGGATTACCTCTTGGAAGGACAAAAAGAAAGGGAGAGTCTCGTAACACCCATTCGACCTGCCAGTGTCGTTTCTAGGGGATGGAAGTGTTTTCTTTAACGTAGTCGGGTTGATAGCTGGCTTTCGTGCGAAGTTGGAGTTTAGCTGGAGGACACAGTTAATGGACCTTTTATGAGTAAAGAGGATTATTCCGAGGGTTCTTGGCTCACTTTTTGTTAGGAGGCAGGGCATTTCGAATTTCGGGATAGGGATTGTTACCGAAGTTGGTTTAATTGAGAGTTGCGCTGGTATGTCACGTTAGAGACAGAGTTTCACTGAAACTCGGTCCGTCGACAAAAATCCTATTCCACGCGAAAGCTGGAAGTATGTTTTTGCGAGACTCGCGACTGAAATTTCGGAATTTCGATATTTCGATTTTCAAATCATGTTTCGTTCGAAAGAGTGAGAGAGTCCTTTCGAAAGGATAAAAAAAAAAATAGGGGCAAAGGCAAGGGAATCAGGACGATTCAGATCTTTCGAGATTCGAGTTATCTTGGACATGCGACCTCGTCGTTTACGGAAGAACCGTTCCCGCTGAAGAGCCACTTTTTTACTCGAAGTGACTGTACTCAAAGTGTCACGGAGAAGATCACGCCCTGGCCTCGGAGTTCGATCCTGTCTCGACTGATTAGCTCCTTTTTCCTCGACGACTTCCTTCTCGCCGAACGAATTACTTCCAACTTTTCTGCCTCGAAGAATCGAATGCCTCGGGAGCATCGAAATTCCAAACTTCCACTTTGAAAGAAATGAAATCTTGACACGCGTTATATAAAATATGGCAAGCATCGTTTTATCGATGTTTTAATTTTTAGACAGTCGACTACGCGTGTCCAAAACAAGCGAAATATTTTAGCCGTCGGAAATAGCAGCTATTTTTATGCATATGTATACTCTAAATGTTATTAGTAACGTTCGATCTCGAATAACAACGTAGAAGGAACAAATTTTACGTTCCTGCCTCCATTACTCGAAACATAGAAGGAAGCCAATAATCTGCTTGGATCCGAAGCAAACATTCTGAGACGAGCGAGTAACGAGAACCCTCTGATGCGATTGAAGTGCTGGCAGTCTACGTTTCTCGGTCTTATCATAAATTAGCAAGTCTGCCAACGGATTAAGTCGTCCTCTAGGCCGTTTGTCCCGATCGTTTCGTCGGTATGCATTTAAAGAAGGATAATCGAGGACGGCTCGCGACGGACCCAGCCTACGCGGGAAAGGGACCGTCCTCTAACGAGAAAACTTTCCTTCGACCGGCGATTCCGATTCCCTTATTTTCCAGGGCACGCGCCATCGTTCCTCTTCTCGGGATTCAGATTAAATCCACGAGCACTTCGACTCCGTTGAATCCTATTTCTCTCTCCTATCGCCTGGCTCGACACCTTAATGAACAATTTGCGGCTTCAGTTCGAACGACTCTTCTTTACCCGAGCGCTTTTTATCATAGCACTCTCGTGCCACGATTATCCTTCTTTTGCGATTCGAGGGTTGTAGAAGGCTTGTTGTTTGGTTGGACTGGTGATCTGTTTACGCAAGTGATATAAATATTCTGTACAGATAGAGATTGGAACCGACGCTTGTGCTTTTGGAACGCGTCGAGGAATTTTCAGCCAAAGGATTCGAGGAAGGACGATGTTCGAATAAATGTTTTAAACCATCGTTATTATTTCACGAAGCTATTCTTTGCCGCCATCTTCAAGTATTTGTTCAGACGTCGGAACTTCAGAGTATTTATCGAACTGACAGGCGTTTTGAAAATCGCGGTCGTTTCAGTCGTGTATACAAACGAAGCACGAGTATTTCGCGACGTTGCACATGGCACTGTTGGTTTTAACCCTGCGGGAGAATTATTCAAGCCAGCGCAGCGGAACGAACGAGTTCCTGGTAACTTATTGTGAAACTTGCCGCACGGTTCGAAGAAATATAGTCCGCGGCTGTAATATGCTTGAATTATTGACTCGTGGCCACCGCCACGTCTCGGTGAAAACTTTCCGTATAAACAGGGGACCGCGAAGCTTTCGCGAGACTGGCTGGAAAATTTCGGAACTTTCCGTCGTGACGAGTTCACTGTCACCGGCACATATTTCAATAAGTTTCAACAAGTGACTAGATCGTTGGCGAACTCGAGGAATTACACTATCGTTCGTACACGTGTATTTGCGCTAGAGAAATAATTTCGCTATTTTGTCTCTAGAGCGTAATTATCTTTGTCACAGTCCCCCCCCCCTGTCGATTTTAATGTTAATATATTTCATCGTAAACTTGTTTAGGAATCAGCGAAGAAGAATTTCTAGCAAATTGAGTATTTGTTAACTTTGTTAATTGAGTTTGTTATGAAAATTTCTGTAAAAAGTAATGGACGAGAATTTACGATAAATCGAGCATCTCGCGATGTGCCTGGCCACGTATGATACTTTTCTACTTAGAAGTTTGCGTCCATTGAGCATTGTCTGACCACACACGATCCTTTTCTCCTTGAAAGGAAACTTCTCAGCTGTTCTTCCACGTATAACTTATACTTAATATGAACAACTCTTATATGAGAATCTTCCTGTATCTACATTTCCCCAAGTGCCTAATTATTTCAAATCAACGTGAAGTATTTGAGCGTCTACCGAGCTTCCGCAACTTTAAACCCGAGTAGAATTTCCTGAGCAAAGTTCGTAGCAATTGTTCCGTACACAATCTCATAAACCGTCCACAAAGAGCGTATTTGCAACAGTAAAATCCTTAATACGAGCGTCTTCTTAGTTTCCCATCCGTGTTGCAACGAGCAAAGGCAAAGTTTCGCAAACGAATCAGCCAGAGGCGACAATTTTGTACCACGCAACAAGCACACGCACGTATGGCTAACTTCGTTTCCGGTATTGCGTTCGTCTTATTGTCACCGCCACCCCCTCGCGGGCTCAGCTTTGTTTCAAAGCAGACGCTAAACCTTCTTAGCCATGTTCATCAGGTTGACAATTTCTGGAAGGTCTGCGATCATCTTATTAAGTCGTGGAACCTCGAATCTCTCTATCGGCGCATCACAGCGCTCCATTATTCTTCGTCCTTTTTTCGGCTATTAATCTCCACTTTTGCGTGGAAAAAATGAACAATGAAGTGTATGGTACAATGAATTGTACCATATCTTCTATTCGAAATGTATAAATAAACGCCACGCTTACAATTCTCGAGATTCCTGTAATCCTGTCATTCGTGTCCACGTCATCATAAAAATTAATCTGTCGCGTGGAGTCTGCCTTGCAGAATATTCTATCAACGTGGAAGCTCAGAATTGCTCAGAAGAAGCAAACCTTCGTTACGTGTCATAGATAGAGTTTCGCAAAGCGTCCAAAGTAATTTCGTACGAAAATTAAGATATTTCACGGAAGATTAAATCGACTTTGCTGTATAGACGAAGACATTTCCTAAGGGTGGAAAAAGCTGTGTGTGTGTTTTTCTTGTTTTTTTTTTTTTTTTTTTGTATTTCGTTGGTAGAAAGGGTTCGTATCCAAACGTCTTTTCTCCGCAAATTCAACAAGAAAGATATTCCTTTGTCCAGGGTTTCTTGGTAGTCTGTGGTTTCACGAAACCACCAAGGAGATCTGCAAAGAAACGGATTTAAACGTCTGGCGCGTAAAACTCGTTCGATCGTCGCTTTTCCGCGCTCATTCCCGCCCACGAATACTCGTTTCCCTCGTGGAGTTTACAGACGACGCCGTTTCTGAACGACGCTTCGTTGGAATGTGCCGGATGATACGAAACTCGCGATCGGAAGGCATTGTGTCGTTTAGGAGATGGAATTTTCTGTGTGGACTGGCTGAAATTCGGTCGGTTAAAGCTCTTCCGTTTCCTTTCCACGGGTTTACGTGTTAGTCGTCGAAGAATACTGAAAAGAATGCCTTGGAACCAACTACTTGGAAATCGATTCTATTGGCAAATGCGGTTGGTGGGATGTGCAATATTTGCTTCGAGGTTTTCAAAATGCACGTGCAACTACTTTAAATCTGCAAAGTGTAGATCCGTTCAATTACCAAATATCTACCTTTCTTTAACACTCACGATCTTTTAACGTAAAAGAAAATTATTCGAAGAAAATTGTATCTTAAATCATTCGAACGAACAAAAATTGCTAAAATAATGAAATTGTTCTCGGACTCTTGAACTGAACTAATGTGATTCGCTAGCGACGATTCCAAGCTTCCGATCAATAGCGTAAAACGAAATTGTATTGGCTCGCATCGTGCAGCGATAATCGGAGCGAAAGATGACTGAAAACAGGGTGTTATTCGGTTACATAAATCGGGCGGAAGCGGACCGCAATTCTCCCGGATGCAAACAGCCACCATGGCGGCCGCAAATTCCCTCGTCGACCAGGCGTCACGGGAACGACGCATAATGCATCACCGAAACACGCGCGTCCGAATATGCATCTTGACTGACCGCACGGGGATCGTGCCACCAGCTACATCACCGGCAAAGGAACGTGAATTAACCCGGATGCCATTTTCCCTCCCGTTGACGAAATGTCCAAGGGCTGGTTGAGCGGAAGGAAGAGGATGGTTTCGTCTGTTTCTGACGTTCTCAACTGGATGAACGAACGTCGCGCCGCTGAACGTTATAATCACGATAACGCAAGAACGAAGACGTGTTTCCTTTTCGAACGATTGCCCGTAGATTGGAAGACCGAAACGAAGTAGACGAAGAAGCAGACGCCTAATAATCGTCAAAGAGTTCTACCATAACATCGAAGAAACCTGCAAACTGCAACGATCTCTCACGAAACGCGATAATCGAAAGTATCCGAAGATTACCAATGAATTTTCTAACTCCCAAAAGATCTGTAAACTTAACGATACCGCTAACGATCCAAGATATCCGACAATTATCAACGAGTACACTGTAACTTTGTGGAAAACTGGAAATCACGTAATCGAAGAATGAGAAATTCGAGGTGCAGCGGATTTGTGGTCGGAAATCGAAATAGTCGTCGTGGCAATAAAGACTATCGCGTGTGTATCGGTGCTTGCATCGCGGACGATACAATGCCGCTTCGATTATCGATAATCCAACGATAAGAAGTGGAATGGATAATCCGAGGCTGGCGGATAATCCGAAAATCCCTGACAAGAGAGCGCCGTGCTTTATTACTATTAGAAGTGGCCGGCCTCTTAAAGTTTCAAGTTTAATCCAGAAACCGGTATAATCCATTCCTGGATAATTGAGTAGCTTGCCGTGACTTCGAGACGCTGCGACCGCGAACCGGATACAAGCCGAGACACGTCGTTCGAACGAGTTGCGAGAGAAAAGTTAGAATTCCCCGGCCTCTTTGGTTATTGGCCTTTGAATGCCGATCGTTCGACCCTCGCCCAGAGAAAAATGAAATTCCCCACGGTTATTGGTCTCCGACCTGGATAACTGAATTCGACTCGTGGAAAGTCAAATTTCGAACGGTTATCGCTTCGATGTTTGCCTTCCTTAGTCTTCTATGGAAATTCGGATTGAATCTATGGAGACGTTGATTTTGATGGCTCCAAGTGTCTTCTTCTCTTTTTCTCTCTTTTTTTTTTTTGTCATAGAATATTTTTAAGCGATAAATTTGTGTTTGCGTACTTTGAAACCACAACGTGTTTGATAATTCATAGAATTGTCGAGTGGTTTATTTTCCTCGTGATTATCGATATATGTAAGTCTACGTTATTATCACGCGATTATCAA
The DNA here is from genome assembly GCF_041682495.2 of Bombus fervidus. Taxonomy (NCBI): domain Eukaryota; kingdom Metazoa; phylum Arthropoda; class Insecta; order Hymenoptera; family Apidae; genus Bombus; species Bombus fervidus. The sequence goes on along the minus strand of NC_091525.1, from coordinate 12,215,437 downwards.
TTCGAAAGTTCCATTTCTACACAATTCATAGATTTCTTTTCCTGTCTGACTGTCTCCAGCAAATCCTTATTCGCTCGAACGATATACTTTCAACCGATAAAAAGTGTCCATTCCATCGTGTTTAGTCGTGCTGTTTGACGAGTATTAAATTAAAACAATAAAACACGACCGAATGCAAGCCGCGTGTGGCTGATTAAGGAAAAAGTATGCTACATTAATCATGACCGCACTTCCGAATCTGTCTCTCCTTCGTACAACTTGCTTTATTGCCGCGTAAACTACGTTTCCATCGTCCAAGACCGGACGGCTTAATGTACAATCGATACGAATGGCGAGGATTTTTCTCCAGGTTGGAAAACAAGCTGGGAAATCTGGGAAACTTCTGACGTTGTTTCGCAAATTGCTGGCCGAGCTGGCTAATACGATTTTTTAAACTTAACAAGCGTTTAACGTGACTCCGATTTTAATTACAAGCCGTAGTACACTTGGGGAAATCGGATTAATTTAAATTACGATTTCGCTGAAAATTCTCGTTTTTTTAAAGGTTTCTCTTACTCCGTCCCCTTCTTCCACTATTTTTCCAAATTGTTATCCTTTAATCTCGGTTCGCGCTTCTTATATTTTCTTGCCTCGTTTGGTAACTTTTTTTTTATCTTAAGATGTAGCACTGCGATTAAAAGCTTTTAACGTGCGCGTCTTATAATTGTCAATAATCATGAAGCTTAATACAAAGCTATCGCGATACAAAGAAGACAGGCGAGTTGGCTAACAGTTTGGGTTACGTTCGAGCGTTCCGTAGCACTTTCTTGTTTCGATCGTGACACCGACGATTCGGCTGATCGTCTAATTACACGCAACATCGGTAATTGCGTTGCTCCAGCTGCTACGCTCGTCTCGAAGTCTCTCGTTTTACGTGAGACAATGTGGAGTCGATACGATGCAGTTCTAAATATAGGACTATTCGATGTCTGTGCATCCGGTTCCAAACTATTCCCACGGATACCGGTATTAATTATTTCCGATAATTCAGAGACTGGTTGGCTGGAGTGGGTTTGTTCGGCTTATTCTGTCGAGTTAATTTAATAGAGGTAAATTGGGGATTTACTTTATGAGAATTGGCTTGAAATTGTCGCGTTTATTTTACGGTGCCGAATATTCCTTTATTTCTTTTATCCAAATAATTTACCAGTTACTTCGGTATTCTGTAATAAAATTATCCGTCCAAATGGGCATTCTTCTACAGATATTTATTGATTTAAATATTTTCTATATATTATGGTTGTCCGAAAAGTTTCTTTCGTTTTATAAAGTGATAATGGATGAAGAACAATTTCTGTTTTATATTATTTTATTGAATTATGTGTGATCCATTTCGATCTATTTCTATTATTATATATTTCAATAAACTAATATAAAATAAAAAACATTGTGCGCCTGTTATTTCCTTATAAAACGAAAGAAACGTTTCGGACAACCTAACATCTTAGACGTAATAATCGTTGTAATATTTAATCGATGAAACAATCCTCAGACTTTGCATAAGTATCCGTAGTCTACTTGTCACAAATTACTCAACGAAGCAGAGGATAGATGCATTTTTCTTTCGCGCTAGTAGCTTCGTTAATTCCGCATCAGACAATCGCGTATTCTTGCACCACTCGATATCGTTCGATATCGTAATTATAGTAAACCAGCCTCGATTCTTAAATGCAGACTTCGTCGATCGTTTTTCGGAACCAACTCTCTCGTATATTTCAATGGAATCACTCTTACGATAGAGAAGGAAGTAGAAGGGGGAAAATGCAAGTAAAAAAGAAAGATGAAAAATTGGAAATCGAAGCGACGCGACTATTATTACGACGAAACGCGTTTACCATTCGCTTAATTATTCTCCTCCATTAAAGGTGAATTTACATGGTTCACTGTGGTCAAACAATGCGGTTTACTTAACAAAATCGGTGCAGCGAAGTTCAAAGCTGAATGTTTACACGTTCCGATGGAATTGTCCAAATTGGTTCGTTTAAAAATAGCGCCGGGACAAATTGCGCGCGTCAGCGTCGAAATAATTCGCAAACGTTAAACGTTCTCGTGCAAATTACAGAATAATTTGTTTATTTCGATGTTTCAATTCGAGCCGATCGTTCCGGGTTAAAAACTACGTCGAACGAAAGAGAAGAAGCCCCGTTTCTTCTTTCTCGAATGTTTTCCTTTCGTTAAATTCTTCGTAGGATTATGGTTGGCTCTAATAATTCAGACACGTTAAATTAATAAAGGAAGACCTAGAGCGAACAATTTGAAAATCCCGTAAGATCGGTAAAAATCAATGACACGCCATCCTGGGTTCTTGATTCTCAACTTTCAGCGCCTCTTTAATTCCTCCGCGTCACGTGTCGTAGTTTAGAACAAGTTCCCCAGAGTTTCCGTTCTTACGAACTTTATTCTCGTTCCATCCAGTTCCTCTTTTTATTTTCTTCGAGTTTCTCTGTTCTCTGTACGTGTATACGTGCGGCATGTGTATACGTGTATCTACTCAACGAGATCTCAGCTGGCCGAAAGAAGGGGTGCGACAGTTTTGAAGCGTCCCACGGGAGAAATCCAGTTATCGCTAGTGGACCGGCCTGGTCTTCACGCCATTCATTCGAACCTTCCACCGACCGGATGATAATTGCATTAGGAATCAGCGTCTCCAATGTCGTTGCGTGCCCCCGAAATCCCGAGCCCGTCAAATTGGATTCACAAATTCCTCGCTGCGTTGCCGATCGACCAGGTTTCCGTTTCTTCCGTCTATCCGACGGTATGTCGTAGACTTTATTTTCATTTTTTTAACGTACGAACATTCGTGCTTTAAGATTTCGATTATGTTTATCGCTGCGAAGATGTTTTTTTTTTCGTAGGAATTGTTAATTAGGATTTCTCTGTAGCGCGATCTGTGTAGTATCAATTTGAAAGGGAAGATGCTGCTGTTAATTACAATTTATTATGGTTAGTGAAACATCAACTTAATAATCCGACAGCGTGGAGATCGAAATCGAAGGATTATTTACATTGTCTGCCTCGAGACGACAATCCACGATGGTCGTCGAAGCGGAATAGGCACGAAATAGGTTCGAGCAAGCGTAGATATGGCGTGTTTCTTCCAAGCTGGCAGAGAGTCGCGTTAATTAACACGCTGCGAGGACGAATAAACAAGTACGGACCAATAGAGCTGCTAGTTAACTGGGAGTTAACTGCGTTAACAAACTCGACGCGTTCAACCGAGGCAAGCTTGGATCACGCGAATTTTCCCGTAATTGTAAATTACTGGCTGGCACACGCGATGAACTTTCCACCGCGTTTCCCGATCGGTACCTGGCTGAATTGGTCCAGAGATGGGGATTGAAAGGGGATTGGGGTCGCTCTCATTATCCCTGTGAAATTCCTAGAATCGCGAGCCCTGTGTCCGGGGAATATTAATCGTTATTGGAGAGTCGGCGAAGGGTTAATTGTTAACGTTGCTACCTCGATTGCAGTTGCAAAGAGTTGGCTGAACGTTACCAGCCGAATGGTCTATCGTTTTGTCGTGGTTTCGCCGTTGCGTTTAGCAATTAAAGCTTCGAGTGGATTTCGTTCCCCTTTAGTAGCGTATTTTTTTCCATTTTTATGATTTTTACGACTTTTAGCTCTCTTTTTTATACTACGGGGATGGTTAACCCTTTCAGAAACGAAACGCTTTTACCTTGGGAAGGAAATTGCACTTATTGTTGAAAAAAGTTGATTATATTCTTGCGAGTCGCAAAAAGGTATCGCGATGGAGAATAAAATTATAACTTGATTAATTGCGAAACTAAAGGGATGATACGTTTAAAGGGTAGACGCGTGATTGAATTTGTATTTTCAAAAGTTTTAAAAATTCTACAAAAAGGTTTCAGTGTTTAGAGAATGGAATAAAATTTCTGTACGTCCTAAGGAGTTTCTATAATTTCTACAATTATAATAAGTGCTCGGTGAATCTAATCAGACGTAGAGTCGTGATTGGAGGATGGACCGTAAACCACACGTAATTGAATCACACTCTACCATAACGAGGAATCTTTAGTATCCATAAAATTCCACTTCATAAAAATTCGATGTGCCTCTAGCGTGACTGACACTTTATTCCCCAAATAACGTTTTACGAAATTTCCTGCCACTTTGAGGAAGACATACTTAATTTTCAACCAACTGTGATCTCTTTTTATACGTCTATTTCAAGCGGTTTAAGACTACCTAATCCTTTTCCTTTCAAGTTTCAAAATTATCTGTATTTGAACAGTCATAGTATTTTTTCATTAAAATTTAATTTTCAAGACTACTTTGCAGTTTAAGAGTTAATACACAAATCCAATCATAGATCAGCTTTTACGTAGCAAACCTTGTTTGAACATTTCACGAGGTTAAAAATTATCTGGATCGAACAGCCTCGATACTTTTCTATAAAATATGCAGGATACGACCAACAAAGCATTTAACCAAATCTAAGCCAACCCTTACCGAACCATAGCCGTGCGTAAATTTACTTAAATCTTGCAGACGTATTTAACAATCTTAAGAGCTAGCGATTCGATGACGTTAACACTTTTCCATCGAATATTAAATTTTTCCTATCGTAATATCATTTTTCCGATACGTGTTTACATTTGAAGATTCGGAAGATCTAGTCAAACTACAACTAATCCTCGTCGATTATTTCTTATTCGTTCATTTGCATTCGTCCGTATCGGTGTATTAAAAATATTGTATAATTGTAAAAATAACCAACGTCTCGAATAATCACAGATCACGAAGATTAATGTAAATGTATTTATTACCGTAACGTAAATGTAGAAGTAGGTCTTTCCCGTACAAGAAACCCAAGAAGATCCATTCGATCCTCGCTAATCCCTCTTTGCATATTTAATAAGCTTGAAAAATACTTGTAATCGAATAGACTCGACATTCTTCCATTAAATATCAAGTTGCTCGTATCGTGATATAAAAGAGCAGCTTGCCAATCGAGAGATCCTTCCAATCGCGCATCGAATCGTTCTCTTCTTCCCTCAAATACCCTTTTGCCGGTTCTTAGACATCGATTCGCGTCTCACGGGATCGAGAGAGAGAGAGAGAGAGAGAGAGAGAGAGAGAAATATCGGAATCACGACAGACCCGATGTAATACTGTTGATTCTTATTCAACATTTACTTTCAATAGATTCGCTCTGTAGAAATAGCAGACAGACGGGGAAATAATAAACGTTCTGAAGGCGATACTCGTCTTTCTTTCACCACCGATCGTGAATACGTAAAACATTCGCGAGCAGGGATCGTCGTTTAGTATCGCTTGATCCTCCTGGAGTTTCCCATAAAATTCTACGGTATCCATCGCGAACAACTTCCTATATCTGACGTCGTTCTCTTCGTGAAACTATATCGAGCTTCCGATTTCATCCTTTTCAATAGACAAGATTTGCACCGATGTTTAGTAATAAATTGTAATGGAATATATCGAGATAATAGATAGATTCTCTACAAACGTTTGCGAATAAAACACGAGTGAGTTTCTTTCTGGATTCCGGATTTTTGTAACAGAACGCTTTATTGGGAAATCACGGTACGCGCAAATACGATATATATATATATGATACGTATGCATAATTTTAGTTCGATTTAAAAACTCGGCGAATCGATTTACGCGCTTTACAGGCACATCGGAAATACTATTGGATCGTCGTTTGATGGTAGTATCCGCAATCACTTAGTTGCCGATCTAATAAATATATACGCGTACGTAGAAAGACAACGAAATAGCAAAAAGGAAGAAAAATATACGCATCGATTTTACAATTTCTCGACGTAAAAAAAGTAAATGATTGGCTACTAAAGAATTTTTTAAGGGATCGTTTCTTTCTTTTTTCTGTGCCTAAATGCAGATTTCTTCTAAATGAACAAAAGCTCGAAAGCTATTTCGAAATCTTTTACGAATTTGTATACCTTTGGCTGTGTGAATCGAATCAGCGCGCAGTTTGTTCAGCCAGCAAATTAACAAACAGCGGAAAGAAGCTAGTACAGTGGAAAGGAAGCGAATGGGGTGGGCGGTGAATAGCGACTTCAATTAAATCCTCGCGGAATGTTTCATTCTGGCCGAAGCGGCTATTCAAAGTAAATCCAGTTCGAACGGTCGATGTTTCGTCAGGATGATCGAAGGGTGCCATTGGTTCGGAAGTAAAAACGTTTACAGGCGTAGTAAAAGTGTAAGGAAACAGCATCTCTGTAAACGATTTGGCGTATCGACGCACGACGTTCGAACGTGTTTTCTTGTTACGATACAAGGGAAAAGACGAGGTTTTTTTTATTCAATTGGAAACTTGCGAGATCTGTTATTCGCGTATTTCAATCTCGAATTCGCAAGGTAATGGATATTCCGCTGGAAATCATTTAAATTTGATTTAAAAACGAAAGAAAAACAGGATTTGATGTATGCAATGGAAACTGGGAATTTGTTATTCGCGAATTTTAATTTAGAACTCGGTGCAATGGTGAAAATTATCATTTAAATATGATTTGAAAATGAAAAAGAAAACAAGATTTCTTTTATACAGTGCAGTCTTGAAATTCATTATTCGTATATTTTAATGTGGAATTCTAGGTGTTGTGAAAATTATCTTTTAAATCGTTGAAAAAGAAGAGCTTGTCGGATATACTTAACGCTAGAAACAGTTGACAACTGAAACACGATTAAATAAAACGGAAGCTACGTATATGGAAAACCACGTAAGTTAGTAAAATGTAAAATGAGAATGAAGCTTTCGCTTGTTCCTTTTAAAATTATTCAGATTTCAAAAATATACGCGTAATATATAGAGGCTATCAGCATCGATAAGAGGAACCCTTAGAAAACTTCCGACAAACCACAATTAATTCGACATGCTCCAAGTACAAAACAATCGTCACCTCCACCAAACTGATTTGCAAAAAGACCGGTCTAACCGACAGAAATTCGTGAAAGGGGGCGTGCAAGTAATCGCGCTGTATTCTCGATTAAATGGTCGTTCCCCTTGGCGAGGCTTGGTCCAAGCTTTCGCGCTTACACGCGGCTGCTGAATAATGCAGCTAGACGCCGGTATCCGGGAACAACCGGCGCGGTAATTACGTCGTTCCATTGAAAAGAACTTGGCTTGATCATAATTTCGCCATTAGCTTGGCGCAGAGCGAGCACGGCGGTGGGGATGACGAGTGGAAATCGGGTTTCAGAGGGAAGAAAAAAGGTCACGGACACCGTGGACGTGGACGTTAGGATAAAGCTACGAGAAAGAAAAGAAAGAGGAGAAGAGCGGGGGGAAAAGGAACAGGATTGCTTTGAGGAACAAAGAAGACGGTATATGGTAGAAGAATAAATGGCATGTGATGGTAGCGGGGATAGTTTTAAGCAGAAGGAGAGAACACAAAGGGGAAGAGATAGAATTAAGAAGAGACAAAAAGATGAAGCTTCGCGGCGTGGATGTTTGAAAAGGGGGGGGGGGGTTGAAGCATTTCGCGCGGTCACCGCCCGTAGATATTGCATTTTTATAAGGCGCAGCATGGTTTCTAGCCTCCTCCTTTATTTCTTTCCGCTGATCCTCTACTCCTCTTTCTCGTCCTCCGCTCTACCTTCCTTTTGTTGCCGCGAAAGACGCCTCGGTTAAAGTTGCCCCGGGACGAGTTAACGACGATGCGATTACCGAGCGATTCCGCTCGCTGTTTCGAGATAATTCGATTTTTCAGTTTGCAAATCGGTTCAACCGTCGAAACGTAGATTCAGAGGAATTCGCGCAGATGCACATTCGTGTACATGTTCTTTGAAGAAATATCAGTTGGGCTGAGTGTAGAGTTCGTAGATACGAAATTCTGTAGCGAAGGTCCGATCATAGACGGACTGTTCTACTTACTATCTGCTATATGTTGATTCCTCAATAATCGTTTCTTTGTTCTACCGTTCTATTCGAAGAAAGAGATTCTGAGAAATATTTGACGAGATTGCGCGTGTTCTAGAGTTCGTAGATGCGAGATTCTTTGGCGTTAGACCGATCACAGGCAGACGTTTCTACGTACGACCCACTTTGTAGATTGCTCGACGTTCTTCCTCTTACGTTGCTTGCTCACGAAACTTTTCACTGACTATGCAGTTATGATCACTACGTCTTTAGCTCTATATGCTTAGAAGAAAATCATTCAAATCCAAAAATGCACCTGCGAAATATCCACGAATCTATCTGTTAACGATAGCTACAAACCCACGAAACTTCCATATAAATCTACAAATAGGTCAGTTTCATCGCGCCACTGTTTCTCGTGTTAAAATTCAATTAACGGTTTGCGATTATTTCTCGCCACCGAGAAACACAAACTACCCTCTTAGAGCTCGCGATACGTTAAATCTGCTTCGCTCGACGTTGGGCTCGAAAAATCCGATTAGTCTCTTCGACAATCTCCTTAAGAACTTTGGAAGATCTCGACGACCGATTTCTTCCTTTCGGTACCTACGGGGTGTACGAGCTATCGATTCCACGAGTACAAGCTAATGAATCGCCGCCAACATCGATCCCCTTCATTCTCGCAATTTGTTTCGCGACTCGCTTCCGCGATCGTTCCAGAGCCTCTCATCTCGCGTGCATCTGGATGTCCTGTTCGCTTCGAGGGACGAAACTCTCAGTCTGGCATTGTTCCCGTCACTTGGAAGTTCGACTAAGTCGGAAGTTCGTCGAGAGACGGCCAACTCGAACGATTGTTTGCGTACGTATTGGCTGGTCTGGCTGGCTAATAGAGCGTGCTTTGGTGGAAGAAACGAGAAGGAGATTTAATTTCGGGGGTTTCTACTAGCTGGGGAATGGGAATTAGGGTTGTGTATATATATCTCTGTGGGGTAGGGGTTTTAGGACTCGGATACTGTAATTGGTTTTGATAAGATCGCGTGAAACGGAGAACGAGATTTTATTTTAGGAACTAGATTAGGAAATTGTGAAATCGCTGGCAAGTCAGACTTTTTAAAGAGTATAACATAAGGTTAGAAATTTAATTTCTTTTAGGGGCGAAGATTACATGCAAAGAGAAAGGATGCCGAATAATGTAGCATCGTGGACGAATAAGCCTAAGAGATATCGGGCGAGTTATAAACAAGCGGTTGCGGAACGTGTGCGTGGCGAGGCTAAGACAAAAGACGCGGGGCTAAGACAAAAGACAAGGGATTGCTAAGGGACGAAAACGAATTAACGGTTAGCGTGAGTTGAGAAGCCAGAGACTATGAGATAGTGTTGTTAGCGTTGTCTAGAGAGCGTGGTCCGCGTGAGAGAGCGTTGGATCCGTGGTGACGAGAGTTGCAAATTAACTACCTAGTTGTCTTAATTATAATCGCGATTAGTTCACGTTAAATAATCATCGTTTCTTGTTTAACCAACATCTATTTAATACATTGTAAATAAACTAATTGTAGTAAAGTTCCTACAATAATTTACACGTCTGTTCATTGAAATTGCTAGGACGATTTCTATACTCGTATCGAAGATAGAAAGATATTTTTCTAATTCTAACTAATTGATATGTACTCTGTACGCGAATGAACATAATTCTTTTTCTTGTACGACTTAGTCGTTTGTTGCGAACGATAATATTTTCAGCCAGCAACAGGTTCGTATCAGGTTTAATTATTTCCGAGGCCTGTGGCAGGTTTCCACTTGCAATCGATCAGAGCACAGTTCCCAAAATCCATTGACATCGAAGCGGATTCGATGCAACGTGTGCATCAGGAAAACAGGTCACTCGAGGGATCTCGAGACACGGCTATAATTGCCGACCAGAGTTGCTCGTACGCTGATAGCGAGGCATCGCTGGCTAATTAACCGGGGCAACTACGGCGCTCGTGCTACTGAAACGCGGATCTCGATAATTGTTGATTAATTTAGCCTTGAATTCGAGCGGCAATTTCATTGAACCCACGTCGTTTGTCGCTCTGTCTACCATAGTCACCGAAAACACACCGTTAATCGTTAATCTAGTTTCTTTCGTGTTGATTAACTACGTGTAAATCGAACGTTCCCGACAATGTTCCGTGATATTAGGAGAAGTATAATTGCAAAGTTAAAGTGGCCAGAAATTGAGCGAGTGTTGTGGTACTCACGGATGTGCGAACCCACGTTTCTGAAAATACATCTGCTCAAGATACACCTAATATTTATGAACATAAATTTACATTTAATCTGCCCGATTATCAACAGAGTGAAAAATCCAAAAGTAGAAAGTAAGGGAAAGGCAACTACAATAGCTCGTGGACGAAATACAAGTGGAACCATTACCTTTGATACCTTCGTTCCGTTACTTTGATTCGCATTCCAACGACCATTACACCTCTACCGTTGTACAAGTTTTTCCATGCTCCGCGTACCGAGAGCAAGCCAAGCCACGGCTCCTGACCCGTTTACGTTTCATCGACGAGACTTTGAGCAACGAACCGTGCCACTCGAGGCACACGTCGAAATTGGTGCATTAAAAATCACCGGTTTGACCAAAATCCAGTTTAAAAAGATCCTGCCTAATCGTGCACGTACCGCAAAAGTCAACCACTCCGACAGAAATCGAGTTTCTCTCTGGTACGATTAATTTGTTTCGATAGCTCGTTTCAGTTCTCTGTTTCAGTCAGCCTCCAGTTTCACGTGTTTGCACGTAGTTAAAACGTTCGACACGGTTGTTGCTTGGGTCGAGCATTAAGGTGAGTTCTCTTAATTTCGAGGCCCAGAACCCGTCGAAACCCTGTGCCGGGAGGAACGAAGCGAAAACGAAGCTTCTTCCGCGTCCGCGGTTCCAATTACACCTTCTCCTCTTCCTCCATCCTCGCAACGTCTTTCTCCGTTCCACACCCCTAATTTGCTTCCCATCTTCGTCCCTCTTTGCCCTTATCTCTCCCCTTACGTTTCTCTACGTTCGTTCAATCCACGCTTTCAGCCTGTTCTCAAGCTCCTCGTCGATGTTTCCACGTCTCACTCGAGTTTGCAGTCTCTCGTAAGGAGAGCAGACATAATTAGCCGCTCGTATTTTGATTAAGTTCTCCATCGAGAAACGAGACTCGGAAACCGAGCAACGTTCTCGGTGTCCTTACCCTCTCCCCCTCCCCTCTCCGCGCCAGAACTCTGCGCTTCATTAGCGGACAACGCGGTAACTGGCCGAATTACCGAAAGGAAAACGCACAGGATTTTCGAACGCAATTAATTGTTCGACCAAGGAATCAGAGTTGCGGTTTCGAGGTTTTAATTATTGCCGGAGGCGAGTGGTGGTGACCTTTGGCATACGACGATCGTGGGTTAACTCGAGCTCGTACGAATAAATCCGAATTAGCGTTACGTTAGCTTCGAGTTAATTTATAATTTAAAATAAATAATTACGGGCACGAGTGGCAAGCTTCGAGGCACGACAATAGTAAATCATGCAAGATTCGAAAATTCGAATTAGCGTTTGAAAGGTCTCTTGCCATAATCTAAATTGAATCGAACGCGTGAGGATTGGAACATCGATTTGTTCCTTTGGGACGCGACCCGGTGAGGAGTGACATAAATTAGGTTTGCTTCTTGATTAGGTACTCTGGGAGACGACGTACCTTTGAAGTTCTTAGACTGCAGATTTGAATAAATACCGTACTGGAATCTTGGTCTTTGTATCGAGTATCGCACAGAGCTCGTATCACAGAATATATTCTACTTGATGAGGCGAAAAATTAATGTTATATAACATTGAAATCTAGCGAATATAATACGGGGAAATTTATCTATAATATAGCAACGAGTTGTCCTTATTTGATGTAATCTTAATGTAATTCTTTTGCGTACAAGTACTTCGGTCTAATTATTAATTCAATTGGCATCTTGTAAGTATAAAATGCACAGTGGCATAGAATGTAAAAACGGGAGAAAGAGAAAATCGAGGTAATGCCAACTGAAGAAATATCTCATTCAAGAACATGGATTTATGAATTTCCTGCTTAACTTAATTAAATTTATCCCTTTTTAGTCAAGTTGTTTTTCTAAAGAAACACACTACGTTCAACGTTCACAGGCACCAAACACAATCTCGAACAGAAAGAGCACAGGAAAATGCGAAGAAGAATTCTTGGAAAAATAATTATGTAATTGCAAAAACATTCGCCAAAGATCGTGCCGTCTTGTTTTTCACAAAACTCGAAGAAAATGCGGGCAGAAATGCAGCGAAACGTCCGAGTAAAGTGTCTTTATTTATTTTCCATCTGTCGACTCAATTATCTCGAATTTCCCAAGGCGGACGAGCAACCAACCCGCTGATTGGACGTCGCGTCGCATGTTTAATTAAGCCTGTGTCACGAAGACACGTCGTCGCGAGTACGTGCGAACGAAACAAACAGCCTAACGACGTTCCCGCGATTCCGTGTACTCGTCGCCGCTACGACAAGTCTGCCACGTTGCAAGCAGACCCTCGTCGAAGACAAGACGTCGATTCCACGTTGAAAAACACAACGACGTTCGCTCCGTGGCAAAGAGAACCAACCAGACTACCCGTTGCGAAGTTTTAATTAACGTCGCTACTTTTACAGGCGTTGTATCGGACGGTTCAGTGAATTCGATCTCGCAATCTCTCGCGAGATTTCATTCTGTCTATCGGTGGAAAATTTTTCATTCGATGGTTTTTACATGTAGAAACTGGGAAGACCTTTTTTTAATTTTGTAGCATAATATTTTCTTATACTTCCGCGATGGTTACTGTATACTTTTAGTGCTTTTATAAAGTGCGTAGACTATCGAACGTTATTTTTATTCACTTTTCTGCGAAGCGTTGCTTTTTTGGAAAATGTCGTAAAGATTCATTTACATTAAGATTACGAATTAATTTTCAGAGATATTTTTGACCAAAAGTACGTTTATTCAAAGAGAATCAAAGGAGTGTTACATCAATCAAAATATCTTCCTTCGTCTTCTACAATTTTTGCCTATTTCTCTGACAAGAGACGAATGTCGCGACGATAGAACGATTTATTTTTCGAATTGATCCATTCATCGGTGAATTTTTGCACTTCTCCGACATTTGAAAAGTGTGTGCCTTCCAGTACGTGCTGCATTGACCGGAGAAGGTGGTAGTCCAATGGAATCGGAGTCTGGAGAATACGCAGAGTGGGAAAGGACTTCCCATTCGAGCTCCAACAACGTTTGCTTCACGGTTATTGCAACGTCGTGCATTGTCATGCAAGAGAATGACTTTGTGTCGTTTATTTGATATTTGTGGACGTTCCTGGTCTAGAGTACGCTTCAAGCTGTACGTAGTTGACGTCGATAACGATTCCCAGTAACACCTTCGTGCAGTTACAATGGTTCATAGAATCCATCTTCTTGATCCCGCCAAACAGTGTGCATTACATTCGACCGTGAATTCTACGGGTTTCATTTCGCTGCTTTTAAAATTCAATCGTTTACGTAACATATTAAAGGTAAAACATAAATACTGAGACACGATCACATTGTAAATTCGATATAGCCGCGAAATCCTACGACCGGAGCATTCTGTCGAAAGCCTCGAAGCTAATTCACGCCTCTGATATTTCATTTTGTGGCCAGCTAGTTCACCATAAACTCCTCTAAATTGTGGAGCTTCGGGAACTAAAAAACTTTTATCAATTTTTCCATGAATCGTAATATCGTTCTTAATCTTCCTCACGCTCGTTTCCCATAATTCTATTAGCAGGAAAGGCAGCGAAACGTAGTTAGCTAGCCATAAATTCCTTCGGACACTTCGACGAAGGTCACGCGCTCGCGAATAAATCGAATATCGATCGGATGAGAGGTGGTAACCTGGCTATCTCGGGATCCCAGACCGCTGTTCCTTAATTGATCGAACAGGAAGATCGGTGTCCGGAACGCGCGTTTCCTCTTTCTTCGTCTGCGAACCGAATTAAAGTAACGAGATCGAAGGAGAATTGGAATCCTACGGTGAAACAAAAAGCGCGAATTAAAATAGCCGGGGATAACGAAGCGAAGCGAGAAGATTTGCCACGTCGGTTCACTGGCCCCTTTACCTCGTTATCCTATCCGTGAATCGATTCCAAGGAACGTTTCGCGCTATTCCTTCTTTATCTCCGATTCTACAAAGGGTTAATTTTTCAAATTTAAAGCGAAATCTATTCGAATCTACGTGGCTGGTCTTGTCCTTTTAAACATAGAAACAAATTTAAATGCGTACAAAAATGCGTATATCCAGAGAGACACGCGTGGACGATTCCGATTTGAAAACGAAGCGAACAACTCAGCACCTAAATAAAATCATTAACGCTTTACATAATTGTAAAATTTTATCACTTACGTTTACTTTGACATTATATATACATACAACTGCTATTATTTCACTCAATATTTCACCCTTTAAACGAACAACGAATAAAGCGAAATTCCTCTTTCCTACCAATATACTAAAATCGAAAGAAAGTCGTCGAAAGAAAGAGAAGAATCTCTTTCGTTGAAAGAAAATAGAAGAAGAAAGGATAAAGTCTAAAATAATCACGGCGCAACGTTCCCTAATAAAGAATAACAAAGGAAACATAGTAAAGCCACGAATTCGAGAAGAATTTCAATTCTGTCGTCTGTAGTACACGGAGCAAAGCCCTGGATCGATCGGTTTGAAAATGAAGCCAATCGAGAACGGGGACAAGGAACAAATTCGATCGCGAGCTTTCAGCCTGTATCGGCGAAAGGTGGTGATTTTCCTGCGTCACCACCGGAGAAAAATCGACGACGTGGATAGAGGTGAATTTGTTTCGTTGAAATATCCGCGATCGGTCTGACAGAAATGGCTGGCAGGCGCTTGGCCAGCATATCGCGTGGGAGTTGCTCGAAGGCTGTGAGCTCGTCGCGATCGCCATCGCCATTTCGATGCCATGCCATTCGGGTTCCCATAGCCGTTTCCGTTGGGAAATGTCCGCAAAGTCGCCGTCCTATCTTCGCATCCAACGCGAAACAAACTGGCGACGATAAGGCTACGACTTCCGTCCCGAAATCCTCCGGAACGGACTTACTCAATGATATCTTCATTGCAGTTGGAGATGATACTTCGAAACTTGATGATAGACGGAAATAATTGTGTAACTTGGCGGTCGTTCGCTTCGATCTTGAGATCGTAGTTCGATAATTGCAGTCAAGGTTGCAGTTTAGTCGAGGATTATGGTTTTGGAGTTGCGACTGAAATTTCTTTAAGAAATCTGATACTTGGCGAGAGGTTTAGGGTAGTTTTTCAAATGTATCAACATCGAAGCTAGATAAAACAGACGTTAGATTAATAAATTTGTAGATATAGCGTGTTCAATGATAATTTTTTAAGCTTAAACGTACACGCGATAGTTATAGGTGTAATCAGAAATTAGATATATAATCACGAAATTTACATAATTCACTTATAGTGGGTAGTGCGTGAATTATGAAACTCATAGATGAATAATAGAGGAGAAATCTGTCAAAATGTTTAATAATAGATTCTAGATAAAACTATTAATATTTATAATAATATATTATCGTAATATAAAAATAAGAAGAATGGAATAATAAATCAACGCGAATAAATTATTCACCTCGTAAAACCTCATAAAACTCAATTTACCCTAGTTAACTCTACAAAAATTACCCTTCGCTCCCTCGAATCATTCCCCAATCTGAACCATTGTCGACAATCAGTCGCAAATAGAATCTGCCAATCGGCAAAAGAAAGGTCCTCGATCCTCCGTTCCAAATATTTACAGGCAAGTTTGGAGACCGGTAGAGGGGTGCGGATTTGTGCGTGGAACGAGAGCAAGCCGCCTTATCAGACCGTTCATCCTCCATATGGGGATTGGTCGTCGCTTTTATGCGACGTTTTCCTCGTCTACCAGCCGGCACACGTACGTGTTTCCACGGGAACGACAGTTTCGTCGAAGTTTTGCCTCTGCTGGCCCGGAGATTTTTCGTCGGGATAAGTGAAGGGTCTTATCGAGAAAGGCGAGAGTTGGTAACAACTTGGACGATATTATCGCCGATCTGACGGGATGCGAACGATTCCATTGGTCGACGATAGGGCTTGTTTTTTTTTCGTCACGCTGAACGATGGTCAGTATTCTTATCAAAGATTTCGTCTATATCGTGTTTAATAGATTAGATCCTGGTCGCGAATATATCGCTGTATTAAATATGAAATATTCTTTGATGTACGTTCAAATAAAGTCACGATAAAGTCTCAAGATAAATGCTTCGTCAAAGAATAATTCTTACGGTACTTTGTCAAATAATTCGTCAATACGTAACATTTACTACCGTAATAACGTCAAAGAACGAAGGAAGCATACCGATAACCTCGATTCCTTTGATCCGCGCCCAGACACAAAGCACACATTCGCTTCACTCGTCGGGAGAACGTCCCTCAGGCTGTTGAAGACAGTCAACAAGGGCTTAGACATTTTCCAAGAGTCGTCCCCGCTCGTTTATCACGACCAAACTGAGCGTAACACTCTCGAGTCGTTGAGAAGTTTCTCTCTGCGTGCAATTTTTCGCGAGAACGGATCCGAGACGTCGACGCACGCACGTAAAAATACGAAGAATCGAAGGCAATCGTATGCTCGCGTTCACCCCTCGGGGGATTTCCGTCCTAGTGGCGTCGATAGATCGCACTCCGATACTCTCGAGACCGTCTCACGCGATATTTTCCTCGAAGATAAACCGTACCAGACGCAGAATTTTTTTAAGCAAATTTTTACACATCTTTTAAATCCTTTCGAACGAATATTTTCCACTCTTCCATTTTTCGTTTGTCCGAGTTGTTTGCTTTACAAAACTGTGCGAAGCTTTTGGAAGTTAATCGATGAGATTTCTTTGACTATCGACCTTAACTGTCGGCAATCGAATGGAAACTTTGCAATAAAAACTTTTTCCCTCCAAAATAGGCCGTGGCACGGAGATATGAAAAGGCACAAAGCGTTGGTATCGGATCAATCGAGTTTGATTTTTTTTCGAGGGCATGCTCACGGCTAAATTTCCATGCCGGTATCCTCGCAGGATTTTGTTTTCGCGAATTCTTTCGTGCCGGCTTTTCTCCCGCGGGAAATCGCGCAGAAAAATCAGCGAGTGGCCGCGATTTCAAGAACGTTACCAAGGGAGACTGAAATTGCCGGACAGGGGTGGTTTGTCGTCACTGAGAATAATTACTCGTCGAACAGGAGAAAGCGGAATAAAAAGTACCAAGAGGAAAAAAACGGAGGAATATCGATAAAGAAAGAAAAGGAGAAGAAAATGGAAACGGGAATGGGCAATGTTTGTTGCGAGTATTTTTATCGAGCGGAATTTTTCTCGATCGACACGCTCGTTTATTAAAAACACTGACGTTAATAGACAAACCAATTTCAACGAACCGAAGACTAAATTAATTAATGAAGCTCCGCTTTCGTGTTCATTTTATGCTTTACGTCTTCTTTTAAATAGAACGATGTTGTTCGTTTTAAACGAAGTTTTATATAATTACAGTAACGTTGGAACGGATGGGCTACAAACGAGCGATGTTGCTATCTTTGACGATGAATACTCGTAAGCACATTTATGGAGGTGTTACGAACGTTTCTTTGTCTTTTTGTCGATGTCAGTTCCCTTATCCTGCTTTCGTGCACAGTGTTTTATAATATGTGGGATACGTTTCAGCAACGGACCAACGAAACAAAGCTGTGAAAACAGTTAGATAAACACGCGTTCTGGTGTACTTTGTTCTCGAGTTATATCGTTGCATCGCGAATAGTCGACTGTTGGCGACTTTCGAATGGACAGAACGATAACGCGTACGTGAGTATAATTTAGTCAATGATTCGCGATACGCTCTGCTCCAAGGTTCGAATAAAAATCGATCGAGCGTGTAGTGTGTCGAACCTGCGTTCTTCGTTCCTTTTCACAAGATATACCAAGACTTACTTAATCTCTTAGTTATTGGCAAAGAAAACACCATCCTCAGGATATCGGAGCGGGACACAGGTCGCTAGAGTCAGGGAAAACCCCAGATGAAGATACTCACCGGCCGCGTGCATAGATTGGACGCTCGAGAGTTTGCGATAGGTCAGTGCCAGAAGGAACTTGGACTATCTCGTTCGTTTTTATTAAAATTCAAAATTTTCCTGACTGTAGAATTTAAATAGTACATGGCAACGATACGTATACGAACGTAAACTGCAAAATAGCAGAGACGTCGTGTCCGTGTCATAAATCCTGCTTGAACTAATTGCTACCGTCTTGAGATATAAGTTAGGTAATATTAGCGAAGTGAACCGTATAATTGAAATATTTACAGACGAGAGATAAAATTATCTGTGATATAACGTTAGTAATAATAGCACGTGTTGATCAAGCATACACGATGGTTACGTTATTCAAATAGAAAAGAGGGAATCACGAATGATTTTATTCAACATCAATTATGTTCGTTTAACTTCAGTTGCAACGGTATACACAATACAACTGTGTACTAGTACAAGTTATACAATAGCAAATTGTACTATAACGCGTTATAAAATAGTAAGTTCGAATAGGCGGAAAGAACAATGTGATGTAACAATGTAGATAAAGCTCGATTCTTGAGAGCACGTGTCTGACCAGTAACGTTCCACGACTACTGCGAGTCAGAGGACAGTAATTGCGAGGCGTGGCGCTTTATGGTGGTCTGTTTTACGACCGGCCATCTGCATACCCTTGCATCCGGCTCTTAACGACAGTAGTGTTTTTCCTGACATTCCGGCAACCGACTTGCCGAATCCTAAATTTTGTCCCGTGGGTTTATAAAATAATAATATTACGCTTCAGTGAAATTAAATCTTATTATGCAAATGCAGAGGATTAAACAAAGAGAGAAGAAGATAGGACGGCGTAAATTTTTTAACGACTCAGAAGTCCAAGAATAGAATTCGTTACACTCCTTATTGTTTGATATTTCGAAATATCATAAGTTTGTATCAAGTTTCTATTTACATTCTTATCTGATATTTTAAACGCGAATAGAAGTACGAGAAGGTTGTTCATATTTGGGGGAAAATATAAACAGTCGCGTCAGATTTTGCTTACCAGCAAGCTTTCAGGAAGTTTAAGTTCGCATAGGACCGGCTTAATGTCCTGTACAGTTATAAATTCAGCTCGATCGTGTTACAAATATCGGTAATGACGGTTGGCGAGTGTATGGCCGTAGATAAACACGCGAGCAGCTTCCATCTGAAAGGGTCTCTATCTGAGGGTCCAACCGAACGAACTGGCTCGTAAATTTCGTCTGGAATTCGAGGGAGAAAAATCTGGAGCCTTGGTATCCTCTGTGGACCTGGTCGAAGATTAAGGTTCTTTCGATCGCGACACAGATCGAGAAAAAACAGAACAAAAATATAAACTACATTTACTATGATTGGAGAAATGTTTCCGTTAAAAGATAGTTATCAACGTGGAAAGAATTTCCGAGTTTCCAAACCACTCGAGAACTTCGCGTGTATTTTTAAATCGAGTTTCTACGTAGCAAATTTTACGAGGATTCAATTACACACGAAAACCCGAATCGTTCGGTGCTAAGGATATTATTCAAAGTTGAATGTCTCGAAGAATCTTAGGTGGCTGCTGCGAGTCGGCGAACTTCTTAACATATGAAATAGAGTCGTAAATCTCACAATACCTCGGAATTTTTACGCGCCACGTTTATATCCCTCTTATTCTGCACACAGTTTCTCACATTATTCCGTTTTAAACATTCCTAACCATCATCGCGTCGTTCTATGCCATAAATACGTTTGACCTGTTTTACTGTACGAGATGAAAATAATTTTTCCCTTATCGAAGAAACTTTCTTCTACTCTAGCATCGAAGAATGCTATACATATTACGATATAATATACTGTTGATCGATATCCATGTACGTACGATCAACACGTATATATTAATCATCGAATTATCGAAGAATTCCGTAGTATCAAAGGATCTGGTAAAAATCTGAAATTTGCGAAAATGTTCAAATTCGAAAGAATTGAGCGCGCTGCTTTCGAAGAAACGAAGAGAAAACAGTGGTCCCAGATTGGCTGGCTGCGTACGTAATTGTAAATAACGGTTCGGTGTTATTCGCAAGTTTTATCTCGAGGCGTTTCCGCGGAAAGCGTTGCGGCAATTGCCGCGAAGCTCTATGCGAAAAGTTTCGACGTTCAAGCGCAGCCACTCGCTTCGTTTCCCCGTGCCTTATCTTCATTACGGCCGGTGGATATTAGGCAGCGAACTCCAGTCCTGGATAAATAAAGCATAAGGGAGGGACGGAGAACTTAAAGGGGGTGGTACGTAGAACGCGTCGTGCAGCACGATAAAAAATATATTCGCGTCCCGGTGAAAAATACGTCGGGAATGCTGCACGCTTGTCGTTCGTCTACGTTCGCATGCTAAAGGGAAAACACTTTTAATCACCGTGAACACTCGTGATGAAAGTTTCATGTTCTAAATGCGAACCAAGCTTGAAAAGTTGTTGCTCTGCTTAACGACTCGTAACACGATACCTTTTACTTCGTATTTCGTTTCATTTAAATTGTTTTTTTATCTACGCGTACCGAGTAGTTTATGCCATCAATGGCTTCCGACAGTCAGAAATAGTAAAATTTCCATTAGAGGAGAAAAATTTTACATCGACGTTTCTCTGTAACGACTAGGTACATCCGTAAAGGCATTCACGAGCCTTTCCCAATTATTTTTTTTTTGTGCGAGTATTATTGACTTTGTATGACTGCAAATTTCTACGAACACACGTACGTAAATAAACGAGATCTAAATAGAGATTTGTTTCGTATTCCAAGATAAATTGTAACAGACATTTTAGATATTCCCTGTGCTTTTGCCTATGTATATACATCCTGTACATTTTCGCATATTTAAATTTTCTATGGCTGCATAAATGTCCGTAGTTTGAAGCAAATAAAATCCATCGGGTTCTGTGTAAAAACCGACATCCGCGATCGTCGAGTAGATTAACGCGATCAAAAATCTTTCACAGCCTATAAGGAAAGGATGGCACGAGGGTTGGCCGCAGACGTCTAATTCGCCGTCTCACCTGCGCGCCCGTAGTAACTCCCACGACGTGCTTTACAATTCAATCGTCGTCTCTCGTCGCTTTTACTGTCGTTTCGATCGGCGTATTGCGATGGAAATAAAGATAGTCCCGCTCCGAGGAAGGGGAGGATTAAACATTGGCGATAAGCCACTCGCGCGGAACAAGAGGAAAACGTCCTCGAGGGAAGCTTCTCGCGTTGGCGACGAAGGGAGCAACCAGGTAAAGAAAGGGCTGCGCTTATCGTCGAATCGAAAGGACGAACAGAGAGCTGACCGAAACGGAAAAGAGAAAGCGCAACGTCCGTGGAACGTGGACACTCGATGGACGCGCACGAACGACGCGGAGAATCGGGACAAACGACGGACAAAAGGTACACGCTTCGGCCATACAGCGCCGGGCGAAAACGTTTGTCGAGGCACGTACGATTCTGTTCGCTGGCAGACGAAAAACCGATAACAACGCCTCTCCGCGGGGGCGATGGAGGGTGGAAGACTGACAGAAATTGAAGCAACCGCCTCGTAGACAGGTGGACGGACGGTCTTAGTCGCGGGGGTTGAAAGTGTCTTGCTTTCGTTATCGTTCCACTCGCGTTTTCGGTGACTGGCTGTTTCTTGGGAAAGAGAATTTTCGTGGCAATTTTTTCGACGAAAAATCATTTCGACGATATGTCGACGTTGACGTTTCTTCGTATCTTTTTTTTTTTTTTTTTGACAATTATTGGAGGAATGGTACTAACGAGTCGTTAATAATCGAAGAATTGTATAGAGTTTTAGAATTGTATATATGGAAAATATTACGTATATTGTTAAATATATTAAGAACGTATGAAACGTTAAACTCTGGGAGATGTTTATGGACTGCAGAGCAGCGCGTATTCGTTGGTTGCTCATAACGATTGCAAGTAAATTAGAGGGAACGAAGAGACACTGCGAAGTTGAATATAATGGTGTCTTTTGTCGTTTGAGATTGAACCTTCAGTCGCTTCTCTGATTGTGCCATTTACATCTTCGTTTCACGAAAATACCATTCATTTTGATATGTTCTGTAATATGTTTTAATAGAGGATATTACGTGGAATAATTTAAGCACGAGTTATAGTATTTCCACGAATCTCTCAGAACTTTATCTCCTAATTATCATTTGAATCATCCTTCCTCAAAGACGCGCCATAACTGAATATACCGTAGATGTTTAGCCTAGATGGAACACGATTCGAGACGTTTCAACGTTTCTTGTTAACAGCTTAGATTCGTAATTACCATTTGAATATCTATTTCTTGAAGTCTGTCTGCCACCAGAAATCTTATCTTAAAATCTTCCCTCTATTACCTTTCTTACCCTCGAAAAAATTAAATTGCCATCGAAAATGATTCCAGCGTCAAAGTTCAACGTTCGAGCGCGCGAACGTTGTTCGCTCTTAATTTTAATTAACGCGTTTGTTACTTATTTGAGGCACTTCGTTAGAGAATCAATCAACGAGATCGAATCGCGGGCTTCAAAAGGAAGCGCAGAAGATTACCAGGCGTCCTTGTTGAAAACCATGAAAGTGAGGTACAGTTTCCGACAGAGGGTCAGAAGGCAATACTGAAAAAAAAAAAAAAAAAAAAAAAAACTAGAAAGCTAGGAACAACCAATACGCATAATGCCTATCGATCGAGAGGGTATCGTTTTTCAGACGAGATGAACCCACGTCCATAGCCGGTCGACGAATTGTTTCCTGGCTGTTATTGAAATATTACGGTCCTCCATTTACCCGTGAAACATCGAATTCCATCAATCTGTTGTCAAAATAGGAACGAATAAAAATAAAACACAATAGTCTTTTCAACTACAAAGTTTTCTCATCTTCCTATCAATTTTTCCCATTCTACGATTGAAGATTCTATTTCGATTTAATCGTACACGTGATTATAAGATTCTCTTTGTTATCTTCTTCGTTCTAAAATACGAACATCGACAGAAATTGGGATGTTTTTCAGATACTACGAAATATATGAATATACGAGAAAAATTATTGCGTGGCTCTAGCAAACTGTGAAATATGAAAAGTTACTCGCGACGAATGAAAGTTTCGTCTGTAATAAAAATTACGAGCCTTTGTATTTCCAGAGTTAATCTCTCTTGCTGGATAAAATTCTCAAGAAGAAAACAGAATTTTGCTCGACCACTCGGGGAATCAAACCGAATTGTCGGCAAAGGCGTACATAGCCGGGATGAGAAAGAAAGAAATCATCTACGATTAATTAAAACGCGCTTAAGCTCTGGCTAAGAGAGTTCCAGAGGTCGAGAGGCAGTCCAATTAATTGGAGCGATTCTTTGCCGCGTCACATGACAAATCCAGCCCCGAATCCCAGCCCATCGACTCGATCAATTGATTCTTTTTCCTCGCGTCTTACTCTCCAAACCCGTTCCGTTTCAACCTTCGCGTTCTATTTCTAATTCCATCGTAAGGGTTCCTTAACCTGTCCATCGTTTACACAGCAAAA
This sequence comes from Bombus fervidus, assembly GCF_041682495.2. Lineage (NCBI taxonomy): Eukaryota > Metazoa > Arthropoda > Insecta > Hymenoptera > Apidae > Bombus > Bombus fervidus. Next base: position 12,191,865 of record NC_091525.1, on the reverse strand, counting down.
CGCGTCAGACATGTGTGAAATTACTTCGAGACATAGCTGGTTATTAATTATTCAACTGTTTAATAGGAAAATATATACTTTCCTTTCTGTTTCAAAGCAATTCCCTAAATCTTTTCTAATTCTGTTGCTGTTCTAGCAAGCACGTGGTATAAATTTGCACGAACATCTACTGTTTAATCGCTAAACAGATGTATACGAAGCAAAGAAGAACGTAGCAATAACTGATATAGTGTAAGAAAGGCTCCGTACAGCTTTAAAATTCGTAACTTCAATTTCCGATACTCGTTATCCCAGTAGAAACAGTTTCGATTACTTTCCAGCTTTCGTACACCGTGGAAAGTATTCAGCCAAGGATCTTGACAACGTTCCAAGCAAAATACCCTCGACGATGAATTTCAGCTCGTCCTTACGAGCTGCGTAAATATTGAAACGCGTCTGGGACCATTTTTGCGACAGGCCAGGGTTCTCGTGGAGCAGAGGGCAAATATAATTTCCCGATTATCTTTGATCGATACGATTTCCAGCGGGACACGGCTGCGCGATTGCTCGTTTTTCATTCAATAACTTGCAGACTGACTAGCGATGAGTCGGAATTAAAGCTTTCGAAAGATCAACGAAAGGGGCGGTAAACGGGTGAAAATCGTCGGTTGGGCGGGGTTACGAGTTTCTTGGCGTGACGAGTAACGAGGAAAGACGGAGGAACGTCGATCGACACGAGAGGCCACGAGTGGGAAGAAATTCGTAGGGACGAGACGAAACCGCGAAACTCGATCCATCGGGATAAGGATTCGAGTAAACTCGAAGTCTGGTGTCGGACTGTTAATAAAAAATTAAGAAACTCGAGAGAACGGAAGTAGCCCTGCGAAACTTGGCCACGATGGACCGGAACCGAGTTAACCGCGGTCAACCTCGGCCACTTATCTTGAAAATTATTGGAGAACCGTGAGGAAGTTGGAGTAACGGTGTGTCTCAGGGGGTTGAGCCGGGCACGGGGTGGTTCTCAGAGTAAAATGGAGTGGAATACGGAAATGGGTCAGATGAGTTTATTCCTCGTTGTGCTGGTCGACGAGCTGATCGGTGTGTAGAACCGTTGAGAGAGCGTCGATAACCGAGGGACGCATATTTAGTTTCGTAAGTCTGTAAATTGAAAAACACAGAAACATTGGCCTTTTATATTTACCTTAGAATTTAGCATTATTAGTTTTATCATCGTAATTGACGAGGTTGCAGTATTTGAACAATAAAGAGCCAAAATGTTTGTTGAATCTTCAAAGATTAATGGATGTTTAAATTAATGATCGAGTAGAACAGTTTTGTTTGGAAAGTGGATTATCAAGAGGAATTAGGTGTATTTGCTCGTAGGTCGGAAGATCTGGTTACGTAAGCAGTTTTACGTACGCAGAACTGCATTGCAGTATAATTTCCCGGGTATTCTTATTAAGTTCGCCGAAATTCAGCAGAACTGAATTTTTTCCCCTCGTACGTTTCAGCCACGCGGAAAATGTTCAGTTAGGATACTTACGTACGTGCATAAGTACACCGGTTCCTCTTACAAAGGGTTAGTAAATATTAAGAAGGATCTAGAACTTTCTGTATAATACTCGAAAATTGGCTGTTAATACCGTAGAATTAATAACATCTGTCCGAATATCCCATTAATAATGGTATATCGTAAAACCTTCATAATTCTTCGTCAGCTAAACTCTCGGAACACTTGACTCTAAATCCAAATTTCATTAGTTCGTGTCACGCTAATCTAAAATTTATTTTCATCCGTGTTTCCTCGTTGCATAATACCTAATCGGTGCTATTCGATATTCCTAGAATGTTGCTCTAATTTTCTAATAATATTTCTAATTATGAAAATAGAAGTATAGCCATGAACGATCATAAACATCAGTGTAAATGCCCAACATCGCAATAAAACCTTAAAAAAGAAAGACTTCCGTGTTAAAGTAAATGCAATTCTTCTCTAGATGGAATTGAGAATTCGTTCTAAGGTCCAGGAAATAAGCTTCTAACTCTCAGAAAACGTAGTTTCTTCGTTCATTTCCTGTCAGTAAGATGCTTCAAACTGTCCTTCCACCTTCGGAATTAACATTCTCACCTTCGTATAACTGTCAGAATTAGGTTTTAGAGCTTTACTTTATCACAAAACAGTGTTGATGCGAAAATACTGAGTGTAGATCTAAGAAGATAGGAAACTATGGTGTGAAGGAGACGTGAATATTAAATGGCCGCTCGTAGACGGGCCATATTGCAGGACCGTACGTTATTACATGCTCGCGTCTGTTCGCATTCCAGCAGCAATGCAACAAGGGACACAGGATCACTGGGCGGCGTTATCGCGGAAAATAAGCAAGCTCGATGGAGCGTGGCACGTTCGCGATGACAGATAGCGCGGCGCGTGAACTTCCGCTGCGTAATATCATCCCCGTGGACGTTGAAATATTTGGGAACCGGTTGGTGATATCCTCGTCGCTATTCGGCGCTTATTAATTCCGAATTAATGTAACGTTTATTAAGGGTTTTAACCACCAGCCCAGGGTAATTTCGTCATCTGTTAATAAGTGATAACATCGATACCCGAAGACACAAATCACGATCTGTATTCCCATTTGCTATAATACTACGCGTTTGTGTACACGTACGTATGTACGCGGAGGTGCAATAGCGGTTCGTTTACGTTAACGAATTTTGCCCGGCGACGAATGCAACGCGAACAAACCGGAAGAGTAGAGGGGAAACTGCAGCGGCAGCCGGATCTCCGGTTACCCTCATAAGTTATTTACGGTATTCGAAATTAGATCCCGTAAAGTATGCCCGGGTAATTTAGCTCGGAAAGGAAGCATCGCGCGTCCCGTTTTTATCGCCGAATTTCCCACAGAATTCTCCGGCCAGGCCCTTCACCCGCCCTTAAGCGCGAGCTATAATCGTAAAGTTGTTTACGCGGATAAAAACAGTCCCATTCATAGAGTGGAAGGAAAAAAGAAAGGAACGAGCCTACTTTTCTCCGTGGTGATGATTGCGCGCCTGATCATTTGCTCCTCTTTATCGCGTTAATAAATGGAAAGAGGTGTTCTGAGTTTATTTCCATCATCTGGTCTATGTGTTTAAATCTTTAGGCGCTATAAAGTGTAACCCATTTCTCGTTCAGTTTTGTTCGTACTATTTCTACGATTTAACTATTAGCAACTTTCTATGTTGTATATATTTTTCGAATCTTTTCAATTTTTATCTCTGCTTATTTAAACGAACTCTAAATGTACCTTTGGAACAATTGTACTCGGACAGAAATCAGACACCGAAATAATTATCGATTAACGTTTCGCTGTGAAATTGAGGAAATTACGTGCGCGTACACAGCGATCTACGAAGCATTCGAAAGAAGCGACAAAAGTCCATCGTCACGACGATTCTCGACCGGAGGAGACGGCGATCGATCGCAGGCGCTTCAAAAATATTGAAATTCAAATGGATTCTCGAGGCTCGCCTTCTTCCCTCCGTTACACACAAGGAAGAACGTTTCTTGGTCGCCGACAGAGGTGCAGAAGGGAACGAGAGGAGAAAGGAACATGTCATGAGGAGTATGCTTAATAACATCCCCACCCCGAGTCAGAATTTTAAGCAGCCACTCTGTCGTATCCCGACGAGATCGTCCGAGGAAATTGCCAGCCAAAATGAAACCCTTCACGGACTCGACCCACAGGAAACTGGCTAGCTATGGGGGTTCGTCAGCTCGTCGATTCCTCCCTTTTCTTTCCTTTTTGGTGTTATAGAAGAATCGATGTAGGGGAACATCAGATAGTAGCGAATTAGTTTTTTTAACCTACGTAATATTTTCTTAATCGCTAACAATATCGTAAAAGTGGAAAATTGCGACCGGATTTTTATTTGATAAATATGAACGCAAATGCCAAGAGTTACACTTAAAAATTATATTCCGATAAAAGAATAATAATTGTAACGTCAAAATGAATCTCGCCCTAGACTTTTTTAAGAGATCGCATATAACGCAAAAATATTAAAAACCCAAAGTATTATATTAGTTGCTGATCGATGCTCGTTAGATAAAAGAAATCTCCGTTTAGGTTCCACCTATTTTTTAATTGCGTGCTGTAAGTAGCAACTTACGACGCTTTATATCACATCCTAACGATCAAATTCGCTAAAATTCCAATCTTATCAAAGTTACGCAAGATACACCGCAAAACATCGTTCGCAAAACCAAGGTAGAATTGCTAGTTCGAAACATGGTATCGGAGACAGCTGATCCAATCGATAGGATCTTTCGGCGAATTCTACTTAACTCTCTCGTAGCTCGGGAGAACGGTTACTCTCGCTCGACCCTACTCTTTCCTCCTCCCCCTATCTAAATCCTGTTATCGGCGTGTCGTTGCGCGTTATCGGCGCGATTGTGCAGCCCGAAAGCCCCGTTTCACGATAGATTACTATAGGTCGTAGCTGGACGTTAGGCCAGCTACGGTCAGGCATGAATCACGGCTTATGCCACGTCGGATCCAATTTCTAAAATCGGCGCGCGAACCAGTAAGGCCTATAGAAATAACGACGACGACGATCGTCGTCTCCCAAAACCAACATACGTATATACTTTGATGTCCAAGGATATTGATTTTTGGAGGCCAACAGTCGCTTCGGTTCGGGTCATTTTCCTCGATTCTGGACGTTTCTGAAGGGATAAGGGAGTAATGCAAAGGGAGGGGGGGGAAGGACGAAGGATGGTCATGAGAGGAAAAAAACTGCTGCTTCATATCGACGGAGATTGATCCAAAGTGAAGAAACGGGATTCTTTCTCTCTCTCTCTCTCTGTCTTTCTCTCTGGATTTCGATATCGATATCTCGATAAGGTGGCTGGGATTGCGAGAGTCCAGTGTGATTCTTATTGGGGTTGGAAATTTCGGGTGTGGGAGGGTTAATTTTGGAAGAGATGGAGCGGTGGTGTGAATGATGAAGTGGTAAGAGAAAAAAATGGAAGGAGTTGAGTATCTTTTTTCTTTTCTGCAATGATGGTCAATTGAGTCGAAATGAAAATTCACAGGCTTGTAATTAAGGATATAATTAAGGAAGGAAGTATACGTGTTTACTGAATCGTAAACTAGGTCGTTGTGAAAGTCTGAATACTCCAATTAACACTTCCGCGGCCGTAATTTGTTCGTTTCCTTGATACTGAAAGCCGCTTGAGAGAGCAAGTCCGAAACTGGGTGAAACTGTCGTTAACGTAAAAATTACGTGTTGTGGTATTTCGTTTTAGGATGTTGTATGTTAAGAGAGGCAGAAGATGATAAATATATGTATGATAATATTAACGAAGAACTTTGATTTACATGATTCGATACTATCCACTTATTGCTATTAAATATCGGCTAAGGTATCCGGATGCAGTATCATCGCTCAAACATATCACGTGTCGTTTAAGCAGCTCAAGACGAAGGCAGTACATTCGCCTGTTGTAATCCATCAATCAGAGTGCAATCGTGTAACGCAGAAACCTGCAGCTTTAAACTCGTACTCTCGGTCTTTGCCTGTCCAGAGAACAATGTTTGACGTTTAATCATTGCGCCCAATCGAATCTTGCCACAACACTATAAGATTATTAGGGAATCATTAATCATATTATTGTTACGCCAGTCGACTCAGCTAATGGATTGTTCGGAAGGTAATTTTATTTCTTTTTTTTTTTTTTTTTACATGGAAATGAAAGACGATTTTTTAATAGAAGGAAATAGCTTCACTCAGTTATGTAAATTCAATCTCGCAGCAATTTCTCGTGCTGTCAAGCGACGATTTGCTTCCACCGATGACTTCATTTGGTCTTCGTCACTGGCCTTCCAGCACGCGATGCATCTTTGAGATCAAAATTGCCAGAACGAAATTTCGAAAACCAATTCTGTCACTGGCGTTCGGTCAACACATCCTCGCCATACACGTCACACAATTTTTTTTTTGCTTGCACTGCGTTTTTACCTTTACAGTAACAAAAGAGCAAAAGCCAGGAAAGTTCACTTTGCTTTCCCATTTTGGTTTCGACAACAAACAAAAATGGCTTGTCAGATTCAAAAACAAGTTTTCCTTGAAACGTCAGTAGTCAAAATATACGATCATCCTATAGATTAGAACGAAATTGACCGTTTAAAAATACGGACTAACGACATTTAAGCGAAAGAGACGAAATTACTTTCCGAACGTTGGATAGAAATATACAAATCTGCGGTTTATTACAATTGTCTTCTCAAGCAAACCAACAAAATTCTCATTACGAAAGCTTCATACGTTGCAGGTCTTCGCAATCTTTTTGTTTTCTCCGGTGCACGCGATATAAATGGAACGAGTCGTGAAACGCGGTATCGAGAAACGATCGTCAGTCGGTTTCATAGTCTACGAATACGCGGCGAGACGCGTCACACCATCGCCAGCTAAAATATCCTGATCTATTATTGGTTTATCAGCTAGATCCCGCTACGTGTCTAGCCTGTTACAGTCGATTATCGTAAATCGTTACAATACGTCAGTCATGTTGCGACAGCGCGGGGGACAATAATTCTCGGTTGACAATCTAATCCCAGATAGCAAACCGATGCGGATGTAATTTAATGGCGAAACAAGTCGACCGTACGTCAACTGCTGATTGAGAAGAGGAGCCTCGTACGAAGATAACAGGCGTCAACGTCGAACAAGGCTCGACGAACCAGACGTTCAAACAATTTCGACTCGTCAAAATCCAACGTGAACGATCGATTTTGTGCCCTCGTTTCGTGACAGACAACCCTTTTTTCCTCGGTCCCATTTTTTATTTGTTTGTTCTGAAATCCACGCTCGTTGAATCTTTCACGATCCCTTTCTTCGGCTTTTTATACACTTTTTGTGTTCTCTTTCACGTAACGCTACAGGAAATTTTCAGAATTCGAAATATCAATCTTTCAAATATTCTAAAATAATCTACAATGCAACGTCCGAATTATCCATAACCTCGCTTTCTATTTTATCCAAACGTCACTCATCGACATTCGGAGTGACTACTAACACGATGGTCGTGAAATTTCGAAATCTGTAAAAATCAGGATATACGCGATATTTCGAAAATTGAACAAATACACCGCGTTTATCAAAATCGATCGATCTAACCAACGTTTCCCGAGCAAAAAGAAATCACAATATCCGCGTTGAAACGGACGTCTCAAGGATCAGCCTTCGCGCTATCGAACTTGCCACTCGAGCGAGCGACAAAAAATCTCAGCTTCGCCCCGAGGAAATTCAAATAGCCACCCTATCCGTGTTGCAAATGAAATCTCGCGAGTTGCCGTGTGTCGTCGAAGAAGTCACCGAATGGGAACGAGCGTAAGAAAAGAAGAAACTGGGAACGGGAGCAAAAGGGTAGAAAGAGAGAAAGAGAGAGAGAGAAAGATAGAGAGTCACGGAAAACTCAGCGTACGGGGTGTTGTACGAGAAAGCGGTTCGGTTGAAATGTCGGAGGTGGTGGCAGCTCGACGTGAAACTTTTCAACGAGTTGCTTCGTCTCTCTGATGCTTTTACACGCGGTGGCCTCGCAGACACACGCATCCGAGAGAATGTTCTCTCTCTCTTTCTCTCTCTCTTTTTCTGTTCGTTTGAAACACGACTAAGAATCGTTCGTCGCGTCAAAGTGATCCTTCTATCCTTGGCTGATATCTTCTAGCAGTCGTAGATATATAGACACGCCAGTCATTTTATCGGAACGCAGTTTCCTTCTCGAAGATTCCGCAACTTCCTTCGCGAGTTTCCGATTCCCAGCGTTTCGTCGAACGTGACCACTTAAGCATCGTGAAAATGGAACCAGAGGATAGGTAGGAAAGGGTGCGAGAGGCAGAGGGTAGTTTTTCCACGAGGAATCCTTGAGAACACCGGTGGTTCGACGGATCGATGAATTATGGAGAATTGCGGGGCGAGACGTTGGAATAGGGTAACCGGTTCGATTCGTTAACGGATGGTCGATGGTTATGGAAGGCGAGAAGTTTTAATGGGATTCGAGGGAACTTAATCTACCTTCGCGTGTGTAAAATGAAATTTCTTGTGAAATCGAGGGTAACTGGCATGAAAAAAAATCCTTGTAGAATTTAAAAGCAATCGAGAAATGTATATGAAGGTTACAAGACGTTAATGCTAACATACAGCTGGTAAAAAGGTACGAGTATAATCAGTGTTAAAAGTGGTATAATGAAATTAATTAATCGAGACTCGTTAACATAATGGGCAATTGACTGTTCAAACAATTTCGTGACCATTGTGAACAGTATATTTGCGATAAATTTATCGTAACTCGTAAAGTACTGTTCTTATCGATCCAACGTCGGTTCTTAAGAAATAGGTTCTTGCTGGGAATCGAATGTTTAGCATAACGTGACGTTTTAGTGGATATAGATTGGCCTGGATGGACGCGTGTAGGTGGACGAGGAATAATAGATGATTGCGGTGGTAGATACGCCTGATCGTAGAGCTTGCCGCTTATATTGGATTACATCAAGAGTCCGCGATGGATCAATGGGTGATCGATTACAATTCCACCAAGCTGCAGACCAATAATCGATCCAATTTTCTCTAGACTCGATTTAGATGAGCTTCGGGCGAAATTGTGCTGTTCGGTCTACGTACTTGTAAGATTTCAGACTATACAAGTTTAGATTACATAGATTATATAGGATTATGCTGAGATTTAGATTATATAGATATAGAACTATACGTAAATTTAGATTAGACGAGTTCACATACTTGCAAGCCACCCTAATCGCTTTGAAATTCGTCGATGAATAGAACGCAAAGGGACGATTAATATTTCCTTTGTAAAATCTCTCGGAATAGAATATAAAGATAAATTCTCGACAATTTAGGTATTCAAACTTTTAACTATTAATATATTTCAAGTTACAAGCTATTCTCTCAAACATTTGCCAAATACACGAACGTTCTATCGAGAACGATGGAAAGAGATGTTTCGAAAGTGCTTCGAGTTAAACTCCGACCTCTACGCAACTTGCAACCCTCCCAGGAGAAACGGAACGTTTCCTCGCCACCCTGTAATATCCAGAAACGTTTAGGAGCAGACAGAAGCGAGTTCTTGATCGTTGCTCGTTGAAATGGTCGTGAAGCCGCTTATTTACATAGATATCCGGCCTGGCGAGGATGGGGTGCGCGGATTAAGGTCGCCGTCGCCTCGCATCGCCGTTTCCAACCGTATCCATAGCTCCCTTGTCGCGGTAGCGATCCATCGCGATCGTTTGAAACAAGCAGAAAAGAAATGGAGGAAACGAGAACTAAGCCTGGTAGCAAAAAAATTCCTGCGTACAGAAAACACGTGGAACTGGGAAAAGTCAACGCGACAAGCTTCCGTGATACCGGATGTCGTTATAAAAAAATAATTTGGTCTGGTTGATACGTGGGTTTCGTTCGATGGAAACCGCTCCGTAGAGGACCATGGAAATTGTTTGGTTTCCCTCGCAGGTTGCTCGCGTTTCATCCCCTTGCAAGATGAATGTTTTATTCACCAGGTTCGAAATCGTGGACGGAGGTGTGAATTAGATGGTGCAATTGAGATTATTTTGACCACAATGGTTTCCCATCGTAGCAAAGGCGTGGGTTTGGAATTGTAGGTTGGGTAATGTGGCTTGCGCGAGGGGTAGTCGTGAATCGTAATTTATATTTCAAAATGTGAGTAACACCGCGGAGAAGCTGTTTTTATCGGCAACGTAATGGAAAAGAACGAGGTGAATTTTATGAAGGTATTTCTTTAAACGAGATTTGTCTGGCTACGTACTGGGCTATTCTACTAGCTGTCACGAGTAATTTACCTAGTTATATTAACATTAAAATTCTCGGATTAATTGCCATAAGCAATTGGCTAATTGCGATTGTCGGGATGCTATTTTAATCGGAACCGCGATAGCAGTCATTTTCCTTGCGTATGATCTTTTCGATTTGATGTACGTTTTAACAAACGTTGCTAAATATTTCTCTTTGGTTAGTATCGAATTACGTTCGTTAATCCGTTTCATCGATTCCATTATTATTGTTAGCGGATGGTTGGATATATCGATAGATGTAAGATACGTTGCAGGTACAACATTAATAATCAGTTTTATATTTAATGTCTCAAAGCTGAAATAACGCGTTTTATTTCGAATTCTGTACAAAGGGAACTAATATAAAATTACAGCGAAATAATGATTTTAAACGGTTACAAGGATAATTTATTCCGATAAAACTTATCAATCCGATGTCCTTTCTTCTCATTTTCATTCACGCTCTGCCATGTTTCGTATAAAGTAAAATTTCTATCACGATTCTTTTACGAAATACCAACTCAGGTATCAAATTTCTATATTCCAAAGAAGATCTGACAATTCATCGAGCGTTAAATTCATATCGCTATTTATTAACAGGTAGATTACAGGTGAAAGTATCTAAAATTTTCCATGTACATTTCGTATTGTGACAGTGGCTTAACAGAAATATACAAATTCACCGAGTATCAAACTACGATGGACGATAATAATATCAAAGAAACTAGGAAAAAAGAAGGACGAAATGTTATCAAGAATAGCCTGGTGCATTATTTTAATATAATCCATTTGCGCGAGCTTGCACGTCTCTAAATCTCTTAAACGAATTTCGTCCGCGTCTTTCCCAAATCACTTGTCCGTAAGACAAACGCAAAAGCGGGAACCAAAAACGTTTCCACAAAACAGAAGCAATTAATCCCGAGCGAAACCACCGACACCCTATTCTCTTGCAACGCAATCTTCTTGTGCTCGAAGAAACCCTAGTATAAACGTTGTTTCGAGCAGCTCACCTTCAGTAAACCGGAAACAAACTGTAGTCGAATTCTCGCGACAACCCGTCACCTCTTAACGGCGGAAGATTCATTTTGACAAACAATGCAACGTGCTTGCGAGCTTGCAACCGGAAACTAGCGGACCTAAGAGCGTTTGGGATGTTGGTACGACGCCCGTGATCCGCAAACCGAGGAAAGCCGAGCGTCGTCGTCTCGTGTAAATCGCGAACGGTTCACGTGGCTGCTGGCAATCAGCGTGAGACACGAACCTGTACACACAGGCAAAGAGCGTGTGTGTGTGTGTGTGAGAGAGAGAGAGAGAAAGAGAGAGAGAGAGTCGTGTTTCCACCCCTGACTTCTCCCAATTATCTTCAATAACCGCGAACACGGAGACGAGACGAGAAGAGGGTTGGAGGAAGGTTGAGTAATCTTCTCACGTTTCAAGCGGCCTGCACCGATGCCGGAAATAAATGACTGCGCGACACGATGTAACCGCGCCCATTGTTTCCGCTGGAACAACTGGCGACCGAATATAGGGTGGCTCGACCGCGGTCCACGGCTGTGTCGCACGACGAACGGAATGGAACGATAAACAGGGTGACAGGCTGGTTCGAACGCTTGGATCGTATGGGTGATGTGTAGATATTGAGGGAGAAGTTTGGAATTTACAGGATTTTAGAAATTAGAGAACAAAGTTTACGAATGGATTAACAAAACGTGGTATCGGTCCGTATAAGAATTTTTCGACTATCGTGATTGATATCGATTTTCTTTAGTAGCTAAAGAACGCGGGGGAAAAAAAAGAATTCGCAAGAACATTTCTTCTCCGAAGACGGGAGACGCGTCTATTGGAAAAGCTAAGCACGAAACGGCGAGAAATTGAAAATGTCTATAAAAATCTGCGAGCACGAACTTTAAAACGAGACTTAGAAGAGAGTTTTAGAACAGCGCGTTGAACAGGGTGACGTGTCTACAACATACCTGCCACAGTATCTTACCGAAAAGAAAAAAGAAGAACTACATATACGAAAGGAAAGTTTGGAGAAAAGATTGCGAGAAAGTTCACGGAACTAGAACGCAATAATTCATTCTCCGAATTGACACCCCTGTCTACACAACGCCAAACAAGAGAAAAATGCTGGTTTCCTTCCTTGGAGTTTCGTATACGGGTGGAAAGGGGTGAAAGCAAAGTCGAACAGGCTGCACTCGAGTTACCTTTGCCAGGAAGGTCGGTGAAGAATTAATATTCCAGGATCGGCGGTACGAAGAGAAGCGTGCCGATATGGCTGGTAGTAGGCAGGAAGTTTACGCATTCACGTGGACGTGAATGCGACGGAAGTCGGGCGATAAAAGTGCCGACCAGAAAAGGAAGGTATTCTTGCGGGGCCGTGTTCCAATCTGACGCGGTTCTTTGTTTGACGAGAACGCCTCGAAAAGAGACACGAACGAACGCTCGTCAATGCGCCCAACCCCAGGAATATCGCGCCGCAAATTTATCGACGTCGGTTCGACCTTCTATCCGCATTTTCACGCGAACGTTTCCGCGACTACTATTCGAAGGATCGCACGCGTGGATCTTCGTTGTCGATCGTTATATCGGATAGCCGATTGTTCAGCAAACGACGAACGTGGTTTCCTTTTTCGTATGAAAATTTCGCGAATGAAAATTCGTGTTAAATTTTCAAAAAATTCGAAATCCTGCGAAGAAAATTTCTATTAAAAGATTAGTTCACAAGGATTTCGGTATCGTTGATAGATCTAGGAAGAAAATTGCAAATCGGCTCTGAATTTTCGACGAACCAACCACCGCGAAAATGGATGCGCACATATCGCGTCCGCGCGCAATTGGATTTCGTCTTCGCCGGCTGATAAACTCGCCCGATTGGAATAATTCCGCTGTACGTATCGCCGCGGTTGAATCCTATTAACCGTAAGAGGGTTGAGGGGGTTGACGCCGGTAACGTCGAGGGTGCAGTGTAAAACAGGTTTTTGCAGCGGCCAATAAGTCGCCGGCAAATTAAGCGGAAGGGGAATTATCGGGCTACGAGTTCGGTAAGCTGTAGGTTCGATCGTGGTCGCTTGCTCCGACCGACGATCCGAGTTACCCCTTCTTTTTCCTGTCCCTACGGCTGACCAGCGAAATTGAACTGACTAGAGTTGGGTTTTCCAGCATGGATATGGGATCTTTGATAATTAAACGATAAAGTTTCCAAGCTGTTTACTCGTTTTTTCGCCTTAAATTTATGTTTTGTATTATGTAGACAAGGGATGAGTGTTTGCAGTACAGCTTGACCCTTTCATTATGGTTATCTTTGTCAAGTAACAGCGGTACAATATCACTTTACAATCGATTTTGTCTCTTGGTTAAACTAATTAAATCTTTAGGTAGATTTATGAAATATAATGTTTCCAATAAATTTGTTTTACAGAAAGGTGCTTTTAATATCGTACCTCGTCGAACGAAGTTCATAGCTTTTCGAAATAGCCAAAGAATTACATTCATTTTATTCTTCGTACGTTACAATGAAACAAAGAAGTTTCTAAATTGATTGTGTAAATTCTTTTATTAAATAACGAATCATACTTCATACGAGATACTTCTTCCGTTCGTATTAAGACAAATAATCCTTTGCAGCAGAAGTAGATTCGTGTTTGATCAGATAATTATCAAGATGAATGAGAGCTTCGTTATCCACGAGATTCTACGATTTCTCGTTGTTTGATCACATTCTGCAAACAACGTGCAACGAGGATACTGTGCAGGTAACTTTGCAGCCTTTCGTATCTCTTCCAAGGAGAATGACCCTGTCTCTGTCCAGACAACTCACGTCTACTGTTTGTCGTGGCGCGCGCAAGTAGAACAACTCCGTATTCGATCAGACATTCTTAGAACGCACGAAAGGCACGTATAAATTCAATCTGTCTCTCGTTATTCTTTCTTATTTGCATTCAACGGTTACTATACCTCATTATTTGATTACGCTTGGAGGTTTTCTTACGTAATCCGTTCGTTCAAATTTCTTATTAAAGTTTATAAATCCTATACTTTACATCGACTCTTGGAATTCTCGTTCATCTCTATATTTTCTGTAATTTATTTACGTATACATTTCACGTAAAAAGTACTCGCATATATGTAGTATCGTGGACAGATTGCCTAAGAAATAGATATATATCGGGTAAATCATAAACAATATCGCGAGAAAGCCTAAGTGCCGTCGGGCCAAAAGAGTCTGGGAACTTCAATGGGCCGAGCGACCCATCAATGTGTCGTCGATCCTTCGATCGAATAGTTACGCGGAAAAAAGGCCTACGTGACCATGACCATGGGCAATTACGGAACACGTAAGTGGTGGGGTTATGAGAAAAGACAAAGGGATGCTTAAGGGAAAAGGACGAATTAACAGAGAGTCGTGAGTTGAAAGTCGAGTTGTGATTAGTCGTTGGTCGAGAGCCGAGTTGTTATGAATTGCAAGCTATTAGTTGCGAGTTGTAAATTATCCATTTACTTGTCTTAGTTACTGGACATTACTGTATTTAAATAACCATCGTTTTCTGTTTAATTCATTATAAATAGATCCATCTATCAATAAGCTTATCATATAGGACAGAAATCATTGAAAACCCTAATTTCAAATATTTCTGAATAAATAAAATCCTATATATACTGTTAAAAAAATCCTTATTCGTTATCACGAAGTTTCGACTACTCCATTAAATATCTTTTATCCGCCACGAGGTCGAACGAAGCGACACGGTTGCTTCTTAATCGAGCCGTTACCCCCGTAACCGGGATAAACGCTGAGCCGTGCAGCTGGCAATCCGGATTACTCGATTGTCAGGCTCGATTGGCCGAGCTGATTGAATTCCTAAGAATCGAGGTGCTTTTCCCTCCTCTCTGGGGGACTCGAAAAGCCGCGAGAAGCCTCGACTCTTCCGAGCATCAAATAAAATATAACGAGCGGTGTCCGAAAGACGTTGCACGGAGCGATGAAATAGGAGTTGTTCGGCGAAAGGACCGACGACGAAGGAGCCTTTCGACGCCTCCACTTCCGGCCAACATCTTGTCGTTCGAGTGGACGATAAGTGTTTTCCTATCGACCGTTCCATTCGGATTTTAATGGGCCGACCTCTGGCGGTTCCGTGTCTCTTTCGCGGACAAATAATCTCGCGAGTGAATGGATTGCCTCGCCGAAGCAATTTTCTCCCGTGGAAGGTCCGGCAGACAATCGGGTGCCTTTAGACCCACGGAACTCGAGAAACTCGCGCGTCAAATGACACGAATTTCTCTATTACGTATATATATACATATTTCTTTTTTTTGTGTGTGTGTATGTGTGTAGCATTTTGTAGCTAGAATAGAAGATATTATTTCTTTTATTAATTTTGCTGAATTCAATTCTTCGATTTTATAATCGATGAAAAGCGAATGTAATTGGCAAATATAAGAAACATAGGGCGTGATAGAGATAAAAAATCGCAAGGAATTGCTGCAACGCGAAAAATGCCTGAGAAATGAAACGATTTCTAAGAAAATTTGTATGCGAACGTCGTTCGTTATGGTACAAGGATCCCCCGACTGTGGCTACCCTATTCACGTATTTATAGCGATAAATTCCAAGCCGAAACCTCGAGTATCCGAGTTTCGAAATACGCATCAAAGATTCATCAAAGGACGACCGTGGCGGGATTCTAATAAAAACGAAACGAGTCGAAGCTGTCTTTCTCTCTGATGAAAATTCGAGTTTCTCGTCGAGTGACAGAGAGACTGCAGCTGTTTGTGGAATTTCTAAAGGTCTGGGAAACCTTGGCGATTATTCTGCGTGTATTTAAGTCAATTTAATTAAGTCGCATAGTATGAGGACGGAATTATATCGTGGGATAACGGCTTGTATAAATTTACCCAATAACCGAGTGCAGCAGAGTAAGTAATCTGCTTTTAGGGCGGCGATGATGGAATAGGTGATTATGTTTCATACTTCGTTGAGAAAATGGAGTTATCTTAGTCGTGGCTTAGCTACTCGATTGCAAAAATTATTATTTTATGGAGTAAGACTCCAAATCTGAGTCCAAATACGACGTATAATGTAACGCGTTGTATATAAAAAGAAAAAGTAAAACTTGTAAGAAAAAGGGAAATGCACGTTATTTGTCCTACTTATGACCTAAACGACAAGTATTGATAGATTCTATCAGGTTGTTCCTCGATTCTAAACTGTAGAAGGTTGACCGTGTAAGCGGTGCAGGTGTTTCGAACACTAAGGTCGGTGCAAAAAGTCGCGGGAAGTTCGGTTAACGCGTTTAATCGACCGCATTTTGCGATAATGTCGAGCGGCGATAATTGAATACGCTGAAATTGATGAAAATTCGCGAGTAGCGATACGAATTTGGAAACTGGGTCACTCTAACGAGTTAGTTGGTGCGAATCGTCTGAGATTCGCTACCGGGACATCGAATCATTTTTTCAATGCAAGAAATATACATTTCCATCCAAGAACTTGAAACTGTCGAATAATTGGGAAAATAGTTAAGAGGGTTTGATAACTAAGTAGAGTGTAATAAATATTTAAAAGGTGAAACTTGTAGTCCCGTGAAAGAGATAATTGCGTAATTATCTCCTAAATTACATATTTTCGCGAGAAACTTTCCCCTTTCATCTTCATTACGCGAACGTTTGAAATAAAATGAGAACACGCTGAAACCTCTGTTCTACTTGTATTAACTCATTCTACGTGCTCATTTTCATGCGATTCGTTGCCAAAAGAATCTAGGTGCTCGTTCGTTACCCGTTAATTGAAAATCGGGGACATAGAAGAGTGCACGCGAGAAATATCTTATCACAAACCAGCGGCTAAAACTTCGTCTAACGAACCGCCGCGTTACACAGTGTGCGGAACATAAATTTTGCCAGCTAAAAGAACGAAAAGAGAAAAGATGAAAAAGGATAGAAAAAGGAAAGTACAACAGAGAAGGGAGAGAAAAAAGTGGAAAATACTCGGCCGCTGGCCGTGGCTATTTTAAATCATTACGCGACTCTCCTGGGGGAAAATTTCGCGGTGAAACCACGTGAATTCCTCGGTGGAAGGCGTCGGATTTAAAATTAATTCTCCGCGATGCGATTGTGGCCGACAACAGAGTGATTAATCGACTCGATTTAAATGAGGTGTCCGTGCCGGGGAATTTGACATAATTCCAGAAAATGTTCGTCGTGTTTGCTAAAATTTGTCGTTGTCTTTGTGGATACATTCAGGGAATATTAGTTACTTTGGAACAACGTAATTGTTCATGTTCCGTTGCTTAAAATCATTCATTAAATTGTATTTTTGGTAAACTTCTATGCCAAGATGAACTAACTCAATGATTTTTTCCTCTCCTTACGTTCTAATTATATATTCAAATTTCTATCATTAAAAGTCGTAGCTATTTTTTTCCAAAAGTTGTATCCTCGTTAAAAAATTGTAATTTTATATTCAAACTTTTATATCCAAATGTAGTAACTCGGCTGCTGTACTTTCTTCAAAAAACTGCGATCTAATGCTCTCTCGAAAAACCTTGTACTCTGTTGTAGTCTTATATTTCTATCAAAATGATATTCTGCGATTTGACAAAAGAATCGAAAGTGTCGTTTTCGATCAAACGTTTCTCCTTATATTCATTCAACACCGAACGTTTATTTTCGTTACAGCACGTACGTTTTTATTATCTCAATTTCGATCGTTTAACCGTTAAATATTCGTAAAGAGAACTACGGTATCGTACGTATTAATCGTTATAACAAGGATTATTCAGTTCGTGGGAGATTGCACGCTCGATCGAGCGTAAGAAGACAAGCTTAAACCGTGAAGAGCACAGTTACCAAGATCGAGAGGCAAGATCTGCTCGATGTTACGACTAATTAACTAAATGCACGCGGCTGGCTCATTATCGTTCATTTAATAAAGTCCACCAAGCGAAACTTTGTCGCCTTTGTTCCCGGCCTATTGTTTCCGCAATTCCTCTACCGTAAAGTACCATTCCATTCCAGCAGCCTTGCCCCCTACCTTTACCAAGGAATTTACGGATCTAGAAACTCCTTTGATCGGGCGTCGATTTCCACGCAATAATTATCCGATGTATTAACAATTCCAGTGCTTTTATTTCTCCACGAATTCCAATTCCTGAAATTTGCTTCCAACGATAAAAGTACCATCGATCTTGGAAAAGGAATATTCCCTTTCAAACGACAAACTTGAACAAATCCAAAAACAAAACTTACAGCGAACTAACAGTCGTTGCTCCTCGGCATTATCAAAAATAACTATTCGCGCTATAGAATGCAACAACCACCTGTTATCTGGTTTTCTTCGACCTTCTCCCCTTATATCTCGACTAATCTCAATTTTTCGAATATTTCTCTTAAAAGAAACACGCGCATCGCGACCGGGAAGGAATTTTCGTGAAACAGGAAACCCGTGGAACGATTCCGCTTCCTTGGCTGCCAATAAAGCGAAGGAAGTTGCGCGACGTGGTCCTCTGAAAAATTTATGAGCTACGATCCAGACCAGATAGAAAGAGAGAGAGAGAGAGAGAGAGAGAGAGAGAGAGAGAGAGAGAGGACGCAGTTTGACCCAGTTGACGATCGAAATGTATCTCGCGCGAATTCGACGAAACTCGTTAGCGATCGACAAGGGGAAACCACCTGTTTTCCGCAGAGCAGAGGCTGAGACTCGTCTAAGAAAGGTAACGGATTACGATTCTGGCTGGATTTTGTCGCGGTGAGTCGGTAAAAATTCATAACGACGAACTGTGACTTCGACTCGGCAATCGTCACAGCGAGAGAGATCGATTCGGTTACGTGACAATAATGTCGAGCAAACGAGAGTTCGGATTGGTAGGGGTGTGCGGGCTTGGGCTTCTAATTAAAATTTTCTATGATTTATCGCGGTTTTTATTAATGTGGAAATGAAACTAATTACGGAGCTGAAAGTCACGCCGCGAGGATTAATTGGCTTCCGCGAAAAGTAAATCAGATGTGCAATTAATAATTTTCTAGGAAATGGAATCCCTGTATGCCAACGAATTCATGAATTTAAATCGGTGTCGTAAGAGGGCGGTGAATTGAATTTTTTTCACGATGTAAAAGTGTAATCACGAGGAGTGCTATGTTGTTGATTCTTTTTACTTTGTGAAACGTGTTGTAGGGTTCCGATATACAGGCTGTTTAATTACATAGTCGAGTAGAAATTACATATAAATTGGATTGAAATTAAGGTTTTGTTCGAATAAATCAATCAAGCATCCTCAGCTTATTATTACCATAGTTTCATTCGCCCACAAACAAAATATTTTCGATTTATGTTGACCGTCGTTCCTTTTTTTTCTGTTTCTCAGGTCACTTTCAAGCATCGTTTCACTGGTACGGAAAAATTCAGAAATTTACGAGACCATCGAACGTAAGTTACCAAGTCCAACTGCTATTTCGAAGATATAGTCTGTGAAATATTATTCAGATAAAGTATCTCTATCTATAAGAATTTAGCCCGGCCATAAATACAATTTCACTCTGCTCGCCATTTAACCCCTAATAAAACTCTCGATCCCCAAAGTTTCGACCTACGCTCTATACATAACCTGAGAGATGGTGCGGCGACGAAGAGTGTAGCAGTTTATTAGAAACTAGAGTATATCTGCGGAACAGACCTTGGCAATTACAATTTAGACAGTTTCCCTCGGGACAATAAACCAACATCTTGAATATTCACCGCTCCATCGACCTTAACTCCAACTATTTGAAAATCAAGCGAGAATTTTTCAAAACTGTTCCTTTCTTCTCGACAAAAGAGGCACCGAGCGTGCATTCCATTGGGATGTTTTCCATCGACGTTTGAAAAAGCTTGAAACTCTGCGATTTTTCTGCGAGATGCTTTCATCCGGGGCACTCGAGTAAATTCGTTGAGCGATCAGAGCGACGAAGGGTCGCTGATTAATCAGAGAACGTTTCCTCGGTGACGTCGGTAAATTCCGGGAAGAAAACGCAGCCGATGGAAAAACAGGCTCCGCTGAAAAACGTGAAGGAAAATATGAAGGGTGACGCGCCAGTTTCCGATGGGAACGCAAAGGCTGAGAGAATCGGCTGCGAAAGTGGTGAAATAAAAAAAGCGACGGAACAAGTCCTTCAATTTAGTTTGCTTCAATTTAATTCTAAGGATCTGAAATTTTTATTCCGAATTGATTGACTGTACGTTCGATCGAACGACGAATAATCGAGCTTCGCTAGAAAAGTGGCGCGAGTGTATTTCTTTTAAAACGAAAAAGGCGGAATATTTGCGTAAATATCGTCTCGGTTCTCCGTTACTCGTTAACCGTACGAAATCTCGTGTTATCGTCCGACGATTCCGCAACTGCGTGAAGCGCGACTGAACGTGTAAATTTATGCAAGTCGGTGGACCATCGATGGAATCGTGGCGGTGAAACTGTCCCACACGCGACATCTAGCGAATCGTCCCTTTTTGTTCCCGTAGACTTAACAGCACGATTATGAGTTTCGACTAATTAACTTACGCGCGGTACGATTAACACGCCGCCGGCCCATTACTTCGAGTTAGCGAAGCGTTAGCCGTGGCAACGGGGACAGGGATGAACCAGTAGACGAGAGTAAGCTGAAAACGAGGACTGCCAGAGGTGGGACGCGGTTAAACGGTGAACACCGTTTGGTAAAAGCGATTCGAATCACATAATACCGTTGGAAATCGTGTCAAGGGAAACGATTGACGGTTTCGACCAATTAGAAACGCCTCGTGAATGACATATCCCTTTGATCGAAGATGCGAAGGGAGAATCATTTCGAAGGTTCGTTAGGCTCCGGAGGAAACGCGAAAAACGCGAAACTTTTCCACAAATGTGTATTTTCGTGTCGCAGCGAAATATTAATCTACTACTTCTACAAAAAAAAAAAAAAAAAAAAGAAAAAGAAAAAGAAGAAAAAGAAAATACGAAGATTCGACATCCGTAATTCCACCGATTCTTTCACGCAAACACTTTTATAGAAGCTTCGTTATTTCTTTTCATGTTTCTCTTACGTTGAATCGCATTGTTCGTTTGTTTAAATTATACGGTTACGTAATTCCTCAAGAGGTCGGAAACAATTATTTCTTCGTTGTCGGAGGCGAGGAACGGAGGAAGAAGGCTGTGCGAAGAATTACATAATAAACACGTTACCCTGAAGCTGAACGCTTCCATCCGCGTGCACCTCTGCGACGTTCGTCACGGTCTGATTCACGAAATTAAACGGGGGAATTATTAACGCCCGAGGGTAATATTATTTCCAGTAAGGAAAACTGCTCGCCATAATGCTCACGCGCGACTCGCGTGACGTTTCCATCCAGCGCCAATTTCAATTTTCGTTTGTTCAGTACTAGCTGGCACTACGCTTTCAAACACTACGCTGACTCCTCTGACAATCGAATCTCGCGCGAAAACCCAGTTCTCCAGCTTGTTTTGTCTCGGTAAACGTTACGCAGTACGAGCCACTATTTCTGTTTCTCGTTTCCGCATCTACGGAAGCTGATATTACGTTGTATTCGCATTTCCAGCAGCTGTAAGGCTATGCCGTACGTTTTCAGCATCGAGTGCTACCAGTTTTAGATATTATAGCGAGATTTTAAGTCGAACGATCCCGATGATTATTTTCATGAAAATTCTTCTTCGTCGTGTATACTTATCGTCTAGGCAATTTCATATAAAACGTGCAATACATTTACAGTTTCACGCAGAAAGCTACGATATGGATTGTAGGGTAAATTAAAAAAGAAATTGCGATACGAGTCGGAGTTAAATTGAATTTGGAGAAGATTATAATGATAATACACTATGGTATATGATGAATTATACTAATATCTTACAAGAAACTATATACTGCGTCTCAACCAAATAATCCTGCTCCCTTATTCATCAGCGAATCATCTCCAACTCCTATTCATCATCCCCTAAGACACGTAGTTTCGTCAAAGTAGTCTTCAGGCACTTGGAAACAGGGAACGTTCGTTCGGTGAAAGAGAAACAGAGAACGATTCCTCGATACGCTGTCAACCGGACCATCGTTTCCAAAACTCTGCATCCCGAGGGTTCGACAGCAGGGGTACCGCGTTTCTTCGTCGAGTTTCCGAGTTAATTCCCGAACTTCTCATGTCTAGCTACGTCGAGCTTCAGTGTGTCAATGCGGCGAGCCGCGTCAAAGCAACGGAAAATTGGCCGTGAATAATTAACTAACTCCCCCACAATTCCACGCGAATTCACTTTCTCCGTCGCTCTCTTTTTCACCCCCTTGTCTCGCTCTTTCTAACGTTCAAATGCGTTTCATCAGTGGAAAACGGGACAAAGAGAATGTGGCTGCGTTTTCACAATTAGCTACTTATTAAACGGCGCCTCGTTTCACGGGAAAACACACGGAGAAGAGAGAGAGAGAGAGAGAGAGAGAGACGGAACGAAAATTCACCCCTATTTCCGGACAACGCTCGCTCAACGTTCTCGCTTTTGATTATTTACGTTTGCCTTTACTACATTCCTCTGTTCTTCCTCGTTCTACCACCGTTTGCGAGCTTTGTCAGTGAAATCCAGCGAAACTAAGAGATAGAAATAGCGTAGGTGCGGTTAACGGCGCAGAAATTGACGTAATTGTCGTATCGATTAACTCGATCGTACCAATCGATTACGCTCGTTAAAGACTCGTTTAATTTTTTCCGAGGAATAATACCGAGCTTCGTACCTTCTCCCCGCGTTGCTCTAATATTCTGTAACGTTCGAGTTTTCGAACAACAGATCCACCTTCGACGATCGATTCTATCTCGGAACAGAAAGAGGAAAGGAAGCGTTTCTCGAAGACGGGGAAGAAAGTCGCGGGATAAACGAATTCAAAGGAACGCTAAGAGACCGGTGGCTGTCAGGGTGTTACGGAAAACAAAAAACCTACCCCCGGGATTCGTCCTCGCGGAGAGGGGAGAGGGTGGATCCTTTATTAAAAGTGGCCTGGAGAAACAATGAGACACTCGACATTGCAAAGAGGAAGGGAAAGAAGGTGGTTGGAGGAGGTGGGAGCAAGGTGAAACGAGCGCATAAATTATGCTTATGAGCCACTTCGTGTGTTCCCGACGCCATTTTAAAATTATACTTTTAAATGTGGCCCGCTGGTGTGGCAGGAGACGTTGCCATTCCCCGTCGCCGACGCCCAACTACCCCGTTTCTTCCACGACATCGGCTCGTCCACGTATCATCCCCGGGTTTCACCCTCGAGAATTTGTTGCCCCAGCCTAAGAGCATTATTTTGTTAAAAGTACCTACTGGCTACCACTGCGACCCGGAATAAATTCCCCGGTCCAAAAGGAATCACCCTATTTATCGTCACGAACTGAAACAGCTGGTTTCTTCTGCAGCTGCAACCCTCGTGCCGCGCGGTGATAACATTTATTATTGCGAACGGAAGCTGCATGCCTCGAACTACACCCCCTCTGCCAAGTTCGAGCGCCACTCCTTATCGTTTTGCCACGGATAACTCCTACGGAGCAACTCCGGTTTCCAGAGGGTGGATCTTCTTATCCCTGTGTCCGTATTTTTGCTGAGACTGTTTGCGTGTTATCAATCGCGCGCCGGATAACGCGCGGTTGTTTCTCGAGAAAGATAAATCGGCTTTCTCGAATTTTAGCAAGTTTGTATTTGTGTGCTAGGGAAAATAATAGGTGTAGTTGATTAAACGGTTTATCTCAACGCGAGAAAATACTTGTTGGATGAATAGAAAGAAAACAATTGGTATCTTAACAGCGACCTCGCGTCTGTCAATCGTCACGATCCGCAAACTGTCTTTTAGGGGTTACTTTCGAGAAACGTTTGTAGAATTTTGAAGTTATGCAAAGCCGAGATGAACGAATGTAAGGTTTCGTGGTAAACGAAGAGAATGAAGAGCGTAAAAAATTAAAATTCTAGTAGATCGGTAATGAATAGGGAGAACACGAGTCTTCGTCTTTTCTACTCAATTAAAATAACTCGCTTAAGAAGAAAAGCGGCTGCATTGTCTACTACGTTACTTCCCACCGTTTCAACAAATTCACAATGATCCGCTTACATTTTCCACTCTGTGGCTTACGCGGCTGCCCCTAAACACGCCGAAGAACATTTAGTAGAACCTCCTTCCTTTTCAGCGAATCCATAGAAAATCCAGGCCCCTGTGCTATATTTGCGAAATTACGTTGCCAAGAAATATAAATGATAATTCGTCGACAAGGAAAATTCTAATATAACCTCAACTTGAACGCTTAAAAAAAAAAAAAAATGTTAAATTCGTTCTAGAGAAATTAACTCTCGGAGTACAAATCACGGAGTACGCTGACTGACTCGGAAAGGAGAAATTGAAATAAAAAATCGCGTATGCGGATAACGACTTTCTCGTATTCTTCGCAATCTCAAGAAATTTCCTAAGAGTAGAAATGTCGGCTGGAAATGTCTCGAAGAATTCAGAGGAATCGAGGTTAGAGAAAATTTGGAAAAAAATACATTTTATATAATCAATTTTTTGGTTCCTCCGTGTAAATTTTTAATTCGCTCGAACATTGGAGAAAGTTTCGTTGGAAAGCGGTGATTTCGTAGAAATAATGATATAGCGCCACCATTTTTGGCAAGAAATAGGAGTAGAATGCAGTGGAAGAAGTATGTGATCCTCGGTAATAGCCAAACGGCTCTCGCAGCTTCCTGAAAAACTTTCGACTCCAAGGTGAGTCTCTCCTTTCTGTTTTTCTCCGTCTCTGTATCCTTGTATTTTTCGTACACTCCGTATCCTTTCTCGTCTGTTTCTCTATCGATTTCCATCTTCTATATCCTACTCTTATTCGCCGGCTTAAAACATCGCTTCTTCGTTCGTCAGACATCCTACGAAATCCCACTGAAAATACCACGTTGGAGTATTTTGCTGATATCGTTATCAAATACTAAATTCTTGATCAAGTTACAAATTCATAAACTTCTCCGCAATATATTTTACACCCAGCTACTTTATTCCCTATTTTTGTATAATGTTTTCTATTCTTTCGTTTCGTATGCGTGTATATGAGACATAATTTGTCTCAATCATGAAGCAACGGCGTCAAACTACGTCTTCGCTCGTTCTTCCATCCTCGTCTCTGGCTCGCCGAGTTCACGAAACATTCTCAAGCACCAAGAGAAGTTACTTCGATGATCAGAATGGCCAACAATATCGATGCTACATCATATCAGCCCCCAATTTCAACAGGAAATAGCAACAAGTTTTTTTCGCGCGCCATTCCACGCCAGAGTCGAGGAACGGACCGAAGTTTCCTGGTGGATCCGTTGCTCTCTCTCGATTTTGCCCGGCCACCGGGTCTCTGCCCCTCATCCCTTCTGCTGTCCCATTGTTTCTCTTCCTCCCGAAGGCTTAACGGCTCTTTTATCGTTGGGTCTTTCTTCGATCGCGCGCGCTACGGGTGCAACCGTTATAAAAGCTGCAGGCTTGCAATGTAAGAAACGCGCGATCTCAGCGCGTTCTCCGAACGGGAACAATGGAAAATGGAGCCATCCAACAATCCACGCGCCACCCCGTCCCTCCGTACTGCGACATTTCCCTTCTCTTGTATTTCTATAGATGGCCCCCGCAGATTCTTCCTTCAGATTATTGTAAACATTCTACGAACGGTTGTCGTCGCGCGCCCGCTATTGTATCGCCGCGAGACACAGCCGGAAAATTGAGAAGCGGGATCAGATCGGTGGCGATTTTTTAATGGTGGAATTCCTCGTAATTTTTAACTCTGCTCGAATTTTTTTTCTTTTTTTTTTTTTTAACTCTGCGATACCATCAACGTTGCTGTGGTTTTTGCCTATTTTATTCCTCTTATTTGACTCCATTGTCGTCGATTACGGCGTCTCGGTATTATCGGAGCAATAATTTTGCTTTCTTCCGTTGATTCTGGTTTTCTGCGCGACTCTTTGAAGGAAAATGAAAGGAGTGATCGAGATGCTGATTTCGCTGATTTCCTCTAGTTATCGGTGTTTCCTGGTTGTTACGGGAATTTGGAAATAGACGATATCAAAGCTTGGAAATTTAGAGGCGTTCTTCAGGTGAGTTTTCAACATCGTTCGCGGAAGAAAGTGAATGGGCTTTTACGGTATTCTCTACATTTATAGAATGAAATATTCTAACCATAAGAGATATTAATTTAATACGATAGTTTGAGAAATATTGATTTAACGGGGTATATGCTAAGGAATATTGGCCAAATATTTAACAAATATTAATTCAGTAAAATATTCGAAGAAATATTGCTGCTTCGATTACTAGTTACGACGACGCTTAAATAAAAGATGTCGAGTGTCTTAACGATATTCAGAGCTCGTTAAAAAGTTCCAGAATTCATTAAACACTACAATTTTCGTTTCTTGCGTGCGTTAATATTAAACTATTTATTAGAAGACATCAATTATGAAGCTGCAAGGAATAGGAGATG
The DNA here is from genome assembly GCF_041682495.2 of Bombus fervidus. Taxonomy (NCBI): domain Eukaryota; kingdom Metazoa; phylum Arthropoda; class Insecta; order Hymenoptera; family Apidae; genus Bombus; species Bombus fervidus. Next base: position 12,165,561 of record NC_091525.1, on the reverse strand, counting down.
AATAAAATAAATAATTCAGAAATGAAGTCTAAATGCGAAAGAGCAAAGGCAAACGCTTTTCCCGCAAGCCAAACGAGAAACGAAATTCAGCTTTTTCCCCATCGATTGCCACGGCGAAGGGAGGAAAGCGAAGCGAAGCAAAGGAGAGAGCAAACGAAAAGAAACCGTGGAATCTAAGGAAAAGACGGCCACATAAATAAGTCGGTAAGACAGCACGGAGAGACGGGAAACGCTTCCGGATGTAATTCTCCAAATAGGTTCCGGTTTCGGTTCCACTCGACCGAGCGTGACCAGGCACGCGCATCGTCCAGCTCGCGGCGCGACGAATTCACGACATTTTTGCGGTTCACAGAGCCAGAAAATGGTCGCATAGGCCATACTGTTTCCACTTCTTCGTTGCTGGTGTCCGCGAAGAATAATTTCCATTGACAAAACCGCCAAGCTCTATTAAAGATCCATGCTAAATTACTTCAGCTTCTTCGTTTCTACTTTTTTCCGTTCATCCCGCGAAGAATCTCTCAGAAATTTCACCAACACTCGGTATCTTCTCATTTCGCAATTTTCCGTGTCCTGATTGAAGTGGTTTTATGCGTGAATAGATATCGAGAAGATTACGCTAACATAATCCAGCAAAAACCGATGGTGAATTGATCGAAGAAAGCAATCGGTTCCATCTCGTTGCAACTTCAATTTCCCAACGCTCGAAATAGAAGAGGGAGGTAGATGTAAAGAGAGAAAAAAAGAGAGAGAGAGAGAGAGCGATAGGATTCAGAAACGTCATATACGCGACGTTCTAGTAGGGGATATCATTCATTGTCTCCGTTACCTTTTCTCCCTTCTCTAAGGAGTTCAAAGAGCTAAAAACCTCTCAAACGCGAAAAAACTCATCGCGGTAATAAGTGGTCGTTGCGTTGAAAGAATAACGTTCAGGCAGCAGCAGAGTCTCGCTAGCCTTTGTGAGAAACCTTTCTAAAATGCCCGACGCGAATGAAATTAAAAACCATGTAAAGAGGGAACGTCCCCGTGGACGTAGACGTGTTTAAAAAAGAATCTGCAAAGGAAATCTCCGGTGGCTCTTTTCCGACGATAAAAACATCCACTTGATTCGAAATTGTCTCTTCTTACGAAAATTCTCCATACGTTGGAAACATTTGCGGAACAGTTCGTGGCTGGTTTCGAGAGAACCGATATGTGGGTCGTTTAAGGAATTACATACGCAACTGACTCTCTTTAAATTTCCCTTTTCTACAGAGATCCTTTCAGATATCAGCATCATCTCCTCTTACATCCTTGGTTATTTCGGGAACATTCTCTTCTTTGAACTCAGACATTTGCATGCATATTTCTTCGTGTGATTTTTACTCCGTTTCAAATATCGCGTATCTTTCTGAAGATTTTAGATTTATCAGAGATTAGATTATTTATCAAAGATCGAAGTGAAAGGAAACACGAAAAGAGGAGAGGAGAAGAGGAGGAAAGCAGAGAAAAGAAGCGGTCTACAATTTTAATTCAGCAATTTAGATGACAAAAAGGAGCGTGAATTCCATTCCGTTCGATGTAAAAGCCTCCGGTACCTTTTATGATCCAGCAGAATCGATCGAATTCACCTGGAACAATGAAATCGTTCGGAAACGAGGAACGGAAGGACACCTGGCGCAAAAATCGAAAACGCTCGTCCGACTCGCGATACCACGCGCTCGCTATAGTCGAATTACCGTCGCGTTCCCGTTCCTCTTCGATGAACCAACGAGAGTAAAAAAAAAAAAAAAAAAGAAACGTTTCTCCCCGATACCGGAAAAAGAGAATTAATATGAAAACCGCAAGGGGTGCCGCAAAACGGCCTGACCATGCTCGTTCGCAATAATCGACTCTGGTACGAGCGTTGCTGCTCTCAATTCCCGCGAATGAATTCAATCGAATTCGACCGATTGACGTTGCCCGGTTCGACCGGCTTCTACGAATTTCCGCGCCAGCAATTGTGTCATGCCAAATTTCGAAATGATGATCGTTTATTTCACCGTGACCCGCGGAATGCGAATCTTCCTCGGGGCTCAAGCTTTTCCTGAATTTTTACAGAGGATCAGAGCGTGTTTTTCTATGCAAATTCGTATTTTCATAGGCACGCGTAAAGGATTCAATTTTTTGCTCGAAATGTAGAACCCATCGCGATCATTTCGAGACCGACGAACTTGAAATTCGACGAAGACAACGGTAATCTTATTGCCTTTTTAAAGGAAACCAAAGTTGGAAATCGACGAAAAGCTGCAACAATTTATCTGCTTTTTTAAATGTCGAATATAGGCATAACGATGAAATAAGTTAATGAACTAATCAGCGAACACGCTGATCGTCCATAATTGGTTTCTAATGATCATAACTCGGTAATTCAGGTTTAATAGCCATGAGTGGTTTATTGCTACTCTGATTCAATTAATTACACCATTAATCGCGTAATAATCGTAGCTAATTTCTTGCTAATTGAGATGTGATTCCGTATTACACCGATACCTATCCAGCGTGACATCTATCTACATTTTTTCTCTTTTCTTTTTTCTACGCTGTATATATATAAAAAAAAGCATGGGATTGAAAACTCTTTGTATCTCTTGTTTCTTTTTTTTTAAGAAATGTGCCTGACGCGATACGTTCCACTACTACTTTGCACCACAGCTTCTCCTTTTTCCTTCTCTTATCGATAAACATTTCTCTTCTTCTGTTGTCGTGCGCATCATATTTTCTTGTTACAATTTCTGATACCTATTTCCCTCGGAACACAGTCAAGACACACCGTCATTCAAAGGAGAAAACTTTCTCTTCGTAAAGCAATTGAGAAATGTTTCTTCTTCAGAGAAACTCTCCACGACAAAACAAGTGCATACGATGTTGTAAGAATTGAGAAGCGGAGAAGGTTCGACGTAGCAAGATCAAAACGAAGTCACACGTAACATACAGTGACTGACGAAAGCGTTAAAATACTTAATATCCTACGAGGTTTATCTATATGATCGATAATTGACCGATTAGATCTTGCGATCTCTAGGAAATATTATGTGCGTATTAAACGCCTCGTAATTTCCATAGAATTTTCTGTCAAACTTGTTGAGGCTATTAGATGTATGTGAACAAAGGAACGCGTGGATAAATTGTAAGATAGAAAATATATTTTAAATACTGAAATGTAAATACAAATCGGAATATAATTGAGCTGATCCAGTTGAGTCTACAGTTTATGGTCTGCCTTCAACGTAGTCTTTTGTCTATACGCTGTCGATGGCTCCGGTGCTTGAGAAAACTCAAACACTTTATCAATATAATTATCATAGTCGAATGTTGATGAAGTTTCAAAGTGCTTCGTACAACGTACATGATACTTCACATACGTGTAATTCGTAAAAGTGTTCGAATACGTTGCGATTCTGTGTGCGCGGTTCTAGCGGAAACATATATGTATATCCCAAGGCAACGATACCACCGTGTAACATATTATCATTTAACGAAAACTAGCATGAACTCTCCGCCGTCGGAAACAACCAGCCATCCTCGATGACACGCAAAATTTCGCTCGCAACACGGTGAGAAATGGAGGCTCGAAATGGAACACGGGGGGTAGTTTCGCTCTCCATGATAACGCTTGTTGTGTAACGAATCAGCTTAGGAAACACGCTGGATAATGAATGAATAATTCGCTTTAATTGAGTCCCGACACTGGTTGAATCATACGTAAACCGGTGACCGTTAATTAATTACGAAACACGCCTCTCTTTAAATCGTCCACCAACTAATGGACCCGTTCGCAAAATCAGAAAAACTCAAAATACACCGTTCACCACGTCATCGAAATACAACGGTGCAAAAGCGAATTGATTAGTCAACCGTCTGTAATTCGGATAACGTAAAAAAGCGTTTTGTTGAGGTGGTCACCACTTCTGAGAAAGCTCTACATCTGGTCTATTTAGTTTTCTCAAGTATCGAAGCCATCGACAACGTATAGACAAAAGATTGTGACGAAGGCAGATCATAAACAGTAGACAGGCGATGCGGATCTGAACCAGCTCAATTATATTCCGATTTGTATTTAAACTTCAGTATTTAAAATATATTTTCTACCTTACAATTTATCCACGCGTTCCTTTGTTCGCACATCTAATAACCTCAACACGTTTAGCGTCTCGTTCAAGAAATATTCGTTCAATTGGTGACGATCGAATCGCTTCGACGAGCGAGCAACATTTCTTGAACGTTATACTTTTAACTTTGCAATTCGTCAACCATCGACATCCGACTCTATCCTTTTTTTACTCTTTTTTCTCCGGTTTGTCTTTCTTCTTCGAAAAGAGTACATTTTTAATCCAACCTTGAGAGAAACGAAACACAGTCGACAGAAGCATTTTCCGCTAAAAGTTGGAGAAGGTTCCGGTTTAAACAGGTTCCCGTTTCTCTAGCGCGTCGCCCATCAGTCGACGGAACAAATAGAAACGAACGTCGACGTCGTCTTTGCTCAACACTTCTGGTCGAATCGGAATCGTGGAACACCGAAGGCATCCGCAAAACGCGTGACGGTAAACAAGCGAGCAGAGTGCGGAGAGAATCGCGTCGATCCTTAATTCGGAGCGACATATTGAAGCACGGAGAAGAGGATAAGACGGGTTTTACATTAAAGTCGAATCGTACACTGGCTCGATTTAATAGAAGGGAAAAAAGAAGCAACTCGCTTCGCTTCGTTATGTTGATAATTAGCGAGGGAGTTGCTACAGCTTTAATTGGACTCGTTCCCAGTTCTGTTTTTTCCTACGATTGCCCAAAGAGATGAACTTACCGTAGTTAGTACTTGAAAGAGATTCGTGGATACCGTGGAAGAGTTGAGATAGTACGAATAAAGAAGGAATAAAGAAAAATTAATATATTTGATATGGGTAATTGCGTATGAAATTAATTGGATTAAATTGTACGCAATTATTCGTAGAAATTAAAAAGTAATTATAGAAAGAACGAATAGAAAGAAGAAGGCAGATTGTCGTAGGAAATTTATGTTTTGTAGAGATATACAGTCTCTGTAGTATAAATATCTGCAAGAAGGAATACGGTATGGAAGTCTCATTAGCGTAATGAGCACTGCCTTTGCTCGCTAGAAAATTAACTGGCATCTGAATTATGGTGTTTCGAATTTCTAAATTGTTTCTTACTTACGTAGCCTGTCCTCGTTTTCGCTCTTTGGACGTGTCAAGCGAACAACGAAAACGTTATCATCACTTTTATCGATTAATCTTCTGCGTGGAAAAAATTCGAATTCCCGCTTTCAAAAATGAAAAGCATCATTCATCGATCAATCCTCTCCACGGAAAATTCGAATTTCACCCTTCAAAAAGTACAAACACATCGTTCATTGATTACCACTTGCCACAAAAAAGTTCAAATTTCCTTCTACAGCAGCTAGAAAATTCCCCGTCGATGAAATCTCTTTTCCAGAAAATTTGAATTGGCACCTTCTGAAATTGGAAAACGCTATTCGTGTCGGTTAACCCTGTCCGTGAAAAAATTCGAATACCCGTTCTCCAAAATTGAAAATTCCTGCTATAAAAAAAAGAAACACCCTTGCTCCCACTTCTCTGGTAAAATCTTCCGAGTTGCACGAATGCGGTGGATCAACGATAATGCGCTCTCTAATAAGCTTTAAGCCGCGATAGAAAATCTACACACCTGATTCTCCCCCTCCAAAGTATTTAACACCCTATATACGAAGGGGTTGTAAGCTTGTCTACGAATTTATTCGCGTCTCTTCGCCTCCTGTTATCGGCCTAGCGGCCAGATCGGATTGCGTGCTTCTGCACGTACTACGAGACCGAATGGCGACAAATCAGGATCAGATGTGGAAAGAGGGTTGCTCGTGGTACTTGGAAACCAGTCATCCTAGGAAATCGAACGTCGAGCAAGCGATCGGTATATAACAAACAAAACGTAAGAAGGACGAGACTCGAGCGCACGGAAGCTTCTTAGGCGTCGCGAGCCATCGTCGTGAACGAGTGCAGCGATTTACCATTTTGAAAATATACGCCGCTGGAGGGTAGTTTTAGAAACGTGTATGCGAAACCAGGGAACGTTACCGGAATTCATACAGGTCATGATAGATGGACTCGACTGGCATAGGAAACGCGAAGCTTCCTCGCGTTGAGTTTTTGCAAATTTCGCGGAATTCTCGCTCTTGGAGAGAAGTGGGAAAGCTGTTTACTCTCTCGAGGGTTGTTCTACCGTGGAACGTTTAAAAAATTGTCACGTAGACTTATTCTCTCTTTTTCTATTTTCCTTTCTTTGTCTTGTAGAAACGTTCGCTTTGATTTCCATCGAATTGTTTGCGAACGACGTTTCCGGAAAAGCGTCACGTACGTCTGTCTCTCGTCTTCTACGTACTCCGTTAGAATGAATTTTCACGAAACGATCGTATCGCGAACAGAGTGGAACGAAATGTGGAGGGAAAATTGGTTTGCGCTATTCGTGACTTCCGATACGCTACGTCGCCTTTTATAGCGACATTTAAGCTGTTAAAATTTGAATTCCATCGATAAATTCATCGAGGCGTTAGAAATTTTCGTGAGATCTATCGAATTCTTCTTTCGTTTCGAAAGCAACCTTCGATAAAACATTCGAGAGAAATTAATTTTCTTGATCTAGAATTGTAGAGGCAATATTTTTTCCATGCTCAAAGGACAATCGCATAGTTGTGATTTTTTCGTTTCGTCCTAGTAAGAAGTCATTCAAAGAGGACGGAACGAAACGTGCTCGTTAGTAGAAGAGAGGTAGAGGGATGTTTACGAATCGATCGGCGATAGAAAGGAGAATTGGTTCCTTTTCGACGCACGCGACTGGCATTCGTTTCTTAAAACGAGCCGTGATATACACGTGTCTATCGATAAGCAACCTAGTTCGTTCGCACGACCGTACCAGAAAAAGAACCTCTGATACCAGAACTTTGTCGGAGATCGTGACACCCCGGACACCTCGTTTGCTCAGTTCGAGTAAACTAGCTCTCTTTTCAGTTGACGAAGCTTCGACAAATTGTTCCACTTAGAAGAAGCAAGAGAATTTTACCGAAATTCTTTCATCGATCCTTTTCTTCTGAAATAAAATCTTTGCTTGTATACCTTGTGTCGAGTTATTACCAAGCAGTGGAATAATTCATAGATTCAACGTATTGGGAAACTCGCGTTCAAATCAGGAAGAAAGGAACGTGCTCTTTTATTCGTAAATATTTTTTCGCCCAATCGCGGGAAGACGCGATCGCGTTGAAGCGCGTCAACGGGAGTCGTAAATTCCCTTTACGATTATAACAATCGACACCATGAACAGGTCGATCCCCTTATTTCTTGTGGGATAATAAGGATGTTTGTTGTGTAATAAAACTGTAATCAACAGTTTTATAAGATTTATATTTTCAACAATTTATTACACTTATTATTGCGCCCTGTCGGAAGATATATTTGGTAATCGTATACTTGCTAGTTGCTTCGTATAAGCAAAAAGTAGATTAAGTTAATGTCGCGTAGACCATAGTGAGGCCTAAGTTTGCAGCAACGGTAGATGACTACGTGGAGATTGAAAGAACAATAGATTTGACCGATCTAAATGTGTAGCGATAGTAGATGACTACGCTGAGATGGAAAAAACAGTAGATGACTGCTCTAAGGATAAGACCGTTAACTTAACTACACGAAGATTGGAAGAACAGTAGAAGACCCGTCTCGTATTATTAAGGAGGAAAGCTCGGTGTGGGTGTGCCTTTTTGAACTAAGAACGCGGATTCGTTGTTCACACTTTTCGGTAGAAAAGCGAGGGTAACGATCCACGATGCCCATTGGTTATAGCCAACGTTAATAAATAAAAATGTGAGGAGAAAGTCTGCTGCAGATGTGGCTCATGGGTGCCCTTGTTCATGGGAAAAACCTGTTATTTCGCTGGACAAACATCCGCTTTCTCCGTAATTTGTAAGGGCGTGCAATAAACATAAGGACTGTTTTAAGGACCATCCATAAACCGAAAATACTTATATGAATAGAGATTAAGCTAAAAAGATTCGGTTTATAGTGGTTCCTTAGGTTTATTGCGGGTCAGTGTAACGATGTGTAGGTCTTGCATAGCGACGAGACCATCTCACGCGATGTAACAGTAAGACAGCAAAAAACTACAATTAAAACGTAACCTAATTGCGACACGAGTTCCATTAATAGATATAACAGTTTCCAATAATATCGAATTCTTTAATAAAATGTCTGTCATAGACAACATTCTCCCATAAATTAAATTTTCCCTCAACTATTCTAAAATTTCAAAGCGAACCAGAAGAAGCGAAATGGGGTGGCAATTCCTTCACTTCGATCGGTATAAAATCGCGCACGACTGGTGTAACAAACTAATTGACTTCTTCGTTAGTTTCCAGTTTGCCTTCTTCCTCTTCTGCTCGCGGCCACGATTCTACTAGCCGAGGTGAACAATTTGCCAACGATGAATAAAGAAACGAGTAAAATCCGCGATCGCTTCTCCCTCTATTACAATGAAAATCTCGTCTTTGCCCTGAGGAGGGCTGGTAACGAGCTCCGATTCCGGACTAGTAACGCAGTAAAGGAAACACCCCGGTACCATCGTCGACGATACTACCCCTTCTCTTCCATCTTTCGTCGTACAATACCTCGATCGAGTCTCGTTATCGGCCTATTTCTCGTTCGTTACCTTCCGTTGATTTGTATGCGGCTTGCGATTGTCCCTCCACCTAATTCTCGTATTTTATATCCCTTTTGTTTCACCTTTTCACAATTTCGAATTAGTTTTCGACGATTTTACAGTGCTACTACTTCCTTACTGCTAAACTTCTTTGCTTCGAAACTACTTTACTAATTGATGTAATTTTGTATGAAGTTCCTTTCGAGAATATACTATATCTTTTGGTATTTATTTATTAAAAGTAAACAATTTGTATCATGGGAATGGATCGCATGTACTCTTTGATCTTTTGTCCCTTGCGTGTCACCGTGCTTCGAATAAAATGAGCGTGAAGGGGCTACAGAGATGGATAGAAAAGCGGTACGTCGTTGGCGTCGATTAAGTTAATTTCTAGAAATGTTTGATTGCTTCGAGTTAACGTTTATCGACGCTTTACTATCACTAACATTATTTACTGCTCTTCGCGTGGAAGCGACTGTGAAGTAAACAGCAAGTGGAATAAAACGGTCGCTGATCAGATAATAATCCTATACACGATCTCGTAAAAGTTATCGTAGAATAACCACTAAGTAGTACAGGGCAATCAATGGTCAGCCAGTAATCCTACATGAAACCTACATAGAAGTAACTGTGGGGTAACCAGCAAGTAGTTGCAGAGTATCACAAAACAGACACTAATGCTAGGTTCTGTATAAAATCTACGATGAACGTGAAATAACGAGCAAGTAGTACAAGACTATCGCATGAACTATGGTATGAACGATCGAGTAGAACAAGACGACAACTGGTCAGACAACACGGCTGTACACATATCCTGGAAGCTGTTGTAGAGAAACAAGCTAGTAAAATAGGACGATATCTGGTCAGACTACTGCCATAAACGAACCGAAAGACACGGTATATCATTAAGCGTGTTGATGAAGATGGAAATGGAATTGTTGGAAGATCGTTGATCTTAGATCAGACGTCGGGATATCGGACAGAGAATAATCCTAAATTCCCATTGGAACAATGCTAGGGAAAGAAGGACACTGGCGGGGTACGATGGTATTATGTTTGCATACTGCATCGGAAAGGCGCATTCTCCTTGGATGCAGCTTGCACCCGTCTTGAATATTCATGCGAGTCTCGTAACCGATGGAAATGTCAATGCGCGAGACAAGCTTCGTACGAGGAACGTCAGGGAAAGAAAAATAGAAGAACGCAACAGAAACGATGTAATTGCGTTTTATATATTTCTTTATCTTTTTCTTTCAAAATTTATTATTCAAAAGAGAGGTATTCCACGGTCGATTCTACAGCGTCGCGTAGAAATCACGACAAGAGGCGACGAAATCTAGACGAATTAGCGGATCTCGCTTCAAGAATCTTTGGCCACTTCGTTTTGTCGATGCGGTTAGTAATTATCAGAGAGGCTTCTAATTTGTACAGTTTTTACCCTTAATCAGCGTCCGGGTTGTACAGAGGCTCGTTAATTAACAAAACCCGGTCGCAAGGTTCGGCTTGAACGTGCGCCTCGACCTGGAAACATCATATCTCTAGGCAAACCAAGGGGTAGGTGATTAATCAACGCGTCGCTGACTTAATATAGTCATCCGCGGACTATCCTTCGAACGTTCTACCACGGGGAAACGAAGGAACGGGGTAGAATATGCAAATCTGGTCCTCGATGAATCATCGAGCGACCGAGTAGTCTGAGCGATAAAACTCGAGCCTCGAAAGGAGCTCGTCTTTCGTTCGTACAGACCGATAAGGGTGAGAGGGTTGAAAGGGGGATGGGAACGAAGGAATTCCGGACACGTACAACGGGTACGGAGCACGAAGGGTTTACAAAACGGTCGGAAGATGAAAGAATCGCTAAAAGGAGACATCGTTCGACCCGTTGAAAACGAAATAAAACCCGCTCCGAGTCGGTTTTCTCTGCCCACTCTTACGTTCCTCTCTCGTTCTTCTTCGTCCGTGTTTCCCGTGAAACCAGCAAGCAGGATCGAATGTCCGAGGCCAACGTGCCTCTGGGAATCCTTGCTCGTTTCCTAGTGCGTCGAACGAGACCGACGTAGAAAGACTTCTTCCGAGGGAGAACAGAGCAAAAGCAGATAGATGACGAACCAACCGTTGAAACACGAGAGAGTGGAACAATCGGAGAAAGGGGGTGGAAGTCGATGAGGTCTTCGAACTGCGCGAATACCGACCTACCACTTTCCACCCCTCGTTCTTCGTTTCTGCATCCTTCGTGCTCCGATTTCAAAACGAAGGAGCGACGAGGACGAAAAAGAAAGAAGAGAGGCGCGGATTGAAAGAAGACGGATAGAGGAAGAGAAATCAAAAAGGAAACAATGTATCGTCGACGAAGGCGCATCCTGAATACCCTATGGCTTCCAGCAAATCTTTCGCCTGGTCTACTTTCGCGTTCGTGACCGCGCCATCGTTTGATCCTAGACGACTCGAAAAGACGGTAGAATAGAGCTTCCGCTTGTGGACACTCGAGTCTCTGAATCGAGTACACGAACCTAGCAATCAATGCATCTCGCTTGCCGGATGATTATTACTAGGCCACGTCCGCTAACAGATTTTCTCCTTCTCCTTGCCAGATCTCCGATATCGTCGAGCTGGTCATTAACCCCGGTGCTCCAGTTCCGCGGTTTCCGCTAGAGAAACCGCACTGCCTACCGAGTTCTGACCTTTGTTAGGAGAAGTACAACCCTTCCTGTATAGGCTATGCCGGAATCTTAGGAGCTCTGTTTGCGGTATGAAGAAGGATAGATGCGAAATGGGGATCCCTGATCACAAGGTATTAAAGTCTTGATGTTTTCGAATTGAGTTGAGGTTTCAAGTATTTCGTATAACTTTTATAACGTGAATTTGTGACAATATAATTGACGCTATTAATGTTCGTTCATAGTGCGTATGATTCTAGTATTATCCGGCTTTTATTCTTTTATTTTATTTTCAATCGTTCCATTGTATCCATCCAATCGTTCCAAATTGTATAATTTTCACTATCTGCCACGAAGAAACGTTTCTACAGAATTTTCCGCTACGAACTAAAATAATTCGCGCCTTAATTTTGTCGTAGAAAGGGATAAAATTTTCCAGTCGAATTTTCTTCTTTTTAACGTTCCTGCATCGCGCCATCTATCTCCGATATATTAGCTCGATTTCTACTTGCCATAATCTATTTTCAATTAATAATCTATGACCAGAGATCGACGATTTATAAGCACCGGGATTGTTGAAAGTTCACGCGCTAAGACGATTAATTCGTTGTCGGCGTTTCGACCGCAGAGCTCTCGTCGCGCGGCTCGTTAAACGATGTAACCGACGAGCGGATAATTCGATCAAGTAATTCAGAATAATTGGCTGAGCAGGAGCGCGAGCCAACTTTGGCCTGTTCGCGACAAATGCAGTAATAAGAAAGCTTGGACCCGGGGCTAACGGCCGGATGCAATTAGCAGCTTCGAATTGACGTCGTTAGATTAAGAAATTTCGTTTACTGTCGTCTCTGCAGACGCTTGTCGAAATGGAGAACAATGAAGAACAATTCGACAGCAGACGTTTTCGACAAAATCGAATGAATTGTTCCATGATCCTTTGTTCGCTGTGTTCAATTCTCATAGATTTATGGGGGGAATTTTTGTTAAGGATATAAATTAAAATTTATTTTGTAGAATTTTATTATTTCATAATACTAATTGATTGGATGAATTGGGGTTTAGGATGAATTGGAATGAAAAATATTTCACTTTTGAAATATACCGTATATAGATAGATTAGAAAAATCTGCTCTCTTTATGAGCAGTACATAGCCATTTGTATTTCTGTGTTCGAAAATAAATGAATATCATTTCTGACCAAATAGCGAACACCGAATGGCAAAGTTTAATGGTCGTGGGTACGCTATTTATGACTTTGCATTTGCAACGCGTCCACGTCGTTCATTGCGTTTTTACGGGTAACGCAAACAATGTCCCGTAGATCTTTTACTTAAACGTTCCACGTCGTCCCGTCGATTGCTACCGAGAAATCCTATTTAACTGGGCGTAGTGTCAGAAATCTCGAATCGACCACGCTCGATACGAAAGAAACTTCAAAAAATTTCGCATCGAAACCCAATCAATTTCACCGATATAATTCTGCGTGGCTTTTATAAAAGGATAAGAAGAAGAAAAGAGAGGTATCAGAATCCATCAAAACGAGTGCCTATGAAAGAATGCCTTTATTTTATAACCAGAAAACCGTGACCCGTTCGAAGCAATCCTTTCGAAGGATCCACGAAGAGGTTGCACAATCGGCGAATTAGATTCTCCGTTCCACACGGCTCGAGACGGTTCGTTTTCGAGCGTGACGGCGAAGGAGAAAACGGGGAAATTGAATTAGAACAGCGGGGATCTCGGGCGAGACGCGCGCCTCGCGCAGCCACGTTGAATTAAGAATTTACTCGGGAAGTTTCCCCTTAAACAACCGGGCCAGCCTTCCGTTCGCACTGAGGAACGTTGGATCGCTTCTCCCCGAAAACGAAATAAGAGTATCGCGTGCACAGCTCCGTTTCTACGTTCTACCTCCATCTTCCATTCTTTCTTCCTTCCTTTCTTTCTTTTGTTCGCAAGAACGACAACAAGAAATTGGAAAAACTACGAGGAAGAAAGGAGAGAGTTGTAAATAAAAGAAGGGACAATGGGGACAACGCGCAACCGCAATTACCAGATTAAAGTCAAAGTGCTCTATCTAAAGTCTATGCTTTCCTTTCGAGCGAACGTCGAACGAATCGCAGCATCGACGGTGTATGCATATATAAGACAGAGGAAGGAACAATTTCTTCATTGAGAGAAGTTCGAAGAAAGCATAAAACACGTCGTTGTTGTGTGTTTCCGTGCTGGAACAGGGGAGCGTGGATTTATTCAATCTCGTCACCTTTCATATTCTAACAAGCTGACCTGGGTTAAGGAAGTGACAGAATAGAGACAAAGACTGGCACGATTAGCAGATTGAAATTAACGAGGTGTTGTATACGTATTATCTATATTATAAAATAATCTGTTCATATATTATGATAATTCGTTAGTCGGGAAGTTAGCGTCGATGATATAAATTCACAACCACGAAAGCTTTCAAACACGACGCCAAAAATATTCAATTATCTTTATAAAGTCATTTGCATAAAAGTGTCACGCAAACGTGAAACGATACGTGAAGAAAAATGTGGAGAATAGCTCTGGAAGCTACAAAAGGATATGGTTCGTATTGTTCCATATCGATCTCATAAAATCGAACTTTAAACATACCGTAAACGATTCTCGATCCTGGTCGTCATCCTCGAAAGAAGCGTCGAGTCATCCATTCTCCGTAAAAATGACGCGGAGAGAAATCGCGGTTCGGTCGTGAGAAATATTATTTACATTCCATCGAGTAAGCAAGCGACGGGACTGAATTTCAATATCGAACTTTCGCGAGACGAGTGTTTGGAAACTCGTCTGCATGTAGAAAGAGTCTCGAGAATCGGCGTGTGTGTACATTCCGGCGCGTGTTCGTCGCGATTTGTCTACGTACGTATCCAGTCTCGTTCTCGAGACTCGAATCAGTCGACTGGAAAAGCCATGGATCGAATAGGAACGGATTCAGAAAATTCTGCGAACCAACTGCTGGCTAGAGAATCCCGTTAAAACCAGAGAAATCCGATGAAAATGTACAAAAAATTCGGTCAACATTCGAGATGTCCAAAGATAGGGTGTATTAAAAGCGAATTGGAGGAAATATTCGAGGGATTTTTCCAGATTGCAAAGGGATAATAAAAGAGATTGGATTATAAATGTCTGTTGAGTAGAATATGTTAAGAAAAGCTAAAGAACTAGACTAAGAGACGAAGAATAAAAGCAAAAGTTAATCGAAGAGTTTTAAATACCACCGGTTAGATAATGTTACCGTTATTGGCATTAATTGTCCCAAGGAGCACAAACTCGAAATCCTAGTAAGGTCTTGGAAGAGCGGACAAAAGTTACGGTAACGATGCAATCGCTGGCAGGCTGTAGAGCCGCGTTAAACTACCCCCCATTTTGGGGAAGGATCGCGAGTAATCCTTGCTCTTTGCTGCATCAGCAGGTTCTGCTCGTGGAACGACGGGGTCGAACCAAATCTGCAAACGCAACTTGGAGAATCGGCGTTGCTTCTTCCAGACGAGGATCAACTTCGAACCAAGGGTTATTTACCCCCTCTGATCGTGCATAGTTTTTAACTTTCCTCTTTGAACTTGCTCAAATTGAACTTTCCTTACAGGGATCATCGAGAATCATTGTCAGATCCATCGCGTGTATATTTCGTTTAGAATTCGTCACTGATTGGTCTCGTTAAAATCTCGTCGATGCTCGAATGGTTTCGCAACCCCCAAGAAACTTACCCCCCACTATCAGCAGCAGCTGGAACAGGGCACGTCGCACTTTCCCGCACTTCCGTCGAACGTCTTTATCCATTCTGGGGATCCTGGTAGCGCTCGTAGATCCTCGAACGACGATCATCGGCAATGTGGATGTTCTCCGCGACTTCCGTTCTCCGTTATTGCAACGTGGCGAACAGTGTCAAGGGACGCGAGCCGCGCGGGCAAATGTCATCGGGCCCACTCGACTCTGACTCCGTGGTTTCTGTTTGCGCGAACAGTTGGCTACGTTACTGTCAGAAATCTGAAGAAATCCGTGCACAAAAATACACCGCGACACTGAGGGGCGCGCGCGCGCTCGGACGTTCTCGCCACTCACACGCCACGCGGACGCGACAGTTCCTGACTTGCAACTGACGAGGGATGCTGCACGAAGAGTTTGCGCCAGCCTCGCGCCCGCGCACAGAATCCTTACTCCCCTGCGCTCCTGGCACCCTAGGTCACTTAGTCACCCTTCCTCGCTGCCTCTTCTCGCTTCCACTATTCCAGCAACGAAGATCGAAAAGAGAAGGAAGATAGTTTCTCTTTTCGGTTTCTTCCTTCTTCTTCTATCTTTGCGCCACCGTTCACCCCGCTGTACGCTATCCGCCTCTTCGTCGCCCTCGATATCAACACGCTCTCACCCTCCGCACGCTTTCTGTGGCCACCCCTCTTTCTGCGCTCTTCCACAGTTGTTTCTTTCTACCATTGAATTTTCGACGATTCTATCTCGTTTTACCTGTGTTCCGTTACCGTGGACCCGTAGGAGAGAGGGCAGTTCGTCTCTTTTCGGTTCGTTTTCACCCCCTCTTTTTCGCCGCTTCTTAGTTAGTCCTACCTTTCTGTCTTCGTCCCCTTCAGGCTGGCGCGCATCCTTTCGCTGGCTGTATCTCAAACACTAAAGAGATTCTTAGGAAATTGAATTGAATCCCTCCCCGAGCTACCCTCCTCCGCTTGTTATTTCTCTTCTTGTCCTACCGCTTCCAGACGCTTGTCTCTCTCGTTGTTCGGGCTCTGTCTGCCGGTTGTTTCAACCCTTCCCCTCTCCACGTTTATTCGTTCTCCTCTTCGACGATCCGTCTTCGTCTCCTTTGCTCGTTCGTCACGTGACTCAAACTCTCTCGTCTTTGGATATCCTTTCTCTTTAACCGACCATCGTCACCTTCGCGCCATGGCTTCCACGGCGACTGATTGTCTCGCCGTTAAGCGGCAATTTATATGTTAACAGGGCCGATTCGGTCGAGAGTCATGCATACGTTTAAGAAAAGGGGTTGGCGATATAGAGGATGGGGAGGAAGGTCGCGTGACGACGTTCCAGGCACGACGATTCGCTCGTTAGTCGAGCCGACGATCGGCCCGTTCCACCGATAGCGATCTACCCCCATGCTTCCTCGCGCCCCTAAAGGTTATCGGCTACATGGAAATTCGAGCGAACTCCAAGGAGTACAAATAGTTCGACGAAAGGGGCTGAAGGGATTCGAGCGAGGTCAGAGATTTTACGATGGATTTCTTAAATCAAGGACAGGCCCCTAGTGTTTTACTGTTCTAATCTTCTGATTCGATATCGAGAATTATTTATTGCGGACAATAGGAGAATTTTAATAAACTCTTGATCATCGTGCTAAGTGTTTAATCGATGCTGATCTATTAAGAGCAATTCATGTAGAATGTTTATTTCTGTTCATTTATTTTATTGAATTTCCTATTTTTGATCTTCTTTTTTGATATACATATTGGATTTGTAAATTTTAAAAGGTTGTTGAATATTCTTCTGCGTCACTTCAATCCTACAACGTACTAAACGTTTGAAGAAATTTTTATGCAGAACTTTTATAGTAGTTTCATGTGTACAGACATTGCACTTCATTTTTGGATGGGACGCTTCATTCTTTGAAACGAATTTTACGATTTCGTAGGAGTGAATGTGTTTCTCATTTAGCTCTTGAATTTATCTTCGTAAAATGAGACGTTCGTCGGTCGCGACGATCTCACGCTAGGCATATTACTCGAGGGAAATAAAACTACGATGTGAAGTCGCGAAACGTGACCGTGAATTTCATTCGTGTCAAACGTCATCGATGTAGAAGATTGTGGCACGCACACCAGTACAGGAAGTTAAATTACAGGTGCACAGGGCGTGTTAACCGTGTAGTGAACGTGGCGGGACACGTTCGTGGATCAAAGCTAAATCGACGCGTGCAGGACAAATAGACGGGGCATTAGCGCGTCTTCGCTGTTGAAATCGCACCTTGACACGCGTCATTCCATTCACAGCATTTTGGATTACAACCTGCGACCTACGATCTTGTCGAAGACCTCTCGAGAAAGTTTCACGGCTGACATCTGTATCTTGCAATGTATTTTTCTTGGACAATTTTATAGAAAGTAGATCTTTTTGCATTCTGAAATTTCGTCAAATTATTATACGTTTCTCAACGCTACAGCATTTCCAAAACTTTTGCCCATCATTTCCCTGCCTGGTCCTTAAATCAAAAGTTAAGCTCAAGCTGTGAACAATCTTTCTTGATACTTTCCAAGAAATCGATCTCAACCATGTGATTACCGTTCGCATAACGAGACTTTGATCGTCAGCGAAAAAACGCGACACAGAGGATGGTTTTTGATCCAAGTGAGCGGGTGGTGGGCGAATAAAAACCGTGAATCCGCGCGGAAGTAGAGGCACACGAATTGGCCCGACGTCAACCGCGAAGCAGGTATTTTCACTTGAAAAGCGGGCGGGTCGAGTGAAAATAACGACGGCGAACAGAGTCGTAAAAAGTTGAGGGAGATTAGCCAGTCGTGGAATTAATACTCAAAGCTCGATTCGAGCGGCATTCGCCGATTATAAGCGTAATTCAACCGAACGTTGCACCTACTCTTTTGCTCTTTCACTCTCCTTCTCTTTCTCTTTCTGTTCTATTGGTTGTCGATTCTAGCTGCTTCTGGAAACAATCTGCTATCGAACTAATTAACTTGTTGACGTATAAAGAGAAATTTTGGAAACATTTCTTTTGCACGAGAAAGTTGGAAGAAAAATTGTCGAAGAATATGGAATATTATCATTAGGCAAATAAAGGATTCGACACGGCATCAAACTTGGAAATGTAACTGTTTCCTTTCAAAGATATACTTTCTAATCTTCGTGTTTTTTTTTTTTTTTTTTTTTTTTTTTTTTTTTTTTTTTTTGAGATACGTATAACTTTGTGCGCTAGACTAGATTGGCCACGTAGTAGTATTACACCTATGTGAATACGAATATATGGAAGTACGTGTGTGCGCGGCGTCTCGAAAAACAGATGAATGCAGCTGTTCCGTTGGCAGTCTGATATGGAAGATGGTGAGACAAAGAAAGTGTTGAGACGCGAGTGAAGATCCTGGAAATCGTTCATTAAATAAATCTAAAACTATTCTAATATGAATTCTAAGTGTTCCCTTACTTTTATTTCGGCAATTAAGATCCACAATTATCAATAATTTTTTTTTTTCAAAATGACGCGAGATAACACGTCACACTGAATTCTGCGTCCTGAAATCCTCGGTTCTAATCCGATTTATCATCGCAAATTCGAGATTACGAATCGTTGGACGACCAAAAATTGGGGAGAATGTAACACAACATGGCGGGTGATTCGCAGAAGGATTACCACAACCGCGAGGAGCATTAGCGTCGCGTATAGAATGGAGGACGGGCTACGGTGGAAAGGGTTCGGTTGAAACGCAATTTAATGCAATTTCTCGTTTAGTCGGAACTTTTAAAGTTGTTAGCGGCAGGTTGAGTGGCCCTTTCTCGTTTCCGCGATGCACGCATACGCGTTGCTAGTCTCTGCACCCTCTCAAACCTCTCGTGAAGTGTTCTATTGTTCTCAACAGAGTTCGAAGTTAAACTTTTGAGGTTTAGTTGAGAACAGCGTGATTTTCTTTGCTTTATTGCATTCGGAATTTTTGTTAATATAACAAATTCTTCCGCAAAAATGTTGTTTTAATCATTTTACCATGATAAAGAACTTGATATTTGTTTTTAATAATATGTAATCTTGTTTACAAAAGTTTATTATCCTTTTAATTGGTTCGATGATATTCTCGAAACAATTACATTTTACTTTATTCAAAGTAGTTGAGAAACATATGCAAGCTAAAACTCAAAACTAGAATCGGCAAACTTATACGATTATATAAAAGAAAGTTCAGATTGGAATAACTTTCGCTCTTTGATTAAAAATTTTCATTTTAAAGCAGATTGTATAAGAGTCTTTCATCAAGTATATTTCATAATATCTGAGTTTATATGTTTCTGGCAGAAAAGCTGAAATAATGTCTAAATTCCTGTCAAGCTTCGCTGTCTTTGCAACGATCTTTGTGTTTTTACGCCAAGTCGAAGATGTCTTAGAAGCGCTTTAAGATTGGATCGAGGTTCCGTAATAGCGTGCAAAAGCTTGAAATTCTTTCGTCGGAAACCGCGTTTGGGGCGTGCACAGGAAACTTCTGGCGATAGCGTGCTTTCTCGTCGACTAAATGAGACTAAATCGTCATTCGAAAAAAAAAAAAAAGAAGAATAATTCACTTTGCCGCAGTCGAGAGGTTAAGAGCGGCGAGTTTAGATTCATTATGAAGTTTCGCGACTTAAATGAGACAGTCGCCGCGAAGAAAGCAGCAGGGCTTGGCTTAAAGAAGTTAATTCCGGGTTCGTTGTCAACTTTTTCGTCGTTGCTACCGAACGAATGAACGTAATTCATGGAATTCTTATGTTGGAATTCCGTCTAACGTTGATAGCAGTTATTAATTTCGATCAAAGTAAATATTATGAATGAAAGAACGTTAATAACGAAATGCACTATCCATCGTTGTTCTCTATACTTTTCTAAAACGAAGGACGATGTACGAAAATCTTGTAAAATCCAGGACAACGATATTTTTCAGGGATAGGAAAATATTGTATTGTGATGGCAAAAGTGTGTCGATCCCAACGACGTGGTATATGGATTAATAAACTGACTCTGGTAGAAAGCAAAAGCATATTTGTTTCAATCGTAGGTAACAAATGCTTTATATGTTACCACGTAATGCGAATGCGTGTAATGCACACGATATTATACTAGAAGGTAATGGAATTGCAGAAACTGAAATGGTTGACATAGAAAAGTCAAAAATTGAACAGATATGACGCATGTCCTCGTTTCAACTCGTTACGAATCCCTCGCTGTACATCAGCACGCGATTTATATTCGAAGATTTAACTAAAAGCCCCGTAAATAAAAAGCGTAGATAAATTTTATCATACAAATTATTCAGAATCTCGAGTGACACTGAGCGTGATACCTTCTCTTAATAAAAAGAACTTTCGCGTAACGAGGCCAGTAACAAACGAAGTTACTCAAAGCACAGATTCATCCTTCAGCAACCGTAGCAAAAACCAAGAAAGGGACCATCGAACCGATTCGCTGGTTTAGCATCGTACAAGGACAAAAGCGAAACAGCCTTCAAAGTACGATTTCGGTGATCGTTTAAACACCAGCGTAGCTTTGTCGTGAACCGATCCGAAAGGCAGCAGCGAGATTCCCAGTAACTTTGACATTCGAACGAAAGGCGTGACGGCGTTGGTGGTCGCGGGTAAATTGAAACAACGCCGTTATTCGTAATCCAACGTGGAAAAGCGCCGCGGAACGTCGATCTCGTGGGAGATGTTACTCTTTGAGTGCGGTTTCCCTCATCCCTATCTACTCTTTGTCCCGCTTTCCTTCTCTTTCGTTTGTTTCGCTCTCTCGCGTTTTTCACGCCCGCTGACATTAATTTCGAATAATTCGATGATCCCTTTGGGGGTTGGCTGATTTCAGATACACGCGACATCTTTCTATAAATATTTCTTTTTACAAGAATATACAATTATTCAAAGTTTACTAATGGCAAGTAGTCGTTAGTTGTTCTCATGTGATTCAAGACTGCAAATTAAAAAAGAGATTTTCTGTCACCACTTATACAATCATCCGAAGTAGCTCGTACAAGCGATTCCGTTTGGCGATTAAAAAAATGTTTCGATTAATTTTTATGCGTGAAAAATTTCCCAGTTTCCCCACCCGCCTGTTTATGTAATGGTGTTATTCGATAACAATTTCAGTTTGTCTGTTTACGTTCGAGTTTCTTTCTATCCTCGTTTGTTTACATTTTTCAGCTTGACACTCTTCATTTGTCTGTTTACATATTCGTTGATGTTTATTCGCGATAGTTTATTCGCCGCTTGTCGAACCAGCATCGAATAATTTTAGTGATCCGTGAAACCTTCGTAGTTTACCACGCCATTGGCAGAGTTTAGATTGTACGTATAGAAAGTTATTTTGTTTTGAAAAAAAGAAGTGAAAAAATGTAACTGATATATCGTAATTTTCCTGGTTTTTATATCGAGTCTATTATCGAAAATCGTTTCACGATGAACTAACAATGTAAGAGTTCGATATGAATTTTAGCTCGCGGTTCAACGTCGAATAAACAGGGTATGGCCCCTTTAAACCGAGTTATTGTGGCCGATAAACGTTCAATTACGTTCTTGCCACTCGCTTTCTTCGACATTTCAATTCACTTTTATCCCCTTGTGGAATGCTAACAAAGGATGCTTACTGCGACGTCTCAGCTATTCGCTTTCGCACAACGGAACGTTTTAACGTCCAATTCGACAAACACGTTTTAATCGTACGAGAAATCTTTATCGAAAAGTACCCACCGGCTACGCGATATACAACGAGGAAAATGAATTTCTCGTTAATCGAACGAATAGAGGAGCACTCTGGAAAATATAGACAATGTGGTGGATGGAGTAAATTGTATAACTTGGAAATTGTAGTTCTATTATTGGTGTTAGTTAAGTTTAAATCGATAATTATAATTTTAATTGGTTTCAACATCCATTATGTTTAAATCGATAAGGATGGAACATTAGTCGTATACCTGTGCAATGAAATTGGGAAATTGACAAAAAATTAACGGTCGATCGTTGTAATTTCCATGAAGCTCGTCGCACGTATCGCGAATCGAAGACTACGCTCGTGCTATTTCTCAATTATCGTCACATCAATCATCGGTTATAATCATGAAATTTTTGAAAAGTTTCGAAACATTGTCAACGTATAATTCCGCGTTTGACTCGTCGCGTGTCCAATTGTTCGAAGGAGGAAAGGCATTTGTCATTGTAGCGATCGATGATTTCCATCGACTGGCGTATATTTTATTTATCTCTCCATTACGAACGTTGGGAACGATGACGAGAGAAATTGTTGAAAACGTTCAATGGGGACAAGAGAAAAAAAATAAGGGAAACGCGTGCAAAAGCGCGGTTGCGAGGATCGTGTCAGCTTGGACAGCCCTTTAAATCGAATTTAACGATCAAATTGCTCTTTACTCCCGCTCACAACTGGCTGATATTGTTAATTACTTGTTTGTCACGATGTCCGTCGCTAAACAGACGCGTCGGTAAATTGCATGTGACATCTACGTAATTCTAAACGTACATAACGTGAGAGGAACGGCGAAAAAATAAAGAGCAAGCTTTGTCGCGATCGCGATCGACGATGGCGCTAATGTACGATCTGCAGATCTCGAAGAGGATAGCGTATAACTTCTGAGTGTTGGTGCAACGTTATATTTAATAATCGTTTAATAAAAGCACTTGATAATAGGAATTATAATTTATTAAATCTCTTTAGAAAGATATCGAGAAAGATATTCTAGAAAATTAATTGTCTCGTTAATATTCTTTGAAAGGAGAGAAGCCATTTATTTTATTTAATCGTCAATTTTCGTAGGATACAAAGCGAATTATCAATCTGACTAAAAAAGAGGCTGCGAAAGATTTTTTCATTCGAAATTCGTATATAACACGATGACGAAATTTAATTTTCAAATTTTTGCAGTTGTATGAAACTACCACCCAATACTACAACATTTAATATATTTAAATCCAATTAATTAGCATGTGACTATTGTAGCAAATACAATGACGAGACAATACTTTTTTAGGCCATTCACAATTACCTCTTTGATAAGAATTAATCTGGTAAAATACAATCTCGCATAGAACATCGAGCACCTGCCCACAACCGCCATTTTGAATTTCCCGACTATTCAACCAGCAATACGTTGAACATGTTACACAACCCATCGAGCGCCTCGATATTCGCGAATTTCATCGCTTCACTGGCAGCCAGAAGACATTAAAGCCAGACGCGATGTATCACGTTATCCACGGGGGTAATAGATGCAACCTCGTGCAGCAATAACAACGACAGCTTCGCGAAATTAGGGTTCGCTATAGATTGAGTTAACTCATTCTCAAAGACACCGCAAGAAATACCTACCACAGCAGAAAAGATTCTAGCGATAAAGATCGTGGATCTGGCTTTTAACTCTCCGTCCATATTTTTTAAGTTTTTGCGTTCTTAAAAGTCCTCCGTAATTCTTGGATACTCTTCCAAGTATTTAGAATATCGTCCAGTAGTTGCTATCGCTACGTGTTACCTTGATCATTTTAAGCAAAGCAGAATTGGAACCGAAATATGGAAAGAATGAAAAATTGAAATTATCGATGGCAAACGATCCGGTGTGAGGGTAAACGGTTAACACTTATTCCTTGGAATGTTCGCCTTGAAGAGAGACATCAAGGGGGAGAGATAGGTAAATTTCAACGTTTCATCCTCGGCGAGAAACAGCGACACTTTTTTTTCTGTTGAAACGTCCCTCGAACGGACTGACTGAATTTTTAAAAGCACCCTTAGCCGACCGGATTTCCAGCTGGTCGCATCCCCAATCCCAACTACCCCCATCTTGGTCGTCGATCAATCGATGAACGATTCAGTGATTCGATATTCGTTACACGAGGAGAATTCGATGAAAATTCCAGAAGCGGTGGTCCGTTCAATTTTCCTGGTACCTGCCGTTCTTTATGCGTTTTGCTACCCTTTTCGCTCTTGAATTTCTGTGTTGAATTAGTTGCGCCCTTTTTATCGACCCGCTTTTGTCACTACGATGCGACTTGCGGTTTCGATACCTCTCGAAGAATTTCCAGAATATCAGAGAGCAATTTTTAATCCTCAATTAATATCGTTGGCTTACGAAGATTTGGACCAAATATTACAATATAGTTTTAGAATATTATTTTATTTCAACTTGTACTTCGAGCGATGAACACTATCTCTCGATACTATTTTTCATACGATTAAAGTTAAATATGCCTTTGTACGTATAATATATATTGCATCTGTTCAAGTCAGAGGAATGCTTAAATAACACGAGAAAAAATTGAAGATTAAAAATTTGTAACGGAAGTCATTAAACATCGACACAGGTTGAAATTGAGTTTTTCAGATAGGCGATTCTTCGTGGTTCAGGGTTACTGATTTGAACAGGGCGGTTTTATTCCCAGCAGGTGCGGAAACATTTATATTCCGTACGCCTTGCTCGTTCTGTGTATATCAATCGGTTTCATATAACAAGCTCAACTTATTGATTGTACCAACAGCCTCGCCCCCTCTTGTTCCCGTTAATTCGTCGTCATAAATGCGCCGTGATTTCTATCGAACGAAGTTAATAATATTACCGACACGTAAGATAAAACGAGCGACAACCGTGAGCAAATTATTCGATCTAAACCCTTATCAGACATCACTATGTCTCGAGTCTGTCTCTAAATTTAAATATAAATACAGCTATACGACGTTAAATCTAACCACAATCATATAACAAGTATATAATTGTTACCAGTTTAAATTTGGTTACATAACGTAATTTTCACTTCTGTAAATATCTCAACACTTAGCTCGATTCAAGATAAATTACCTTATCAAGGATCAAAGTCACAGCTTTAAATAATTTCTTTAAAAAATCTCTCACAATTCTACCACTGTTTCTCTTCTACAGTTCGCGAAAAGTTTATCTCGTTTCTAATTACAAATCTGATAACCTACTTAGCTAGATGTAATTATACAATACCATTTCTACTCTTATAAACATCGTCCGGCATTTCATTCGATTTCCAACAAACCACTTTCCCAGAGATCAAAGTAACCCCTTAATTTCACTTTAAAATATCCCGAAATTTCACTACCATCTTCCCTCCGTTCTCCTCGAGAAATCATTCTCCTTCCGAAAGTACTAGCCACAATTACACCCCCTTGTGTAAGAGAGACGAAAATCGTGGCACGCCGTAAAAATCCGAAAGGAAAGCAGATTTTAAGCTCCGAAGCGGCGAAATTAAGAAAAAGGTTCACTGATCTATTGGTGGGACGAGCGACGAAAGAAGACCGAGACGAATTACGCCAGCCTCGATGGAGTATCCTCGAGGGTGGCGCCAGCTCTTTAGATATTAAGAAGAGACCACGAGACCGGGGGCGAATGCGACCCGTTGGCCGGCCCTTCAAACGGTCGATCCGAGTGGAATTTATGCGCGACCGCCCGACGAGATTGCGCTCCTGCTCCCTGTCTCTCTTCGCCCGCCTCCGATACTCGTATTCCTTTGGCCTCTCGACGAACCCATTATGCGGGCCATGTACCGGCTTGTATGATTATTGTATTTCTGTCGGGCGCTCGTGCCCGGGATATCTCCGCTCTGGTTGTCTCTATCTCGTCCTACCAGCCACGCTGTTTCTCTGTTCGCAGTGTCGGTGAGGGTGTGAGTTCCGAGGCAGTGGATTTAGGAAATCGTACGGTTCTTCTTCGTTCAAATGCAGCCGGATCCTGAGAATGTTTAGGGTTTCAGGGTGGCTGATGATTTTCTGTAAGAATGAACGTGGATACGGAGATGATGAGAATGGGGTGTGGCATTGAGCCGAGAGCAGAGGGAACGATGGATGGATGCTTTGTATGTGAGACTGAAACTAACGTTTTTGGGTAGGTGGAATGTGCGCAGCATGGAAAATTTGGAATGGTTTCAGAAGGTTTGGTTCAATTATTGAGAGATGAAAATGCGAATAATTTGTATATTGTAGAAAGTGGTTTTGATCGGAGATTCTCGAGTGTTTGATAGAGGAGGATTCTAGTAGGTCTCGTTGAAACGAAGCAAAGACTATGATAATTCGTATTATCGAATATATAGTACGTACGATGTTTCGATATCCTGTTCCGGGCTCAGAATTAAGGCAACAACGAATTATTGTTGATATATCTTGTGAAACGAAGTAAATATTCGAACCTGTGTTTCGGTAGATTCTTAACAATTTTCAACACCCAAGTACACGTTACTTAGCCTCAAATTAGATGGAAGTTAGGGGTAAGTTAAAGGTAGGCGATGTCTGCGATGGCTCCACGGTTTCATTTAAGTTAGGTCGAGGTTCGGTCTGCTTCCGGTTCCCGGTTACGTACGAATTATTTCGTAAATGGTTAAGCTTGGATTGCATGGAAACTAAGTTTAACTTGAATGGGCGTTAGGCCGTCAATCGCATATTCAACGCGAATTAGAGAAATTCCGAAGCCCGGGAACAAACTGCTTAACCGAATCCTTGACGATTCAATGGTTTGTCGAAACACGATGATGATATCATCTCGATTTGCAATTACATATACTATTTGGTC
Source organism: Bombus fervidus (assembly GCF_041682495.2). NCBI lineage: Eukaryota > Metazoa > Arthropoda > Insecta > Hymenoptera > Apidae > Bombus > Bombus fervidus. The sequence continues at coordinate 12,138,896 of NC_091525.1, read as the reverse complement.
ATTGAAGAAGAACCAAAAACCAGATACAAAAATTTTCTTTTCTAATTGCGACGCTAAATGGCGAATCGTTTTTGGGTATCGAAATTATCGTTATTAGACGGAAAACGAGGATGGGAAGATTGACGAAAATTTTCAGTGGCCCTAATTCAATGACCAGAGGTTATATAATAAACTATTCATGGAACGCCGATGTTTTCACCATTACTGCTAACTAGACAGGCGAATGCATATTTGTACGACTCTACGTTCTGATGGATTGTGTTGTTGAGATCTAGTGGAATTTTCTATCGTGTGGCATTTCAATTATCAGCCTGATCGAGCTCCTTTTGTGTATTCGCTGTGTAGTTAATGGTATCGCATCGTACAACACGTATCTACGTACTTTTCAAGTGGCAATGTTCACTTGTCCATGGAATTGAACCTATTTTACAATGTTTTGATTTTTCGAATCCTACCAATTTCTCACGTGTCGAATTGAAAATTAGAATTGAAAAATTTTCAAAATTTCACTCGTTCGAACTCAAGGATTGCAAATTAAAATTGTTAATTTCATATTATATTGCATACCGTATTTTTTACATTGGTATGCTGTTTTTCTAAGTAATTGTATTGATAATTTGTAATTGTAAGAAAGAAAGTTTAATCTCCATTTGAGACGATTATCAGAAGTTGTATTTAATAAGTCAGCTCTCTGGATAATTTATTTAATATCAGAGTTCGAGTTTGGAAATTCTGATGGTATCTTCCGTCAGTCTTCTCATGAAAATTTCTCTCATTTTTTCCTCTTTTTTTCTTTTCGTTTCGAGACAACGCGCAACGGCAGTGGTTGCGACGTAACATTTTTAAGAACAACCGCCTTATCGCTGCCACGATGCATCATAAGCGTTATCAGGGCTCCACGGCGAGAAACACTCGTTGTTGCAACGACGCGACCCTGGTAATTGTCTCCGGTGAATTAAATCGCGATGTCTATCTGCAATTGCAACAGCCACGTCGAAGCTTTGAATAAAAAAACACACACACACAAAAGGAAATTTTCTTGTAATCAAAATGTATAGTTTAATAAAACGCAACACGTTGAAACAAGCTAAAATAAGATTGAAGCAGAAAATTGAGCAATTTTCGAGTTTCATCGAATTCTCATGTTTCGAATTAAGTAGTTAGAGCTGGAAAGTTTTCCAAGTGAGTTCGTGCGAATTTAAGGATTGCAGAGTGGTTGGCAACAAGTAGAAAGCTTTCAGCTCGAAATCTTCCGAATTCGGCGCTTTTGAATCGAATGACGACAAACTGAAAGCTTCCGGATGCGATTCGTTTGTATTTGATGTTTCCGACGCGAGTTCTAACTTCGTTGGAAAGTTTCGAGTTTCGATTTTCTCCTTCCTATTTTTTCAAATTGAGCTCCATTAAACGCAACAGTTTCGAGGCCAATCATTAACAGATGTACAGCTTTAGAACCGATTATTTTTCTGGAACTCGATTAATTAATTAATTAACTTGAATTAAAGTGTGCTCTAATTTTAATACTAGAATAATTTTATTAACTACCAGAATAGTGAAAATGATCAATTCGTAATTTTCCATATAATTTCCATTTAAATCCGGCACAAGTTTCATACTTTAATCCTTGGTAATTCTAATGTTAATAATATGGTTCAAAGATGATCAAAGACCGTAATTTTAATCCTAACACTTATGGACGTACTCAAAGCTACAGAAGAAAAATCTTCTCTCCTCGCTGTCGATCACAGGATGTTCGACCGATGAGAGATTTAATTTTCCATTCGATGGTATCGAATCCAACTCGGTCCGAGTCACATTTATAAATGCTTTGATAAATTTTTAATCGCATGACAGTATCCTGTTTCCTAGATCTTATAAAACGATTAAAGTCAGTTACCTTGAATTTTCTAAGACGTATCGTTAATAATTTTTCACAGATCCTAATCACCATCTCTTAACCGCATTTACCCTCCAAATCCACATTACAGACTACCCTTCTTTCATCAAGACCCTTAATTTCTCAATAACAGATCTCGAATTACAAACCAAATAACATTAATCAGAGACTTAACCAAGCCCCCGACTCACTACCAGTACCACAGCTATCAAGAAGCTTTTCCCCGAAGCAGGTTCTTATCGTCAATTATCAAGTCTCAAAAGCCCAACATCGTCTGCACCCCATAATTACTTTACTCCAGGTACCACCTACCGATCGTGTAATTACCCGAACCATTATCCTCTTTCCTTCCGTACCAACACCTTGATATCTTCCTTCTGAATTCAAACCAACGATTCAACACCCTAAAATTGTAATATCCACTACTTCTCCTTCTACCTTCACGAGTTTTATATATTGTACAGAATTGTCAGGACGAATACCAAGCGTAAGGAGAAAACTTGAAACATTCGCAAAGGAGTCTGAATTCAAACTGAATTATCCATCACGCATCGAGTGGGAGAAACGGTCACGGTCAATTTAGGATTGGCTGACTGCTTCGGATTAGGCCGCATAGACAGGTTTCGCGTTATACAGACGAAACCTCGCGAGAGTTTGAGCTATCTCTAAGTCTCCAGAGAAGCTAATCGAAGAAGTCTTGAACCAACTTGAAACTATACAATGTTAGCGTAAAAATGCATATAGAAAATCAAACGCTCAAAGATAGGAAGGAAACTACATCGTAAACCTGGCTTAAAGCCAGCTATTGCTAACGCCTTAACATCCGTAGTTGGAACCAGTGGCCAGTCTCAGTTGAAGGGTTGCAGGCATCGTCATTGTCCCAAGAATGGAAAGCAGCCCCTGGCGCGCGCAGGTTCGACCGCAAGCCGCGACAATGACGCGTTCTCTCGTACATTGGCGAGGAGGATGAGGATTGAGGAGGGGTGCATGTACGCGTGCACTAATGGTACTAGGCACGGCTTGAGGATGACATTAAGCAGCAAGTGCAGCGGAGTGTGCATTGTCATTCCCGTTGAATGTCGTCGTGTGGGCCGCTGAACAGGCCGCGCTCTTCGTCTGCCAACCGGTATCGTCACCGAGATGCTTGCGGATCTCCGCGCCAACCCTCCTCCTTTCTCTCTTCCTTCGCCCTTTCACCCTTCCGTTTCAACCCCTCGCGCCCCAATGTATTACTATAGTCGAATACATGGCGCACAAAGCGGCCAGCAAGATTTGTTTTGCGACACAAACATGCGACACGGCCGTCCATTAACCGTAATAACGTTTCGATGAATGCACGGTCGCGGCCTCGAACCCGTTATTAGTTATGCATTTGCATAAACGTCCCGGCAATTATTATGTGCACTCGCAATTATGATTCGAGCATTGTTACTGGCCGTGCTATCAGCACGGTGTGTATATGTTGTAGGCGATGATGAGTAGACGAACGAGCCTTTTACGTTTCGCTGCGAATTCTTTGAATTTGATGATTTATTGTTGGCCAGGATAGAAGACACGTTTAATTATACATATAATTCGACTGAAATTGTTAAGCGAAATTTTACGGATAACAAGCTACAAGTTGAAACCGAATAATAATTCTTATATAACAGGGATACGCGTTTGATGATCGAGCGAACGAAGTTTGACAAGTAAATTTTACAAATTACGTATCATCTGATTATATTCCGCTGTAAACGTGAAATTTCGATATTACCAATGAGACGCCTGTAACGTCATATCTTGTCAATTTATTAATAGCATTAGTTCATGAATTATTAGGTAATAGGATTTTGGATAGGAATCGGATAGAGATGCAATTTGATGATGTTATTGCTGACCGGGGAAGGTGTCTGAATTTTGTGAAATTCAAATGTTATGGGTTAATATGATGGAATAAAATTGTAGATAATTATTAATGCACAATAATAATTTTCGCCGATCGAATCGCAACGAATTGTCAAAGGAAAGCTGCAACTAAAACGGACAAGATAAGTGAAAACAATGACACGGCCGGGAATGAAAACGAATCGGGAAAAATCAATCGACGATTACCCCTCGAGATAGCAGGCCCGTACTCCGCATCGCTGTTTATTAAACATTCCGATTGCCGTGTATCAACGTTTATTCGCAAATACTCCGCGTGGAAATTGAATCATCGGAAGCGGCTCGGCGGTCGAGCGACGGAAAACCGTCGGCTAAAAGCATTCTTGCTCGATTTTGATGGGTTCCAGCCCCGACAACGTTCGATGGTATCGCAACGAAGCTTCGATCGGCCGAGTTGAGTCGTTGTTTTCTTGCATCGTACTATTGAAACTTTCGTTAATTGCGCTGCAAATGTGTAACTTTGCAGTTGCAATTCTTTTCTGCTTCCCTGCCTGTTTCGTTTCTCTTTTTTTTTTTTTTTTCTGTTTTCTGTTTGATACTTTTTAATCTCACGTCGATGCCGACGCTTCCGGCCCCTTCATCCTTTACAGCGCGCGATACAGACGCGTCTCGAGCGAGAAACACGCGGATAGGGGTTGAAAATAATATCGAGGCGCGAGAAAAAATCCCTGGCCGCGATAATTATCGCGGATTCCATCGTCTCTAAAGGGGCTCCGGTTTCTTTGAAATCACCCCAACCGCGAGCGCGTTAATTTCCACTGAATTTTATACCGAATTCTGCGACTTTTTATAAAACTCGCGTTCGGAGACAAATAACGGCGGGGATCCGTCTGGCTGGCTGCAGTAACGAGTCTCGATACGTCGTACGATGGTCCATTAAAAATTTATTACGAAGAAAGAAGTGAAACTACATAGACGAAGAAAAGGTATGAAACGAGGTACAATGTCCACGGACTACGTAAAAAACACAATCTTGAATTAATTTGAATTTCAATTAATTTCATTTAAATTAGGCTTGCACCAATTAAATCTGACAATGAACTAACGACTACGAAATTTATGTAGCGTTAATACTCCATTAGTAGAAAACTACCGAGATTGTCGTTGTTGAATCTTTTCCTCGAATGTTTTCAACAATCCAGCCAATAGTTTCTCGATCAAAAATGTTTCGCGGTTCCCTCCATTGACTCGAATTCCAGGAAACCGTCGATTATTCGTTCAAGGGAGAAGGAAATCTCGGATTATAATCCTCCGTCTGTATTTCGGAAGTGTATTTCGCTTGCGTGCCACCGTGTGGCTAGCATCCTTTATCTCTCCGCCTCTCTTCCTTCTTATCGATTGCAATTTCCCTGTTTCTTTCGTACTCGTGTTTCTCGTATCTTTGTATGGATACTGGGTGCCTCTGTTTCGTGAAAATCGTCGCCTTTATTTCTCTCGCATTTCTCTCGTTGACTCGAAGTTTCCGCGAATTATTTGGCAAAGCGCCATTTTGAATTGAACATTCCCTGTGATGCTTTGCCGCGCACGTACTTTTTCTGTGAAAAACGCCTGTTCCTTAGGGTTGCGAGCGACTATAATTATCGGCTCTAACGAGACTTGGAATTCGTGGAAGATTGAAATTAAAGCGTTTTAATTGAAATTTCATTTTAATTATACCGAACGATATTGCCAAGTAATGATACTATAACGAAATATTTCAAAATAATCTACGTTTGAATAATATTTCTTGAAATGTAATATTCGTTTGTGATCAGTTATAGAGACAATACGAACAACAGGGTTAAATTACTCTTATTCGATTCATTTGCATGATTATTCGGCGAATAATTTGAAATTTGAACGTAAAGAAGGATAAAGATATAAATGGAAATAGGTTTAATATCGTTGGTATATCGCCACTATGTTGGACACAAAGAAGCACGGTCACTCTCCTTTTTGCAGCTGTCATTTACGAGCAAAATCCCGGCTAACGATAACGCGAGCTACCCGTATAGCTGGAGACTGGGAGGTAATACGCTTGTCTATGACAGAGAAGGATCCTGAATTTGAATCTCTCCAGAGCAGCTTTGTCTCCACTCGCCTGTGTACATTGTACATTGTAGCATAGCTATCAAGCCTCTCCAAGTACTTAGAAATACCAAGCCTTTCGATTTTTCAAAAAGAAACTAATTTTTCTGTCGGAAGGATTAATTTACAGTTTAATTATCGTTCGATACTGTCGTATTTGAAAAAAAAAAAATGAAAAATTTGTAAAACAAACTGTCGAGTTCTTTTAAAAAAGACAAATAGATCGAACCAAAGAGGATTTTTAAATACGTTATAGAAGAAATAAACGTAATAAAAATTCAATAAAAATTTATTACGAAAAAATTGATTATACGATCCGTGAAACTAAAATTACAAAATGTTCTACAGAATAAATAGATTTAAATGATCAAACAGGATTTTTAGGTAAATTAAATGGAATAAATAAAATTTTATGCGCGCGTAATAAAAATTCGATGTATAAACTCGATGAGAAATTCATTACAAAAATTTCATTAAACAACTTTTCTCGCCTATAAAATTAGATTTATCGCGTTTGAAAAATCAATTAAGTGAAACATAAACACAGTTTTCTAGAAACATTAAATATAAATTAGATAAAAATTCATAACGAATATTTTATCACGCGGTTTCTGTCATCTATGCAACTAAAATTACCTCGTTTCTCAGTAGATAAAATATTTCGTAAACGATATGAAGATTCCACGTATTCTTTAAACGATTCCTCTATACCGATAAAAATAGTACCGTTAAAAGGACATTGTTACGTTAATATTATAAAGTCAACGATACTATCGTTAGAGGTTCGTTCTAGAAAATTGACCAAATCGAATCACCCTTTGACTCTGTCATCGCACGTGTCTTTCGTGTAACACAAGTTTCGGACAACAAATGAAGGTATACGATACGAACGGTTTCGTATCCCACGAAATATTTCATCCGCGTAACGTCAACAAACCGCAGGTAGCAGAATTGCTCGCATTCATCGTAGACAAGGGTTGCCCCTCGACCGAAGTAACCTCGAATACGAAACATTTAGTCGATCGCGACGCGTCGTAAGTGACGGACAAGCGTTATTCCGTTCCATCGATACTGGCGTCGATCGAGAACGTTGCGGTTAAACGACGCTAAACAATACCTCGGCCACCGCACCTGCCACGGCTTGTTACCACTACGATCTATTTTCAACGTGTGTTTACGTGGGAATAAAAGTGACGCGGAATAACCATATCCAAACGTGGATATTAAGGCAGATATTAAACGAGAAATGAAGATTGCCAAGTAAGCGAATTAATATTAGTTAAACGTTAAACGATATCGGTACGGTGTTAAATGCGATTTCGTGTTTTACGATGCGTAATAATTGTATTGTCACGATACGCGAATAATTGGATATATAAAGTTTAGAAAGTAGCGGAGAATGTAAATTATACGCTAATGCCAAAAACTTTGGAGTCACCGAATTTTCGTGAACTCGGCTGTACGTACATTGAATCTGAACCTGATTTTGTTATTATTTCGGAATTAGTATTACCAGACTGCGGATATTTATGCAAATTCATATTTTCGTGGAGGAAACAAACGGAGGAATAGAATCGATACAGGAATTTGTTTTGCCTATTAAATATCGTAATAAGTGGTAAACATTGCATATTTTACATACTTTTGCATATTACGCGTATTCTGCGCATTTTTGTATTTTTATTTTTCCCATGAATGCGTAAAAATCCGCAGTCTAAATATTACAGATACCGGCATTAATTCTCTTTATTTCAATGGATTATTGATGAATAAATTCCTTGAGATAAAAGAATTCTGGACCGAGTATTTGTCGTATAAGAAATATATCACGAACATTTTAACGGCAAGGCAGGTCATTAAAATTAACATGTTACGCGAATCAGTTACATTGCAATATGTAGATGAGACGTATAAATGTATCAAATATCTCGATATTGGAATTTCCATAACACTAACAATACAAATAATAATCAAAGATTCTTTAATGTATTATTAAATTTCCATATCGGTAGCTCGATTAATTTAAAAGACAGGATTTCAATAAGATTATTATTCACGGTAAAAGCATCTCGTCGATAAGATGCTAATTCTGGCCAGCACATTATTATAATTGAATTCTCTTTAGAATACATTCTTTGTTTCTTTAGTATACCTCGTGAATCGTAAAATATTATTCAAGAAAATAAAGTAGAGTTTACAGATCGAGGAGACGCGACTAAAATCCGAAGTCTCGACTTAAGACAGAAATATTTCACAGACAAATAGAAAGAAACTTTTATTGCCTCAAGATAATTCCCAGATACTCCCAGACGCTATAAAATAAATTATCCATGTACCAAGCTTAACTCAAATTTAATTCAAGTTTAATCCAACTATGATTTTGCCTTTGAAAAGTTAAACTGGTCGCTAGACTGTAGCAGAAATTGATTACTCGATAATTATTATCTATAAGTCTTAAACTAAAAATTTTCTCTTCCATATGTAACGCTAATTTCTTTATTTTATTAATTCGTTCGGTGAATCTTGTTACAAATCGGTTGTTTCGCGTGTTACGATCGAATAGCTACTTGGATTTTGAAATCTTACGTTATACTCTTATTGTTGGCCAGTTCCCATTAAAATATTCGTTAACAACGAATTATCAGCGATCTAATTAACGAGTCATTAGCGATCCTATTTTACGACTTGTACACTGTACGAACGTCTCGGCGAATATAGCCTCTATACTAATTTATTATTTTAAATATATTCGACGATTTCAACAACAAGCAATAACGTTTAATAAATCTCACGATCAAACATCCTCTATGCAAGTCCTCTACATTGGTTATAAATTAATAGCTTACATAATATATTCGCGAATTCAGCGAAAACTACCTCTTTGACGAAACGTGGTAATTGTATCCAAAATCACGATACATAACATAGTATCTACATCCTTGGCAGCAAGTAATCATGACGAAGAAAAATTCGAGTATACCTCGCGTCTATGAAACTCCTTCGTTTGTCGATCAAACGATCTGCTGACAAAAACATCGCGGCGCGACGAAACGAAACGAAACGATACGAGTTGAGTTCGCGACTGCCGCGTCGCGTCATTGAAAGCTTGTAAAGCTAGGGTAAACGTTCGACGCCGGATGTTATTCAATTTCGTATTCATTACGCGGGAAACAAGGACGGTGTCTCTCGCGATCGCTTCGGGCGTTGCTGGTTCGTTAAAGCGTTCTCGCTGGCTGGCTCGTGTTTCTCCGCGTTTGCGCGCTTCTATTCTCGCGTGTATTCGTTCGACCACACCGTGGATACATACCTAAATCTCGTATAGAGGGTGTCTCGTGCGACTGGACCAAGATATAGCTGTAAATGCTCAGAAATCGTTTTCTACAGCGACACAATATGATTTGTATTTTGTACAATTTATATGTAAAATAATACATGTATTTCCAGATGTCTTTCGAACTTTATCGACATCTATAATCGCGATAGTCGAGTTTTGTAACAGTGTCTGTAGTCGTCTAATTGCAGTAGGACTCTGTTTGTACGAGTTGTTTATACAACCAGGTCATTCGCATAATAGGTATCCACCTATTTCTCTCCATCTGTGATTCTTTTTGCTCGGTTAATGGAAGTCCATGCTCGTATAAGAGAATTCCTCGAAGCATCTACCCTTGAATACATAACAATGTTGCAAACTTGTATTCACTGCGAAGTATGAGAGTGTGTCACGTAACGCGTGCCGCTGCTGTTTACATCTTATTGTTAGACGTTCACATAAGTGGGTTGACGCCGGGCGATAATTCAGACGAAGGAGTTCGGTCAAAGCTGAATTTGCACTGTTTCACTTTGGACGAGCACGACGGATGAACGGCTACTTTCATCCTCGTTTCATCCGCGTCCATCCGCCGTGTTCCTGCAACGCGATACAGCGGAAATTCGGCTTTAAGCTCAGTTAATCAGACATTTCGTTCGTACAAACGGATGAATTTTCATGAACCTATCGTTCATACGCGGTTACTTTTCCCGGTTGTGTTGACCATGTCGCATCAAACACCTTGTATACGTTGATAGAGTATGATTTCGTGATGAAAATCGTGGACACGAAGACAACGACGGAAGAGAACGGAGAAACGTAGGCGAATCGCGGCGGTTCAAACAAACGCGAATCGCGCGAACGATGCACGTGCTAATATTGATGTTTGCGTGTGCAAACACAAGCCCGCTGACGTTACTCGAGGCGGGGCGGATGCACTCTCAAACATGTTCGAACACGGGGACACGTATGAGGGTGGACAAGTTGAATATGAGTTGGAATAGTTTGAGTAATAGTTTGCGGGGCTTGAGTTCGGGCATAGAGCGGAATTTTGAAGGAAGTTAACCTTTCGTGAATGTGGACGGTTCGAAAAACCCCGCGAGCGTAAATGAAGTATCCACAAGGAAGACAGTTGCTATTGAAAAATATGGAGGAAGATTTTGTTAGCCGATCAGCAATATTTCTTCGATAGTAGTTTGTTGAAGTAATTTCGTACTGTAGCGTACGATATGTTCATTTGAATTTCTCGACTTTTACTGTAACATATATGTGTGCTTACAATTTTCCTTTGATTCAAGCATGATTGCGAATAATCTTTTAATCGTACATATTGCCGAAAATACGTATAACAGAAACAAAACGTCGTTTTTCTTTTTTAACGGAGATTTATTTAGAAGCATAACAGCGTAAAAAATGTAAAACGTCGTAGAAGTTATTGTTGGGAGGGAATGGCGTTGAATTAAAGATATATTTCATCAGCTAGCATTTCAATTACTACCTCGAAATCAAGTCAACGTGCTCAAAATACGCAATGTCTGAGCAAACAACGCTCCATTGAAAACGCGCGCACGTATATACAGAAACCCCATTCACCTTCACGAGCGTGGTGCGAGATCGCGTACACGTATATTCAGTGTACTCTCACACAGATAACGATCAATCTTCTTAAGAACTCGCGTGAAACACGTGACACGATATTCGATACAGAGGTATACGTTTAACATAGAACATTGTTGAAGGAATAACGCGAGATGTAACAAACGCGGTGATAATGATAGCACCGATGCAGGTAGTCTTCGTTCAGACTCAGAAAGTGGCTGAATGTCACAGGATGTGTGGAAAGGATCGTTGGATGGCGAATATTTCGTAAACATTTTCTTGCACTTGATTCTATATTGTCTAAAGAAATAAAAAATACTTTCTATCGTCTGAACAAATTTGGACTAATTCAAGGATTACAAATTCAGAGGTTTCCTTTCTTTTAGATTGGTTTAAAAAGCTTCTATTATAGGTTAATAATTGATTTTGTTTGAAACGCGTATTATGAATTAATAGTATTAGTTTGTATCCGAAAATTTATGTTCGCTATATATTTGTGAAAATTATATTTTATGAATGAAGATTATTGTACGTTTCACGTGCATGTAGAAACATACAAATATTCTTTATACATTTCCACATATACTATTTATATTTCATTTTTATTGTACCTTTCGATATGCATTCTATTTTCCATTTTTCATTTTATCTTTTAATATATTTCTATTCTACAAATTTTTAAGCTCTTACAATAACGACGACATAAAATGAACGATACGGCGTTCCAATAAATTTCACATTAAAAATATCGAATACTAAAAAAAGTATAAGTATACATATTTGTTCTACCATTCCTGGTCCTTGAAAGGATTAACAACAGCAAGCCTCGCCAAAATCTCTTTGGAAATATAAAACGAACAGGTTTCGTTTCTCAATTCGTCTAATTTCAAAAGAATATCACGTATCGCGGCAGAACGTCGACAGGAAGCGATCGATCGGTAGAGAGAGTTGCAGGTTCCGGAGGTGGTTGGCCATAGAGTTTCGCTTGGGCGACGCGCGATCCGCATTACGGTCGAGGTAAGGATAAAGCAATTAGCGCTTAACTGCAACTTTTCGCCCTTATTTCGCCGGAGGGCTGCGCAACGCGAGAATTACGAAACATGCGTCGAATATTTCGCAACGTGTTAAGCCGGAGGACTCGAGAGAATTTTATCCCGTGGCCGCTCCTCGAGTCGAGCAAAAAGAGAGAGGAGCCTCACGTTTATTGGGTTACTTTAACGAGAATCAACGCGTTTCATCTGGATGAAGAGCGGATGCTGTGGAAAAAGCGAAAAGTAATTAGGTGTATCTCATTTTTTTTTTTTTCTGTACACGCTAATGGGACGGGTGATTTAGGGTGCATTTTTTTCGGCAGAGTAAGTTACGTTTTCGTTCGACATTGCGACTTTCTGGAATATCGTTATGCAGGGTAGAGAAAAAAAAAAAAGGAAAAAACAGAAGGAGGTAATAGGGGAATTTCGTTCACGAGCGGTGGAAAGAATGTGTTCGTTGGATTGCCTTCACCGGGAAATTACTCGCGTTTTAAATGAAATGGAAGGAGAGCCTGAATTTTACTCTCTGCAGACTTAAAAGTATAACGTCAAGTTACGTTATCCTAACGACAAGCGTTCTAACAGAGAGTACCTTTTACTTTGTACGATATTATATTTAAAGCCGTCGTTGGTTACATATTTCGAGACCAATAAGTTTTCTAAATTATCTGCGCAAAAATATAATTGAAATGTTCGCACTTCCTAGGAATTCACAAACGTAGATGTTCATTGTCTGCACGTAGGATACTGTGAATGAATTCTTCGAAGCGCCACAGCGTAGACCGTCGTCCGCTCTTTTCCCACCCCTCCGCTTATTCCACCCTCATCCCCAATCGGTTCACTCTATTTCAAGCCCGACGTATCGAGAAAATAGCGAAATTGCCGTCATAAATGGGCACGGAGGCAATCAGCCGATATACACTGATTCTCTGTAACGCGATATGCAATCTCGAACACTAGATATTGTTATCTATCGATTCGATGATCGCGTTCCGTTGTTCTCTGTACTGTACACCCCTCCCTGTCCCAATTCAGTCTGCTATCGAATCGTTTATATATTTTCTATCCAGCCGTCCACGCTTTTTATCCACCAATAGCCGTTAATATTTCGATCGAAAAGAGTTTAAGCACACTGCCCGGCTTTAATGGGTCGCATAACCGTAGCGCGCCGTGTAAAGAGTTGAAGTAATATCGACGATGGAATGAATTTAATTCCCGTTTCATCGGCGGCTGATCGATTTTTGCGATTTCATCTTGCTTCATTATCAGAGCGATGTTTCCTTTTATAGTCTTTCTGATTTACTTCGACAATTATTTGAAAAATCAACTAGCTTTCGTCGTCGATTTTATCGCTTCGTGCATTTTATGCAGAATGACGCTAATGATCGGGCATCGCGTAACGAAAAAGAATATCGTAAAGTTTCTCCGTATTTTCGATAAAAACACATCGTGTAGTTCGTCAATACGAAATGATCTAAATGACGAAAACTAAGCCGAACGTGTATCGTGAAAATATCCTCGAACCAACTTTATTAACTCGATTATTTTATTTTTAGTTTAATTTGTCTTATGATATGATATTTTGTTTAAAATGCTTGAAATCTATTCAACAAAGATGAAAAATACAAAGATATTTTTTATCATTCGACGAGTAACAGATAAAAGTTAATAAGAATCCTTTTTTTTGTGAACTCTTTGATTTGTCTAGAATTTTTTCTTCTATCGTAGCATCTGAAAATTTTATTTACTATTTTGGGTTGCTGTGAAATTAACGATCGAAGGAATAGCGAGTTTCTGTTTGCACAGCCATGCCGTGCAATATGCAACGAGCTTAAAGGAAATCCCGTATGCATTACACAGATTTGCTTGATTAAATATCCGTCGGTTAACAAGCCGATGGCGCGGTTGTAAATCATGCAACCGCCCGCAGATTCATTCGATTAATTGCTTAGCCCCCTTAATTATTTAAATTCATGTCGATTAATAGAACAATGCAATTACGTGCAATGGAAAAAATCGTATCTTTTACACCACAATCTACCAATACTATAATAATTTCAATTAATTTCCACAGGAATTCCTACTTTCTTCAAAATCATCCTTTCCTTATAAAATTCGTATCTCCTAAAAGATTCAAACGGAATTCAGATTTTTCAGTAAAGGTAATTCTTCCTTGAAAAATTCTTATCTCTTAAACATATACATCCCTTCCTTCACAAATTTATACGTTTCAAAGGAACAATTCCTGTTTAGGAAATTCAATTTTTCCTGAAATATCAGCCCTTCTTCGAGAAATTTATATTTTTCAAGAAACTACTTCTTTCTTAAAAAGATTCGTATTTTCCCTCCACCAATTCCTCGCCCCAATGCCAGCAAACACTGCAAACAGTACGAACGCTTAAATGTTCCAAAAACGTTGAATCAGATTTCTTGCAATAATGACGCAAAGTATCAGGCAAGAACCACTCGAACTCTCCGCTATCTCTCAGCCACCTTATCGTAGCAAAACCATCAGTGACGCGTGAGAATAGCAAAATATTCGTTGGCCTGGACAAATAAGCGAGCCTCTGGCGCTATGGAAGCACGTCTATTTTTCTTACAGCCTCGGGTAGTCTTTCCTCGAGCCTAGTCACCCCATTCTACTCATAGCGTGTGTTATTCAACGTACTCGCGTCCCAGTCGACGCATAAACGCTGCAGGAAGGGACGGAAGTCTCGGTGGGACTGCCACGAGTTCGAGAAAGTCGATGTAGACACCCGAGAGACACGAAAATTGCACGACCACTGACCCGTGCCACGAATCCTCGTAATTCGACGAAAGATTCCCCTTTGCTACCTATACACGCTCGCACATAGCCACACGTGTAGCTATACAAAGACGATTCAATTGTTTCATGAACGAACAACTGAGCAAGACCCCACGAAATTGGAGGTTCTTTGGGTTTAGGTTGCCAAACAGCTTCTATTCTATTTGAATCGTACGCGTATTCACTTCTGACCGAGGGAAAATCAGAGAGATTGAAATCGGGTGGATATTTAATGCGAAAGGAAACACCATTTTAGAGAGGATTTTCAATGGAAAAATTAGATCTGTCGGTTAGTCCAGCGTGAGATGGGTTCTCTGTAGAAGACAATGGATTTTAAGTAGACTCTTCCGTTTGCCACGCGACGATTTAAAAATAATTCGTGAAATTTGATGAAAAAGTCGGACGGAAAAGCTCGGCGGTCTTCAAAGGTCTTTACGAGGCTTCTGGTTCTTTGTCTCTGGTTTAAAGAACGTCTCTATGGAATATAAATGATTTTAATTCGCATAGCCAGCGGAACGTTTTCTCGATAATTGACAAGACTAGGAATTCCTCTTTTATAGAAAGATCGCGATTGTCGTTGAAAGGAAACAGGTTACAGCTCCTTCAGCAAATCTTTCGTCTTATGTAAAGGTCAAAACGAATAGATCGACGAGAAATATCGTTCCAATAATCTCGATTCCAGTCCTAAAAACTTTCCCTCTCGTCACCCTCGCTCGACTCTCGTGTTAGCTGCTTTGTCTCTTTGTTCCAGTTAAGTAGTTCGATAAACCGGCATGGTTCACTGAAATTCCTCGATGCTTTTTTCCCACGACTCGTTCCAACGCCTCATTCCCTTCGTAGTTCCTACTTCCAGGTTATTCTTTGCCATTTGCTTAATTTCTTCGAGTTCCGCCCTCTGTTCGACTCCTTTGTTTCCCTACGATTGCTTCACGAATGGATCGACCGGCGATTTTCATCGCTCTACTTTGATTCGACCGCCTATCGCGCCGCTTTTATCGCAGGCCGTTTAATTAAAATTTATTACATCCATCGCGAACAGCCGCTCACCCCGCTCTCTCCATTAATGCTTCATATCATTTTACGCTCCGCTCTCTGTTTTTAATAATATCGCGATAGCTCTTCAATTACCGTTCAAACGGCGATGTACGCCCAAAGGTTTCAGATGAGAATGTTGGGCACAAAGCGGATACAACTTCGATTAGAAAATGAAGCTTTGGTCACTTGTGCGATCGATATCTCTGTGGCTATTTGGTTTCGCTGCAATTCGTTTTTATCATTATCATGGACTTTTTATCCTTTTTCTAACGACCTTTGTGCATCTGGAACGATGATAATTTCCATGTGAGATTTCTTAACGATATAATTGAATTTAGAAATTGCTCTTTTAAGACAGAAAGGAAAAGAAGAGGCAGAAAATATGACTTTTCACCTGTGATCTTCAAACGTATAAAAATTCTCCGCTAACATCCAAAATCAAACGACACGAACATTCCTGTCACCCGAATTACAGAAGTCCCTGCCATGCCAGAAGATTTGGCAAAGTCCACCTTACCATTTCTGCCCTGGGCTAGTGTTAATACTCCATTAAATTCTTACCACTCGTAAATGAGTTGGAAACGCGGATTCGAGGCACGTCCAACTTTGCTGGTCTCGGACCGACTTGCGTATCCACTTGGCGTAGGTGATGACAGCGGTCGTAAAGGTGGATGGGAGGCGAGGTCATCGAGGATCTCAAAGAGGCGAGAAGAGAAGGAAAAAAAGTACGGGTCCGTGGGTGAATTCAGAAAGGCTACCGGCGTAGCTTCGTTAAAATTTCAGCGTGCATCAGTAACCATCCCCCTTGCTACCCCTGCTTCTCTTACACGTAGACGTAGATAACCACGGTACAGGTTGCGACGTTGTGTTTCGTCTATTTTCTCGAGTATTTTCTACTTTTTTCTACGCGAACGGAACGCAGGAGGATAAGGTCTGGCGTCTGGAATAACCGACGCTCGATTAAAAACCCCCGGAGGCCTTGGGAGCGCTCGCAGTGAAAATTATTCACAGGTTTCTCGAACAGATAGCGCTCGATTCCTGGCACGGTCTATTTAGATATGCGCTGCTTCGCGCGATACTCTTGCAATTCAGCGTACCTGTACATGTATATAGAAGGCTAATGCAGTAGTCCTTGTCGTCTTTGCACGCCCCGAATTGGGAAATTGGAAAGAGAATGGAGGGGGTGGTTTCGTTTCAAACAGGTTGTTTCATTCGGACTCTGGTACTCTTCGTCCCTCCTTTTCGATTTCTGCATTTTGTACCAGCAGGGTGATGTTATGTAAATCGTGGCTGTTACTCGTGTCCCGATAACGATAGGTTCCGGGAAATTACATTTCCCGGCGAGACCCGCTATCGATGAATTTCTACCGTGGCTGGATAGATACGGGACTATTCTACTTAGCGGTGAATTCTCCGCTGCAGCGCACCTCGAAACGTTTCCCTGGCGGTTTTCTAATGACAACGGGGAAATTTTGGTCAATTTTGTCGATGTACCTACGTCGAATCGTTTATAAAATTTTATTATCAATTCAAAACTAACGCTTTGGATCTCGATAGGGATTTCCTGCAGTTTAATAAATCTGTGTCTGTAAGCTTTCTAAAGTACCAAAATTCTAACTCGACGTTTGCCTTGAAATTGCTCGTATTCTAGAGAACACGCAGCGATCCCCAACTCTTAACCAAAATTATACAAAAATAAAATATATATATATATAATATATTATGTATACGTGTGTCTTCTTTCAGTTAACTAAGTGGCTAAAGGAAGGAATTGACGTAAGAAAAACTCCTGGATATTCAGTCATCGTAGCGTCTAGCTGCCATTACGCCTCTTTCCATCTCCTCTTAACTTTTTTTTTTTTTTTGGTCGTTCATTTCCCGTTTATTTCTCCGGCGGTCGTAAAAGGGGTGGCTGACGGCGGCATGCGAGCCGTTTAAATTCGAGTTATTTCTCATGCGAGAGAGGGTTTCCCGATGCCGAGAGACGACGTCGGAATGACTGTCTCCCCGTATCTTCCTCGCATTGACCGTTTCAACTACTTTCTCGCCCTCTCCGTCGTTTCCTTCCGCTCTTGTCTCTCCTGCACCCACTTACGAGCCGGGAAACAACTGCACGGCCATTTTGTAGATACTCCTCGCGGGGTAATTCGATTCCCAAGCCGTTCCACCTGACGAAATCGCGTATTACGCGTCGGCCGGATTTCCTGTTGGATCCTGGTCCTCTGCGCGGTTCGTTTGCTGTCTTTTACGATTTTATACCACGATTTCCAACCCTCTACGATCGTTTAACGTTGAAAAAAGTTTGGTAGAAACGGTTTCTGAAAGTGTCATAGGAAACAGAATACGACTCGTTTTATTTTTTTAACAGACCGTAAATTGGAGGGTTATTTCTTTTCTCGGTATTCGTTGAACGATCGAATAACAGATGTTTTATTTCACACAAATTTTTGATAGAAATGGTTCCTGAGTGCGTTAGCGAAATATCGTTGTTACAACAGATATTCTTTAACAGACTGTAAACTGAAGAGTTATTTCGATTTCCTTTTTGGGGCGGTTATTTTTCGTGTTCATTGAATGGTCGACTAGCAAATGTTGAATCGGTTAAAAAGAATGGGAGAGGAAGTGAAAAATGGTAGCATCGCGTTTCAACTGGGAATAGTAGCGAGAGAGCTTGACATTCCCTTTTGCACCCTACTTAAAAAGAAACAATTTCCACCACAAAGGGTAGCTCGTGTAACGTGAACATGGCCCGTGTAACTTCCGGCAGAACCACTTTTTCATATCGTTTCACGGGATAAAGGAAGCGCCTCAAACGAACCCACCTATTTTCTCTTGTACTTTATCCTGTATTATTCATTGTTCTTCGTTCTTTCTTTAACTGTACAAATTGGTCAGAACTTTGTTAATCTGTCTTCGATCTTAAGGTGATTCTTTCATGCGCGATATTGTCGAAGATGATCGTCTAGATCGTTTGAAGGAACTTCGACAGGGATAAATATTCTGAGAATATTTACAAATGCTGGTATTAAAAACTCACGTTTTTCTAATTACTGAATGCAACTAATTTTTATTTTACTGAAGTTTCATTTAACGTGGTTCAAACAAAAAAGAAAAAAAAATAGTTCTCTTTCTACACAATTTAATTTGATCAAACGTCACGTACACGGTGCCCTTTTACAAATGTACTTTTGAATTTAAAAACATCACTTTGTACTCGAATTTTTTTTATACTTTTGCAGGAATTTGCATTTTGTTGACTAGCTTCTGCTATTTCATGTTCCTATTCTTCATATTTTATTTTCCTATTTTCTATTTTATGGAAAAATTGTACGAAACACATTTCGTTTAGAACAAACTCGTAACATCGAGTTCCGAGAATTTCCGCGATTCAGTGAATTACGCAGAATTATCCTCAATTTTACTTTCAACCCAATTGTCTGTATTTTTTATCTTGTGTTTGAAGTTACTGATCGATCGAGCAAAAATTAAATCTACATTTATTCGAGTATTTGCAGCGGATTTTCACGGTTCAAATTAATTTTTTTATTTTTACACATGCACTCTATTTTTGACACGTTTTTTGGACGAAGCTACCTACCATGCAAAGAGAGAATCGCGTGCAAGTTTTATATAGAAAATTTTTATGAAGTAGAAAAGCTCATAGAAGGCGGACGATGAAATATTTAATTTTCTAAAATTTGTTGCGGGTATTTCTTCTTCTAAATATTGTGCAAAATGCATCGAATAAACGTCGACGATTCGATCTGATTGATTTTTTCTTTCTTTAAAAATTTATGCGTATACGTATAACATTGAAAATTTATGAATCTTCGAATGTAACATATTCCAAATCGCTTAAGGGGATAAAAATTCTTCTATCTTTCATTTTTCATCATACTCTTTTACAGAATAGCGTAATCTCTTCAAAAGTCAGAAAATAACAGCCTCAAGAAGTGCACACTTTCTTGCACCCTTTCCAACTCAAACAGCCAAAGAAACGAAACCGATAGAGAAAGGCGAAGCGCGTCTTACTACCGGAAAGATCGTGCAGTCTTTTCAAGGCACCCTTCTAACGACACCATCTATCATTAAGCGATCATTAAACTTTCATATCTAGTTAGATACACCAGGACACCAGCCTTTCAACCCTGGCAGCCCGTCATAAATTACATCGCCGGAATCCGGCGAGTTCTTCTATTTACGAAGGGTTAATCCTGCGCGTAATCTTCCGAGACATTAGCGTAAGGAGGACTGATAATATTTGCGACGCGCGGCAACTATGCCCGTGATTGCTGAATTTATCGTCGTCTCGCGCGTATTTCATCCTCGTCAAGCGTTAACCCTGTATCGTGTCGGGAAATTAGTGTGTCTTTGCTGCTTTAACGAACCGTCCGAACTACTTTCTCAATGACAAAAAAGAAAAAGGAAAGCTTATTTTTTTTAATTCATTGGCCGGAAACGATTACGGTTTACGTAAAAGATTTTGCTCTCAATCTTTCGTTCATCTTTCAAAAATCGAATATTAATGCTTATTATCCAATCTGTTCGTCGCACAGCACGCAGTGTGTAAATTCTGCAATTTTAGTAGAAAATAACTCGTGGAAATTACACGCAATCTACGTTTCATTTTCCAAATGTTCGTCACATATTATCCTGAATTCAAACACGCAATCGAATCAAATGTCCACAAACCGCATCTCCATTCCTTGAAACAATCAACATGCTACCTTCATTTCCAATGCATTTCCGCCGTCATTAGTCGAAAACGCGTTTTACCAAAGAAACGAAAGAGAGAAAGACCGGTCGAAACGTAGTGACAAAATTAATTCCGCTCTGGAAATTTATTTTGCCGAGCGACTCTGGCGGGCGTCGATAAAGCGATAAAAGTTAGCTCACAAATTCGGTGAAGTCAGGCTGAAATTAATTTCACCGAGGTCTGGCATTGGCCAGCTATTGTATTTACGCGGGTTTCGCGAAGCCTCGTAACGTCCCGTGTTCCTGACCACGCTCAATCCTCGTGAAGTCGAACCACGCACCAAAAGCGGTAGCTTAGAAGATGTGCGCGCACACGTCACGAAGGATCTGGGAACACGATCGTAAGTAACTTGCGAAAACGTTTCCTTTAATTCCATAGCAAACGTGTTCTTCTCTATCGTTGGGGAAATATTATTAACCTACCGGTAGTAAGTAGCCTTTTAAACGTGAACCATTAATCACGAAGAAGGAGCACGAAACGAGATCGTTAAAATTTCCTTTCCAATCGATTTGCTCTTACGAACGAAATATAATTCATTAGTCGGTGATGAATTATCGTGGTCTTGCGACTGGACATTGGCAAATTACTTCTTCATTTAGTAATTGAAGCCTGCGGATCTGGCGTATGCCATTGTTTAAAACGGACCGGACGTTTGTTTATTTCTAACGTGGTTTTAGCTATTTTAATGGGAAAATTACAGATGAAGCGAGCTCGAATGATTTTATCCCTTCTAATTATCATGGCAATGTTGACATATAGAATTTCACAGCAAGCTTTATATAAAAATCCAATATAAGATGTCATAACTGTAACAAGAAGATACAATTTGTTCGCGAACCGAACAGCAAACACAATTTTTCAATGGAAGAGCGGTCAGCCGCACACCGGCGACGGCAATGGTTAATTTAATCCGCCCCTGTCCAGTTAAGAAAACTAAAATCCACGACAACGCCCGGGAACCAGAGGCTCCGTTGACCATGACGGAAATAATGAAGTGAGTTTCGTGATATTTGAGCTCATCCACAGTTACCTTACCAGGGGTAAATAAGACCGATGAGCTGGAACTCGCCCTCAACGTGCTTTCTTCTCGAAGATCGCTTCGCTCCTGCGTTCTACAAAAAGTATTGCGAGGGTTAATCGATGGGAGTGGATGAAAAGAACTCGACGTTTTCCATCCCCTATCTCGCGGCTCGTGGCTATTGACAAATCGAACAGAACGTACTTGATCCCTGATGAATCGACGATCGTCTATGATATTGCAAAAGATTAATTTTTCTATGTTTTCCGTTTGCATCGATTTAATTCGATCCGACAGATTTCATAGGAAAGTTTCAAAAGTGCAATCGCTAAACTGTCCACTTTTCTTGCATTTGTCTCACATTTCGTTCAAATTGGACGCTTCAAGCTCAAATCTACTCGACAGTCATCTCGATAATTCCAAGAACACGATCTTAACCAAATTTCAAACTAACGATCTTCGTTACCTTTTGACAGCCCTTACTTAGCAACTTCCCTCTGTCCAGAAATTCCATCGCTCGCTTATCCTGTATCCGTTTTATTCAAACCATCGTCTGTATCCTAGTTAAGAACCGACTGTAGAAACGCGGAGAAGAGGAGAAAGAAAGGCATTGGAGGTACGCGAGATCCTATCACGCCGCTGATACTATTAATTAGGTACTCGAGGCTATCGTGGCTACGATGTTCCATGGAACGATACGAGTCTATGGATTCGAATCTCGCGGATGGACGTGCTGATTCGACGTTCCAGCCAGTCGACGATCGTTATTGTTCCGATGCTCCTCTTTGTGTCGACTCGTTAATAAACCCGACCTGTCCCGAACCCTTTCAAATTTAAGGAGAAAGGAGGAAGAACGAGACTGAACTTTGAATATGCTCGAACGTACACGTGGCACGAGAAAGTGAAGCAAAAGGATGTCTCTGCATGGTTCACGCGTATGCCCATCGTAAATCTGTACACAGGATTATTCATAGGAATACACACGAAGGGAGTGTAAACCGCGACGTAAACGGGCTGCCTGCTTGTCGAGGAAGGTTGTTTTATGATGGAAGTTTCTTTGAAGAGTGGAAATAAATTTGCTCTTACCTTTGATTAATTTTGATACATTCGCAAATCGAGGGAGTTGTGTAAAGTCGACTTTTCGAGATTTATGGGACGATATGTTTTAAGATTATTTTGGGGACGGCCGGATTGTTGGGTTGTTAGAATTTTTCTGTCATCACTGATAAATTATGAGCCCTACTTCGTATGGAAAAAGGCAGGATTTCTTGAAGGGCTCCTTGGCCAATTTATAGCATATTGACATAATCTCTACGATTTTTCTAAAGTCAATAAGTATATTACTCTTACAGTTTTCAAAGAAACTCGTTGGAACGTCGAAAGCGTCATCGACTTCTTCGCGATATTTTACATAATATCAAACATATCGTCTTATTTATTTATCTGGCTGCCAAAGAATAATTATTAATAAAAATATAAGATCTAAGCCTCTCTCTACTCATATGTCATAAAATACCTCGTTAAGTTAGTATCATAGTTCTATGTGAAAATCACTCGAAGAATAAAAAGAATATGCTAAAAACGAAAAGAATAAAACGAATATGATAAAGTTATTGTTAAGAAAAGTATCAAAATACAAGAAAGAAGCGTCCTTCGCAAGCACTGAAAAATAATTCCAGTTGCGTGATACAAATCCCGATACAAATTACCATCTTAAACCCACTGGAAGGCAACAGGGAGATCATCGGTCGTCTCCACGAGCATTCCCGACTGAAATCACTTAGAAATCGAAAACGAGCAACGACCCCAATCCCTTTACCCTTCGCGAAACAGGATAAATCAATGGGACCATCCCTTTTTATCCGAACAACAACGATAATGCGATCGTCGTGGTCGTAACTCTCGACCGTACAATTCATCCCCTCCGTTGCAAGACTTTCTGATTCCTGGCGAAATACGGGCGCGAGGAAATGAAACGAAACGGTAATTTTTCCTGCGTAAAAAATGCCGGATGGTGGATTTTGTCTTTGACAAGCGTTCGTTAGCTTTTCACCGCGATTCCTGTCAAAGGATACATCTCCGCTACGATCCTCCGCCTCGCGGCCAAGTGAAAAGGAGGATCTGCTCATTAAAGTCTTAGTTAAGCAATCTCGTTGCGATCCGCCACTCAGATTCCATTCCTCTTTCTTCGTCTTTTTCTCCTTTCTCTTTTACGTGGTTTCCATTCCCTCGAATTGTTGCTTCCTGCTTATTTGTTTCTTTTATTATACGGTAACCGTATCAAAAAGAGCGCAGCTCGCCAATTTCATCGTCGAACTTTATGTATGTTGTCATTTTTTTAAAACGATGTATCGATTATCTTGGAACAAATTGCAACAGCTTTATCCCAGGAGATTTTAGTTCACAACTACTAATCCTCAGGAATCTGGGATAACGAAACTGCTTAATTATCGTGAAAGTGTATTAACCGACGTGGAAGTTATGTTGTTTAAATATACGTTAAGACAACTGAGCATAGTTGAAGCGTTATTTAACAAAGGCGTGCGAGAATCCAAAAATAGTTGCGCTTTCGAGGACTCGAATCATATTTAGAAATTAGCTACACAGTGTCTACTCGTAACAATGTTGTACGAGACAGGCCAATACCCGAGCCGTCCCTAGCGTCGGGTTTCTCGTCATTTTTGAGTTCTTGCGCGCCTCTATTATTTAAATAAACTATACTTCGCGTGTATCAACCTGATACGTTTGTTAGTTGTAAACTGTCGCTTGTTATGCGAAAAGCACGGCAGAGTGTGGGTTTAATTGCGTCAGATGGATCGGATTAAGGGACAAAGAAGGTTTCGTTGTCACACTTTTCAAGGAAAAAGAAACGAAATTCGATTTGCCAATATTGAAGATTGACGATTTAATATTCCGCTTTATGAAGAAAGAATTTCTCGATACAGTCGCACGTTTCAGGAATGAATCAACGAATATTGGCGAATTCTTTAATTAAATTAAACAATACATCGTGACATAGTTTGCCTGGATGGTAATAACTTTTCGTTGTCCCTTTGATATACGCTCGTTTGAATCACTCGCGTTATACAACCCGTATACCGCAACATTTCGCTCTTTCTTCGCGATACAATTTGATTTTTCAAACTTCGTTATCCGCTGGATATTACAATTATAATTACGCGCATACATAAAACTGAATTTTAATTAAATTTAAGTAAGTCAATGGGATATTTAAAAAATATTCATTTACAAAAATATTCGCTACTTTAATATTTTCAAAATATCACGTAATATTATATTAATGTTTTTTTATAATACACACTGGTCAGTTAAATACGTCGATCGATTCTATAAATTTGGCGAAAAGAGGAAAATGATTTTTAAAAGTTTACCTTGGAATTTATGATTTAATACACCGACAGCGATTCGCGAAACCAAACGTTCGAAAATTCTGCTAATTTCGAATCGAAGTCAGGCTTCTGTTTGCGCGCATTAAGTTGATTTGATTTACTAAATAACCGGAAAACGGGGGTGTATATCTTTTGAAACAAGAAAGAAACGACGGTGAAAACCGGTTCCTCTTGAAATAGAAATCACCAAACGTCAATATTTGCCGGCTTTATGAAAGTTGGTTATTGCGTACGTATCGTACGTAGAGACATCGTGCTCCTTGCCATTTTTATCAGGAACATAATATCAATTTCCTTTCCGCGAAGCTTCTCCTGGCCACCTGTTATCGTTCCGCGAAGCAAAGCAACCGGAATCTTTCCTCAAACTTTCAACCGATATCGTATTTGCGACTCGATCGCTTTTTCCCTGCTTGAACACTCGAAGCTTCTTTTCCTCTCTTGCAACGTTGAGCGCTTTAAACACACGGAGAAACGTGGTTACATGTGGTGAAGATGGTTAAGAGGCGGAGGGCTGGAGAGGTAAGTTTCTTGTGGTCTCGTCGAGTTATGACCCTCTTCATCGCGAGAGCCCTAACGAGGCCAGGCTTAAAGACCACTTGGATTTCTGTAGTGTGGGATTATTGGAATCTGTTGATCGGATAGCTAATTTTCTCTCTGTTTGATGTAGCTGCGGTACAGAATTTAGCCATGTGATTGAAACGCGTCATTTTATAATTATAGAAATGTAGAATATATTCGTAGAAAATAGGACCTACGTTGGATGACGTACAGTGAAATAATTTGAGAAATAGAAATAGAAAAATGGATCGTCTTATAATTAGAATCAAACTCTTCGTAAGAATGTTAAATCTGTGCGAAGAAAGAGAGAAAGAGAAATATCAAAATATAATCCTAACTCTCAACATATCGAATAGAATCGATAAACAGAGTATACCGGACGAATCAATAATCCATTAAAAATATTAACCATAATCTGAGCCAAGAAAAATCCTCGGAAGCAAGAAATTCCTTGAACCATCAGAAACTTGGGACGTCCGCAAAGATCAATCGGAAGCTTCATATCGCTTACCACTTGTTCCCGAACGACCGTAAACAGGGATGAGGGATAAAAACAGGCAGCTTAGTACTTTGGTTCCCTTTTGTGATCGAAGCTGGCTGTTAGTCGGTTGGACGATAAATCGGGCAAACATTAAAGCCCGAAAGTTCGACTGTACGATGGAATTACATTTTCTCGGGGCTGTTGGCCGGGGCAAACTGCGAGGGTAAACGTTATACATAACGGGAGAGAGGGGTGAAGACGACAGACGTTCGACTCGGAACGAAGAGCAGAGAGAAGAGGGACGTGGAGAAGGGTGTTGGCGAACCGAAAGGCGGCCAAAATCGATCCGACCTTCTCCCCCTTCCCTCTTTCTAGGCTATAAACTTTCGACGTGTCAGAGGTAATAGCGACTTTAGGAACGTGAACTTCGTTTAATCCTGCCTGGCAACTAGGATCCTCGTACGGGTTACCTCGTGCGGGAAAAATCGCGGTAACGTCACGATTCGCCCTTCTACGATCACTAGCCATCGAAATCAGATTCACATGCAGAAATTTGACTTCATCCACTATAAGCAATCACACACGTACATACATGCAGTGTCAGATAAATGGTGATTACCGTCGTTGGTTATCTAAATTTGTTAATAAATATGTATATGATGGTGTACATTTTTGTCGATGAATATTAATAGATATTAATAAATATTCCGTTCATAAATATTAACAAATATCAAAGGCGATAATTAATCCAGACTGTCAAAGGAACGTCGATCAGAATTGTATGTCCATGCAAGATAGTAATCCGGAGTGCAAAGTGAAAACTTCGAACTGTTGCTATCTTGTTGGCAACTAAGTGATTTTGTCAATACCACCTAATGACAAAATCCGCAATCACTTAGTTGCTAACCCGATAAAATTTGCTCGCGTCTCCGAACTTTACCCAAAAAAAAAAAAATGGATGGTATTGAAAATTTAGAGCGATCCCAATTTGATGATCGGGCTGTACAGTCTCGTGTTCTGCGATAGAATGACGAGAAGGGGAGAGGGGTGGAAATGGGTGAGCTAAGCGAACAGAGAATTCCTTCGAGCTGGATGTAACGAGCGAACGCGATTCTCGTTCACCTGAGGAAACATCGACCATGCGGGGACGGGGAAACGGAATCGAGAGGATGGGTACTTGGGGTGGAAACGAGACTGCTGGGCAAAGGGATTGAAATAGGGATAGAATCAAGAAAGAGAGTCCTGGGGAGTTGACGGTGCACAAAAGCGAACGGAAAAATGGGAAATTTCACCTTAAACTCTATGATACACGTGAAACGAGTTTAGATAGGATAGATGGCTTTCGAATAATACCGGAGAATGTGTAAAAAGTTCGAGTACATTGGGAAAGAATTCTTTTATAAAGAAATAACGAAGCAGAGGGAATTCAGGGCCGAAGAAGAAAGGGGTTGGATGGGTAATGACTAGAACGCGACGAAGTTTTACGCATTTATAATAAATTTGAAAGCGGAAAATTACACAGAATCCACGTAATATGAAAATATATACGAGATATTCCCAAATGTTTTCTATAATATTTGACAGGTGAGACAATTTTATACCGCGTCTGTACTTTTTTAGCTATATTCTGAAAAAATATGAATTTGCATGAAAATCCACAGTCTAGTAATGACACATGAAGAAATTCAGAGAGGAAATTCAAAGAGGGAAGGTAAAGATGAGTTTGCAGTGAGAATTTCTTGCTCGTATCCATCGAGTAGCCTCAACTGTCTACGTCTCTCTCTATCGTATATGTTTCCGAATTTTGCTCGCTCTCTTCTCACGCGCGAAATCCTTAACTTAATGGAAGTTCGGAGAACTCTCTTCCATCTTGGTTCTTGAGTGCTCCTCAGCGCTGTAGGAGCACGCGACTTACCAACAACTATGAATGTTGTTATGTCGACGACTGGCTGACAATTTTGCTGTCTTTTTTTTTTCTCTGGGGACGATGCATGGGAATTGACTAATCTTCACGATGTGCATCTTAGCTCGCATAATATAAAATAATAATTTCCGCTGAACTTTCTATATCGAGAATTTTCCATTTTTGAGAGAATTTTAAGATTCGTACAGTTGCTTGTTATACGATTCGAGGATTTCGGACGTAGTGTGATAAGATGATTCTGCGAGTCTTTCCCTTGATAAAATTTCTGACAGGTGATGATTGTTACTTTTCGATCACATAATAAACAACAATTTCCTCCTCTTTCTCGATTAATTTCCCAGCGAATGTGTTCTTTGAGAGGATCAAACAGCTTTCACTGGGTTCACCCGCTCGAATATTCGCGCGTGTTGAGAGGGATTTTAATACGAGCACCTCGGTTCTCCGAGCTTCACGTTCCAGAGTTCGACGACTCGGTGGAAATCCGAGCTTTATATCACGGACGGCGAATAAGTCGAGCAGCCTGCGGATCTCGTCCCCTCTATGGCGACCTTATCACGCTCATGGCTCCGGCTTATCGACTCCTGTTTGTCTTGTAACGTCGCGACGAACCTCGATTCCACGAGACCAGAGATCTGAATTTCTATCGCTTTGAAGAAGCGTCCTGCAACTATCGACGATTGAAACGTGACCCTGCTTTTCTCCCTGCATATCCTGCTCGCGTTTTAATTGCATTTCCACGGTCTGTTTGTTACTCTAAAAGGGTGTATCGTTCTAATTTTTTCAACAGATCGAATCTTTTCTTAATCATCTAACAGTTTCAGCATCGAGTATAGAGTTCCTGCTTAGAGAGAAAAGATTTACGTAACAGTTTATGGTAAACGCAGTGTAGTACGAAAGAAACGAACACCAGGAAAATGTAACGCACTAATACGCTACAACTCAAATGTAAATTAAAGCTACTAAGTATGAGACTAGACTCAATCTTGTACCTTACACGAATTTCCAAGAAACTCGAGGCGAAAATTTATTAAATGGCCAAAGGTGAATCGAAGATGGTGCGACGGAAAAGAACGGAAGGAAGGTGTAAAGTCGCGTAAACGACGTTGCCGCTGAATAATTCATGGAAAAGAGAGAGAAAAAAAAAAGAAAAACTACGAACACAGGGCGGTTTTTAATTATCATCCCCGTGTATTTGCAGCTAGTCGAGAAGGATTACGCGTCGACGCAGCGAGAGTACAACGGCATAACTCGGTTTTTACGATCTTAAGAGCCTTTCCCCGGCGGAAAGGGAAGCTTTATGGAAGGAAAATTGTCCTTCTCGGGGCCGCATCTCCTTGCTCGTCTTGCTTGCTACCGAGCAGCTTCCCGAATACGCGTTCGAGTCTAAAAAATGTAACGTGTTTCGAAGAATAAAACTTTATATCCTTGACCATCCAGAGAAATTATATTTTCATCTTGTGCTTCTCTCACGAAGTACTCATATCTTTCAGCGTTGGAATCGTAGCTTTTGAAACGATGTTATTTTTCACGTTGACGTATTCCGTGCTTATTCGAAGACTAAAGGGCAAAAACACGATAAATCATATTTGCCATTTTTTACAAGAAAGCGCCATTAAACTTCAATATATTGTCGATCAGTCCCATATTACCAAAATTATTTTCTTATTTGCTTTTGAAGCGAAAAGTTGTTCCTATCATCCTGTACAAAATTTTTTAAATACGTATTACCAGTATTTGTATGGAGTCTGAACGATCAACCTGAACTTTGATTAGTCTGAGCGAAACTTAAAGAAGATGGATGAATTTGAACGAAGCGAAGGTCCCTTCGTCTCGACCCGATCTTTCACCCAAATCCCGCAAAGGTGAACGTCTGTTTGTTCTGCAACGGTACGTGTGATTTTAATTAAACCTACCGAGATACCAGGTGTACGTTTCAAAGTACTTTTTTGCGAGTCTCGTACTCCGTTTTCTCAGATGGTTGGTACCGGGTTACACGAGGATCGAACAGCGATGGTTCGAGCAGTGTTTTTCGTTTACTTAAATCAACGTAAATTACAAGAAGATTCTTTCGTACGATAAAACGAAAAATTCAAGTTTGAACTGCTTTCGATGATTTGGAAAATCGTCTTAATTCTTTGGACTGCACTCCATCTTCCATTCAAACTTTCGTACAACTTTTTCAATCTTCCTGCCAAAAGATTGATTTTTTAAAAGCTTATGGAAACGATAATGTTTCTTCTTCCGTAGAAAGAATACTTTGAGAATCTGCTTTTCAAGAAATTATGACAGCTTCTAGAAAGAATAATCAAAAATACAAAAATCTAGGTAGACAATTTCCAGTCTAGAGATACGATCCAATTATTCGAAACTACAAAATTTTATTAAATAGCTTTCTCCGCTACTCTAACCAGAGCTCCGCAAACTCCTGCTCGCGCGTATTACCATATGAATAACAAGACGAGGGGAGGAAAACAGAGGCGCCTGGCGCTAAGAATCGCCAGACAGACTTCGATTATCACAGGCAGCCGACCCGATTATCGCGGTACGCGATGAGCATTTTATTGGTTAACGAATTTATGCACCGCCTGGAGCGGCCAGTAAAATCTAATATAACGAGACACAGTTGGCACCGGGTCGCCACCTCGTAAAACATCAGGACGCTATGTTGGCTCGAGCATAGAACGACGCTCTGGGGAGCGGCGCGTTTTCCATCCCCAAAAGAGGGCGTCGTGTCACCGCGCCGCCACGCGACACGGACTTTTTCTCGTTTCGTCGTCGAGGTAGCTTCATCGCGACCCTTCCTTCCTCGACAGAGGGTTGAATGGCTTCTGAGTGGCCCGTTCCAAACGAGGGTGAAATTCGTTGGGGACGTTTTGTCAACACTCTCTATCTCTCTCCCTCTGTTTCTCTCTCTATCTCTCTGGCCTAGTAAGTTTACGTTAAAACATGTTACCGTGTCTTTTGTCTACAATATGCTTCGTATCCCTTGTGAGATATCGCGAGACGAAATTTTTGGCAATTCCGTGCGGAATGATACAGATTTTAGAAAATAGGAATCAGGATGGATAAAGCGAAATAAAAAATTTAACGAGGATTTGATCGGGTAGTTGATCTACTCCAAGTATTACGGAATCTCTAATTGAAATCATACGAAGCCTGTACGTCGTCTGCGACAGATTAAGTAAAAGACAGAAATAATTTGCGTTCTGTAAGATCTCACAAATCACAATCAAAAATATAGTAGCATACAGAATTAAATGAAAATTAAACGAATCAAACAAGTATTGTCCGAGAAATTAGAAACTTGATTTAAATTTAAATAATCCGTATGCATTCTGTCAAATCTTATAATTAGTCTCATAAAACGCAACAAAAATACGAGGGAAAAAGTGCAGTAAAATCTTATCCAAGCACCGTATAACCCGATGGATTCGTGCCAGTAGATTAACCCCGTTCATAGTCGGACGCACGTTGCGCGGCGACTCTTGAAAACGATATCATTCCCGTGCAACCTGTCCGACCATGGTACAACAGACACAATAGCGTGCATCAGAAAACGTGTCACGAAAACGCGATCACGCCAGCTTTCTCCGTACCATACGTCCGTTTTCAAAACAACGTCCAACCATTACGGAACGATTCTACTGCGGGCCCCGAAGCGTTTCCACGTACGAGGCACGAACGCTTCGCTTCGCACTCGCCTCGTCCCCGAGAGTCGCAGAAATAATAAAAATGTGACACCGTGAAACACGGAAGAGGACATCGAAGCCAGAGGGTAAAAGGAAGCGGAGGACTCGGAGGAAAGCGACGTGCGAGTATAGTCGGATCGATTTGTTTCTTGGAATGGCGTCAAGCCTTTTTGCGACGCGCTGCTAAGAAATCAACCCGTGCATCGCGTTTCCCTTATTCTCTACCCCCTTTCTTTCTTTATATCCCTCGCTCTTTTCGTCTAATCTCTGCTACAGATACGTGAAATTCAAGCGCGCTACGTGGTCACGTATTGTCAGAGAAAAGGATATAGTGAAAGTGATAAGAAATTTAAAGTAATATATGTGCTTGTTGTGTAAATCAAACTGAGCAGTTGCTCGTTCGGTGAAGTTCTTCGTTTCGCATCGCCTAATTAGTATTGAAAAATAGTTAGAGTTTAGACGTCGCTGCTTGGCACTCGAGAAACGTAAATTGATCGATTTCTTGTCTTATGAAGTTCGTCATTTCGTATTATTTAATTAGCGTTCAAAATTCAGTTGCATATTATTTATTATATTTTAGATTTCAAGTTTTCACGATGGCAAGGTGCCACGATATTGATTTTCGGCAACAATCGTGCAGCCGTTGTACTTGCACTATGCACGTACGCTTCGCGCCAACGTAGACATTGACGCAGCCGTAGACGTCTTCCTAGACGTTGCAATCTACTTCTTCGAGGCAGATCTCGCGTTTCAAGTTTCTCGAAGAACCAATATCGTGGCATTATTTATTATACTTCTTGCAGTAGCAATGCGTACGGACGTATGTCGTTTCCTTTAAAAGTGACGATAACATCCGATATCACGAATCTCTCCCTTGCGATCTAGGATTTCTCCCTCATTCCCTCGGAGCAAGGATCGATTCCTCGAAATGAACGTGTATCTTCCACGGACTTGCTCCCAGGAAGATGGAGACGACGACTTTTGCGATGCAAATGTAAGATTGTCTTGTGTTCTCTGACTGTCGGTGGCTGAAACACGTCCAACAAGGTTATTGCGCGATTCCTTCGGCGTCTTGGGTTCAGAAATGAATCGTTTGGACGTCGGTGCGGTAGATTTCGAGTTTATGACTGTCTGGGTGAATCACGAGGCTTCGATTAACCCACAGGAGTCTTTGACGAGTACTCTGTTCTAGATGGAAATTTTAATTTAGTTTCATAGGATACCCGCAACTTCTAGATTTTAGAATTCGAGAAAATCTCCAGGGAAGACCCTCTTGAAATTGCTTTATTTTACTGGTATTCTTGCGAATTAATTTGCATCGATTACAGTGATAAAAGTACCGTCTTTTCTAAATTGTATATTATGTCTGGCTTTTTTTTCTTTGAATTATATAAATTTCTGTATTCGTTGCTCGTTATTATCGTTAAATTATCGTTAATTAAACATCGATCGAAGTAACACTGCAGCCGATTTGTCGCGATAGCTATTACTGAAATATATAAATTAATGAGAAGCAAATGGCTAATTACGTATTGTCGAAAATATTGAAATAGGTAGTTATGGACAATAACGTATTCGCGCGTTGCATAATTCTACATGTTGATATAAATAATAATGTAACGTATAATTTATATAAAGAATTCGTAACGTTAAAATCTTGAAATTTTGCATTTCATACGTTACGAGCTACTACATAATCCATAGGCAGATTGGGTAACAATAGAGAGTTCGTAAACAACATAATCCCCGAAGACACCGTCTCCAAACTTCTCCAACCCTGTATAATCCTATTTCTAATACCGCAGCCCTATATCCAAGCCGCGGAAACTTCCGTCAACGAATCAACACGGCCGTCAAACTCGATGCACGCGTTTCGTTACGCCCTCTTCTTCCCGAAAGTTACACCGCGAAGAAAAGTGGCAAGCGTGCAGTAAATTTTCCCCGCTGATAATCCGTTTATACCGCGTTGCGAGCTGATTTACGAGATCGCGGCTGTGGTTTACGCGTTTATCTCACGATCTTAACTTCTCCGTTCAGGCTTCGTCGAGGCTCGTTGTTTTAAACTCGAGCACACAACCAACCTCCATCCCCGACTACCTTTCCTCTCGCTAATTGTTTGTTCAGCCAATTAATTCCCTTCTTACGGATTAGTCGTTGTTTTCCGTCGGCGCCATGGTAAATAAGGATAACGAAAGAGACCAGACGTACACGCAGCCAAAGGATTTCGCTTTTTTCTATTCGCATAGCTGGCCCGATCCCGCTTAGAAATGTTAATTAAGCCTCTCAAATATTTACTTTGCGCCAAGATGGGAGCGCCGAATTTCCTACTCACTTTCTGTATTTTCATTCGCGAACAATTTTGATAATTGGGATAATTGGGGATGGAAACTTTTGCGGCTAGTTTATGGTAACTTTGAGAACTTTCCGCGCAAAAATGGTAAAGTATAACGTGTGCAATTTCTTGCTTAATAGACAGAGGTGTGAAAAAATTTCTAGTCACATAGACTTCGCGCTTTATATTTTAAAACGGATGTCCGAGTGTATCTCAACTAAAATTAAACGAAACGAATCTTACGTTCTAGACAAATTCTCTAATCGTACGTAATTCTAATTCAATTTCTAACCACGTTCTTCTTGACATCGCGTAATCCCATAATCAAAAATTTTATACGTTACAAAGCTTAGTAATAATGGCGGGTAATAAATTTTCTTTGAGCTCGTTTTGCCCCGTTATCACAAATGCCACGCGTTTGAAGCTCTCCAATAGAGAAGATTCTAGCTAATAGCTCTCATTTCGTAAGAAACATTTTGTTTGACGAAGTAACAGTGGAAAGTGCAAGATTCAGGTTCGACTAGAGTGGAGGGTAAGGTAACAGGCGAATAATGGTAACCAGATTCGAGGCAATTAAAAGGCATAGTGTCCTCAAGATCTGGTTACAGCGAAAGCTGGAACGCGTGGCTCGATATCTGGAAGCTGGCCCACGTAAATCATGCCTCAAGACCGAGTTCCTTCGCTTTGCAATGAACATCTTTCGTGTAACGATGCCATAACCGTTGTTATAGCCCCCCATTGCCTCTATTAAACCGAGGGTCGAGTGATTTCGCGTCCGTGTAATTTTTCCCCCTCGCGATTTTTCCACTCCCTCGCGTTCCAACGGAAGGCATTTTACTTTCGTAACTTCGATAAACCGACCTCCCTTTTCCATCTGATAAACCGACGAGGACTGTCATAAACGAACCAGTAAAATTACTCAGGAAAGATAAGATTGAAAATTTCCTAAGGATTTTTCTTTTCTTTTTTTGGGGGGAGGGGGGCTGATGCGAATTTATACAACCGCAGGTTAAAGGGATGGGAAGTTTATTTAAAATATAAGAGAAGAAACTCAATTAGTTTTGCAGGAAGAACAAGAGTGGCAGTGTATGCACGTGTGTTTTTTAATTTATATTCTAATGCCGAGAGTGAGAGAGGAACCGTGGTTCTCGATAACGCGCAGTTTGTAACGCCGCGCTCCGGCCAATTTAAATTTCGATCACGTTGATTTAATTCACCTTGAAATTGGCCGCGATATTAGTGGACCACGATCGAATTCAGATTACTATACCTTCAGGGTGATCGCGGTCGTGTATTTTGATATTATATAAAGAGCTCAATGCGTGGAAGAATGGTATAAGCGTATCTTTTTTAGATAAATAAAATCAAACAGCTCCGCGCTAGCAAATCAGTTTCGAGTTCCTTAACTTCGAATCGCTTCGATTTGGATTGCTTCGCTAATCGGAGA
Source organism: Bombus fervidus (assembly GCF_041682495.2). Lineage (NCBI taxonomy): Eukaryota > Metazoa > Arthropoda > Insecta > Hymenoptera > Apidae > Bombus > Bombus fervidus. The sequence continues at coordinate 12,103,613 of NC_091525.1, read as the reverse complement.
AAAATCGTTGCAAGTAGTACGAGTCAACGATTACCTCTACGCTATAGTAGAAAAACATTTTCTCTTGTTCCTAATTCTAATTTTCCATTATACTTACGATATGTATTCTTTCTGGAACTACGTCAAACAGGTAATACCGATATATCAATAATCCAATTAATTTGGTCAATCAAGCAATTAACATGGGTCAACGGATATCTCTACGCTACAAAAACCAATTTCCTTCTTCCTCGTTCTTATTTTCCAACGATACTTCTGCCATGTATTTTATCCGTAATTACATTCGGCAAGTGGCAGAAATAATCCACGAAATCAGCATGGAGTTGCAAGTAGTACGACTCAATTATTCGCCGCCGCGTTCGGTCGCTAATTCGACGATTCGAGAGCGGGCGGAAATAAAGGGGAAAAAACACGGTGTTTCTTTCAACTGCGATCGAAATACAGGACGAGTACGAGTTTCAGGCGAACGTACCGTCGCACGAAAAATTTACAGGGCCGTCCGATGTAAATCACAGGCACAATCAGCGCGGCCGAATCAACAGACGAGAAATCCGCGTTATTTCTCTGCCGGTCGGTCGACCGGATCGTAATCCACGAACAGAGACAGAACGAAAGCGAGAGAGGAAAGGGAGGAAAAGCCTCGTCAAAAGGTGTAAAAATGTAATTCACCGATTTCACGTAGCTCGTGACGAGCTACAGTGCGTTCCTGCAGACGAGCGCGCGCGCGCGTGCACTGATACAACATTGTTTTCAGGGTTATCGGGAAAATGGAAAAAAAATGCATCCGCCGTTATCCGGATTATTCGATTCACGGCCGGTCACCTGCGTCTCGTTCCGACGGTTCGACAGCCACGATCGAGGGATGAAAAAGCGATCCTGGAAGGTATTTCGTCCGGCAGCGATTGTTTTCTCATTTTTTCCTATCTTTTTTTTCAACCCGGTTTTTTCCTTCTCTCTTTTTTCACGGTTTTGTTTGGAAAGGTCACTATGCAGCTTTTCTCACACACACACTATCTCTCTCTCTCTCTCTCTCTCTGACGCGGGAATGTTTCACAATGTTCTCTGACGATATTCCGCGTCGTTGGTCATTTTCGCTTCTGGTGGATATTTGATTCGAGAGGCTCTCAGCGAACGATAGTTTTCGATGTAGGCGTAATTTGGAGACAACGCGGAACGATTTGCTCGTTTCTCAACTGCTTATCGAGCCAAGATTCTCGATACAGAGCTCAATTACACTCGCGGACTAAATTCGTTATAGCTCGATATTCCTTAGCAGAAAACATACGACGACGAAATATCAGAGAGAGAATGAATCTATTGCGTGTACGGTAAATTATCGACTGCCGTCGCAGTTAAAGCGACAGTTTAGAGACACGACGGAAGAGAAAGAGCATTGACTAGTTCCGCCGCGACGTAGATAAGCAACTGCGCCGGAGGGGCGTTCGATAAATCATCTGGTCGTACCACTGACTAACGCAAGCACCGGCAATATTGCCCGGTGAATTATTGACTCGTACTACTGCCGAAAGTAAACCTCTCGCTAGTTGCAGCCAAGGAATTTAAGGAATCTAGGAAACTACGGAAACCGGAAACAAGCGCGCAATTTTCAGCCGTTTCCTAAAATCGGCCACGTCCCAGTGAACCTTCGCGAAGTGCGTCGTCCTTTCGAAGTGGAAAAGGATCCAGGAAACGGCGTGTTCCTTTGCGAAACGTTTGCCATGACGGAAGTTATGAGACGGTAGCTCGTTTCTCGAAACCATCGCGAATTGCCGAAACTTTCTCGACTCTGCAACTTCCTCCTACTGTCTTCGCCTCGTACCAAGTCCTCCACTTTATACCGATTCTTCCGTCTGGCAACGAAACAATCCGTGTAAAAGCTGGTGGCCGGATGCGGCGAGTATTTACGCGTCGAACCACGCTGGCTAAACGGGCCGCGTTTTCGAGGCAAACAACCGGCTGTCCGCGCATCGCGACGCATTAACAACGCGACGTCTTCGAGTTGAATGCGTCTCCGGTGCCTTGTTTGAGACAAGTATTAGAGCAAGGAAGAGAAGAGAAGGGAAAAGAGCAGCGGTTATAGGGAGAATAATGGGTAGAAAAATATCTCCGTATTGTATTCCATGCGTGAACGTTTCGTGTTAGGTTGATATCAGTGACAGAGCGAATTTCACAACAGAGAATCGAGCGAATTTCAGAAACAATCTCTACCGACAACGATAGTGAAACAATTAAACCGATATAAGTATTATCCGATAATTTTTATTAATTTAATTTACACAATAGAATCGCATCAAGCTGCGTAAACATCGTGTAAAAATATTCTTCTAAAAAGTAGAAAATGTGACTGTATCGTAATGTCGTTAGCATAAATATCTCGTAATTGTTCCTTAGTATGGTGATCGATGTAGACTAATTTTAGCGAGTTCTACCGAATAAAATCTGTATCGGTGGATGATTTCAATGTAACCCGAATGTACTAACCGGTGATCTCGTATCTCTGGCGACTGAACTCGTGTGGAAAAGTCAGTGCGGGGTTAGACAGAACGGAACGAGACTAAAGGGTGTGGAATTGTGCGAGAACAGAAAGAAAGACGTGGAATAACGGGTGGAGGATGGGGGTGGAGGGAGTGCATGGCGGCGGGAAGAAAAGTTGGTCCGAAGGAACGAAGTAATTTAAAAAGTTTCTGCTCCATGACATCTCGCGATAACAAATTATCCCTGGCCCATTATCCACAAATGCGATTATGATAAGAAAGAACCGGCGGGGGTAAACTTTAATGCAGTGAGTTCCAGTTAGCGGCCTGCGGAAGAATCGCTGCCGCTGGATATTGTAACGTCTGCGTGCTCGCAATTCACGCGGACAAGCCAACCCCTTTCGCGTTTCACCACCCCTTTTCCTTATTCTTTCATCCTCCCCTCTCTCTCTCTCTCTCTCTCTCTCTCTCTCTCTCTCTCTCTCTCTATCTCTCCCCTACGAGAAACGTACGACGAACAGGTTGAAGAAAAACAAAAGGCACAAGTCGTAGTACGATTCCTACGAATTCTACGAGAGTTTCTCTGGAAAACTGGAAACAGCCTGCGTGCGCGCTACACGTTCCTTCCGATTAAGTAGAAAAGTAGCTAGTTGGCCTCGTTATTGTTTGGAATTGATGGTGGGCAAGATAACAAGCTGTTTGAGAATTTTTCTGGAATAGGTTGTCTGGTTCTAAATGAAAAAGGACGAGTTGGATATTTATGGGGGTGATTGTTTGTCGTTGATAGTGAATCGTGCTTTGGTAAGGTAAGATAAAATTTCTCTACAGAAAAGATTCTCAGGATCTAGTATTATCTCAAAAACTTGGAAACTTAAAGACTTAAAGAAAAATTTTTACGATGAAAAGAAGGATAATTATTAATTGAAATAAGTACAAGGAATACTGTTTCTTTTTTTTTTTTTTTTTTTTTTTTTTTTCTTGAAGTTGGTAGTGAAGTCTACCTTGCAACGCGTGGTGTCACATAACGAAAAGTATTACGTACATCAGTATCTATTAACGTATTAGATTGATGATGGTGAAATTTATTTAGATGGACTAAACGATAAACAATCTTGTACTCGTATGATTAATGAAGCGTTCGCGTATAATAATTTAGACTTATCTTGCGGTAAAAGATATATGATGTGTCTTCGCTATAACTTGAAAATTCAAGGCTCTAATACTCTTAAGCTAGGGATACTTAGTCATTATCACAGTAACGATCCAGTATTATAGACCCAATTTAACATTAATTTAAATTGCGATTACTTTCGTATCGTTTCGTAATTTTTTACCAAAGAATAAATGCATTAAAGTTAGAAACATTTGGTATTAATTCGAACTATTTATTTGGTTCAATATTATTAATACTAATTTGTTTTCCGATAACTTTTGCATGACGCTGGTTTACTTGCTGAACGTAAACAAACATTTCAACGCGTTTTATAAAAGAATGGTCGAACGTTAAATTAAATTGCTCGACTATCTATTTTCTCTTTTTCTACAAATATGATTTATTGTTTGTTACTAAACATCCGATAAAAGGAACGATCGTCCTTACTAGGTTACACGAATGTCGTCTCTCTGTGAAATATTCAGTTCGTCATGGTCGTGTAATGCAATCTCGATAGAACGAGGGTTTATCGAGTTCATAGAGTCGCGATGAATATCGTAAATTGGGAAGATCGAGGAGAACGATCGTCGTTATGACGGATAAGGAAGAACATTCCGAATGGTCTACTGAGATGGAATCGTAGAGAAGATGGAAGCGGTTTGATGTCTAATCTCTTCCCAAAACCTAGCGACTGTGGATGATTAATGTGGAGAAGAGACGGACTATCTTGACGAAACCTACCATTGTACCCTTAATCTCTACCTAAACTATTTATGAGAAATTTGAAATTGCAAAAATACACGTAATATATAAAATATCCCAAGTACGATACATACTTGTTGTAATATTTACTGAACGAGACAAATCTCTTGCGTTGCATTTTTTTAAGTTGATCCACGAAATATTATTTGTTACGCCACGAGGCTTACTATAGGCCGTACTCCTAACCGTCGCTCGCGGTACTACAGTGTCGCGGACAGATCGTCTTATCTGCCCGACGGAAAATATACAATGTAGCGGCAAGCGCATATTTGAGCTTTAGAAACGTCGATTTCGGTCCGTTATTTTTTCCACGCAAAGAAGGTGGCATACGTGATAGTAACATCAACCACGTCTCAGTCCGCATCGAGGACCAGGCGGCGCTTCGGAACCGATGGGCTGATGACGGAAATAAAGATACGGCGAAGTGCTTAATGAACCCTCAATATCTCAACGGTCCTTTCGCCAAATGTTCGAGAACGCCTAACGAACGCGTGGATAGTGGGGATATCGAGGGATGACAAAGATAAAGAATCGGATTCCGCCGACAGTTGTAAGAGCTTCGGTCTTGAAAAGTCGCGTCTGGAGTTCGGAAGTGAATTGTAGTTAGTGTAAACCAAATGCTAAGAAATGAATTCTCTCTTTTTATTTCTTTATTTTTATCTTTTATTTTTCGTCTTCGATTTCTCTTTTTTATTTTACGTGACATGATCATAGGCGCGAACGCTGGCGTGACCCGAGCGTAGTGGAGGGTCGTCTCCCCGAGAAGACAAAGAAATGATCGAAGGGCAATCAGTCTCGTTTGAAGATTCTAACAGCATACATCGAGAGGTCTGACGAATAAAATTAAAGTCGCTAAGTTTAACGAATATATCGAGAGATATCACAAAGTCGAGTCGAATTTCTGTAACACATTAACTGTATTTATAAATAATTTGTGACGCTTTTATTATTATAGTCATTATTGTTAAATTCATTGAACCACCTCTGTTATCTTAACCGAAACAGGGGAACGACTAATTCGCGGCGTCGATCATACGAATCGTAGCGAGAAATTCACACCTCTCGCTGACGCGTTTTCCTCGCGATCGCGTCTCTCCGCGAGCGGTCGTAACATTATTCATTTGCATAAATATCCGTGGTCTACTCGCTAACAAAATCACCAAACTATTCGACAGAGAATAAATCTAAATAAAACGGTAATGATAAACCAGTCAAAAATCTGCCCTGTACATTTGCTATTTGTGCTCGACTCCCGTGTCTGCCTGTAATTAAAGATTAATTCGGGATCACAGAGGATAATTCTGTAACAAGAGACAGAAAACTCTTAATCTCTGTACAAGGCTCTACAGTTTCCCTCGTACTATCGATATAACTCTGATAAAAAAAAAAAAAAAAGAGGAGAGAAAGAACAATGAAGCAAAAAGTGAAGAGAGAGTTTTCGAGTGACAAAGGGGATTAAACGAGTGAATTAAAAGCTGTATTCGGGAGGATGAACGAACACATGATCGAAAAGGAGTGGGGGGAAGGGTGTTGTAGCTGGTTTAATTGACGAAAAAATCGTCAGCTGCCAGGAGGCGGATTAACGAGAGACGCGTGTTACACGTTCGCTAGCGCGTATTTGTTCGCGAACGCGATAAATCAGGATAAGTGTATTTCTCTGGCGATGATGGTCGATCGAACGATAAATTTCTGGTCTGGCCTCCCTGGCAAATATGTACCGTATCCGGGGCAATTTTCGCGGACGTCGTTGAATCAGAAACACTTGCACGCTGCACCAATTTTCCAACGTTAAACAATTTTCCCAGCCGTTCCACGTTTCGCGCTGGTTCAACGTCGCGTGTGTGCACATGCGATTTAATGATAATTGGCCGAGCAGAGTGCTGGCCGATTAGCGGAATGCAATCACGAGAATACGCGGACATCGATGATTTACGGTCTTGTACGAAAAAAGAAAGCAAGAATGAAGAACTCGTGTTCGAAGATATTTCAGGAAATCTTCCTGATTAGCTGCTTATAAGTGTCCATATTTTATAAAAAAAAAAAAACAAAAATTTAGTAAAGATTCGAAAATCTTCCATCGAATCCGACGAGATTACTCGATTAAAGATGATGTTTTCGCTTTGCACAAATTTTATCTGAAATTATAAATCATCAAGTTTGATCAAAATCCTTGAAAATGAGATCTAATGGCTTCCTGGAAGAGCACGAAAAAGTTTAGCCTATTTTCTCGAGTTGCTCGGTCCCAAATAGCTTCCGTTCACAGCCAGGAAACAGCCAGTGCAGCGTTTAACACGAGAGGACCGTTGAATTACAATGAAACGCGAGAACGATAATCTACCGGCCGTTGTTTCTTAGCATCCCCCGTCGTCGAGGGTTGCACACCGAGGAAACCAACTGGCGAGAGCACTTCGCCCATGCAATAAAATTCACGGGACTCGGGAACGTCTCTCTACGAAATGGATATTTACGAAATAGCGTATCGATCTTCTACGCTTCTTAGCCTTCTACATCTAACATTTCGTAAACTTGGTATTGTACAGAGAACTAAGCGAATTGCCAAAGCTTTGTACCAAAGTGTCGATAGCAAAGTATCGCGAAGCGAGTGGGAAACAATTTGGGAAATGCATTGGCAGACTAGGATTCGTGGTATCACGGAGAAATTTAGCGAAATGCGATAAACATGTTTTATCAAGGTAAAAAAAGAACTCGGCTTCCTCCGAAATCTCATTTCTCCGATCGTGTAAAAATATGAATTTGCATAAATATCCGTAGGCCAATTATTATTACTTTATTTGTTCGTTCCATGGTCGAAGGAACGAAAAGCTATCTACGACCCGACGTTGCTGCAGCGTCTTGTGATTTGTAGTTGACCAACAGTGGCGAAGGGAAAGAGAGACGGAGGAGGAAACGCTTTAAGGGAAACGGAGAATATCACGAAATTCCATGTCGGTTAATTTATGTCGATGGGACGCCAAGAGGAGATCGATGGCAGAGACAAAGTTGGGAATGATCGAAGTTCGGCGCGGAAAACGGAGACGCAGCCGCATCCATCGAGAGTGATACCGATGAAAACTTTACCATCAACGTGAGCTGGAGCCAGGAAGCGAATCACAAACGCGAGGCGAGTTGCAGACACGGTGAGGGAATGTAAAAGCTTTTGTAAGATTTGAATTTCTCGTTCTACGATGGGTCTTACTACGAGCGTTGACGAACCGTGGCTTGCAGATCCTCTGGAATTTTTCTTTCTCTGAGAAACTTTGAATGATTTCGCTCGTTGTGCTTGTATAATAATCGGTGATTGAAAGATTAGATAGAAATTCAAATATAGTTGGCTCACGTACGAAAATGATGAAAACCAATTCTCTCGTTATATCGTCTTTGAACTTCTCTAGTAATCTTTCTCTTGGAGATTTTATCCAGTTATATTCACCGTCTGTGTATAACGTAACTCTTTTGATGTTCTATCAACAGAGATTCAAACGCCTAAAACATTCCAAATTCCTCGAATGAACTAATCGAATTTTTCGATTGATCAAAGAAGCTTCGTTTTCGTACGAGAGGAAATAATTTGCTTCGAACCATTTTATTAATTAATTTATCGAACAGAAAGCAGAGCTTTCAAATCGAAATATATAACTTCTCTCTATTCTTATTTCTCAATCTTTCATACAAAAGACCATTTACAAATTCTTCGTTAATCACACGCCGTGCTCCTCGCACGTTCCAAACTCTACAGTTGGACTCAAACTTCTATCACCCTTGTTCCCATCGCTGATAATAATGCTGCACATGAGAAGTCCATTTACAGTCACGAATAATCGATCAAATAACGTCAACAACTACGTAAAACGAATTAAAAATATCTAAAACGGGAAGCTGCATAATTCAAGGAATAAAATTCCGAGCCAACTGTTACGAAGTCGGTAAGAAGCACGGGATTCTGCCGTTTAAAATGCTTTTTGTCCCAAGTCGATACGACTTTCCGTTCCCGAGATATCGTCCTTTAAATCCAAACGTAATTTTTGCCGTCTCGCTGTTTCTATCCTCGTCGCGCGACTCGCGCCTCTCCCTCACTCGCGAGCACTGACCTATCTCACGCCTGGCACTTGTGCGCTGGTCAGTGACGGACGCCGAGTCAGCGGTTTTTTTCTACTATCCAATACTACTACTACTACGCCGCGTGCGTATGCCGTGGGGGAAAAATGGGTCACGCTATTTCCGGGAATTTCGGCTGCCATTCACGCCGTCTCGTGCGTTTCGAACCGCGCGCTTTCAAAGGCTGTATTTCCGTAACGGATCGTGATATCGGGACGAAACAAAGTACGTTTTAAAGAGTATGATTTCCTCTATCCACGAGCCTGTGTTTGTATAAAATTTGGAGAGTTTTTGAACGTTTTTTCAAGGGGTAAAGATAAGGGTAGAACGAAAAGCGTTAGAGGAATACGTGCGCTGACTTTTGAAGCGAAAGTTTCATATTGAAATGGAGTTGGATACCTGAGTACATATTGATCTTAATTCAATAAGTTATTTGCGGAATTTAGAAGGTTTTATTTTGTAGCCATCCTCCGATAGGTAAATATTTAACGAGAGGATGGATTGATTTGTAAATTGGCATGGCAGCGTGGAAAAATATTTCACGTAGTCGATTGTGCTTTCACGAGAAACAATAAATACAAGAGAAAAGCAAAATGAAACACTCGAGAGAGAAGGAGGAGGCAGAGGTGGTGGAGGGAGTGACCTCTTTGTACGAGACCTTCAACATTCTCGATTCTCGGTTTAACGAAAAAAACGTCGAATCGGTCGAATCAGTAGCGACAGAAGAAGTAAACGCGTGCGGGGCTTAAACACCGAACGAGTTATCGGAAATCGCCGATGCGATACGTAACAGAGAGCTGATAAAACAATCAGAAAATCGGCTCGGTTTTTGTATCTCTTGAAAACAGTTTGCGCGAGACCCAGTGAATTTAATTTCAAGCTTTTGTATCAAAATCGTTACAAAACAGGAATTTTTATGGAAAAATACGTCCTATTATACAGGATTTCGAAGTTATGCAAATTTCAAAATGTTTCGTATAACACACACGATATATTCGTAAAAGGTGTCGATAAATGATCGAATATTATACTTTCCAACTGTATACGAATATTACAATCCAGTGATTACAATTCATCTTGCCACCATGATATCCCATTAGAGTCGCACGCTCGTCCGCGGCAGAAATCATCGTAAAATAAAAACAAACTTTATTCTATATGAACTCACATTTATCGAGCGATTTTCGTCGACGTTCGCTTTCGACAAAACCACACCCATTCTCTGCTGTTCATAGAACCGTATGAGAACGTAACGTCGACGTACTACGAACCGTGAAATGGACGAAACACCAGCCGATACTCGTTTCACGTGGAAACGCTACATTTCGCGGACTAGCTTCTATTTTCTCTCTCTCTCTCTCTCTCTCTCTCTCTCTCTCTCACTCACTCACTCACTCACTCACTCACTCACTCTGCGAACAAACGACACGGCCTCCAGACTAGTCTGCCAGAATTCACCCTTCCTTCTTCTGAAACCCAGCCTTTTCCTCCACCTCATCAACCAGACATTCTCCGTCCTCATCTTTTAAAGGAACGTCTCCTATTTACGTTTCGCTTCTTCTTTCGTTGTCGTCCCTCCGACGAAAGCCATTATTTCACAGGGAAAGAACAGTGGAACGGAATTATTCTCCTCGTCTGGTAAGATCGACTGCTTTCCAGCCGATCTCATCATCGAATGGATCCGCGTCCCGACCGGTACGAGCTCGCAGGAGCGGAAAGTTGCATGTACAGCGAAACGTAATCCCCCTCTAGAGATGTTTCGAAATTCAAATGACTGCGATACGCTCCCCAAGGCCTTCCAGAGGAACCATCGACGACGGTCAAACGAACCTGTAGCCTTCGCGTTAAGCGAACACCCGGCGACTGCTCAATATTTAACAGCGTTTGAGAAACGTGCCAGTGAAGTCTGGTGACAATCCAGTTTTGACTTTAATAACTATCAGCTACGAATGGTTTCTGTGGGTAGGAACCGAACCCCTTGACAGATACGTTCGCAACTCTGCGAATCTTTTTCCGATTAAGATGATTTTCTGTTTGTGTCGAAGAATGCAACGCGGTGACTTTACGAGACAGCGAAGCATCGTATACATTTTAGTTCGCTGTTCGACAAATTTCCTTAGTTAAGCGGCACTTAGTAAAAATTTCTCTCGTTAGAAGTCGGTCATTCTCTTGTTAAAATGCGTATCGTAACGAAACACCGAGTTTTGACCTGGCGGAATCAAACCGTCGTCCATCAGCGACTGACTTTTTTACAAACAGCTGCTCGAGCAGTACGTCTCGCTACAGACCGACTGCAGGAGGTGACTGCAAAATTGGTCGTCTCTTAGATATAACCAGTTGATCGTTAATCGTCATTCTTAGTCGCTAGTTGTCCTCTTTGGTCGTCACGGAGTCGACACTCCTCGATAGATGACTATTTTTAGTTAATCGACGCGTCACCCGCAAGATACAACGATATTCGATCAACCACGGGGGTCAACGATTTGAAATATCAGCATCGTTTTCTTTAAATGTGTACGTTTTTTTTTTTTTGTCTAACTCTGTAAAGTTCAATCTTCTTCGTGTACTAATTTACTAAAAGGCTCGAACATTCGTACTTTTTCCATTAACGAATCCAAGTTCCCTTCTTATCAAACAATAATAGCAAACTTTTGAGCGGCAGTGTATTTAAAAGCAAGCAGTCGACCGAGAGCTTTGAAAACTTATACTTGCAAGTTCCAGCTCCATTAACTTCGTTCCTTTGCTTCTTTTTTTAATTTTAGCCCCGTTTATGTCAAGATGCAATTTGTAAAAGAATCCTCGAGCAGCTTGTTAATAAATTTAATATTAATTTCACCGAACAACTGGAAACAAATTTCCTTCGAATAAACAACGCTAACCAGAATTTATAATCAAATCGAGACAGCTTTATCGGAAACGAAATGAACAGCAGAATAGTTAAAATATCAATAACATCCGATATATATGAACAAAGTTTCCACGCGGGATTCTAGCGTAACAGCGCGGCTCGGAACGAGCATTACTCATTGTAGAAACGAATGTTGCATTCTGCGATACGTGACAAACGTTCCATAAATTATAACTTTATACCGCCTGTTTAAAACTCATTTGATTGTGATTGATTTTCAATTGGTCAGTTAATTATTTATTTGCATTAATGGAAAGTGCTGCTTGTCTGATTATCGAAGCAGTTCCTTCGGTTATAACTTGGATCAACTGCAAAGGAAATTTTACATCGATATATTAGAATGCTGTATCTAACAGGCGAATTTCTTCTCATAAAATTATTATGCATCTTTCTGTAAGAACTTTTTGTACGTGTCGCGCGTATAGAAAAATCGTCATCCTATGAAAATGTCTGCTAGAATCTTATCCTTTTTCCGTGAAAGATCTATTTCCAGAAATTTTCCAGCTATGTTCGCGATAGATAAACAAAACGAACGAACGCCGTTTAAAATACCGCTAATAAGCTTAAAGCTTATTTAGAAAGTTCGTGGTGCAGGTTGTTTCGTCGAAATTTTGAAGGAGCACGGATTCCCTTATCGCGTTTGCGCTCGATTCAACGTATTCGTGTATGCATCCTGGTACGTGCAAAGCAATAAGCATCCAGGCAGCGTCGAAATTTGTCGCGACCTTAATGCGATTATGTTCGTCAGCGTTTCCACGTTCTACGCGTGCATAATGCGAGTCGAATTCGACGAGGGAATCGTGACACGATTCGACTGTTGCATGAAGGAAAAGGAAGCCTCTGTTAGCATTCTATAATCGGACTGTCTCTATACGTGTACGTTCGCTATAGTCCCTTTGTTGTTAAATTTATAGACTTTTAGCTGATTCTTCTCGATTCGTTCTTGCAAGCTTTATTTCTCTCACTTGATGATCTTTCAACTTTTTAACGTCTCTTATTCTTGTCCAATATTCTCCAATTTTTTATTAAACTCTTGCCAGGAATATTACAAAACAGACACTCGTTTATTTGTCGATTAGCGAGATATATGACTTTCTCGTATAAAAATTACGATTTTAAGCTAGATGTTGTAAACTCTCTTTGTTGTTGTAGATTTCTCAATACATTCCTCGCCAAATAAACACCATATATCATTTTCTACTTTGTTAAATTTTTAATGAAAAGTCCATACTGGATCGAAGATAAAATTTATTCGTCTTTCTAATTCTCAAGGCATGGTAATTTCATATTTTATGCAGATTATATTTTGGCAGAATTCGCTATTACGAGAAATCTTGTCGGAAATTAATAGCAGAATATTGAAATCTTTCTCGATCGTCGAATCCTTTTATCTCGTTTCTCCGACATTTCCAGTTGGCCCGTTTTAAATCACGAGATCAGAGGATCCCGATCTAAGGAAAAGAGAATATTTTTTGAGAAAAATTCCCGTCGATTCTCTGACGGAAAGGCGTGACTCGTCACGGTCGATCGCCCGCCTGAATTCGCTCCACCATTCTCGCTGGAAGGATAATTCGCGAGCCGGCTTCTTTTCCCCGCCCTGCTACGTAAGAACCGTCTTTCCTCTTTACGAGCTCGTGAGGCCCGCATCTTATCCACCCGTAGCTATTAGCCCGCGAGATTTCATAAAATGCGCGCGGATCTCCGCCAGCTCGCGCGAAGAATAGCTGAATTCGTGGTAATTTACTGTCGTCTGTCGTCAGCCTGTGTGATCGTGAAATAATACCTAAGAAGAGAAAAGAAAAGAACGTTCTGCGTTGACGAAAACTTTGGTCAATCGGGCGAAAGAAGAAAATTCAACTAGCATCGTGCAATATTGTCAATATAAACTAAGAAAATTGATAATAGAAAATGTCCTGCTATGATCTACAAAAGAAAGTAAATCAAAGGTGTAAAAAAATGTAACCGCCAAACACAGTCGAACAAGAAGATTAACGGCGTAATATCGAAGCGTAAGAAGAAATTGACAAAAATTTCGATAGTAAAATAAGGTAAAATAAAAAAAAAAAAAAGGGTGCAACTTTCCTCGGAGGATTTCTTTTGCAAACGATAAATCCAAGCCATTTAGCATTTCATGGTGAACACGGTCACCGGATTGGACACGAAGTAACAGGGTGTCCGATAGAAACGAGCTCGATCGAGAAAAATAACGAGGTATCGTGGCGCTGCTCGTTCCCCGCGGCAATTAAATTAAAACCTATGCTAATGAGGATTGATTCCGATGTATTGCGACCGGTGCGCACGCACCAGCCAGGTGTTAATTGAGGCATAGATCCGCTGGTCAACCAGGACCGATCGATTGGCACGATTTAGGCGGGCCGTTTGTTCCGTTTGATTGTTTGAGTTGCCACACGCGTTTGTCGCCTCGATCCTGACTATATCGATGGAGAAAATTGGTTGAAAATTGAATCGATCGCTTCCGATCTGTCAGCTTGCGTTATTTCTCTCCTATTACAGAAGATAACAAAACTTGTAACGTGAAATTGTACGATTACGACGTCACTATTTGCACGAATATTTCGCGCATTTTGTCATTGATTTCTGTAAATATCGAGGGCATGGGATATTCTGAGATAAAAAGTTTATATGCTGGAAGAACAACGGTACGATTGTTAAAGAATAATCTTCGAGAGATAAAACAAATCAATTTTACTGGGCGATGCTTCGGTGATTAATCCTGTGCAGCGACTGTCATCAAGCTCAATCCTCGGACATATAACAAATTATTTTCCCTCGTCTCTTTCTAAATAATAGAATTCCTCGGGAATAAAAAACGTGTAAAAATCCTGGGATATGGATTAAACATTTTTCAATTTTCGCAAGCTCAAATACGGCTAGGTAGATCTCAGGTAACGAGGTTAGATCTCGGCACACAGAATCTCCATAAAACTCTGCCCCTAAAATCGAATCTCTGAAACGTCAGAATTTGGACTAAAGAGCCCGCTGAATCGGCCCTTAGCAGTCGCAATGCTCGATTAAACCGTGGGATCCTTCGAATCCTCTCGAGAACGTCGCTGAAGCTGCGTTTAAACTGGTGGCTCGATGATTTCCCGCGGATTTCCGGAAATCAGCGTGCCGAGAAGAGCAAACAAACGCGATAAAGCTAGTCCTGGTCGACGAACAACGGAACACCGATGCGTAATGAAACGTTTTCATTGGCCGTTGTTAACCAACGAACGGGAATTGCGTCTACCGTGATAAACAGAGGAAAAAGGGAAGGTTAAAAAATAGGTGAAAAGAGGGAAAAAATAACGACGAATTACGCGAAGCGAGAATTATCACGGATGAACGATCGATAGTTAATTTTGGCAAATTTGGATTTGTATTTATTCGGAGGTGCGATAGATTTAGTTTTACGCCTGATGAAATAAACAGATTGAATAATAGATCGATTAGAACCTTCTGATGGTTTGATTGTGAGGAATATGAATTATTGTTGGTAGCAAATATGGGATGAATTCTATGGAGAATTTATCGCAGGCTAGTAAACGGATGATTTAGTTCGTTCTGAATTTGGATGGAAATTGTAAAGTATACGTTTGATAATTTTATTGGATATTTACTCGAGAAATAATTACAATGTCTAAAATTATGTAGAGAAAGATAAATAGTAATCGAATTAAAATTCTCTGTTCTAAAGAAATACGATACGTTTCGCAAAATATTCATTTAATCGATACTTCTGCTAAATTCCATAATCGGAATGAATTTCCAAATTGGAAAAACAAAATTCTTCAACTATCTTCACGAAATATTTTCCCATTAAATCCTTGAATCGTCTGATGGTGATTCGTTATAGGGTGTCTTATGCTCATCCAGTTATACTTCCTCTTTCATCCGTGGCATCGTACCACTTGCATCGTTACTCTGCCTTTAAATCGTTGCACTTTTCCCAGTTAATTAATGATCCTGTGGTAATTGATTATTCCGGAGGGACGAGGCGCGTCGTGGCTATACATTGTCAATGAATTTATCGCGGTTATGAGGGGAGGTTTTTACCCCGCGTTTCCAACCGGTATTGCGGCTATCGATACGGCCAGCCACAGTAGATCGTTCGATTAATCGAAACGTGGTATGGAATGTAAGACGTAAATATCGAATATCGAGGTTTCCATGTGAATGATTGCTTGGAATATTTTCAATATTGTTGGAATAATTATTGACACGCAGAATTACAAATTCCGATTTGACTTTGTCACAGATTAATAGAAGTTCGATTGTTAATGGAATTAATTTTAAAAAGTCGTCAGCAAATAGCATATGTGGAGCGCATTGTCTTTTTAATATTTCGTGTCCACGTATTAAGAATTAAATAATCCATTTGAAAGAGATGGGCGGTTAATTCGATTCTACTCTCCAAAACATTGCAGTTTCCAGTAACATGGCCATAAAAAAGACCTCGATCCGATACGATAGCTAAAAGGTACGTAGAAATTCTAAATAAATACGGTCACTCTGATAAAGGGAAAAATTAATTAAAACGTCGTGGCCACGAACAAAGAGGAAATAAAACTCTGCCATCCGATTGCACGCAACAACGATTCTCGAATTCCTCCCACTGGAGTGTACGCCGAGATTTTTATCAGATACAAGGGGAATTAAATTAATATTCATTCGGACTAGGATAGTGAAATTTCCGTACGAAACGACTGTTTTGATAGGCAACAGAAAAGGGTGGGAGCAAAAGGCGAGAGACCGTACACGTTTCGCAACTTCCACCCTTGAGTACACTGAATGCCTCCATACTCCCTCGTTTACTCGTTCTTCTCGTCCTGCAACGATGCCCGTTACAGCAACGCTGGTATCGCGCGTTAGCACTTACCGGGTGACCTGGAAGTAATCCTCCAGCACGCCGTTGCTAGCCGCCCATCGTCAGATTTTTCGTAGTTTCTGTTAATGAAAAACCCTGGCAGCACGATCCTCTCGCGGAATTAAAAAACTTTCGGCGCGTTTTAAACGATTTTCGCCCCGAAAGAGAGAAAGAGAGAGAGAGAGAGAGAGAGAGAAAGGCAGAATGTGTAAGAGAAAGGGAGGATCGTTGTTCGTGTTCCCTTCGATTCGTCGCTTTTACCGTGTATCCTACGATTTTGCATCGTCCACCAGAAACTTCGATAGCTTAAGCATACTAGAAATTTGCGTTTTAACCTTCACGCAAGTGGTAGTTTTAACGTAGTAGGTAATAGCAGTAGACTGAAATTTTCTTGGAAGTTTCTGACGCTTTGTTTCTTCGACGTTGAAACAGATTCAAGATTCTTTATATCGTAACTGATAGTTGTTTAACGTTAAGTTACTATAGAGTGGGTATTATAATTTCTATCGGGAACTGTGTTTAAAGAGGAAGAAACAAAGATAGTGGAATAAACAGGAGAGACTTGAATGCGTGGAAGATACGCGTAGTAAATTAAAGAATGTATTTGAACGCTCACCGTAAAGAACTTATATAAAACATTTTGAAATCTCATTGGTACACAATAACGTAAGCAACGCATTCATAAAAGGTTTTCGTAAGTGTTGGAATATTTTTATAAACTGTTTTTATAAAGTGTTAAGGGATCTATCGTAAGATGGCGTGTTCCACCCTGTAGACTTGGACACGATTCACTAGGAAGACTCCCTAGATACCATAGAAATACCTCGGCGGGTACAGTTCCGGCGCAGGAATGAGGAAATTCCGGATCCTTAACACGGCAGCAAACCGGTCTCGACACAAGTGCCAGAATTCTGAACGAACTACGCGACATGGGAACGACTAATTAGCGACGACGATGCAGATTATAGATCCTTCCTCGTTTCGATTTATTCCAGTCATCCTTGGATTCTCTTGCGATAATTTACTTGACAATATTATTAACAACAGTATTCTTCTATTTTACGCCGAATAGCCATGGTACTTCCAGCGAATAGAAATAATTATTTAATAATTTTAATAATTATCGAAGAAACGAAACTCGCCAATAATATTAAATCGTACGAGAGGGCGTTGATGAAACAAAAGAAAGGAAACACGGTGACATTCTTAAAATGGCAGTGTTCGATATAAAATTTACGAAAAATCAGAGGAAATATCTGCATCGATACGTGGTGCTCGCGATTCTAGCGAGTATTCTTATCGGATTTCTGCTGTTTTTCATGGGAATGATTGCTTCGTTCGTGATTGCGACGAAACTGCGCTTCGACGACGAGAATCTCTTCGGGCTTGTGTTTAAAACCCTAACGTTATACGGTCTTTACGTGCTCGCTCATAATCTGGTGGGCGTGAAGCTGTGCTATAATTACTTCCACTATGCCGAAGGGTAATTGTAGTTGAGTTAATAAGATTTCACTTTTCTGTACCTTCTGTATCGAGGAAGCGTGTGACATAAATGCTCTCTTTTTAATCTTTTTATTCTTTATTCGTATATTATGTTCAGAAGATTAATTGTTTTATGTAATCCTTGAGTTATTAATATAGTGGGTTGTAGGGATTAATGAATAATTAGTAAATCGATGACACAATTAAAAATATAATCGATTGGTTTATAACGTTTGCGGTTAGGTTAAAAATTTGTATCATTTGCGAAGCTTTTTTAACAAATTTCTTGAATATTAAAACGACTAGCCTGAAGGAAATTGAACGGTACTTTTGTAATTTACATCTGTTACATCGTCTAGATTATTTGTCTCATATCTCGTATATAATCTCATTTATATCCTCTGTAACCTCATCTTGATCTTTTTTTATTTTTCTTTAGAAATGCATTCGTAATCGTTACATTGGTAAACATTTTGTACGCGGCACATAAGTAATCGCGATAGCAATCAACGTACATCGCTCGAACTTAAAATATTCAACGTGGAAAAGCGCAATCACGACGTGTACACGAAGAGGAAGATGACATCGCGACTTAATTAACGACCCAGAAGATCCACGCGATCAAAGGTACCGCGAGCGAAATTCCTCCTTTAATTTCTTCGGTTCTTGCGATAGCCTCGTGAAAGAGAAACGTTGTAAGAAAGATAAGTTCATTTTTCTGTAAATTGCTCATTCCTTGCACGTGTATCGGCTTCGAAAACGAATCACCAAAGAGTATCCTCTTTTCGAGTCTTAATTTTATGATAAAATATTCCAGAAATACTAAAATGTCACCGTACACCAATTATTGTCATAACACAAATTTCCAAATTACATTCTGTCGCTTTTTGTAATTTTAAGTCGATTCTGTCCATAACAAATTTTCACGTCCAGTTATACGTATTAATTGGTAGGTTGAACATGTTCGCGGTGCGTGTAAAGGTTCAGAGAATTTTTCGATTTAATCGCGTATTTCAATTCTTCAAAGTGTCGTCCCTTTAGCTTCGTAATTAATTAATTTGTAACTTTGTTCTCTGCCGCAATACGTTTTCATGTAGTTATTTGAACGTTTCATCGGTACGCGAATTAGTACAATTAGAGAAATCAGAAGACTGAAAAAGGGTGGAAGGTTAAATTTCGTGGTACAATACCGGCCAAATTGCGAATTAGCCGGATCGGAGCTGTGATTTCGCGTAAATTAGTTAACGAGAACAACGACAGGATATTCTTGATATTTCCCTGCGGAAACCGCGCCGCGAACGGAAATTCACCGGATTGAAGCATTCATTAGAGATGTCGAGTGTGCGTGAATACAATCAATTGGTCCTTGTAATCGGATCTACGCGAACACAATGTGCGTCTCGGTTGCTATTATACAAAATCCGTGAGAGATGGAGACAAAAGTACTAAAAAATTGGAAACTAGGATTTTTTCCCCGAAGAAAATAGAATGTACGTAAAATTATATGGTGAAAATCTAAACAAATTCGTCTAAACAAATAACGTTAAACGTATATGGTAGAGTATACACTTTCAGAAAGACGAGGAACTCTTTTACGCTATACCAGTCGAATAAAATTGACGGAAAATCTCGATGGCATATCGATCAACGAATTTATCGATTAAACTTCGCAATCGTCTAAGTCTAGTAAGAAAAGGATCTAACGTGAACAACGACGATCGAAGAGAACATCCAGTTCGTTCGACTCTTTATAGACGAGACGAAAAGAAACGATAGATGGGCAACGAAAAAGGACTAGGAGGAAAAAGAGGGTGGCGAAAAGTGGATTGGAGCGTAACCTCGTTGGAGAACGACCGGAGAATTAACCCCTAGCGTGTTTTTCTTAATTTTCTTTCTCTCCGTCGACCGGCCGAGTACGAATTGGAAAACGGCCGCTTGCCGAAGGCCGATCGATTTGTCAGAATTTTCAAGTAATTTCACCGATACTCCGCCAAACTTCGTTTGTTTTAATTACCCTTTCGCTCGTTAATGTATCTCCGCGGTATCTAATCGATGGTTAGAATGATTTTCGCGCCTCCTTTCAATTCACACACGTACACGCACATAGACGCACCCGTGTTTGCATCGAAGTGTGAAAATTGGAAGACGAAATTAATCGCGACTGGTTCCTTGCTGAGTTAAAAATGGACCGGTTCTAGGCTGTCTTAAATAAAGATTAAGCCATCCAGTTGGTGATAACGGACGATTCGTCTGTTTCAGGCCAGGGATGAACCTGAGATTGTTCCTATGGACCCTGATAGGCTTGTTCGTGGTGCTTGTTGGCTGCTTCATGGCCAGCATCTGCTTCTCTACAGCGGATCTTTTAACGGTTCAACTTAGGCAAACTCTTCGCGAGGGTGAGTTCCAGAGTTTAAAATAATATTGGGGAGAGGGTAAATTGGGGAAAAATCGATTATGTCTATTTGATTTGACTCTAACTGGAAAATTACTTTCTGCCGCTTATTTTTTATGGACATTGAGTTCTCCCGGTTTTATATCGCTTTGTAATAATAAATTCTTAATTTCTCGAGTAATTTTCTTTCTTCTCCGAACGATTAATCTCAAACAGATCTATAACATCTTCGAGCTTTGCGATTTCCCTAATTTCCATCCATTGGAACAATAAACGCTCGCAGGCGTTGCACGAAGCCAACGATAACTCCATTAACGAAAACGAAAGCAAGGCAAACGGTATTCGTCGGTGGCCGAGCCCGGATAACCCATTTTCCGAAAACAGAGAGACAAAGCGAAACCGAGGCAAACGCCGGAATCGTGAAATATTCATCGACGAACGATGTATGCGAGCGATATTCGCGGATCGGCAGGTGGCTGTGCGCGAATTCATTTTGTCCGCGCGATCGCCTCGTGAACGCCTATCCGTTGTCCCATCTTTTTCCCCCTTCCACGTTCCTCTCCCTTCTTCATTTTCCGCTGGGCCGTCGTTTTTTCGAATTTGAATATTTAACAAAGCAAACAGAAGAAAGAGAAAAATAGGAGAAAGATTGGATGTATACGAGGCACGCTGGATCCAGCAGAGTATCGTCTCAATATGGCAGGCAGATGGTGGAAACGGTGCGCTTCCGCGAAATAGTATCCGACTATGTAATATGCAAATCGACGGTCGAACGCGACGCACACCGGCTGTCCCGTTCGAAATTACCGATGGAAATCTCGTTTGGTGTCTAGCTACTTAATGAATAGATACGTGACTCTGTGGATCCTCTTGCTCCGGGCCTCGAAATTCGAAACGTTTGCTCCCGATAAACTTGCAGGCTGATGCGTCGCGTTCCGCTGCGTGCTCTACGCAAATTTACCCTAATTAGCTGGAAATTGTGAGAGATATGGAGATCGCGATCGACTTAGTGCTTCTGGGTGACTTCTGGTGAAGAATCGTTTATGGTGCAGGACACGTATTGTATATTTTGTATCTCGTGAATTTAGTGATAATGACAGAGTTCGGAATAGTACAAACGTTAATACCACTGACAAATTATATAAAAAGAAAGAACGTAGCAGTGAAACGTTCCGTGTTGATCGAATCAACAGTTGTTTGGTCCACGATAAACATATATTTTACTTTGATTATCCGCGAATCGCGAACTATACGAAGATCTTCGTGCGTTTAGCATTTCTTTGTCTTCCTTTGACGAAATAAATGTAGAATGAAGCATGGCAAGGTTAAAAAAAAATAGAATTGTAATAAAATAAAATTATCTATGGGGAATCTTCGTATTCGTTATTCTACACTTGCGTTAAAATGGAAAGATCCACGTGATTACTTTGAAATCTCCTAAACCGTTAATGAAATCGCTATAAACTGCTCGATCTCGCGTGAACCTTCAATCACCATTATTTAACTATAATCGACATTTGATTATTTCGATCACGGGTTTTTAATTAATACGCCGAAGGTCTCGACCGCGAAATGAAAATGAAAATTTCAATTTTCCACGGATCCAACCGCTTCGACAAATTCCTTCGATAGGATATAAAATATCGGAAAGTCGTAGGCTAATGCAAAATATTCCAGGCTACCGGCCACCGTTCCGTGGAATTTGTCGGCGCTTCCACAGAATACCGTCCCACCTCGTGTGAGAATAATCGAGATTCATATACGCCCGACGATTCTTCCATTCTTTTTCATACATCGTATGTCTCGTTCCCAGGAGTCACCTTATTGGTGACCCATGGGAGATTCAATCATCGTGCATAGGTTAAATATTATTTGCGTCTCTCCTTTAGCGCCATTTAATAATTATGATTTTTTTAAGATAATACGAATGAATCGTGTTTGATCGTATTCTAGAGAATTAGTTCTGTTGACATATATATAATTTTATGTGCTAGACTAGATCAGCTGCGTAGTAGTGATACATGTATGTAAATATGAGTGTGAGGAAGTATATGTGGGGAAGTATGTGTGTGCGCGGCGTCTCGAAAACAAAGGAATGTAAACCGTTCAGTCAGTTAACAGTCTGGTACGGAAGAAGGCGAGACAAAGAAAGTGCTGAGACGCGTGCAAGTGTGTATCGATGAATATCCTTGAAATTGAATTATTTCGGCAATTAAGAGCCAAAATTATCAACAAGTTCCTTTCAAAATTCATCAAAATTCATCGTCAAAATTCTGTGAAACAGGTATGAAAAGATACTTCACAGATGTGTCATGGAAGCGAAAAATAGACAGCATGCAGGTTAACATGCAGTGTTGTGGAATAGATTCGTCCGACGATTGGCACAAGACATATTGGCTGCAACGGGAGTTTCTTGTGCTTGACTCGCCGGATATCTTGAGGTAATTATCGGTTAATTATGTCAAGACAATCGAGGGTCGATGGCACCTATCGATCGGATACACCATAAAATCTATATCCCACCCGCGTTTATCGACCATTATCTTCTCACCTACCCTCCACCATGGACAATGCGAGCTTTATCGTCTTACGATAGTCGTGTTACTTCCAAGGAAGTGATCCTGCTTAACCCAAGTGGAACATCTTCCCAAGAAAGTAGTATATCGAAATTTTATCGCGGCTATTAAACTGTTATCATAAGAATTCATACGGTGTTATAATTATAATTAAAATTGTAACTGGAAATTGAATTTCTTTGGAAAGATACCAACTGCAATTTAATGCAAACTTAATGTCCGTACAAATGCATATTTTTATAAACGTAACAAAAACAAAAATGGAATTTTGCTTTCGTTATTTTATTTTATATTTTCGATTATTTATTTCATACATAATATTTTTATTATTCTGTATATTTTGCATGCTGCGCGTTTAACGTTACGAAAACTTGTCTGAACATTCGTTAAAAACTGAGCGTGAACAGCTTATAATTTCATTGTTATCATTTTCATTTTCTTGGGAAAAGGGAATTGATAAAAAGCATACTCCAGTCGTCCCAAATACCCGTTTCAATTATATGATACGACACGGGAAGAGTTCCAGTAGCTCCACTGGCAACAAAAGAGTGTAAAGTAATTCATGATTCACCCTGTATAAAACTATGAATGGAACATGAACCCTAACCTGAATTGCAGGCAAACACAGGAGAGTATTACTATTCTATGAATATAAAATAGAACACCAGAAATCACACGATCAAGCGCATTGAAATTCAACAAATCACGACACCCACCCCATCGCGTTGGTAACATTTTTTCTACGAGCATCCGCGCAATAATTACACGTAATATCCAGGCCATTTCTGTCCACCGACGGCGAGGAACAAATTTTCCAGGAACTTTAATGGAAACGCAGAAAGTATGCCAGGATTTTAATTACGACTATACGCGTTCCCACCGCGTAGAAACGAAATTTTAACGGGAGTAGTTGACCGAAAGCGGTGGTCCCGTCATACGGTTTTAAAGCGGCCATCCACGATTCTGTAAAGCTGTTCATACATCGTCGCTACGTCGTCGATTCCTAGAGGTTTCTATTTCTTAATGAAACTATACGTTGTGTTAAAAAAAAAACGTGTTCGTGATCTTGATTTTTAGAATCACGCCTTATACTTACAGGTTGATGCTTCTTTGGATTCAAACTTTAATCATGCGTTAAAAATACCATCATACGTTTAATCAGCGTAAATCCTACGTGATTCGATGCACTCTACCAACCAGTTTACACGAACCTAATATATCGTCCACTTTTTCCTAACACCCTGTATATCGAAAGAAGAAAAAGCACAAAGAAGGGCGTGAAGGAGATGAAACGTCGTGCTTCCAAGTTCCAAGGCTCGATGTTCTACGCCCTCCACGAGATTCTCCTAGAAAAGGATTTAAAACACTGCTGGCTCCTCGGCAAAGTGCCCTTCCATGGCCAGATTATTTCCACGCCGTGGAAAGGGCCTTTCACCTCGGGTCTGGCCCACCTAACTCACCCTCTGAGGGTTCCTCCGTGTGTGCTTTTACCGGCCACACGTTACGCCCATGCGAAAGCATTCTCCATTTGGATTTAGAAATGGTTTACGGCCGGTGAAATGTTGCACGTTAATGCTTCTCGATCGCTCAGATTCGTTTGTTTCTTTAGAAAGGAAGTTGTATGTAACGTGGAGGAATTTTTAAGCGAAATCGTGAACCGTTATATTCTTCGAACCAACCTAGATATCGATATGAGAATTTGTGAATATATTAAATAAATTTCGACTATCGTTTCCGCGCTATTTATTTCATATCATCAAAAATAGGAGGACGATTGGCGTGTCTGGCCATCGGAATATTAATATTGGATTGAGGTGGATAGGTCGTGATATGTGTCGAAGAAAAACTAGAGTATAGTTAACAATATATTTATTAACAAATACTCTCGATGTACACTTTGCGTAGAGCTTGCGATTACCGTGTCGAGTTTTCTCTTGTCCGAAAACCGGTGGACGAGTCAGGTCCGGAAATTTCGCCAAGAGTCGATGGTAAACTGATTCGCCGGCTTCGTCTTCCCGAAGGGCAGGTACTACCGAAGCTCAGCGCTCTTATTTGCGCCTGTATTTGGTTTAGCCTGTCTTCCATCGCGTCCAAGACGGTTTAATCGTTCGCTGTCCGTTGTCGTTCTTTCTGCGCTGACCGCGACAATTCATCCTGCCTCCGGGTAGATCTCGTGTATACTAGCGGCGATCCGGGTTAGCGTTTCTGCTTTCTTCTCGTCCAGGACGTGTTGCACATGCACCGGTAGTCGGCTCTCCCAGAGCGTGAGGATGAAGTCATCCGATGTAGAGGGGGTGGCAAGATTTTTTAAATCTCGGTAGAATTGGGACGACGTCCTATCGCCTATGTGCTCATCTTCAAGCGTCTTTCGCACTCTGTTGGAGTCCAAGTCCCCCAACCTCTTAACGAGTTCCTTCTTGAGGTGCTCGTACAACAGGCAGGGCGAACAGCATGTCCCGGACTAGCTGCACGTGCGACGCGGTAATATTCGCGACAGCGGTCTGAAATTTCGTCTTGTCGCTCGTAATCCGGACAGTTCCGAACTGCGCTTCCAGCATCGCGAACCACAGCGCAACATCGTGTGGCCAGAACGGTGGTACACGGAACGGTGTGTTCACCACGTCTATGCCGTCGTACGCGGTCGTCGTACGTTCGGCTCCGTCGATGATCTGGCAATCATCTTGTCCGATGGATAGGGTCTTTGTGTAGCGAGCCACGGGACAGAAACCGTTGGAAAGTTTGCTGTCGAGTGCCGCTACAGTATCATTCTGTAGGCGATATGTGCTTTTCTTTGGTACATTAGATGAAAATAAATATTTATGCATGAATAATTAATTAGTGAATTCCCTTAATTCTCTGACATCATTTTGTATGTTTATAATATTCTAGTTTCATTTTGTAGAACTTCTATCGTACCAAATTACCATATTCCAAACTCGATTGTCGTGAAGATCGATCACCTTGTGGAATGACGAAGTACATAATTCATGATCATTATCACCGCTTAAATTACAAAATATCTGGCGATAATGTTCTTCGTCCGAATAAGGGTCCAACGATTATTAATTAAAAATTAGAAATTTCGGCAAAAATCTTGCACTTTGTGTAATTATTCTATAGAGTTTTCCGATTGTAATAAATTTCTGATAGTTAGCAAACTATCTTTAGGATTTTTGGTACAGATACCGTGCGCTTGATACCTGGAATTGTTGAGGTTAACGAATTTTGCTGGCTGCGAGTACAGAAGCGGAAGTAACGGATGCGAAACATTTGAACGAAACAATTCATGCAGTCGGGGCGAGTTCGCGTTGCTTAGAGTAGTTTCGTGGTAATTGCCTAATAGTTAGGTTTCTGTAGGCTGACGTATGTGTGCATTATGTGGTAGCGGTAATACGTTCGATAATAAAGGGTTAATAGCGCGTTCCGAATAGAAGCCTTTGTGTCGTGGCTGGTAATCGCAGATAGAACAGTGGGTTATCGATTTCTCGTTATGTTAATTGCAGAATTATACCTTCCACTAGGATCGAGCCCCGGTTCTCTCCTCGTCGCCGCAACTATTCCCCAAGCGTCAACCACCCCCTTCTCCATGTTGATCTCGTAAAATCCATTGAGATTATATCATATGCACGCGACAAAATGGCTGACGCCATGGATTAATTCGATAAGGTGTAACGTGACATAACATCGTTTCAATTATGAGAGGCAGCATTTCGCTCGGTCGATTGCTCGAATGACCTAAATACCTAAATTTCGAAACAGTCGTTTCTTCGATTCTTTGTTAACGGTTTAACGTGATATAACATCGTTTTAATTATGAGAACTACTATTTTACTCGATCTATTATTCGAACTTCCTGGATGCCTAAATTTTAAGGAAAGATTCTCTGGAATTCCTTATCGCCGCTTTCGACCTGTATAATTGAAACATCTTAAAACACCTAATCCAATTTGAAATCAACTTTTCGCAATATTTTTGCAACTAATGCCGTGTTATCGATACTGCCTTTTCATTGTTTTTTTTTTTTTTAGTATTAAAAACCTATCTTTACCATCTGTCAGATACATTTCGAAAATATCGATTGTTATAACGATGGTAATGCTCTTTCCTTAAAGAATTCTTACAGTAGTCAGATTTGCTAGCAATTTTTAAAAGACTCCTACATCCGATTAGCTCTCGACGGAATCTATAATTCATGGTAGCAACTTTGCGAAATGATCTTTCTTCAATTTCGCATCACGAAATCCAAGCTCGCCTCCGTCGATGTCCATAAACCGATTCAAGCCGCAGATCGATGCCACCGCGTTTAATTACCCGAACGTAGCCACCGTATAGGACACGTGAAAGTCCTGTGGTCGATGGCCGCTTTTCGCACGAAAACTTGCCACGAAAAGCCACGGTCGAGATGGTGTCGCCGGTCCAGGAGGGTACGCGACACGGTTCGTAGCTCATTCTGTACTTCGCAGACATGTTCGCGTACAAGTTCGAATTAGCAAGTTCAACAACTTGCGGAATGCCAATCGGTGGCTCGTTTAATGTTCGCTATCGACGTTCCCCGATAATTTCCTACGCCTGGCGTCCACTGATCCTGGCTTTTTGCTATGACTATGCAAGAAGTAAAACATTGAAGCGTTTGGCAGTACCTGCGAACTACGTGATAATTTCTTTTAATTTTTAACTCCCTTCCTAATCGCTCTACAACCGTACGTAACGATTGTTTTTTCTTTTTTTTTTTATTTCCTAATTTTGATATTATTTTCGTAATCAGAGACGAAAATATTGCCGCAAAAGGAAAACCTCAACTCAAAATCACCACTTCCTTAAAACAAACTCAGTCCATTTACGGCATAACCATCTTTCCCTTGTCCAGCCGTACCGATGTAGCAACCAACATCTTGGAAACACGTTTCGACCAAAGTATAACGATTCTTCTGAACGACACCGTAGAGACCGGGATAAGAAGGAGAGCTAGAGAAGCAGAGAAACGTAAAAGAGAGAAAATGGATTGTACGTGAGGAGGCGATCCGACACGTAGGAATCTTGTTTCAGGTACGCGAAAGTGGATGGTCGCGTGACACCGCCGGTGGTGCCGTGGAGTTGCTGCCGAATCGACGTAAAGGGTCCGTGCTATCACGATCCTCTTCAGCTGCCAAATTCGGAACAAAACTCCACTTACGACAGCCTAAACCCTCGGGGCTGTCTCGTCGCCATCAAGAGCGTGCTAAACGGAACGCTCTATTCCACCGTAGTCCTGATCGCGTTTCTGTTTGTGTTACAGGTAAATCAATAATAACGCGCCGTCCGGCGCAAACAATTGCTTAGTCGAATCGGGATGGCTGGGATTAAGTGCGTTTCACGATGGACCAAATTTGTTATCGAATCGATGGTTGGACAACGTCGAACCAACGTAGATTATTCTTTCCATTGTAATTTCTAAATACGTTTATGTCAAAGACTATACTTGATTTTCTATGCTGCGAGTCAAATATTGATCTATTTAAACAGAAGGAATTTCTAAAAATCTGCTGAAGAAAAATGACCAAAGGGATTAAGTCGGCGTAATTCGCGGATTTTCCAAAGCTCTTTTTTGACAGGTGATCGAATGAAAAATTACAAGCGTAGATAGCAGCAATTTTATCGCTGCAGCTATTCGCGGATCTAGAATAAACAAGCGCGACAGTGGAGAGCTGAAAGCGAGTCGACGAGAGGCGGACTGAAATAGCGGTGGATTATCAGATTCGTTCGGAATTATTGATTGCCCGGACGCGATGATACCACGTGTCATCGAAGCCCGCAAACGCGTAATATTTTAAGGTGAAAGGCTGCTTTTCATTCCAAATTTCCATCGTTTCGTTGCTCTAGTAATTCAACCCTCGATCGTATTCATCCGACAAAAATATTCTATGAAATCTAACAAAATCATCTTAGACATTATACCTTCATTGACAAGACGTTATACTATGCGAAGAAAAGCTCGCGTGGCAAATTATCCTGATCCAAGAAAAATTCTTTAAAATCTTATGTTCTTCGACTAAGATAACGTAATAAGATAATTCGATAAAATAATCAACGTAAAAATTCGCGAATATTATACTTCCAATTGTCTTGCTAGCTGTCCGCGAACACTTATACGGTTCAACTTATAATATAACGTATGAAACATAATGAAACATGAATCTTTCCCTCATCTGACGAACATTATCATCTGTTCCATGCCTCCCCGGTCGCTGACCACTAAGCTTTGCAAGTTTTGTCTTGCTAGCTGTTCGCGAATTCTCCAAATCATGACGCGCAGCGTTCAACTTATAATGTAGCATATGAAATATAAGGAAACATTAATGTTTCCCTCATCTGACGAACATTATCATCTGTTCCATGCCTCCCCATTCTCTGACCACTAAGCTTTGCAAGTTTTATCTTGCTAGCTGTCCGCGAATTCTCAAAATCATGACGCGCAGCGTTCAATTTATAATGTAACATATGAAATATAAGAAAACATTAATGTTTCCCTCGACTGACGACCATTATCATCTGTTCCATGCCTCCCCATTCGCTGACCACTAAGCTTTGCAAGTTTTATCTTGCTAGCTGTCCGCGAATTCTCAAAATCATGACGCGCAGCGTTCAACTTATAATGTAACATATGAAATATAAGAAAACATTAATGTTTCCCTCGACTGACGACCACTACCACCTCTTCCACTGCTTATTACATTTAATCCGCATCTCATTATGTGTCCTCGCTCCGTTTTGTCTTTTATCGAACTCTCTCATCTCTTTGGAAATTATCTGCACCATATTACTTATTGTTAAAATATTGGTATCTTGCTGAACGTAAAATGGCGTGGTTTTCCAATTCTAATACCAATACTTTGTTATAAGCACGATAGTCTTTTGCTGTTTTAATTATGTTTAACTATGTTTCAAAAATTTCGTTTTATTGTTCGGCTTACTGTCAGCTATCACATATCGCTATTCCAGTGATGTAAGTCCTGAAATTCGACGTTAGCTAATTTTATTATTAATCTGAAGTTAATGCTACAGATGTTAGGCAATCTTGCAGGTCGAGGCGATTATTAATATGAAAGCGTTTTAATACATAGTAAATAGGATTTGTACTACCATATCGAACAGTTACTATATTACGCCACTCACATTCTTGTTAAATAGACTGTATCGATAGAACTTGTCCATATTCTGATAGATCCTTTTGTCAAAAACTTGCTTCAAGACAAAGTAAAATTGAAGCTCTTTTCTCAAATTCTTGAGTTCTATAACACGTAGTCGTTATTATTTATATTATATATATATTTTTACATTTATTCATTATATTTGTATTTTATTACATTTGTTATATCGATGCATATATAAAATTAATTACGAACAGCATTACAAGTGCAAAGAAAAATCTGCAACATAAGAAAAAGCTTGACAAGGGGAACAAATTTTATAGTGCAAATACATACAACTAACGTACGGAAATTCCTTTTTAGATTTCGGTGAGCGTATTGTCGAGGTTCGACTTCACTGCCGCGAGGAACGCGGTGGCGCTTGGAGATCGGTGGGCAGCTTCACCGGGTTGGCTCTATGGCCGTCTGGATTTTGGCTTAGCCAGCGGACCTAATCTCTGCCAGATCGATCGGGTTAGTGAACCGGCTGAATTGAATCGATCGATTCCCCGAATGAGCCATCAGCGAGTCGCTCGACGAACGATGTTGTTCGTAAATGAGGGAAAGATCGGTGTCAATCTAATGAACGAGGAAAATTTCGGACGATGAGGTTTTAGATCGATCGAGAAAAATGAAATAATTTAGTTCGAACAATATTTGTCCAGCTCGTGGCTATAATAAGTACTTTACATCGAGTACCGTCTAAAAATCGGCACGTTTCTCTCGTAATTAGACAGCAACCGATAAAAATCAAACTTTCCTTCAACCACTTTGCGCGTGTACCAAAATTTCAACAAGTCTCCAAAATTCAATTAACAAATAAGAAAAAACTGTCCTCGCTGCATTTAACGTTTCGACTACTCGTTCGTACATTTTTAATGTCTCTCTCAGACAGTTTCATCCGAGCACGCTCGTTGCTGTCTCGTTTTTCGCCGGAGAGTTGCTAATTCTCAAACCCTACATGTGTAGACCGAGCAACTTGCTGCCAGCTGAAAAGAGTTAAAGGGAAGCTACAGTAACTTTCTAACTTGGCTAGAAATATCCACGGAATGAAGTTTGCGCCTCTGCATCTATGTATATGCGGTTGTGTGTGTTGTCGGTGGAACACTTTGCTCAAGCGGCGCCGCTCCGGCTTTATTTGTTTAATTTTCTAATTTCTCCGAGTTAGAATGGAAGCGCACGCGCGCCACTGAAAGAAACGGAGACCCGCGTCGGACTTTCATTAGAAAGGCAACCACGTGATGAAGGAAAGTTTAAAAACTTTGTAGCTACGAGCGTTGGCTGAAATTTTATCTCTTGACATTTCTTACTTATATCACGCAGACATCGCGTGAACGTTGCTATTTTATTAATCAATGGGTAGGTGGAGTATGGAGAAACACGTGCAACGGGTAAATTGCGCGAAATTAACAATTTGGGTAGAAAAATTATAATCTTATTATTAAGGCTAGTTATACAGATTAGCTGAGACTTATTTATCAAAAATTCTTCCAGTCTTCGTTTCCTATCTACTGCTTCTTCTATTTATCAAAAGCAAAACTTTCTTCCAACAGTCTAAATTGATTCTAATTATTCTTCCCCCTAATTCAACGATTCCATTTTCAATCTCCCCATAGAAAAACAGCGGACGAGGCGATACGATGATCGATCTACGTCCGCTTGTATATTCCAGCGATACGGACTGAGACCTCTGGAAGCCGAAACAAACCAGATAATAAAACCAAAACCGTCGAAGAAGAATCATATTTCCACGTCAGACACTTCCTTCGCAAGCTCAACAAAAATTCCCCCACCTTTCAACGCAAATATATAATACGGTTGCGTGTAAGCATCGATCAAGTTTAACTTCAATCGTAGAGATCTATAAGAATCGAGGAACGTTTCTCGAAGCTTTTATCGAAATGAAAAGCCATCGCCGGAAGACAGGCGCGTTTAACGAAGCAACGCGCGCGTCCTCCGTGGGGATTAATCGATCATCGATTACGATACACTCTCGAAACGGCCTCTGAGGAACAAACAAGGTTCGTTTAGAACGAGAAAGACGATAAAGACGCAGACCAGAGCAATGGACGATAAGATAAGAGTTCGTAGAGTTTCTTTCTCGCAGAAGTACGTCGCCAAGATTCGACGATAGCTTTCACTATGATTACTGGGAATCGGTTAATCGAGTCGCGCCACTAAACCGCTCGTTTTCCCCGTCGTATCGAGTCGAACGATCGATGGGTCTGAACAAAAGAAAGGAACGGATGGAGGAGAGATGGTACGGAAGCTTCGAAAATCTCGACCGGAGACCGCGACGATGATAAAAAGCCGCGTTCACTGTGCTCGATCGTGTTCCTTCCCCGACGAATCGAGATATTCGATGCGATAGATAAAGGAATCGGAGAAACTGAAGAACAGGTGTAATTACTAGAGTACAATCGCTGGATACCGATGGTTAAATGGAATAAAGCTTACATTGCTTCGTTTCTTTTTCTTTTTGTTTTTCTTCTTTTTTCTTTTTTTTTTTTCTTTTGTTACGTAAAAGAATATCATATCGATGGATAATAAAACACTATAGTAAAGATTTTATAATCCTTTGTTGTATGAAAGAATATTTTCCTATTGACTGAGAAAGTAAGATCCGAATAGAAAATTTAGAAACTGTCAAACCAATCTGTAAGTTCAGGTATAATAAAACGTCAAAAAAATACAGAGGTTCCTTTCGATATACGATCGTGAAATAATTCGAAGCTAATTAATTGACAAAAGTTGAATCAATAATACCGTAATATCTGTCAACGACAAAAGTAACCGAGAAGGATATGAAACGCTAAAAAGCGTGGAGAAATGGCCAAAATTCTGTCGGAAACAGGCGAAACAGTTCGACTGGAGCGTCTGCTAAAGAAAATTCGAGGATCTAGCTTTTTGTTCCTCGAGGCTGACAGCAGGAGGTGGAATCGAAGAAAAACCTCACTCCACCCTCGTCACGTTTAGAGAAAGCTCGAGGTTCGTGGTTCTCGTGGAGGAATCGAGAAGTCCCGAGGCGGGAGAAGCGACCGACTAGCAGAAAAAAGCATAATTGCGTGCTCGTTCCGATGACGCGGACTCGATTTAAACTGCTAGCCGCGTAGCCCGCAAGAAGCAACGAAAACGAACAGGGATCAAGAACTGTAGAATCCCTGGGGGATTCTCGCGAACACGCCTCGTTTCGCGCAGCGGTTTCGCGCGTACAAACTGACGAGGGTGCGGTTCTTTCGTTGCAGCTTACAGCTGTGTTCCGTCGCTCGTGTCAAGCGAATCGAGGCTTTCTTGCGCGTAAAACGAACGATCGATAAACTTCGTACAGATTAGTCAAGCTGCAGTGGCTCGCAAAAGTATTGGAATATTTTTAGAAAACAGAAGATTTGGAACAAATCAAAAAATACGTAGATATTACAAGATATTTATTGCAATCGTATATTTAGTAGGAAAGCTAGTGTAACGAGCGTTAAATATGTTAATCAATATATTATTGTTATGACCGAGCTTATTCTACTTTATTTTATTATTATTTTATTCTTTTACTCAGACGCAGGGGTTAGATCGCAATTCAGAATTTGAGAATATTGCTGTGAAAGGTTTTCAGGATTCAAAGGTTCGCAACCTAGTTTGATACTCTCTATTTTACAAGGCATAAACAAAATTTGAATAACTCATTACACCAGCTTGCTGCTCCATCATTTTCATCCGCGACGACTCGCGACAAACATCAATATTCATGATTCTATCAGGGCAGCTTCAATCTTGACTCGAAGGCTCTTTTGAATCATCACATTCTTTGACCAAAAATAAAAGGTAAAAAGCATATTTAACCGATTTCTCTTATCTACTGGAACTTAAAACTTCATTTCTATGCGACACACTTGCCTGAATATTTGTAAATTTTCCACAAAAACGGTGTATTTACCCTTTAAAAGAAATACAACCGTATTTTGCACGTCCATCACTGAACGTATCTGAAGTTTGTCCCTGTACAGTTTGCAAACCAGTAAATTTGCACGCGTGATACTTATAAATAGGAACATCAGTGGGAATATTAAAACGCTGAGTATACGACATATTATACTTAGAATAGGAAGAATATATTGGATAGAGAAGAGAAGAAATTGGTGAAAAGGAAGCAGAAAGGATCTTTTTCCCGTTTCTAGAGGCAGGAACTCGCTCTGGCTGGAAGCAGGCGGACCTCTTTTCCTGCCTCTTTCGTCCTTGTCGAATTTAATAATGGCAAATTTACAGGGTGCGACGGGTTTTTTCGCGAGTCGGTGCAATTTCCCGCGACAGTGGTAACGAAGTTCTTACGATCCGCACGTTTCCCTCGTATCGCAGTAAAGCAACCAGTTTTACGCGACGTCCAACGTATTAATGTTAACGGAGCAAGCGCATGCCACCACCCTGTCCGGAAGTCGTGCAGAAAGTCGTTATGGTGCCAAAATCTCGCCATTATTTCTCGAGAACACTTGAAAATACATCGTCTGTTATTTGGGTCCCATTTCTTTTAGTAAAAGTTGAATATTATACGAAACATTAATTATGCGTATGTTCTTTATGCGTTCGCTTAGAAAAAGCTTACTATTTCAAATTCAAATAA
The DNA here is from genome assembly GCF_041682495.2 of Bombus fervidus. Classification (NCBI taxonomy): domain Eukaryota; kingdom Metazoa; phylum Arthropoda; class Insecta; order Hymenoptera; family Apidae; genus Bombus; species Bombus fervidus. The sequence goes on along the minus strand of NC_091525.1, from coordinate 12,069,129 downwards.
TTTAAACACGTGTTTAAAAATTTCCAGTAAAAGTTTGAAAATATAAAAGATCCATATTCCGATATAAAATTTCTCGAGCTTGAAATTTCCTTGGACATCGATTTTGGAATTGTACGATACTTTCGGTATATATAATATTTGAATATTTTATTATTAAATAAACTCGATGGTATTTTATAGTATTTGTAACTATAGTTAACACTGTAAGAGACAGTGCTATAATCCATGTGACGTCGATCTTTTTGAGGAACATTTGGTATATAAGAGGAAGCCTCGAGAAACCTGGATTCAGTGTTTGACCGACTCAGAAACACTTCACTCGTTCTTGAGACGCTCTCTCTTCGATCCTGCTATTCTCGTCTCTTGTCTGCTCTCGTGTCTGCTGATTTCTTCCCACGTATTACTTATGTAGGAACTTTGTCTGTTTACATTAAACAAAATCTCTGTTTTATTCTGTTCTAGGGGATTTTCATATCCAATCTTCCTGTTTTCTATTTTGCACAGAATATTCATACTATATAATTTCCATCTTCCATTTTATATAAAATTCTCTCTCTTTCTCTCTCTCATTTTTCTTAGAATTTTTACAAAGCATCTCTATTCTCTACTTTACATGGAATTTCCATATACAACCATCGTGTTTTACTTTATCATGAATTTTTATACTGCGCTCTCATTTTTTACATTACGTAAAGTCTTTATACGACGTTTTCATATTCTTCCTACATTACCTTCAACTAATTACAACTAATCCTATTATATTACGTTCTTTCTCTTATCGCCAAAATAACAATAAGTGTTATTTTAAAAATCAGCCAAGAATAAAAACTAAACGGACGAACCGTTAATAATGTCCCGCTTCGGATCAATTTCCTGAAAAACCAATTTAATTCCTAATGAAATCACACGTCGTCGAAAAGTGGGCAACAGTTCGAACACTTTCGAACCGTAACGCGCAAAGGATCAAACGATTCACTCGCTCGTCAACAGAACGGTAGATTCCGCGTGAAATTCACAATGTTAGCACGCAGGTTACACCATGGACGCTCGTGTACTTCGCGAACCGTCATCAGGATTCACGACCAGAGACCCGTATACACCAAACCGGTCGACGATTTTCGGAAAATCGAACGTACTCGTCGGAGGAACGAGTTCGAGCAGACCGTACGTGTACCGGTTATTCCGGTGGTCATTGTTTCCGTTGAATTCGATCAACGGGCACGATCGAGAAAACAGTTAGTCCCATTCCCATGGTCAGCGAACCGATTCGAGAGAGTGCAAGCTGCACGAGACAGCGGAAGCACTCGAGGAAATCCCTCGATGCTGGGTCCTGTCCGGCAATCGATTGCCGAAGAAAAGCGTTCCAGGAGAGAACGATGCACGCCCGTCGACAAACAACCGCGGACCTCCACGATCAACCTGGTCTTCCCACTCTTTCGCCCTCTGCCACTCGCTAAATTGAAATTCGATTCTACCGCGGAAAGAGACCAGTTCCGTGTCCCGCAGGATTCTCTCCGAGCGTGATACGCTGTGACAAAGATACTCTAATGCGACTGTGTTGAGATGAGCCGTGAAAGAATGCAGATGATTGTACAATTTGAACGTACAGTAGTTGGAATCGTAATCGATAGGCGATAGTTGCGATCTTGGAAAAATTAAAGGTGAAAGACTTGATTTTAGAAAATCTAGAAGATTAATTACTATGTTTTAATTTATCTTTTATTTACTTATATTATATATATTTATTATTTGTATACCAAGAACAACTATAACGCTTGACGGTAATAAAATTTATTACGATCTACGTTTGATTTGTAGATTGAAGTTGCATTAAACGAAGGACCTAACAAAACGAGTAAATATAAAAACTGCATGTTAATCCGCGGCGGAATCGGCTCATTAAATCTTCCACCGTTTCATTTCCCGCTTGTAAATATTTCAGCAAGCGGTATAGCTTCAACCATCCGAATTTAATAAGCATCTCGCTTTTAAACGCAACAATATTTCAGTGTTTCAGTTAATCACTAAACTTAATTTATACAACCATCCCTCCAGCATTTCGTTATCCGTAACCAACTCGGTTTCCGGCCAACGAAGCATACTTTTAACTCTGATACGAGAGCCATTGACACACTCTACGTATTTATGCAAAATTATACTGTGAAGAACGTAAAGATAAATCTTCGATTTAGTGTTATATTTACTAAATTACGACACTACTACTAAATTACTAAATTACGGATATTTATGAAGATTCATATTTTTACAACTAAAGACATTCGACGTAAACACGTTCCACGTCAGATCTTTTTATTTAAATCACTTTAAATCTATGCAGTTTCGAGGCAAAATATAATAGTAACCACCCTAAGATTTTTTAAAAGGGGTGTGCATTCACTGTAACTTCAATCTAGACGAAAAGCTTGATACTTTCTATGACACGGTAATCCCAGAACAGGATTTTCTCATCCTCTCGTCTTTCTATGTCTCTCTCTTTCTCTTTCTCTTTGAACCATCCTGAGGGAAGCCGGCAAGGAACATTAAAGCTGTTTTCACATTGTCGTTCGTGGAGGAACTCTCCGCCCGAGTACTTGCCATGGTAATCAACTGGAAGCCACTGGCTGGGTCCATTCCAGATTGCCCCTCGTTCAATTAGCATACATACGATGGCTACGCTCGCTTTCGGTCGCCCGCTGGCCCTTCGACCTATTTTCTTCTGAAACAGAAGTATCCCCCGCGCGTTAATTGATTTGACGTGTGTTCTTCTTCCTGTTCTTCGTGCAACGCGTTGTGTGTTTGGATTAATTTGGATTAAGCTTCCGAGGATTTTCTTTCGATTGGACTTCGTTGATTCAATCCGAAGTTTCGAGTATCTTAAAACCTGAACACTTTCGACTATTTTAAAAATTCGTTCAACTTCTTCGTTGAATTGATAGACAGCGACATTTGCGAATGATTCGCAAGTTATATCGATTAGCTAGTTGGACATAGTATAAAAATCTTCGTACACTTTATAAAAAGATAATTTTCATTTAAGAAAATAACGACAAGAAAGAAAGGTAAATTATTTGAAATCTCTCAAAATATATGCATATGATACATATAGAAAGATCTACGCAATTTTCACTTTAGTTGTACACTTTTACTTTCAAAGACAGTCTTTCAGAATGTTCCTCGATACACGTCAAGGTGTCTGTATAAAAAGACACATTAATACAAGAATCGCAATTTTCTAAGTGTCGACGACGACGACGAACTTCGCCTGCGTATTCGCCAGAAGCTCGTGCTTTTGTCAGACGAAATATAGCAAACTGTTCCGCCATTCCTAGTCGAAGTTTTCATACTTTTACGAGCCATTGGGACCATTCTTTGGTTCTTCTGGAATTTCAAAAAGTTTCGCCGACTACCATGGTAAAATAACAGTCAGAAACAAAGAAGAGACGTCTGTCGATGGCTTTTAGCGAACCTCTGGTTAACTGAACTATCGGAGTTACGTAATAATTTCCATTCGCCATTGTTACCAGGCGAATAAGATTTTCAGTGATTCGCCGTTTATCGTTTGTATACGAGGTGTGGTATGCAAAAATAAGACAAAAATGCAGAATATAATTCTTTCATTCGATGTCCCGTTTCGGAGAATATTAGGTTTGAAAAGTTATTTCACCAACTTGGTTAATTCCAGATTGGAGACAAGTGGATAATCGACAGGAGATTATTTTATAGACGAAAATAAGTAAAAAATGGAATTGAACTTTTTTCGTTTGAAGCTTCGTTCTAGTGAAAATCGAGTTCGTATTTGACGAATGTTGAAACTGGATTTTGTCGAAAATCTAGCATTACATGAAAAATTCGTATTCTACATTTTTAACTTATTTTTGTAGGATAATCTTTTGCCAATTATTCGTTTGTATCTCGTTAAAAGTCCATAAATTCCAAATTCATACGCGTTTGATAAACATTCGAACTCGATTTCCTCGGAAAAGCGATTCGAAGTTAAAAAAAAAAAGTTGCTCTCTTCGTATTTCGTACGCGGAATGACTTTTACACGGGCACTTTGCTCTGTAACACTTTGAAAAAGTACAATAGGCAGTTGAACGCGACTTTAAAATTAAAAAAAAGAAGAGGCGATACAAAATACATGAATATGACAATCTCGTTATACAGATTTCCTGTAAAGTACGGTTTGCCTCGGCGGAAATTCGCTAATCATTTTAAATAGCCCATTATTGATAATTTGGATTCGATGCTGCCCCCAATAATTCCACGATATGCGTTTAACATTTTAAATCGCTGCGTTACAACACACTTCGCGTCACTGATAAATTCCCTCGAATGCCCCATTCGATCGTTTCACAAACCCCCGATGTTTATCCCATCGCGACCATAGAACATCCTCTTGCGACAAAAGCGAGAGATTGCGGATGAAAGCAAAATGACCTCGTACGTGTACGTATATCTTCGAATTAACTTGGAAAGCCTACGTAAATTATTTCACGATTTTTATTGTATTTATTCGCTCGTTATTTCCCCTTAATATGATTTCTCGATATGAGATTTTCCGGATTAAATTCTAAAATGTTACAAACTCTTCGCTGATGTGAAATGTCACACAGTTTCTCTTTGTGCATTTGGCACTGAAATTAAAAGTTAAGTGTGTAATCTACAAATGATTTAATTGATATAACTCGTCCATATGTCTGTACATGTATACGTATATCTCAAATGTGGTTTAACCTGTTCTTATCTATGATGAATAACAGTGGAAACGTTGACAGAAGATTGTAAGGCACGAACGATCTTTATAGGGCAATAGACAACTAGTAGGAGGCGTGTATTCGCCCAACCCGATTAAGTTTCGTGTAAATTTCAGACGGATCCGTGTACCCGTGTCGTATTTCATAACTCGTTGCCCGTGTACAGTTCTCGTTCCTTTAATTTCCGCCTTCCTGCTTGGCCCCGGTACGATATATTCGCAGTTACCTCGCACCACAGCAAATTCATCTAGCGGCAATTACGAAACGATCTCTAGCAACCGATAAACCTTCCGCTGCAAGCCGAGCCTTGCATGCGTTCGGCTTAATGTAATTGAATCACGAATGAAACGATCATAGAATAAAATAAAAGAAAAGTCGAGGAACAAGTAATATCACGTTTATTATGCGGATCACGTACGACCGATCGAGCATCGTGAAACATTAAGGAGGACAAGCTTAAAATTTCTCCGACCATCTTGCAAAGTAGTTGTTCCAACCACTTGTGTTTCGTATGTGTACGAGAATTAAACATTGTTTTAGCTTTGTTATCGCGAGACGTCCTGACCTTATCCTGGCTTATTTCAAGGTCCTGTTGCTACACAAACAAATGTACACAGTTTTTTTTTTTTTTTTTTTTTGGCACTTTGGAAACTCGTACAGAAAACTAGCCACGATTTTCCAGGATTCTCTTTCAGCATCGTCGGCCAAGAGCCAACCACAGGGAGGAAGGAATGGTTTCCGTTCCCTCGGTTCATTGCCGAACATTTTTTCCGAAAGATCCATGTGCGGTCAGAAACATTCCCTCAGATAGGACCGGCGGCCTTCAAGGAATGTCTTTTTTTATGCTGCTCCAGCTGGCAGAGGATCGCTTCTTCGAGATTCCTTCCGGTTCCGATAAGCCGAAAGACTGATGAAGCTTCGAAAACCAAGAACAGATCTACCACTGTGCGATGGGAAGCTTCGTAGATTCTACGAGTATCTTTTGCTCCATCTAAGATTGACAGAACCATTAGTACGTCGAAAGAATTCTCTTTCGCAAAATTGTTGATGGTTTTGTTAAAACGATTCGTGAATTTTTAACTCTGCATCGATAATTATAATAATACTCGGAGGACCTTGTTCTTTTCATATTTACAAAACAAAGACAAATTTCGTAATAATTCTTCTTGCAGAAAACTCCTCGATCGTTGGTAATATAACAACATAATCGATATTCATTGGCTTGTTTCGTTGAAAGCTCGATAAGCTACACTGGTCTTAAGAAAACTGGAAAAACATTTAACGAAAAGATCGTCGTCTCAACTTGCGCGTAGCGTAAGAGTCGATTCTTATTAATCGTTGTAAGGAACGAATATTCATTGACTCGTAGGATTAATGATACCTCGTTGGAGGATAAAGTCGTTTGGTCCGCGTGTCTGATGTTTTAAAGGCTAAAGGGGAGCATGCCACGCGTTAAATGGACGACGGAAGAAGATGGAGGATGATGGATAGAAGTAGAAGCCTCGATGCTAAGGTGTTTCGTCCCGGTGATAAATAGCGGTGCAATAAAAGTGGGCCGAGTAATTCGGATGCCACGTTATCCGATCGTTGCGTTAAGGGAATAATAACCTGACTGGGGTTGCATGATGGAAAATGGAAGTAGTGGCTTTGCAGCTTCGCGGAATTCGTTTTCGATATAGCTCGGTTCACGGAGAGAAAGACAGGAAAATAACAAATAGAGTGACTGGAAAATTCTCTTCGATCGTTAAACGATTACTAACGATACTGTGGAGATCTTATTTCTCCCAAAGGATTTTAAAACAGGTTTTACATAAAAGTATACTAATTTGATCCGTAATTAGAGAATTCCGGTAAACAGACAGGATAAAACAAAATAATTCTGCTATACTGTTGGAATACAACGATATTTCACGCATAGGCACAATACCCTTACACAGACACTCACACAGCCATTTGAACAGGACACTTACACAGGTCATTACTGTATAGAGAGTGGGGTTCAAAATATTTAAGAGATCATGGGTTACTATTTAAGTTTAGTCTGAGAGTAACTGGCCAACGATCAACAATTCTTGTATACGTTGTTAATTATATCACTCGCTTATATACATCTGGTTCTGTAGTTCTGTTTAATAAACATCAACTGAATATTATTTCAACACAGACAGTTTGTGTCTTCCAAAGATTATTAATCTTAACTTCAAGATTCAATTCTAACATATACAAAATCCGTGAACAGCACGAAATAAGCTTCGGTTCTCGATTCCATACGACGACTATCCACCAACACGCTTCCTACGATATACATTAACCGAGAAATTTATTTCGCGTATATCTTACCATTATCTCCAATTTTCAGATAACCAAAGCATCGTGTATATAATGCCGATCAATCGAATACCAAGCAAAACGACGTTCTCTGCACCGTACTAGTAAAAATGCTCGTTACAACGATGATGAAACGACAGTCTCAACAGAGAGAAAAGGAAGTCGATGGAAGAAGAATCGGTGTGGGGCTGGTGGACAGGATGAAGGGAGGAGCTACAAAAGGCTGGATATCATAAACGACAATGAAACTCCCGAAGGAAGCTGGAACAAAGCGAGATGGTGGCGGTGTATACGTGTGCAGCTTTGAAAGGACAGTGACGACGTACAGCGTGGACGTTGGACGGAGAAAGGGAAGAAGGAAAGAAAGAAAAGGGCAGAACGACACGCCGGGGGATCGCTCGAGTCTCTCTGATCGGTCAATAACGATTTCCCGGGAATATAAATGTCTCCGCGAGCAGTCGTCCGGGCTGTTCGATTCGGCCCGTGTCCGGCATTGCCTTTTAATCTTGTAGCTTTGCCTCTTTTAATCTCGTTCCATCGACCGGCTGCACCCTTCCATGCCGCTCTTTCCCGTCCACTCGTTCATTCGATGCAATTTCTCTTTTCGTACGTACGGTCGAAATCATCGCTCATTCGACTGTACGAAAAAATCTGCTGGTTGCATGAGAATCGTTAATCTTGACGGATGAACCGAAGATGAAACATCGTTTCGACGTAACGATTGGAAAATAGTAATTATTCGGTGTATAATCGCGTCTTGATTCTGCTTATCGAATTAATTTCATTGGTCGCTTTCAAATTGAGAAAGAGTTTCAGGCAGAGAAAATTCAAGAACCGTCTAAGCATAAGCTAAGTCTAAGAATCTTCAATTCCTGTGCTACTGTACCATTTTCGATAGGATCGCGATAAGATTCCAATTGCCTCTCGCATTCTCGCCATCGATATTCCACCAAACTTCTACATCTCTAAACGCACACCAAACTACTGAAACAAAAATATAAATAATACGTTTACCAACATTTTCTTCGCTCTCCTCTTATTAACGGAGAACCGATTCGTCAATCCTATGAGATCTTCAACGGAAGACAGTTCGATTCTGATCGAAAAACTTCAATACCCGGAACGATTCTTTGCTTTGGCCGAAAAAGAAGCTGGTTCTCGGTGAGTGAAATCGTACCTTAAAGTACACGTATTCAGACGTAACTTCGAATCTTCTTCAATTTTTCCGATGATATACCTCTAAACGCCTCGAAACGATACTATGCGCAAAGCTTCTTCCGGTTCTTCCTCGAGCTATCTTTTACAGGCTTCGAAACGATGTATCGGTAAAGAGAAAGATTGCAGGGAAGATTTGGAAGAGTAGATTCGTCTCGGGGCAGACTGAATTTCCTCGAGGGAGAAATTGTTGCAGGCAGCAGCCTCGACGGTGCTTTCATCAGCGACAGATTTTTCTCGTCGAACGCTAAACTTGCGGGGCGAGGTGTGACGCGCGTGCGAGGGCCTGTAAAGCTGGCTTTTGTCACTTTCCCTGGCTCGTGCATCGAAAATCCACGCCCTTTGACGCCTCTGAAAAGTTGCTGCCGACAGCGATCAGGTTTGACGAGCAATCGACACCGATAATCAAAGGTTCGTTCTTTTTTCCTTTGCCACTGAACAATTTTTACGTAGAACGCAAAAATTCAATTACACCACCTGAACTGAACCACTCAAGCTTGCAACATTTTTCTTTTTTCTTCCTTCTCTTTTTTTTTCTCTCTCTCCGCGTTTAGAAGTAACTTAAACAGCCAAGAACCATTCTATCATTTACGACGCAGCGCTATTGTTAGAAAAATGATGTTTCTGTGCGCGGTTCTTACTCGATAACTGCAATTTATATTGCTCTATTATAAGCAAAAAAAAAAGAAAAAAATAGAAAATGGACGGAAGGAGTGAAAATACAGAATTTTGAATTTTAGAGCAATCCGCGATGATCGAAACACGGATAAAAGTTCGATATCGCAAATGTAGAAAAAAGAAACATTCGTATCAGGACTGAAAACGCAACGTCCATTGTTCCCCTATATTTCCGGTTATTTAAGCTTATCATTGGCCCGACGATTCCGTGGGATCATGGGAGATGGATCAGGATATTTAGAGTGGCGCATCAATCTCGCATCGAGCTCCCGAATGGCCGTTCGGTTGCTCGCAAATCCACGTCGTTTCACCGGCCGGTGCATTAAACAGGATTTATATTTCCTCGAATAGGAGCCGATGGGATCGATCGGTATTGTCGACTGAAAGTAGCGCCATTTTGCATCTTATTTAGAGGAACCGTGCACATGCGAGCAATTCGCGATTCAGTAAAAAGAACCACCTCCATATATTTTCAAGTTGGTTCCAAATTTTATCGGTACAATTACGACAGCCGTGTCTCGTTACAGCGCGAATAAAAGTTCAAAATGCTTTGTATAATACATACAATACGAGCATAAAGATTTGTCATATAAGTATTCAAATATTTTCGTGAACCAACGTATCCACCACATTATAAAAAATTCTACTACACTCTGTTTAAGGCAGTGAGTTTACGATATTTCCATTTTTGTGTATCTTCGTCCCATTAAGTTTCGATTTTATGAATTCTTCGTTGGTTATTACGGTTTGCACCGCACCTCGCATGTAGATCTACGATATTCTTGAGTTGAGTTTACTGGTACCGGTGCAAGGGATCGGCATCCGTATACCGGAAACGATAATCTCAGAGGGTGAAACCAAGTCTTGTAAATCCGTGGAATAACACGATGTCTGGTTGTGTCGTTGCGTTGAGGAGGGTCACAGGATTTTCTACGGATAAAGGATATACACTGGGTTAGGTTACGTCTCCGAAAGCGTTAAAGCGATTAAAAGATAGGACTCTGAAGGGGAATTTAAGAATCAAACGGTTCGGTTGAAGAATATTCATTAAAAATTCATTGTATTCATCTGTCAAAACGCAAATAACTTACTTCCATTCGTCGTGAAGACGTTATTTACTGCGAGAAGATGTCGCAGACGTTGCTAAATTTTCAGACAAATTTTTAGAAACGATATTCGCAACGTTACTTCTCTCCCCCTTTTTCACTCGATGTAACCTTTAAAATCTCTATAATCTGTAAATTCTATTGGACGAAATTGCGAAATTTCAATCGTGAATTCAGCCACGAAAGAATTCGCGGAAAACGAGCGGAGAATCCGAGACACGCGGTGCAGCAGCGACAGAAAGTCGACTCTCGATTAGGAGGACAGGCGACGATCGAGCAAGATCCCGTCCGTCAGAGTGGTTCCCGCTGGAGAATCGAGCGACTTGGCGTGGCTCTTGACAATATCTACGGCAAGAAGGAAACCGACGAAAGGGTTCGGTGGATCGTGGTAACAGTCGGTCGGGTCGCATAAATCAGCTGCACGAGACCCTCGAGCGGCAGAGGTGTCGGGGCCGGCAGGCCGAGCCGTCAATAAAATGCAAAGTCGGAAAGATAAAGTTAAAGATAAGCCGCCCTCGGATCCACACAGAGAGTACTTGGACGCTGAGTCCACCGACGAGGAGGAGAGACAACGTAAGATTTACGAGAAAAATATTAAAGGCTTCTTCTAGCGACTCTCCTCTGCCATCCAGTTTCTTTTATTTTCTACATTTCTACCTTCCGCTATGTAGCTCTCCTCCCTTTGCCAATTCCTCTAGTTTCCCTGTATTTTTCTTCCGATTTTCCTCCCCGATTTTCTTATTCTTTCCAGAGTCACCTTTATCTCTTTGGTTCTTCGAACCTGTTATTCCGCGATGAATTATCTTGAGATGTTGGTATTCGCTAACCTTCTGCGCAGGTTTGTCGCGTGTGATTTACGATACATTAGTTGAGTATTTGAAAATTGGTATTAATACATTCTTCTGGCGAAATTCGATGGAATTTTGATGAAAGATATTCAAATATCGCGTAGAATTTGTATCGGATTGTATGGAAAATTTGTATTATTTTCAAGATCGAAAGATGATTATTTCATGTACATGAATTTCTGTGAAATAATGGAATGCTGAATTTACGTACAGCTGCCCCTGGATGGATATGCCGTTGTAACACTCCAGTTGGCATACTTGTAATTCTCAACGAGAATTAATTGTGACGTATTCGGTAATAAAAAAAAGAAAATTAATGAGAAAAATCAAGATCGGTCGGTACAGAAAATGTTTTTCAATCAGAAAAAGTTAGATCTCGTGTACCAGTAAAGAACACGCTATAAATGTTAAATCTCAACTGAAATATTTAACTACATCCGTTCCATTTATCAGATACATCGTTTGTTTTAGTCTTTTTAAAACTGAAATTCCAGTTTTAAATAAGTTAATCGTAACACGAATGTTGCGCGACATTATAAAGTAAGAGGATGAAATTAGAGAGAACAGTTTAGCAAAGATTCTTCGTAAATTCTTTTTCGCTGCGTTGGAATTTTTATTACGACGTAAGTGAAACTACGATGAAAGTACAGCAATATCGAGCCGTGAAAATGAAGAGTGGTAATTGGCGGAAAGGAACTCCACCAGGTCTAATATTATGTATAGCTCGCTCCTCGATGTTCAATTTACCGTTATTAAATGCCGGATACTCAAAACAAGTAAATTAGAAAGTTTTGTTTTTCTCAAATATTACTCTTCTTCGATCATTCCTTCGTCCTATGTTGCAACACCTTCTTTGATCGCTATAGCCACTTTATGTACTATATTTTCAGTCACAAAAGAATCATTTTATAGTTAACAAACTTTCAATCTATTTTAAATATTTTCCTATATTTTATAATTCGCCTCTTCAACCCCCTCCCCTCATTAAAATCGTTTAATTCCGCTAAACTTCCTTATACAGTGTGACACGAAAGAACGTTAGAGTCATTCCTATCGATCGAAAATGAAATATATTTTTAAAAAACGTTCTTCGTTTATGGTTCCCTTCGTTCGCGAATTTAATAAGATTTTATCGAGACAGAAGCGTTTAATGGAAAGTCTAAGATTTTTGCTCGGCCTTGTAGCTCCGACTAACAGAAACTGGGGGGAAGATCGTTCGAACGAGCCTGAACAATGGGATAGCATCGATACGAGTGCGCCGGGGGTTGAATTATGACGCTAAAGGTGGCCGCTCTGGTGGACGATTAATCGGCGTATCCGAGTTCCTAATTTGTCTCTGGGTTTATGGTAATTCGAGAGCCGTTTCTCGGACCGATTCGAAGGAGAAACGTGGCTAATTCGTTGCTAGTTTAGAAAGTAGGTAAACTGGATAAACCAATACCTGTCTGTCGAATAACGAGCATTCGAATTGTGAGCACGGGGCTTTATTCGAAATATCCAGCGGGTGTCTGCAAGGAGATTTAGCAAGCATAGGGTGGTGAGAAACGAAGGAAGGGAGAAGGTTGAAACTACCCTGCGAACAATTAATGTCACGGACTGGCTGTGGATGATCGAGGACGGCAATTCGGCGCCGAGGACTCGTCGCAAAATCGCCAATGGGATTTAATTTCATATTAACCCCTTCGCAGTCGCTCTTCGTAATTGAGGGGATGAAATCGTGAATTACGTAGGTGCTAGAATCTTTTTTAGTGCGTTTGAAAAATTTCGTTGATCTATGGTTGTTAACTTTTTTTTTAGTCCTGTCTTATGATAATTCTAAAATGTAGAAGATTATTCTAGTACCTGTAGCGTTATTGGTCGTATTCAATGTAGAAGTTTAATTGTTTTTTCAATTGAAACGTAATTACACAGTAGGTAATTATTAAATACGTATACCTATTTCTTTCTATTACACCAGATTAATTACGATCATCCAGGCATAGTGTATTTCTTGTCGTGTATTCCGAGTCAGCAACTTTGTCGATTAACTCGACGAGAAATAAAGCTGCAAAGTTATAAAACTCTCATTTACAAGGCACTGACACATTCCTATCGTACGTCTTCGTTCTTAAATGTCAATTTCGATTTTATCACGAGAAGATGCGATTCTATTCGAAGGCCGAAAGACTGAAATCGATGCTTATCATCTCGGAACTATTAACATCATTTTAAGGAGAATCATCTATGGCTAATCTCTAATCGACCTAGAAATAAGCCAGAAACGAATCTACAAAATCACAAATATCAATTGCAAAAGAATAAACACATTGGTCCTGTCGTATGTCTTCGTTCCTCGACTTTGGTCCTTCCTATCGCGAAAAAAAATTGGATTCTATTGGAGGAAGGAAAATTTGAAATCGTAGCTTGTTACACAGCCTCAATAGCTAGCAGAGGATGGCGAAATAATTTCGCACACCGCGCAAAGTGCCCGTAATTACGTCGACAATGGTCGCTATGTCTGTGGCGCTCGCACGCGTGTTAATACACCAGCATGGCCAAGCAAAAATGTTTGCCACGATATTCACCGGGGTTCGATCGTGTCCCACCCCGGTGGCACCATGGTAAAAAAAAAAAAAAAAGGAATTACTTTCGCGTTGAACGCGTAACGAAATTGTAACGGTTAATCCGGTGGACGAGAATTTTATTGCGAATCGTTATTGCCGTGTCCCTGCGAGCCCAACCCCCGACCAACCCCACTCATCCACCGATCGATACAATGTTAATGAATTTTAATAAACAGAACGACTGACTTTTCACGATCACCACTGGGAAATTCGCGTAATCGTGCTGCTAATCGAGTGGTTCACCTCCGAATAAATCCCCGAAAAGCCACGCCCATCTTCCGAAAAAAATAATTAACATTTTCGTCGTGTTTTTACGATCAGTAGCCGTGAATTTTAATGAAGAGGACATTTTTTAATCATCGCTGACAAATAATTTCGAAGCTAAATTAATTGCCGAGTGAATAACTATGTGAAAATTTGCGCTCTCTAAAAAAAAAAAGTAATAAATATATGGCGGAAATTAATTTTTTGAATAAAGATTGACTTCCTGTAATCGTCACTGAGAGATTCTCATAATTTCGCAGTTAATCCAGTATTTATCCAGATAAACACTCGAAAGTCAACTCCTATTTCAGATAAATTAATAAAAATCAAATACTTCTGCAATCGCAACAATTTTTCGCCAACATTGCTGTAGAATTCCTATAATCGCGTTTCTAATGAAATGACTGGCCAAATAAACCTCCGAAAATACCAACCTCTCATTTAAAAAAAAAAAAAAAAATGCAATAGAATTCGCGTATATTTCATAGCATCGCGATAACGTTCCTTCCCCTTGCAATCGCAACGCTGGTATGAAAAATTCAATGGTAATTCGCCGATTCAGCGATGATCCTCCGCACTGACGGCAGGCCGAGCATTTCCATGCGTGTCGCGAGAATGTCACTCTCTTTTTCCGGTGAAAAACGCAGCTGGAACGTGTGCCTTGCTGTTCTTCCTGCTGGCAATACATTTTCCATTATCGGCCGATGCTTCGCGCGTATCGCGCATTCCGCGTAACGCTGCGCGGATTATCGATGTTCCGTGCGAGATCCGGGAATTCACTCGCGATGCTTTTTAGGAAAAAAAAAATGTCCAAAATGATAGCGATTAAAATTCGAATTGTCGCAGTTGGACCAAGCTGTAGGAGAAATTTTTAGAAAGAGGAAAAATTTCGAACTGCTGATACATACGAATGGTATTAGATTCTTTTTGGTTGGATTTGCCTTCGGCTGAGAATGAAATATGCAAAATGTCTTGAGTTTTTTAAAAGTTTTCAGAAGATAAAATTCGCCTGGAACATGGTGTTAATATAAAACGAGTACTTGACTCTGGCAAAAAAGGATAATCCATTTGCAGTAGCAAGAAAAACGGGAAAGTATCTTAATTATGATTATGGAACTCACCTCCAAATAAAAAAGTAGCAAAAAGATACTTAAATCTAAGGGAAGACAATCACAATAAATTAGAAGAAATGAAACAGTAAACAGGTTTGGCGAAACAATCCTGTTAAGACGTAGAGCATCGTAAAAGTCGGCAAGTTGAAACACTCGCTTGTGTTTTATGACACACGGACTGTCGAGCAGCCGAAGGCAACAAATTTTCACTTCCAAACCTGAAAAAACCCATATTCCAGCTTTCTCCGTCGTTACATTCCAAACACTATCCGTTCTCGCCATTTCCTACCACTTTCGTCGTAAAACAACCTGTGCAAATATTTTACAAATATTTGATGTAGAAACCTTGTAAACAATACATCAGATGCAACAGACGCATCGCGCGAACAAGATAAAATGAATTTCAGAAATCTTCCTTCGTTTTAATGTCTTTCTGAAGTATCTTTTACTGTACAGGTCTAGAACTCATAAATACGTAATCCAAAGTTCTATAATCTAAAGATTTAGAAATCGAAGTTTTATAACCCAAAGCTGTATGATCCAAATTGTTGTCGTGAATTCGTGATTCAAAGATATATAATTCAAAGTGCAAAGATGAACCGAAAATCCGATGCCTAATAGCCACGGTCGAAGCACAACGTTTCCGCGCGATAGGCTCCTGTTCAAATCATCCCGTGTGCAAAATAGCCAACAACAAGTCCTTGGATGGCGTTGGAAGAGTCAACAACCAGCAACCTTCGCAACCGAGAGTCTCGTCAGCAAGTGACGTGCTCCTTTCGCGAATACGTCTTTCGCGACTGCTGAACAAATTCGTGAAATCCTCGCGTCACTCGCATAGATGCAGCGAGGGAAGAAAAGAGAAACGACGAAGAACGAAGAGTAAAAGAGAAAAAGCATACCACGAGGAACGTGACAGGATCACGATGTAAAATTTGTGAAAAATCATAGGCATGGAAATCTGCGTGACAGTAATAAGTCCCTCGGGTTGAGACAATGTTTCCTACAGCATAATAAAAGGAAAACGAGAGAGAGAGAGAGAGAGAGAGAAGGGAGAGAGGGAGAAAGCATCGGTACTATCTACATAATACTCGCTATCATAGTCTAATAAATTATGGCAACGTGTCCTCCCGCGGCGCCTCGATCACCCAACGTGTTTCCTCTTCCGCCGATTCACTAGCTGGCCGCGATTTATCGTTCCTGTTAGATTGCCAGCAGCGAAGTCGTATCCTGAGGGTGGCACAGAGGGTGTGGTGGGTTTGGTGCTCTTCTGGTTGTATGCGCCTTCGAGAAAGCGGGGCGGAGAAGAAGAGAACTAACGAAAAACGATATCGGAACGGACAGGAGAGATTCTTAGAAACGAATGTGTCCGATTTAACTCTCCCGTCGGATTTAAGGAGACCCATCGCGATCGCTACTTTCGATCGCCGTCTAACGAACGATCTTTACGATCGGAGAAAATTTGGTCCCGGTGCAGAGTCGTTCTTTAACTCTTTGACAAGAAAGACTCGGGAAAATTTTAGATACATGGTAAATTTGATATTTTATATAGTATCATAGATAACGCAGCTGTCGATACACACCATGGTCCTAAATTCACGTTACCATTGGATTTCACGCGAACTTGATCAATTTTCAAATTCGATGATCATGCGCTTCTGAAAAGAAACAAGTTAGGGAAATAATTATGTATTTGGTGAAGTGGATATTGACTGACACGTTGATGTATTCTGTTGCAGGGCACGAAGTCGATGAAGTTCAAGAGGAACTTAGACCGATCTACGATGAACAGGAACTGTCGAACCTGGTTAGTAGTTTAACTGAGATCTTAGAACATAAAGACGGATAACGATCGTGAAGAAATTTCTTAATGCACAATACTGGATAGATTGTGAATAGATTCAGCCTTATCCTAAATACCGACAATTACAACCTTCGCAAGAAAGAAAATAAATTAGAAGATCAATCAACCCTTTGATATTAACATTAATCATAATTAAAAGTTTCAGTTAATAAGTGAAAAAAAATCTTCCTCTTCTTGCAGGTCAACTGTGTGAAAGACATGACGACCCTGGGCGGAATAAGGAAGGAGGACTGGTCCTACTACTTGGAATTAACAATTCGAGAGTTCTTTCTAAATCCGAACTTCACCACCCTGACCATCTATTATTTATACAACAGACTCACTGCTTCTCTGTCGTTCCCTATTGTACCGGTATACGAGCTCACCTACTTCATCAGGGAACCACAAGAGATCCTGCGAGCGGACACATTTCGGGATCGCGTGTTGTTCGGCTCGGTGAACGATAAAGTAGAGCAACACGTGCTGTCGGTTGTTCAAAACGTGCTGTCGCCGATCTTCCTCAAGATCGAAACCTGGCCAGACAGTATCCATCCAGAGAGGATTCTCGCCCGCTTTGTTCGGTGGCTTAACTCGTGTTTAATTAGTCGGGGAAAGTTTTCCGGGGAGCACGGTATCGTAACGATACTTCAACGAGCTGAACCACGAAACTTTCTTGTCTCCTCCAAGATTTTCTTCTCTTTTTGCTCTCCTTCCCTCTCTTTCTCTCCCTTTCTGGTAAACAATCTGTGGGTGTAAAACCGCCAGCTATAAGTTTAATTGGGTAGCAGTGGACGCTCTAGAATCTTCAGGGGCGAATGTCCCGCGTCAATGGCCTTTTTCAAAATTCAAATCTGCAAAATTCAGCTTGCTACTTGAGAGAAACTTGTCGGAAGCTTTTGTATAGTTTAGATACGGACTTCTCATAATATTGCCACTTTGGGGTAACAATTTCGAGAGCGATACTTTTAATTCTGATGCCTGAAATTTTCCACGTTCCCGAGCCCTTGAAAGTAGGAAGTTTCTAAGTTAATGATAGAGTTAACGCGGTACTTCGAATGATCAGGTTTCATGGAAATTTCATAAATTTGTAACGACCTAGTTTCATAACTTTCTCTGATACTTTATTCGTGTCTTCGATTCCAATTTAGACTTTACTTATTTACAGCCCTACTATTAACAGGCATTGAACGACGATCAACTAATAGTTTGTCTACATCGAAACTAACAAATAGCTTTCAGTAACGAAAGAGGGTTTGGAACAAAGGACGATCGGCCAACATTTGCACAGTCTCCTCGGCTTAAGCTCGCAACAACCCCGACTTGACGACGTTACCAAGCGAATTTGTAACTTCGGCCGCGCAATCCCTGTTACCGCATCGCGCCGCGCGAACTTTCGGCCCAGTGTCGACCAACAGAGCGAGAGAAGAGAAGAAGGACTGAAAGGAGAGGGTGAAACAGGAAGGGTGGAACGAAGTTATTATTACCATAATTTTCAACTAAATGCACTGCGCAACTCGCCGCCGGTAAATTCGGCGTCGATGTTTGCACATGTACGAAAGGCCACGAACGACGGATTATTAGGTCCACCTCGAGTCAGAAACGATTGCATTGTGTTTGGCTGGAAGTCGTCTCATTATTTCTAATGGATCCGCGATTCTAACTGAATCGAAGGAGCCGTTCTCCTCTAATTACGAGGACATGGTTTTAAACGAGGATCCTAGAGTTGAACAGGACCTGACACTTTTACCAATTTCCATCTCTGTGAATTAGTCTGTTCTGGATCTCTCATAGTTTCTCGAATCACAATTATTAATCTCTGCTTTCGGAATCATAAAAATTAAATTTCAGTGGGAAATTGTTTGAACGAAGTGGAATAGAATAGCTGAATCCTTTTTTTTTTTTTTTTTTTTTAATTATATCGCGATAAGTTATAACGAAAGTATTGGAGGAGCAGGGAAAATATCGATAAAGCTTATTCGTCTTCCTTAACCTGAGATACATGCGTGAAGGCGGACTTTTATACGAACATGGACACCTTCTTCTGCAACTTAACAGACCTTACGTACAAAATGCTGGGCTTAACGGTGATATATGTACCTCGTGAGGGTAGCAACCTGACCGAAGAGGACTGCACCGATAAGGAGTTGGTCAAGAGGATGGAGAGTGTGGTAGCCTACTGGACCACCCAAATAAGGATAGCCCTCTCAGACCAGGAGCAAGCGACACCCAACGAATTGTTGTGTCTAAAAGACGAGTACGACTTTTGGATTTATCGATGTTAGTAATTTCATTTCGTAAATATTTCAGGAGTATGTATTTGCTTGTAAAGCATATTAGGTCTGGGATTTCTGGATAGCTCACTTTAATAAATCTCTGTACGCTGATTATAAAATATTAAATTAATATTTTATAATCTGAACGTCCGAATTTGAATATTTCAATGTAAATTCTAATAAAATGTGTATAACTCCAGCTTCCAGAATCTAAGCTTCCATTCCTTCTTCTAAACATATTTGTACCACAGAAAATTCTTTCTCTAACAGATGACAATCTCTGCGGTCTCAACCATCAGCTTCAGAACCCAACGGTGAAAATAATAGCAGAATTCCTATTAATAAGTCATTCGACTTATGCTCGCCAGTTCTTATCATTAATAGATGAGATCGAAGACGGCGTACAGGAAGCAAAATCTAACATCGAGTATCTTCGAATCTTGTTAGATCCCTCTGCAGAATTAGAGAAATGCACTATACCATCAAGCATCGAGGAACATCTGATGATAATCATACATCTGTTCAGAATAATCTGGTTGAATTCGCCGTTCTATAACAGTCATGAGAGAATAGAGAATCTCTTCAAGGCTCTTAGTAATCAAATTATTATCCTGTGTCGAGATTATATCGACTTTGATGAAGTATTTTCTAAAAAGCCTAGAAGATCCATGCAAAAGTTCAGAGAATGTATAGACGCCTGTGAAAATTATAAAGCACTGCATGACAAGGTTAATATTCATTTTTCTTCGTATTGAGGCATTGAGAGCAAACGTGAACTAACTCTAATATTCAATAAGTCGTATAATTCACCATAAGTAACACTTACTACATTTTTATTTATGAGATGTTCCCTATTATACTTTCATATTCCTTATTTCATTTCGACATTTTATATTCTCAGCCCCATATCTCGTGAACTCATGATAATGTGTAAATTTCTATATCTCACGTTTCCTATTCCTTACTCCATTTCTCAAATTCTGTGCTTCATATGAAATATGCACAATCTAATACACACATCTAATGTTCCCTACCCTACATCACTGCTCCATTCCTTACATTTCCTACCGTTCATTCTATTTATTCCTCGTTTCGTTTTCCCTATCCTAGTTCAATGACTTCACCCTTCCAATTTAGACGCAAGACAAAATTCAGAAAATGTTCACGAAGAGTATGTTTCCTATAAAAGATAAAATGCATCGCACAAACAGCGCGTAAGAAACCGTCACTTTCCCCAAACGAAATTCGCTATCGCATAAAATGAAGTTCATTTCCTATAGATTTCCCACAAAACCCACAAATAATGGACACTTTTCACAAAATGAAGTTCATTGTCCCACAAAATGAAATTCCTTTTCCACGAACGAAATTCACTAACCCGCGAGATGAAATTCTTTTCCCACAAAATGGATTTTTTTCCCAACGAATTTCCCACAAACCGCGTCAAGGGCTGGCACTTCCCATACTTGAAATTCGTGATCGCTAACATAGATTTAGGAAATTTGTTAGTTTGATTTGGAATATAGGGAAAAGTAGAGTACAGGATTTGGAGTACAGAGAAGAATACACAGGGTATGGGCATAGAAGGTGGAAAAAGGGCTGGTGGAAAACGTATGATAGGATAAAGGATATGGAAATATAAAATATGAGATGTCGGATGGAGATATGTGCTGTGGGAATAAGAATGGAAGATATGTTTCAAGGATACTTGGATATGGGACACAGAAGAGGAAATAGGACATATGAAACGTTAAACGTAGGAAGAATAGATGTATATGCTACAAAAGCAAGGATAAAAGATATTTCCTAGTGATACGGGATGTGGGATATAGAGTACCAGAAAAAAGAATGAAATATGGGATATGGAATGGAGAAATGAAGTGTGAGAAGTAAGGTGAAAGATACGGATATATGTTAGGAATACTAATAGTTGTAGAATATAGGATATGAGATAAGCTATATGAAATATGGAATGTGGGATGGAAATGTGAATTGTGGAATAGCTTTGGGATTGTAGGTATTAGATGTTGAATGTAAAATACAGAGTATGTCAATAGTATGGAAAGTGAGGTAGAAATCGTGGAACCTAATATGTAACTTTTGAGATGTTAGGTATAGAAACTGGTTGCATGATACATAACATAGGATGTGGGATATGAGATATAGGACATAGAAGATGGAATAGGATACAGGATTTGGGATGTGTGATCTTGATAGAATCATGATCTAAATATAATTACAATTTGATGTTATCCGTAATATTATAATTAAAATGGATCTTGTTAAAAATAAACAAGTGTCTGAAAAAGTATCTTAACGATAATATATAAATGTACTTCATAAAAATGTAGTAGAATCCACTTTTGCTCTAAATGCCTGATATTTCGTTAATCGTTCGATATTTGCTTTTACTTTTTGAATACATATAATGCTTTCGAAAGACTGTTTGAATGTTCACCGTGTTATCGCGTACAAATTCAGTCGACGGTCGGTGCATTAAGGGACTATTAAACGACGTGTGCGGAGTTACTTTGGATACTTAGGAAAGAGCCGTTAGGCAAAGTGAGGAGTTCCCGCGTTAAGCGGAAGTCACGGTAATTGTACCCACCCTTTGGCCGGTTCACAATGATCCCCGTGAACGCGGGAACACGCTCCCATCCCTGTTAAAATAATATTCGCCGAGGCGAGCGGCTCGAGCCTGCAATTAATCTTATCTTCCTTTAATCGCGACGAATCGTGGTAAAACAACACGCGAGCACCCATGCTACGTGCAAATGAACGTAAAAGTATTGCTAAGCCCACTGCGCGACTGATAATTTTAATATCGTCACAAATTAAACGAAAAACTCAGTTGAAAAAGTACAATAAATAAACTGTTCATGTTTATACATTTGTATTTAAAAATTTACAAACTGGACACGATATTCAAAAACATACAAATTATTCAAAGTACCGGGGCATTAGTTATAATGTTTCGAAATTTCTATTTGAGTCCTGTTAGTTTATCTACATTCATAAAAATATGAATTAGCATAACATCGCAGTCTAATGATGACTATTTATCTAATCTATTTTCGTCGATATTTCGATTTTGATACTATTTGGTGTACTTGATGACTGAGACAAATTTATAAAATTAAGAAAGAAAGCAAATCACATCTTAGACTGTCATCGAACAATCTCGTAACAGAAAAGGCTGCAAAAAGGGAAACGTTTGAAGATAATTCGTCAATCTCAAAATTAACATTTTATCCTGTGCAACGAGGGTGGTGTGTTGTCGCCGAAGGGAGGGTTGCCTCTGGAACCGGGTCAAGTTTTCGCGTTAAACGGAAGTCACAGTAACCTCGACTTAGGCGTTTCCCGTGTGGCTAGATAAGCGTCGACAGGGATGAGAATTGCCATGGGCTACGTATCGCATCGTGGTTATTCTCGCGAACTGAGGGCGCAGGAATCGTAGTCAAAAGATCTGAAATTCTCGATTTTTCCGTGAAAAATCTCAATGGTCATCCTATGAATCATCGATAGAGAGCGAAACAACGTTCCTTAGTGAATCACAAAGAGTTTTGACGTTGGCAACGATACTTTTTATTCTTTGTAAATGTTAAAGCGTCGTAATGTTAAAGATCATGCAAATTAAAAAAGATTTTGTACATTTAATTAGCAGATTTCTGATGATAGCGCATTTATGAGAAATTTAAAAGCGTGCAAATATACAGAGTGCGCAATATAGTGCGAAAACAATTTCAACCCAAATTATTAAAAAACAGGCGTCACAGCGAAAAAAATAGTACGATAGCAATGGAGCAACGAAATAATATTGCAATTTCGATATTCCGATTGTTTATGAAGCTCTCGAAAAACGATCAAGTGCGTCCCTTTCGAAAATGAATCGCGATCCCGCGATTGATTGTCCAAATATAAACGGGAAAAATATAAAAATGGAAGAAAGCCAGCCTGATTGTTGACAAGATACGAAATGACGTAACAACATTATGCACTCGAACGCTTTGAAATTGAATCGTCTGGTGTGTCAATGGCGTTCCTAGAATGATGTTTGACAAGAGAAAATTCTCGTGCACCCTGTAACAATGCGATACAATTTTATATAGAAAAGTCTATAGCCCGCATTTCGAGGAATCATAAAAGCTTCTTCAATACTATATATCTAGAAGATATCTACTTTTAAAGTATCACTTTCACTAAAATGAACGAAATGAAATATATACCATGATATAGAGATAATTTATAGAATATATAGAACATTTATTTATATGTAATAGAAACGAATAAAAGAATAATATAAATAGACATAATAGAGATAATAGTATAGAGATACGAACATACCATGAATGGAATATACTTATTGTCAGAATTCAAACGACTAACAGTTCGATAGTAAAATAACGAATTGACGAAGAATTATTTCTTTATACTGAAAGTTTCTGGTATAAATAATACAACTTTTAAACTTTTATCCACATGGAGATAAAAATAGAAAGAAATATTTATGCGTATGTAATGTAGGTAATATGTAAAATAGAAATAGTATTAATAATTCATACGATAAAGCATTAACGCGAGATAAACTAGTTGATGGCGTTAAAAGAGGATAGGAGGGGCGAATTACGACACATTCCCTGTTCATTCACCCCTGGTAGACTGAAAGGAATGTATACACCATCCCGTGGAGATGGTGGCGAACTGTTTTCACTGGCAGAACAGCCGATAATACAGAATAAAATGGGATAAGCGTATATAGAGGGTGAAACAAAAGCTCATTTAACGGCTTAAAGTCACATTCTCCATCGCGGATCGATTTGAATGCGTCACTAGGCCGGATATTAAACGACTGACTCGATCGTGCGTAATATTTTCACGAGACAATTCTTTCGAATAACAGTGATCTGTGTGTGTTTGTCTTGCAGATAGCGCAAGCCCACAATAGCCTAACGGACATACCATGGGATTTAGACAGGGACAATATATTCCAGCATATTGATATTTTCATTAGCAGGTGCCACGACATGATTGAGATCTGTCAGGCGATGATCGATTTTGCCAGGTAATCAGTCTGCACCTCTTCACGCCCGTCGACCGACGATTTGATCAGGGATTAACCCATTGGCATACTAAGCACAGAATAGACGAAACAACGGAAATAATGAGACCGATGTTCGGTGGAACGAAGGGAGAGGAGCGCGAAAGGGTGTGTCAAAAAATCGAAAGATTATTTCACGAGGCATTGGAGAAGATCGAGCAGGAGTCCAACAGAATCCTCGATGTTCATTACGGCATGTGGCACGATGATATGTTTACCTTTCGCAACGAAATGAAAGATCTAGAAGTCATCATCGAAAACCTAGTCACGTCGATTTTCGCACGCTTGAACAGCGTACAGGAAGCAGTGGAGGATTTTCAGAGTTTCTACACTTACATGAATCGCAAGAAACTGAAAGCTCTGTTCGATGCTAAAACGATCGAGGTACGAAGCTATTAAACTCTCAAATTTTCAAAATTAAATAAGGCGTCTTAGAAAAATTATATGGAAGCGAAAATTTAAGGAAAGCGAGATAACAGAAAGATTTCGTTTCCTCCATAGATATGGAAGCTCTTCAGCGAAGATATCCAACGAACGAAGCAGGAGATACTGGACGAAATGGAGGAGTATCCTTCGATGACTCCGTATTATGCAGGCAGAGCATTGAACCTACGACTGAAAGGTGCTCGTTTGCAATCAACAAGAGAGACGCTCGAGGAGGCCATGTGGATGCCTTTTTGCGGTCTTAGCGAGGATATCTACTATCAGCACGATCTTCTAAAGAAATCGATCAATGATTTCGTTATCGATATATACATGAAATGGATACACGAGGTCGGCGAAAATCCACGTGTCAAGCTTGATCGTTTCCTTATGCGACGCAGCGACTCGTCCGCTGGATTACTATGCTGCAACATCAACCCGGACATTTTGAATTTATGCCGCGAAACCGCCTATTGGATTACTCTCAAATTCACTATCCCTGTTCAAGTTCAGATAGTTTACGATAAATGGGAAACTCTGAACTTCGTTTACGAGAGCGTTCTTGCTGTAGTTATTAGCTACAATAAGGTGATTAAAGGTCAGTTGGTTGCGATATTAAACTATTAACAAGCTTTTAACAATACGCCGAAGATTCATTAATACCACACTGGGAATTTTACATGTAATATCAGAATTTTCTACTGAATTTTTGCCAACCACGATCGTCTACTATCTCCTCGATTATTCTAATATTTTGAACTCGATCAGAAATTACAGCGGTCATTGGAATTTCATACGTATATGAATTAATGCAGATTGTAGAATAGAACGAACCTCGAGGTCTTTAAGTGACATTAAACGATATTGTAAATGAAATATCGTTATATGTTCTATGTTCCGCAACTTCTTAATTTTCTTCTTCCTTTCATCGATGCCGAATACTTCGATTACGGAACTCGTAGAGTTCCGTCGAGCTGATTAATTAAAACTCACTAAATTGCTTCTTCCAAACTCACTAACTGACGTTCTCCACGTCATGGCAAATTCTATTAAACGTATATACATTTTCTGATGCATCAAACCCTGTGAATACGTCGAGTTACGAAGCAATAATTAGTGGCGTGGCGCAAATTCCGGTTGGACCTTCATTTTCCAAAGACCGCGGCGTGTCCGCTATTTATCACGATGGATTGACACTTCCATCGATCGATGAATATTTCTAAATCGATGAAAATACACTGGCTGACGAAAGTATTTGAACATCTACTTTATTCTTATCTGGAATGTTATTCGTCTACTTTTTTCTTGTTTGATGTTTCTTCCTTATCATTTGTATAAATCTAAACAACTCGTAGACACGTGTTGGAACAAATTCTAGCAGATGTTTCGAAGTTTCAAACGTTGTGGTGTGCACGAACTTTCCGTTTGTATTTCGAGTTCTGGAGATTGCGAAATAGTTGGTCAAGTACATTTCCCTTAGAAATACCTGGCGCGTCTTTCGGCTCGCTCTTAACGCGCCACTACGTGTTATTATCGACTAGAGAATCCCGGCCATGATTATAAAATATCAAGATGGTAGGTACAAAGTTTATGAACAAGAACACGCTAGATTATCCTAGTTAATTAAAACGATGCGCCTCGCTCTCCTCGAAATTCCTCTGAAAATCTGTTTCCCGATAAATTAATTTCCTTCTGAAGAATCGTCGATAAATTTAACGAGTTCGGAACACAATCTACGAATAAAAAGTTCAATAGAGAGTTTCAGTGAAACTTCATTCATCTATACCGTACTATCTATATTACGAAGACTATATCATAAGAGCTAGGAATAACATAAAAGTGGAAATCGGTTTGTTCGTTGTCAGCCAAGTAGTTCGAACCAACAGCGTCGTAACCATATAATTTCATCGTACATCGTTACATCGTAACCTTGTATCTCTGAAAAGCGTGCGCGCTACTTTAAAAAAATCCTCGAATAGGAGTACGTTTGAACGAGAATTTTGAATTGATACATCAAATGGTAATCGAACGATCGAATGTACGCTAGAACGAACAGATTCGGATAATCACGTTTCTGCTGCGGTGAACTGTGTCGAGTGGACACATGCACGCATAAACGAGTACGTATACGTATTAATATACATATAGCATATTGTGTTTTTCAGCGTTGTCGATGACAGAACGCGATCTGTTTCGCGAACTAATTCGCCACGTAGACAGGAAGATCAATCCCGGCTTAAACAGGCTGACATGGAACACTGAATACGTGGACGCATACATCGAGGATTGCTTTAACCAAACGGCAAATGTACGCTTCGTTCTATCCCTCCTGCGTTTCTGGTTACCGTCGCTATCGTCCTCTTCGTCCAACCTAAATCGGTCGGAAAGGGCGACGCCTATATTATGCGCTGCAGAAATTTATGCAACGAGTCCGGCTCTGTCCTGGCGAAATTAAATTTTGACCCAGCCAAGTGGGATCTGTCCGCAGCCTTTGTTTGTTTAATTAAGCAAGAAGAGCGCGTGCTGGCGAAACGGAATAACAATAGCGGATATCCGAGGCCGCGTTTGCGGTCATTCGTTACCCTGTTCAAATCGACGGAATTTGGTCCAAGGACAAAGCCGGACACTTCATTGCCTTTTGCTAAACGGTGCGAAATTCACCCGTTTTCGGTATGATGGTGTCTTGTTCGACCTTGTTCGCTTCCTTGCCTTGGTCTAGTCAGTCGAACAGCTTTGTAAAAAGAATCTTACTCTCACGAATGAATGTTGATAAGCAAATGTATAGACACTTGTGTCTGGTTCGAACATTTCGCAAAATTCTTAAATATTCCGGCACGCAGCAGGTGTCAAGGTTGTCAAAGATTCCTATCGTACATGTCTTCGTACAGCTTTCTCGATGTGGAACGAGAAGTGGAAAAGTCGATTTCAATCGCACGTATTCTCTTGCAGCTTCAAGAGTTCATTGACGTTTACAAAGAATCGAATCAAGATATCATGAGACTATGTGAGAAGATTTGCGACACGCCGATGATCAAGATCAGGCAGAATTACACTTACGCTTTGGAGGATTTACAGCAAGAGTTACTAAAAACCAGGTACGATTTGAATGGATCTAAACTGAGTATGGTAAATTTTGAAGGTAAAGGATGAATCATTGGATACGTATAATTAATTATTTAAGAGACCAGACTTTCGAAGTTCTGCTGGGCTATCACAGAACCATCTTTCAGTATATATTGGTTATTTTGGATGGATTTAAGGATGTTTTGGAAGACGTAAGTGTTCAAAAGATTGTTAAATATCTTTTTTATATATCGATTATTTTATATATTTGTTCCTACAGTTTATAAGGCTAGAGCTTATAATACTCAATTTGAATCACTCGTTGTCGAAAGCCAAACTGACCGTCCTCGTAAAAAGCAATCTTGATAACATAAATCGCCATAGAGGAAGAACGTTCGCGTAGATGCGAACTTTTATGGCGACATAAAATCTCTCCAGGCATTCAGTGTCCAAGTATTCGGAATATTTAGCATCCTTTCGGGTGTCTACGCGGCCAAGTGTCTGTCCACTAGGGAAAAATATATATCATACGAAATATTTTATTAAAATGTCTCTTTATACTTCAAACGGTGAACGTAGAAGAGAAACGTTCCTGAACACGACGAAATAACATCGAGACACTGCGTCGTTCTGTCCCGACGTTTTCATTCTCACCCAGAGCTGCTCGTTTCTTCCTTGCATCGACAACAAATGCGGCCATTCACGGAGTAAAATCCGCACGAAACATTCTCGCGTTATCCCTGTAGGCTATACGGTGCAATTCTTACGGCACTCTGACGCGAGAACCCGGATCAGACCGATTCGCGTAACGATATATTGCTGCGCGAAGCGATTGCCGTGAGGAACACGCGTACTCGTTAATCCGGAAGTTCTCTTACGCGCGTTGTTTCCATTGTGATATGAAGATACACCAGAAAACATGGGTAAGTCAGTTTTTCTCGATTGACAATTATATAATATCGCGGTAGGAAAAACCATTTGAGAAAAACTCGATGAACTACGGTGCAGCAAAAAGTGAAAGCGCTGACGGGCCGAGAAGGGTGGGAAATCCCAATGGGCCATGTGGTCCAGCAATATACTCGTGGCCCTTTACAACAATAGGTAATTGAAAAAGGTGTACGTGACCATCTTGGGTCATTAACGACTATGATACACGTGTGCGTGGTAAAAGTACTAAAACTGGTATGAAAGGACCTTTTAGTAGAGAGAGTTAGTTAATGATGAGTCGATTGTTGCGAGTTTGTCATGAGTTGTGAGTTGTCACTCTTGAAGTTAATTAGTTGTACCAATTTAGTTATTTTAGTTGTGTTACGTTACTACATTAAGAAATAGCTCTAATCAAATAACCATCGTCTTCCTGCTTCAATCGCTTTAAATAGATCTGTCAAATAAATAAAGTCACCATAATTAATTCTGAATTTTATAACAGTTGACAGTTATTAATTTTATTGTTAGTTTATGACAATTATTAGTATTTCATAAAAATCTGTTAACAGTCTTTGCAAGAATGGAAGGTTTACTTAAGCAGGATGGACCTGCTCATAGGCGAGGCTTTCAAAATGTGCTTGGTCGCGTCTCTCGAGGTCATGTACGTTGCTCTTCATGGTGATGGTACTACGCCACCATCGCCGCTCATTTTGATACACGTGGAGCTAATCGACAACAAGGTAGTTGCACGATATTCTTTTTCTATTCTTATCCTGTTTGAAATAGAAATTAAAACTGGAGGAGTCAGGATTGGAGGAGGAGATTGTGATTCTTCTATGTCTAGATAAAATTCCTGCCGGACCTAGCAAACATCGCCATGGAAGTTGCAGTGATCTTTGACAATCTTTTAGAGCCCTTGAAAAGAATAACTCGACTGATAGACAAATTCAAGTTCGATTTTCAAATCCCACCATTCTGGAAAATATACGAGAAAGATCCAGAATTGCTCGATCTTCAACAGAAACTCAACGACGGTTGTATCCTCCCCTATCCTTCATACTTGTTCTTTTCCTTCGGAATAACTATCATTGCAGTTACTATATTACGTACAATAACTATTAATACAAATTTTCAGAGGTGAATGCCTGCTTCGTTCAGATGCAAAGCTACATGAAAACTTGGGAACCGTTCCAGGAAATTTGGGAAATAAATAGAGACATGTATCTTCAGAGGTATTCGCAAAATTTCGCAAATATTCGCCTATGTCGTTGACCACTGTGAAAGCTATACGGATTTATAAAATCCATGATTAGATACGAAAAATTGAAGCCTACCGCGGAGACGTTCGACTCGGATATCAGTAGATACACGATCATCGCCAATAACGTTCAGATGCAGGAAACAGTGATGACTGTGCACTTCCTTGACGTGAATGCCGATCGACTAAAAGGTGCCATCATCGAAGAATGCTCGATTTGGCAACAGAAGTTAATCGAACTTCTATTACGGCAAACTCAAAATATGGTGCATCACGTGTATCACTATATCGCGGACAATTCTAAGAAGTTAGTACCACGTAAATTCCACATAATAAATTCCACATAATAATAACAAAAATCTTTGCGAGGCTGAAAATCTCCATGGAGTTCCTAAATTTCACCCGATACTATTAATCGTCTTTATATTAATCAAAATGTGAACTCATAGGCGAAACAGACATTCTGAGACCATTAATGATCCATAACATAATCAAGCCGATATAATTGAATATAATGAAATTTATGGCGGTTCTGTGTAGCTCGTGTCCATGGATTCGCTATGCCCAAAGGACTCGCGCAAGCAGGATTCAGCCGCGAAACCGCGGTCTGTGTCCCGGCGGTCCTCCCTGCGG
This sequence comes from Bombus fervidus, assembly GCF_041682495.2. Lineage (NCBI taxonomy): Eukaryota > Metazoa > Arthropoda > Insecta > Hymenoptera > Apidae > Bombus > Bombus fervidus. Next base: position 12,038,706 of record NC_091525.1, on the reverse strand, counting down.
GAAGATATAACCAAATCCGAATCAAATCTCGAACGAGTCTAAATCAAACTTATCCCAAACCCAATTCGAAGTTATCCCAATTGCGCGACCTATGCTGTATGCAGTCGATTTACAAAAATTTCTCCATAAATCATGCAACTCGATATCCTCCAAATCTCTAATATCTCTTATGTCCTCAAAATAATTACAATAAATTCCTGCGCAGATTTTTACTACATTTAGCAACTAGTCGCAACTGTAAATTTATTCGTTCGCAGAATAACGAAGGAGCCGACGGATATTATCAGCATGCAATACACGATGCAGTTGTTTGAGAAGCTGAACGCCGATATTCCTCGAGAAGAGAGCGAATTCCCAAAGATCCGTTATCAATACGAGACTTTGGGTAAACCTTCAAACGATTCTTAGTTTTCTAAGCCTGTGAGATCAACAGTATTAGTGTTCTTCGTATCGAGGAACGCCCAATAGGTTTAATTGTTACGTGTTCTTCTTTTTTCCTTGCAATTTCTATTCGTTCCGTTTTCTCGATCTAGAGAAGTACGAAGTGAGCTTCACGTACGACTTCATGCGGAAACTACACGACATACAGCCTTCCTGGGCCGCCTATTTAGTTCTTCTTGAAGAATGCAAAGAGACATTGAAATCAAAGAAGGCAAGTATTCGTCTATAAATTGTTCTGAGATTTATAAATTTACAAATGTTTACGAATTTCCATAAATATCCGCGTATTCTATTTATTATATATATGTTAATCTCTTACGGTATAATTATTTATTTTAGGAGGAATTCAAACAGATCCTACTGCAAGATGCCCTCATGTTCGAAGACGAAGTATTAACTCAAGTAGCGAAATTTTTCGATACTGGGCCATTCACGTCCACTTGGACGACGCAAGGTGAACGTATTCGCAACTTGGACAGTTATCTGAATTAGTAATCTAAATAAATCACGCATATTCGTCAACTTATCATATATTTTTCGTGTAATATTTAATTGTGTTTAACTTCCATTTTAATTCTAATTTCGACAACACAGATGCGTTCGCCTGGATAAGTTACACAGAACGGGAAATTTCGGCACTGAAAAAGAGAGAATCCAAGCTGAAAACGCAGCTTTTAGTGTTCGACATCAATCAACCAGATTCCCTCAAACTGATACAATTAGAGCAGGTAAAATGATAAACCGTTCGCCGTTCTTTTCGTATAGACGCACGAAAATTATTTCAATAGGACATGAATGCCATCCAATTGGTATGGGAGATCACTAGCGAATGGAACGATGCTTGGGAAAAATACAGGACGCAGAATTTCTGGAAGATTGAAATGGAAGAAATGGAGAATACGGCGAATATTCTCTTCAGGAAGCTGAATCGTCTTAGCAGGGAGCTCAAAGAAAAGAACTGGGAGATCGTGGAACACTCGAGGCAACAATAAAAATTATCCTCTTCTATTCTGTCATTTTCCGCTTCTTTTAAAATCATATTTTCGTTAATGATATAAAATTTCGAAGACCGCTGTTTCTTGACATTTTACTCTGATAACAAAATCTGTAGAATAAGAAATTTTTCAGGGGGAGAGTGGACAGATTCAGGCGTACCCTTCCATTAATTACCAACCTGAAGAATCCGGCGATGAGACCTAGGCACTGGACGAAAGTCAAAGAAATTGTAGATCGTGATTTCGACGAAACATCTGAGGAATTCACTCTAGATACCATCGCGGAAATGGAGCTGCAAAATTATGCAGACCAAATTGACGATATCTCAAACTCTGCTACTATGGAATTAGCTATCGAAATCGTAAGCGTAACAAATTGAAAAGGGTATATTAGATGTAAGAAAGTAAAAGTTAGGCAAATATACAAATATCTAATCGATCATAAATTGAATACACCTTTATCTCGAATAACATATCGTAAAAGAAAAATTCAGGAATGTCTAAGTAGGATAAAGAGATCCCGTCTCATGTTCATCAGGGCCTGAAAAATATTTCCCAGATCTGGGTAAACATGCCTTTAGAGATGATTCCTTACAAAGACAGCGGGATATTCAGGATAAAGTCTATCGATGAAATAATGCAATTTTTGGAGGATCATCAAATTCAATTATCAGCCATGAAGGCAACGAGGTTTGATAAACTGACGTGCTTCAAGGGAAACTCGATGGGATACTATGTGTAAGTGTTACAGGTTCGTTGAACCGTTTGCCGAGGAAGTTGATTACTGGGAGAGAACCCTTTCGACCATCGGGGAGGTTCTCGAAACGACCCTGTTAATTCAGCGCGGTTACATGTACATGGACAACATATTCACGACGGAAGACATCCGAAAACAGCTCCCTAAGGAAACCAGCGAATACGACAAAGTGACAAGACAGTGGATCGCAATTACTTCGCGGATGGCATCCTACGGTTTGGCGTTAGAAGCCACTCATAACCCACGTATGTATTGTGAGAAAACGGGCGTACAGTGAGTGACGAAAGTCTACATACACCTATCGAATTTTGCGTATCCGACTTAACGACAGAATTAAACACGCACTTTGTTGTAAATTATTTATATTTACGTATTTTAATGTATTTCTGAAAGGAATTGAGAGGGTTAAAAAAGTTAACTCACGAAAATCATGGAACAAAATTAAAGAAAAATTTCTTAAGCGGCTGTAAGAAAGAACATAAGCGAAAGAAAAACAAAATAGGCGTATCCAATAAAATCGTCCAAACATAAGACGCGCGTAATGCATTGTAATTCGAACAGGCTGTTCGGAATATTCAGACAAATCGAACAAGCGCAAGGAAAGAAAAAGAAGAATGAAAAATGTACGACGCGTCGTCGTCGTCGTCTGTTGGAACGTGAAAAGGAAAAAAGGGAGGGCGAAGCCGCGTACCGACACGAAGACCGCGCTATAAAATAATATAAATCCGGTCCACCGGAAGCATTTGCATTTTTCCTCCGACTCGGCTCACCTAATTTTTCTCTTGTCTTCGTAGCTGGTCTGCTGGAACTTCTGAATAAACTAAATGACAAGCTCGAATCGATGCAACGTGCTCTGGAACAGTACTTGGAAACCAAACGACACGTGTTTCCAAGGTTTTACTTCATTTCTAACGACGATCTACTGGAGATTCTGGCGAATGCGAGGAAACCCGAACTGATACAACAACATATTAAGAAGCTCTTCGAGAATATTAAATTTCTGACTACAACTAAGGTAAATTTAACTTGTTAGTTAAATTTATATTCATTGCTAAAAAAAAAAAAAAGATATGGGTATTTATCTGTCGAATTACACGTGTTTGTCATTAAAAATGTCTTCGTTGTAAATATTGGACTGTTTGAAAAATTCATAACGTTTCTCGTTCATTCTAGTAGATTTATTTTATTATGTTGTATATTGTAATATATCTAATGATATTTCGTGTGACTTTGTAGTCCATAATTGGAAAGAATTTGGCTATTGCGATGAACTCTAACGAAGGAGAATGTATCGATTTTAACGAGCCCGTTGTTCTGGAGGGTCAGGTCGAGAAATGGCTCTGCGATGTTGGTAAGGTGTTTCTCTTATGATAATTATTTCGATAAAGATCATTTTGAAAAAATACTGATAAACTAAAGCTCAGCTTCAAAATCATCTCCGTTAATATCTTAACGATGGGAACTATGACGCAGCAACTTTACGTACAATCAAACTGTATGGAAGTAAAAAGACCCAAACATCTATCATCCATCTCATTCGAAAATCAAATTTGACACTGTACGAGTGCATCCGGCGATGAAAAAAAAAAAAGGTCAGCCTGGTATCGTTCGGGGCGCTTTTATCCGGCGTTTTCAAGGGGCCATTTGGCAACAATTTTTCATGAAAGGCACGCAATTTGTACAGGATGGAAGGGCATAGCGCGGGAACGACAGCGGTAGGGGTAGATCGTGCGGTGGAACGACGGGGGAAAAAGGGGGCATGGAAATGAAAAAAAAAAATAAAAATGGCGATTTCGCAGAGACCGCGATGAGGACCAGTCTGCGCGAGATGCTGAAGCAGTGTCGTACCGCGCTGCGAAAAATGTCCGCGAAACGCGACAGGTGGGTGAAAGAGTGGGCAAGCCAGCCTGGAATTACGTCCACTCAGATCCAGTGGACGACCGACTGCACCCATACCCTTCAACACTGCAAGTGAGCCTCACACATACTGCTCTGGATGAAAATTTAGCGACGACGTTGGTTACAGCAGTCTGTAACCAGAACGATGGACCTGAAATTGAGGGGATGGTGGGTATGGTTGAAAAGAGAGGAAAGGGGGTGATAAAGATAAAGGGATAGAACAGAAGGAAAACCGAATCTAACGGCTTAAAGGCTGCCTCTGCTCTGTTGGAGACAGACTGAACGAGGGAAGAACGGAGAACGAAGACGCGGGCAGAGGGAAAGTGAAAGATACGGGGGTTGGATTCGCGAATAAAGGGACACGGTAACTCTAATAAGGGGAATTTTGCATATTCCGGCTCCCGTGTTACGATCCACAGTCACACCGACCTAGCTGAACACCCTTCCTCCCTCGTTTGCATATACTAGCCGCACTGCGAATAATTTAACCCACACCCAACGATGGAGAAGGAAATCCCTACGTCCCGGGACCCTGTTCCAACGTTCGTCCGCGGGTAGAACAGTTATCCGGGTCTGGGTGCACCCAGAACCTTCTCGTTGGCCACAGGGATGCTACTCTCGTTGAAAGAAATAAAGGGATACAAAGGTGTCGGACAAAGAGGCTGATTATGCCGCTTGCGAGGGGGAAAAATTTCCTACGACGCTTTACTGGTAGAAGTTTAAATGTAGATGCGGAGAGGTGATACTGTCTGACGAGGATAATTAATGTCTCTTTTCCTTTTTGGATAGTCTTTGAGCTTTTTTTACGAACGATTTTGTGGATTGCGTAGAACGAACGTCAGATTGATTAGAAGTATGCGATGTTGTAACGATAGGAGAAAAACGGTTTCGCTTGAATTTACTAATAACGAGTAATAAACGTATTTCAAGGATGGTGGACTCGAGAAGGCCGTTGAAAAAGCTACGAAAACGACAGAACCAGGCATTGAGCAAGTATACGGAAGCGATCAGAGGCGAACTGACCCATCTTCAACGATTAAAGTTCAAGGCGATCGCGGTGATTGAGATCCACGCAAGAGACGTTATCGAGAAAATGTACCGAGCTAGTAAGTGATCCCTCTGGCTATCCAATTTCCAATGCAGTCAGCTTCCAATTTAACCAAATCCTGTATCATTTTTGCTTTCTTCTCGTCCTTGGTCAAACTCTTCTTAAAAACAGCATATCACAAACAGCTTTATCAAACAGTATCGGAATAATATTTTAACAAAAGTTCCCTTTTGCTGTATAGCTTAAGACTTTTGCACGATGTCATATTCGCGTTATAACGTTAGAACGGCAACACACGGTTTTCAACGGATGGTCGTCTGTCCTTCGGGATCTCGTGAATTCATTGGGCTGTATCGAGTCGAAAATAGATGAATAGCCAGATAGATTGGAACGCGTATTATCCTTGTATCCCTGGAAACAATTTAGCCCGCGCCATCGGCAAATATTGCTAAGTGAACAGGTGCAACGTTTGTCCAATGTATTCCGTAAATTCGCGCGTCAACGATTTGTCCGGGGACGCGTCGCCAATTAATGCGATTTCCTGAATTAAACTAATATACGAGGGGTCGACTGATTTCGATGTTTCATCACGCACGACGCGATTCGAACAGGATTGTCGAAAATACGTTTTCGTTGCAAAGCCGATTTTCGACCTCGTTTACAGACTGCAGAGACGTGTCCGCCTTCGAATGGCTGTCACAGCTGAGATTCTACTGGGACAAAGATATCGACGATTGCATCGTCTGGCAGACGAACACGTATTTTGTCTACGGATACGAGTATCTTGGAAACACGGGACGTTTGGTGATAACGCCGCTCACCGATAGGTAAGATATTCAATTTCCTGTGGTTTATGGTAAAAAAGGGAAAAAAGGATAGCATTGGATAAAGAAACGAATCTTTTGCGAAAAGAAAATAAGTATTTGACAAATCGGTGTTATTATGCTGGAAGTCTAAATCATATAATAATAGTCTTAAGTCTAGTAGTAGTACCTGCAACAGAATTTATTTATTTTAACTTCCTACGAAAACAAGGTATGCATATTATCGATAATCAAAATTCGACCCTAATTTAACACTAAACGTCAGGATAACACGCATCAGTGCAAATATCGCTCCTAAGAACAACCCTCTTCTCGAGGCGGGAACTTACAAGCTACTCGTCATCGCGATTGACAACAGGAAACAGGGTCACGCGTGAAAGCGATTACGAATGCGTGAATCATTCGAGAGGCTATTACACGCGAGTCGGTGCTGTGATATGGGACAATTAGGTCAGAAGTCGCGACGATTACCGATGGCGTGCGAGCTTACAATTACGCGCGATCTCGCGGTGACTCGCACTCTGTTACCTTCGTCCTCGAAATATTAACTTCGTTAGACGTAATGAAACAAAGCATACATGACACCGACTACAATTCGGGACTAAATTGCTTGAAACTTCAGCTACTCGCAATATGAGGTTTGGTCCAGCTGAAGTCGCCATTGATCTCTACCTCAAACTATTAAACGGAGAAGAGTTGCTAACTAATCAGATTGGCAATCTCGTGGATATAGTAATTTCTTCGCTTCGTTCTGTTCCACTGATTCTACGATACTTAAAATAAGGATCGCTAAATGAAGATATTTAAACAATCTGAAAGCCTCGTGCAATAAAATTTCGTTACTATTATCGTCTATTAGGAGGAAAATTAACGGAACTATGGAGACAAGCGTCTGACTCGTTGAAGGTAATTGGTTTTTAGTGGCTGTTTCGCATGTGTCGTTCCCTGATCGAACGCTAACATCCGAGTTTTCTCTCATAATTGATGAACTTACATCAAAATCCAAAGAGCTCGTCTCTTCTCTTCTACGGGGTTGCGAGAATCTCGTTGATTAACGTTAATTACATCTCCGCTGATGTTACCCCGGTGAAAATTTGTCGCTTGAACGTTTCTTCGCGAATGTCCACGAAGTTTCGCGAACTTTCGAGGATCATACTCGTCGTCTTGAGTCCAAGAACCATCGTTGATTAATGTTGATTACACCCTTTCGAGAACGTTTCGCAACTTAAACCACCCTCCTTACCCTCTCGACAAACATCAGAACGATCATTGACTTTTTAACAAATTGACAAGATGACAAGCAAGTAAAAAGCAAATATCGTAGAATTTTTAAAAGTTTGTGCTAGAGGATGTGCGTTGAATTAAGTTGAAATGTTTGACAAAATAACGCATGATCTCAACGATTTTACACGTAGTATATCAATTATGTCCGGAGTTTATCGTTGGCAGACGAAAAGTAGAGAAAATTCGCTACGACAAAATCCTACGGATCTCCAAACGCAATTTCCTTGGTCCAGCAATGCGGACATAAGCTCAGCTTGTGTACAGAACCGCGTAATATACGTCAGTTAGGACAGGATGCGATACAATCTCTCATGGTGGTTGTTATCGAGAGGGAAGAGCAGTTTGCGCGACAAGGGACATCAAAGGAAACGGATCGAGGGGTTTGGAGGACAGCAACGCCAGCTCAGAGAGGATACTTAACGCGGTATCGATTTAATCGCGATAAAAGGGTTCGAGCCGCTCGGCTCTAATTTATGGACAGGGCCGGCCGTCCCGATACATTTGTTCTCCGGTTCCGAGAATTTGTCTTGCGGAAAGAAGAACGCAACGCGCCCTCCGAGAAGCACGATTCCTCGTAGTAGTACGTCGTGTCCCACCCTTACAGCCGTCGTCGACTCGCCCCTTACTCTAGAAACGGATTAAACGATGAATCGCTGCGTGTTCGAATTTCTGGAAACGTTCAACGAGACATCGGAGATGCTATAATGTCTGAAAATACAAATTTTTGGCTCGTCCTGCCGAATAATTTATTATAAATTCTTCTTATTTCACGCAAGATTGTAAAACTGTAAAAACGAAGAGGCTACTAAGATATACAATAGATTATACTCTGTTTAGTGTTAAAGCAAATTTAATGTTGTATACGCTATGCTTAGTATGGTTATAATGTGAAACATGATACGATTCGAATTATCGACTCGATCTAATAACTGTCATAATAAATTAATAGCTGCCCTTTGAGAATAATTCTATTTCGATGGTAGGTGTTACATAACTCTCACCACAGCTCTACACTTGTATCGTGGTGGCAGCCCCAAGGGACCGGCTGGTACAGGGAAAACCGAGACCGTGAAGGATCTAGGAAAAGCATTGGGATTCAATGTGATCGTGCAGAACTGCTCCGAAGGGCTGGATTACAAAAGCATGGGCAGATTATTCTCTGGACTGGCTCAGACCGGCGCATGGGGTTGCTTCGATGAATTTAATCGGTAAACGAGAAAGATCATCCCCAATTGCTTTCTATTGGTTTCCTATGCCCTTTCGTTATATCCGCGCAATACTACGTCATCTTGAAAATAGTTGTGTTTTCGAAACACTGACGAAGCCAGAACTACGTTTCGCTGGTTTCGATGTTGTTTGACCTTCGTGCAATGACACTTGATGGTCGCTACGATTGAATTCGTTTTCTCCACGATAGCATAAACATCGAGGTGTTATCGGTGGTTGCACAACAGATACTATCGATTCTCACTGCGCTCTCGCAGAAACTCACCAGGTTCGTGTTCGAGGGCTATGAAATAACGCTGGTGCACACCTGCGGCGTCTTCATCACGATGAATCCAGGTTACGCAGGTCGCACTGAACTGCCTGATAATCTGAAATCCATGTTCAGGCCAATTTCAATGATGGTGCCTGACAGCGGCATGATCGCCGAGATCAATTTGTTCTGCGAGGGTTTCGAACAGACGCGAATTCTCGCCAAGAAGGTTCGTACAATCCTTCCGTGAAATATATCCTTTTATGAGACTCGAATTGATCTATTTTCCTCTTCCTACTTTCTTCTTTGTAGGTTTTCACGTTATACACGCTAGCTCAGCAACAATTAAGCAAGCAATTTCATTACGACTTTGGTTTGAGGGGAATAGTGACCTTAACGAGATACGCAGGAAAAAAGAAGAGGCTTTATCCGAATCTGCCGGACGAGGAAGTAAGATTATGACTGCAGAGAATACGTGTTTTGATGAATAATTTACATATATAATTCAATAACAATTAAAATTCTTATTAGTATATGTATGTATTTTAATGTTCAGATGCTTCATTCGTCAGAATTGGTCAGAACACGAAACCACTGTAACGATAGCTTAAGCATTCCCTTTTTTCGTTCTTTTCTTTACAACAACAAAACCACATAAGGACAGAAAAATCCAATTTTCCATCGCTTCAGCCTTCCATCGTTTTACACTATAGTCAATCCCCGCCCTTTATACCTTTACTTTGCCATTTTTCTCTCGATTACCACTTTGTTTACACTCCTCTCTCTAAAACAGTTTCTACTCTGTCGCCACACACCGTGTTCGAGATAGATTCGAGACTTACGCGACTACGTTTATCCGGTCGCTTTACCGCGATAAACGTGGCGCGATCGTTCGATCCGGCATTAGACGTTACGTGATCGGTAAAACGAGGGAACGATGAAAATATATGGTGAATCGCGCGCAGGTGATCATTCTTGCCATGAAGGATATGAACATCGCTAAACTCACCTCGGACGACTTGCCGTTGTTCCTCGGTATCACCAGCGATCTCTTCCCCGATGCGGAGATACCAGCGGTGGATTACAGCGAAATTATCGGTTACATAACCAAGGAGGCCATCAAACTGAAGCTCCAGGTAATCTCGAACGCCTCAGCCCCTTGCATCGAACGCAGAACGACGTGCTGATCTTTACAGGCGTTTATTTTTTAATAAAAGAACCTTCGCTCGAAGAAATATTACCATGTTCGTCAAAATGGTAATCTTTAGTACTTGCATATTGCACGCTGACAATCAGAATCCTAAGATTCGAGCTGAGAATAATGTACTCGATAAATTACAAAACTGCTCCGTACATCCTTACAGATATCGATTTTTTCATTGCGCGTTAACTTTTAAAAACGAATTTTATCGCGTCGTAAAATTCTATGGCAGCTACAACAAGGAACACGATCAACGCGCCTGTATATATGCATTTATTCCTGCTCAATTTAATTTTAAAAATATATTTCACGCCAAAGATTCGATTACCCTTAATTGGACTGTCAAAGCGGCCGAAAATCAACTGGAATCTCAATTCGGTCGCGAATTTCAGTCGATCGTCTTCAGACGCCATTAACGTCGCAATCTAGGAGGCTGCGTGAACTTCTGGAAGTGCACGCGCGCCAGTTTGCACAGCTAACATTGTTTACAGCCTATTCCCCTGATACTGACGAAAGTTATCGAGCTGTACGAGACGATGAATTCGAGGCACTCGACGATGATAGTGGGCGAGTCGAACACAGCGAAGACGGTTACATGGAAGGTGTTACAGCACACGATGACGAGCATGAAGAACGACAAGAAACCAGGATACACCGCCGTTCATGTCTATCCCATTAATCCAAAGGCGTTGAGCCTCGCTGAACTTTACGGCGAATACAATCTCACTACTGGCGAATGGCACGATGGCGTTATATCGTCGATCATGCGAAAAACCTGTTCCGGTACACAGAATTCTTTATATTTTTTGGCTACCACGGTTTGGTCGCGGCAAATTGGACAAAGTCGACAGAGTCTCGTTACTTTTGACAGACGATAGCCCTGACACGAAATGGATCCTCTTTGACGGTCCAGTGGACGCTGACTGGATCGAGAACATGAACAGCGTAATGGACGATAACAAGGTACGCTTCCTGAAAGCTCTACTTTCTCCAAAAATCCAGATATTATTTAGGGAATTTCTCTTAGTTAATAACTTTCGAATAGAAGGAAATTTATATTTAAAGGGAGGGGTCTAGAAGTTTATAATTCTGGATTTTTAAACTTACAAATAATAAATGAACAATCGTTGATTACTAAATTGTATAGATTATTACGAAATAAACGTGTCTACAGGTTTTAACTCTCATAAATAACGATCGAATCACTTTGCCGAATCAAGTATTGCTATTGTTCGAGGTCCAAGACCTCGCTGTCGCCTCTCCAGCGACGGTTTCGCGGGCTGGAATGGTATATAACGATTACAAAGACCTTGGTTGGACACCTTACATGCACAGCTGGCTTCAGAAGTTTCAACGACAGACAGAATTCGTAGAAGAAGTAAGTCGCCTAGTCTTATTACAAACTTTGATAGAAAAAGTCAAATTAGAGATGTGAAATTGATACGACTGCTAAAGTGAAATATATACTACAGATGAAAAAATTGTTCGCTACCCACGTGAACGATACTTTAGAATTTAAACGACGAAAATGCGAGGATCTTGTCCCAGTTCCCGAACTAAACGCCGTTCAATCATTATGCAAGCTTCTAGAAGTGCTTGCCACCGCTGAAAATGGGGTTGAGTTCACAGGAGACGTAGACATGTTCGCCAATATTTGCAGAATGTGGTTCTTCTTCTGGTATAATTTTTCAAAAAAGATCTCACATCCAGAAGACACGATTTTTAGATTTAACTTTACAGAGACTTGATTTTGTGTTAGTTTGATATGGTCTATTTGTGCTTCGGTTAACGAAGAGGGTAGATTTAAGGTGGACAATTTCATACGAGAGATCGAAGGCACGTTTCCACTGCGAGACACTGTATACGAATACTTTGTAGACTCTCGACTACGATCGTTCGTTTCGTGGGAAGAAAGATTGCCTCCGGTATGGAGAATCCAGTCAAAGTAATTTTAAACAATTTACATTTTATTATCTTTCCAAGACTTTATCGCTTCTTCCAAGACTTTCCAACGAAAGTGTATGTTTCTATTTGTGCCCCTGTATCACACTGTATCGTATACCAAAAGAATTTTATTTCTCTGAAAAAGGAAATTAAAATCACCGTATATTTTTCGAAATAAAGATATTAAAGTAAAGCGAATAAAATAACTATGAATAATTCGACATACCAGGACGCCGTTCTACAAGATAGTAGTGCCGACCGTAGACACAGTTCGATACGAGTTCATCGTGAACTCGCTGCTAAAGAACCAATTCCCAGTTCTTATAGTGGGTCCCGTAGGCACGGGAAAGACGTCGATACTCCAGTCGGTATTAAACTTCCTAGACGAGGAGAAATACAGCGTGCTGACTCTGAACATGTCCGCCCAGACGACTTCGAAGAACGTGCAGGTGAACCCGCGATTTCCTACGAAAGATTCGCTCGTTAAGGAATGCAAACGATGTATTTGCATCGGAACAAGTTGACGAAGTTTCGCGTGTTTTAGGACACGATCGAGAGCAGACTCGAGAAACGCACCACCCGTGTGTACATTCCTGCAGGCGGTAAAACACTGATCGCCTTTATGGACGACTTTAACATGCCTATGAAAGAGATATACGGCTCGCAGCCGCCATTGGAATTAATTCGGCAGTGGATAGGATACGGTTTCTGGTACAATCTCGTTCATTTTAACAATTGAGCTCATAATATTTCATTACATAATATTATTTGATGAATATGTCAAGGTACGATCGAGAAAAACAAACGCAGAAATTTGTACAGAAATTACAATTAATGACGGCCATGGGTCCCCCCGGAGGAGGTCGGAACGTTATTACGAATCGCTTGCTGACAAAGTTTAATGTAATTAATATGACGTTCCCGGTCGAGAAGCAAATCATCAGGATATATGGGTCGATGTTGAATCAACATTTTGGTGAATTTCATGCGGAAGTGAAGGGAATATGTTAGTAGACGTATCATTTCGTCTTACGAGGTCCTTATTGAAAAAAGATATTCCATCTTTAATTTAAAACTATCGTAAGTAAGGAATTAAACAAAGAGTGTTCCTCTTAATCAGCCAACGAAATAACACTTTCCACCATCGGCTTGTATAACAAAGTGATCAGCAAGATGTTGCCCACGCCAGCAAAGATACACTATCTGTTCAATCTAAGGGACATATCGAAGGTAGAAGCGTTACTTTGGGACCTATATTTTCTCGGTGACTCAATCTTCGATATTTTTGCCAAACAGGTTTTCCAAGGTCTGCTACGAAGTCATAAGGATTACCAATTTTCCAGGCAAACCTTCCTTCGTCTATGGGTGCACGAGACGTTCAGAGTCTTCTCCGATCGATTGATCGACGAAAAGTAAGCGAATCTCAAAAAATCTTCCCAAACACTTTCTCGCAGAAACGAATCTTTTTCTTCTTCAGAGACAGAGAATGGTTCGTAGAACAAATTGGCGAACAACTTGGGAAACACTTTGAATTAACCTTTCAGAATATCTGCCCCGAAAAACGATGTCCCTTATTTGGTAAGTTGAATTGACCCATCAAGGGCCAAACGATAGTTTATTTAACGAGAGAGGTATTAAACGAATCCTTGAAATTTCCCTTAACAGGCACAATGTTAAAAAATAGAACTTGATTCTTGAATGTAAATTGATTGTAAAAGAAACGTTGTAAATGAAATGTTGCGTTAGTGCAGTGTGATCCTTAATGGATTCTGAAGAAAGATACCGAAGTATTCCTAAGTTGAACTTAATCTGGCCACGATTTAACCCTAGCTCCGTGTAATCCAGGTCTAACTTGGGTTAAACCTGAGTCAGTTTATTCGAATGTAACTCGAATCTAATCCAGACTTAATCCACGACACTCGCAGGTAGTTTCATGAACGTTTGGGACATATACGAGGACCTTACGAATCTTACTGCCGTGAGGACTTATATAGAGAATCAAATGGACGAATATAACGCTTCCAGTGGCGTGGTTCGCATGAATTTAGTTCTTTTCCATGACGCGATTGAACACATCTGCCGTATAGTTCGCGTGATCTCTCAAGTCAGTAACGATTCTTATAAATCTAGAATAATAAAACTAGTTAAGCTAATTAGAAAAATGTATTAGGTCGCGTGGAAATCGATTTGATTAAATTCGTGATGCGAATGATTATTTTCAAAAATAAAGGATAACAATGGAGTTGTCACGATAGAAAATGATATGAAATATCCTTCGACAGCCCCGTGGTAACATGCTGCTAATAGGGATCGGCGGAAGCGGAAGACAATCTTTATCCCGAATCGCGAGCTACATATGCGAACTGTCCACCTTCCAGATCAGCGTTACAAAAAACTACAAACTACCCGAATTCCGCGAAGACCTGAAGGTTCTATACTCAAAAACAGGCGTGGAGGACAAACCCACGACGTTCCTCTTCAACGACACGCAAGTGACCGAGGAGCAATTTCTAGAAGTAATAAACAGTATACTGAGCACGGGAGAAGTGGCCAATCTCTACAAGAGCGATGAGATAGAAGAAGTATGTTTCCTGCCGATTCCCAATTTCATCTACTTTCTGTTCCTTCCTACCGAATTCCATTTGCGATATCTATTACCCATAATGAAATTCTTGATTATGGATCTAAAACGAATCGAAAGACTTGCACATGCATAAATTCTTCCTGTCCTTCTGTGCGACAGATTAAAAAGAAACTGACAAAGGAAGTAGTACGTGCTGGACGAATACCAACGACAGAAGCGATCTATTCGTTGTTGATCGAGCGGGCGCGTGCCAATATGCACTTGGTGGTATGCATGAGCCCGATCGGAGACGCGTTCAGAAACAGATTACGCCAGTACCCGAGCCTGATCAACTGCACGACCATCGATTGGTTCCTGGAATGGCCGAGGGAAGCCCTCCTCGAAGTTGGCAACAAGTTCCTCATGAATCTCAATCTGACGCTCACTATCACCGGCGAAAATAAAGCGGTTGGTCTTCGACTGCGCCTTCTACCGCCCCTTTCCGGCCGATCGATTCCATTCGATTCCGATTTCTCCGGAATCGAGACACCGCCTTTAAAGAGAAAGAGAGAAGGAAGGGTGAACCACATTCACGTCCTCTCTATTTCGTGGAATCCGATTATTTTCCTCTCGACAACTCACCCTCGCCCCGTCTGGCGAACTTCCTTCCGAAACGCAATCGTCCGAGCGTTTCCGGCAACCAGGCGCTTAATATTTTTAAATTTGCCTCGATCATGTATCCTCCTTCGAGTGTTCGAGCATGGAACACCGGCGATGGGAAACCCAGATTTCTCTTAATCTTTATTCTTATCTTCTACTTGTAATTTGCTTGCTTGGTAGTTTCCGAGTCTCTTTCAAGTTAAATATTTGTCAGATTATTTGTATGTTTATTTTTGAACAGATCATTTGATGATTAAATGGAACTATTTCGCTTTAAAGATTCTGTCTTTCTGTCCTCGCTCTTTTTCCTTTATCTGTATGTTGTTCCTTGGTATCGTGTGGTTTTCTAGGCATATTAAGCATATGAGCATAGTTATGAAGTTAAATGGAAATTTGATGAATCGTACGATGTTAGAACTTACATCGCAAAACTAAAATGTTCTACAGGAACCTCGACAATCGGCGACAGCGATTCCTTTGCCACCGCTTCAAGAGCGAATGCGGGATGGAATCGCTGCTATCTTCTCTCTGATCCATAAGACCGTGTCAGAGTTTTCCAACAGAATGGCTGCTGAGATGAAGCGCTACAATTACGTGACACCAGTGAATTTCCTCGAACTAGTTGCTGGCTATAAAATGTGAGTCTCTGCCACGCTAGCCAACAAAATCTCTTTAACAAAGGTTTTCGTTGAAAAATTCACGAATCTCCTTGCAAAGTGAGAACACAAAAATCTTTGTAATAATATTGGTAATGTTCTGTAATTTTCTTCGTAGTAAACATACGTAGATATTGTTTGAAATATTCTTCTGGTTGCAATTGTTTAAAAATATTTGTTGAAGATGCGCGTGGTTTAATAAAACTTGTATAAAATTGGAAAATAACTTGAAAACGGGAGGCAACAAGGTAAACGACACGTCATGTCAGTTGGATGACCCTTGGTTTCAGAATGCTGGCGGAGAAGAGAGAGGACTTGGCGATCCAGGCGAACAAACTTCGCAACGGTCTCTCGAAGATCGACGACACCCGCGTTAAAGTGAACGAAATGGCTACGGAACTGGAAGTCACACAGGAGCAGGTTCATAAATCTACCAGGGAATGCGAAGAGTTTCTGGTAACGATCGGTACGTGTCATCCTCTCAACGCTGATGTATCGTCATTAAGTGCAATTAGATCGATCCAAGGAAAATTCGCGCGATCTTGACCCACGTAATAATTTACACGTGCTAATCTTCCTTTCAGAAACGTAGAACCTTAACGCTATATATATTCTGATTTAATAATAAAAATTCTATCACTTAAAATATTTAAACTACCCGGAATCTACTTAAAGCTGGAAAATCCGTCTCTGTTCCAATTATCGCGTGATTTAATAGTGAATCAACGTCGCGACGCGGACGAGACACAGAAGACAGTGGCCGCGCGTTCGCAGCGGATCGGTGAAGAACAAAAGGAGTGCAAGAAGCTCGAAGAAATCGCTCGAGCTGACCTCGCAACTGTTGAACCAGCTCTGAACGAGGCCATGAAGGTACCTTCCCCAACATTAATTCTTCTATCGTCTCGGTAATATCGTTCCGGTTCGTTTGCTACTGGTGATTAAGCAGCGCGCTACTTCGCCGTGAATCGAACGGTGTTACGCCTCGAATATTCGGTAAAATGGTGAATTCGATGGCGGACCCCGGTATACGTCCTTATTATTTGCAGCCGTCGCGTCCGACTTTTCCCTGCTCGCGACGACCGCTCGGTTCCTTCAACTTCGCGTTTTATGCACGCCGTCCGAAAAAGTTTCTCGCCAAAGTTCGTCGGTACGTTTTATAGACGACAGTAACACCGGACGTGTTACATAAATTCGTTCCATGGACTGCTTTGTTAAGAAAAATCCTGGAGGAAGTATGGCGGCGACGCAGCTCTCGGCTTCGTCGTTCGATCGAGCATCGATCGTGACCCGTATAACAGTATTTCAACTAGTTGAAGGAAAATTGGAAAGTTCGATTCGATTAGAGATGGAATTTCCAAACGTATATTAGTCAAACGTAGTAATTAAACTGTAGTAAGAATAATTTCGCCGGCTGTTGTACACGCTGTACAACAAAGTAAAATCTCGATTATTCCCATTCGAATCCTTTATCACAACATGTACGAGTTCTGCCTTCGAAATCGCATTCATCCATATGTATAGTCGAATTTATCGGTACGGTACTGGCCTCGTATCTCACCCTATCAATTGTTATCCGTAACACAGGCCCTGGACGCGCTGAGCAAGAAGGATATCGCGGAGATAAGATCTTTCACTCGTCCGCCGCCGAAAGTCGAGATGGTAATGGAGGCGGTGATGATCCTGAAAAACTCGGAACCGAGTTGGACGGAGTCGAAGCGTCAACTAGCCGACGTCAACTTCCTCAACACGGTAAGGGAAAGCATACAGACCAACGATCCTCTTCCTACTCTTTCTATTCCAAACAAAATTTCACGGAATATTCTGCGTGTGCACATAAATTTTTAGCTGCGAGATTTCGACAAGGACAACATCTCCGACAGGACACTTCGACATATTAGCAGGTACACGTCAAACCCGGAATTTGAGCCAGAAAAAGTAGGTTTGGTGTCTGTGGCAGCCAAGTCACTCTGCATATGGGTCATCGCCATGGAAGAATATGGGAAACTTTACAGGTAATCTATATCTCTTGGAGATTAATATCTCGAATGGGAATAGAACAGCGGTTCTCAACCAGTGATACGCGTATCATGAAAGGTAGCTGATAATAGATAGATATATTTCGTAGAATATACGGGAAATTCACGATGAATAAAATTTTCTATCTTTCGTGGAGCAGCAATTTATTAAAATCGAGCATACTTTGTCTGGTTTGGATTACTTGGTATGATCGTATATGCGCGTTTTGATGTTCTCGTAAATAGCACGCATTTGCAAAGAGGTTGAGAAGCGCGGAAACAAAGGAAGCTCTAAAACACAGAGTTCCTTCCTCTATTCTCAGTTCGAAGGAAATGAAAGAAACTGCGATAGGCTAGATAAGAATACGCCATTGAAATCGCAGAATCGTAGCACCGAAGAGGGAAAAATTGCAGGCTGCGTTGAAATCTCTCAAAGAGAAGGAACAAGCGTTAGAAGAAGCGATGCAACAGTTGCAGAAATTGCAAGAGAAGCTGAAGAAACTGCAGGAGATGTACGACGCGAAGATGAAGGAGAAAGAAGAGTTAATTAAGCTGGCGAGTAGCTGAATAATCGTCTCGATTTGAATCCCTATTTCGAAACTGAAACTACATGAACGTCGTCTAGTGGTCTCGGCTGTGCCTCTCCCATATAGTTTTATTTGCACGGATTTGCGCTTTGGCAGAAAGTTTCGTTTGCTCGCTATTTAAAGACCAGATATCATCAGCATCGCGTATTTGCACTGGCTGTGTTTAGCGCGAATTTTCGAATTACTTTTTGGTCCTGAACCGAAAAAGTCCCTCCACTGATATTTGTCTTACATGTTTGCGGCTCTTTCGCGATTTAAAAATTTCTTTCGATATCTTGCGATGACGAGTCATATCGTAGTTAAACGTTGACTGGCAAAATGAAAGCTTTGTAATATTATATATCTGCTTTAAGTTTCATTCGCGCTATTCTATTTTTTTCTAATTCGGTAAGAATTCAATTTACTTCTTCGATTCTATTTTAAATATATTTCCCAACGAAATAACTCCGCGGCTCTTTCGGCTCTGACCAGAATTCCACAACGAAAGTCGAATCGATAGGGTGTACTCGAACGACCACAGCTGATCTGGTGGTCTTATTTCGCGAACGAGCCAACGACTAAATTTCAACTATGCTGACTCGATTCTACTTTCAGTTCCGCGTGTTTTCAGGCGGAACTACTGAAGCTGAAACTGGAGCGAGCCGCGATGCTAGTCGACGGTCTCTCAGGCGAGCGAATTCGATGGGAGAACACGGTTGCTTCGCTGGCCGAGTTCTTCGACTGGCTGCCAGGTGATTGCCTAATATCCACCGCCTTTGTGTCCTATTTGGGCCCGTTCGTATCCAATTACAGAGAGGAACTGATAAGCATCTGGATGAAAGAGGTAAGTTAAGTAATTCCATCGTTTTGGTCGAAAGTAATCATCATAATTCGCGAATGTGTCCAAGAGGGCGGAAAACCTTCCGCGTCCGTTTAAATCCAAGATGGTTAGATATCGTATATCATGCATGTTGCTGTGCAGTTGTGAAAATAGCTTTTTATATACCAGCTCTTTTTATTTTATTAAGTTTTATTTAAATATGACTATCATTCTTCCAGAAGGATGATTGCAAGATAGTTTTATTCTGAGATTTCTAACAGCGAGGTGATTGTCCAACATTCTTCTGGAAAGATGACCACTTTTTTGAAAAGTAGTCGGCAGTGATATAAAATTTAATAAACCAAAAATATCGATGTTTTTGTTCTCTAATTTCCAATGGTATCTGCGAACGAACTCGAAGGTGCAAGAGAAAGAAATTCCAACGTCACCCCAGCTTGATGTGAAAGAATTCCTGGCCGACCCTGCGGTCATCAGAGACTGGAACATGCAAGGATTACCATCCGATGATTTTAGTACTGAGAACGGTATCATTGTGGTCAGAGGAACAAGGTGGCCGTTAGTAATCGATCCACAATGCCAAGCAGTGAAATGGCTGAAAAATATGGAGGCAAAGAACGTAAGCATCTGCGATCCAACCCAGGAAACAAACTAATTACAAAAGAATCTTAATTACACAAACATTCTTAAGCGAAATCTCTTCGATCTTCTCGCGATCGTAGTCTCTAAAAGTGATCGATTTCGGCCAACCAGACTTCATCAGAGTATTAGAATACGCGATCCAATATGGTAAACCAGTTCTACTAGAAAATATCGGTGAAACGATCGATCCGGTATTGAACCCGATCCTTGAACGAGCAATAGTGAAAATAGGTATGTAAAAGTATCATGAAATTATTGGAGTTCAATAGCAATTCAAATGGAAGAAGCATCAAAGACTCATTGTCAGTCAGTGCAGTTAAACGTAAATTCAATAAAAACGCTGCACCCTGTGTATAATGGCTGTATTCAGAATCGTTTTCGTCCTATAGAGAAGATATAAATTCTGCAATGACAATTTACAAATAAATATTCTGTTTATAACCTTTTATTAAATCCGTATATACGATATTAATCCCTATTGCTTTTTTCTTAATAAATTAATAACAGCTTCCTAAGTTACTGTATGATCGTCAAAAATTAATACGTATACTTTTGAGGGCAACGGGAAGAGACAGTTCCGAATTGAAGGTCCTTATCCCTCCAAAGGCCTCTCCAATTGCATATTTTGACACTCGAAACGTGTAAACTTTAGCCTCCAACGCTATATCGCATCCATCTACAGTACGTGTTCTCTGATTGTGCAGAGAACCAGATGATGATCAAGTTCAACGAAAAGATGATCAGCTACCACGACAAGTTCCGGCTCTTCATCACGACGAAACTCGCGAACCCCCATTACGCCCCGGAGATATCCACTAAAACGACGTTATGCAACTTCGCCATTAAGGAACAGGGTAACTAATTGTCTTATCGTGCGTCAGTTGGAAAAGGGTAGATAATAGAGAGCGAAAGAGATAGACACAGAGAGAAGGATGAAAGGGAGGCGAACTAGATCGAGAGGGCGGTAGAGGAAAAGGTAGCCAGAGGAGACAAAGTCTAGAACCTTATTATCCTGTGCGCAGGACTGGAAGACCAGCTCTTGGGAATCGTGGTCAGAAAAGAGAAGCCGCAGCTCGAAGAACAGAAGGACAATCTGGTCTTCACGATCTCGTCCAATAAACGAACTCTCAAAGAACTCGAGGACAAAATACTCCAGTAAGATATCCTTTGCTTCTTTTGATCCCTTCCTCTGTAACATGATAATAATACGATGGAAATAAAGCGCACGTAACACGAGAGTTAACCCTGTGGAAGTTGCGGAACTAACAGTTGGGTCAAAGATCACGGTATACTTGAAAAGATGTTTTTAAATCTATATCTTTTTATCGCAGCATCGATCTTTGCGAATGGATACATGATACCATTGAGAAGCATCACCAAACACTTGCTTGTTTTTAACAAGATATGTTTCAATTACAGAATTGCGGATAGATCTAACCACAATGATCAGAATTAACAGTGTAACAGGATATTACGACCGTCTTTGCTGTCTTCATACGACAGCTGTTCTTTGTCAGCAACTTTTACGATATATCTATCTAAAGACATAAAAAGATTTCACAACTTCCAAAGAGTTAAGGAAGCATATGGTGTTTATGTGTGCCGTGATTTCATACAGTCTACTGAACGTGGCCGGAGACACTCTACTGGACGACCTGGATTTACTGAGCACGCTGCAATCGTCAAAGGCGACCTCGACCTCTATCGAGGAATCGTTGGTAGTCTCTGAACAAACGGAGAAGGAGATAGACCTCGCCAGAGAAGAATACAGGTCCTGTGCACATCGTGCCGCGATCCTCTTCTTTGTCTTGAACGACATGAGTTTTATTGATCCGATGTACCAATTCGCCTTGGACGCATATATTACCTTGTTTATGCTGTCGATCGACAAGAGCGCGAAAAGTATAAAGCTCCCTGAAAGAATCGAGAATCTGAACGAATATCACACTTACGCATTGTACAAGTACGTGTAGCCCTATACAGAATATCACGAAATATGTGAACAACGTTTATAGGTTCGATCGTAAAAATCAAAACGATGAAATAAATTCATGTATAAAAATGTTGATTTTATATTGCGCTATTACCACTCAAAGACGACTCTCGTTGAATCAGGAACACGTGTCGAGGTCTCTTCGAACAACACAAGTTACTCTTTTCCTTCAACATGTGTATGAAGATCTTGGAAGCACAAGATAAGGTGATTCCTAACGAGTATGCGTTCTTGCTTCGTGGTGGAATCGTTCTGGATAGGGAAAATCAGCCGGATAAGCCGATTGCCTGGTTGCCCGATGAAACTTGGGATAATATCACAGAACTCGATAAACTGGCTGGATTTCATGGGATTGTTTCTTCGTTTGAACAGTTCCCACGAGATTGGCATAATTGGTGCGTTTCCTGTAAATTGTTATATCAAACAGTCCGATTTATTACTTTTGTGAAATATTAATTATAACTTTATTTAATATTATAAAATGTTATAATAATTTTATAAATTGAATAACATTTAGTTATATTAATACGAAACCACATGATTGGTAAATCGTTTAAAAGTCGTTATTTAAAAATTTACTATTTTTATAAAATAAAAGTCAAATAATATTTAGGTACGTTAACACGGAACCAGAAAACACACCCCTAGTAGCAGAGTGGGAAACGAATTGCAACGTGTTTCAGAAGATGCTAGTGATACGTAGCTGCCGTCCTGACAGAATTTCCTTCTGTATCGCGAACTTTATCGTGCTGAATCTCGGTCAAAGGTTCGTCGAGCCACCGGTACTCGACCTGAAGGCAGTGCTCGACGATTCCGTAGCACAGACTCCGCTTATATTCGTCCTCTCGCCCGGCGTGGATCCTACGAGCACCCTGATGCAACTAGTCGACAGCCAGGAAATGACTAACCACTTTATGACTCTGTCTCTGGGTCAGGGACAGGCGCCCATTGCCACTAGGTCGGTTTTATACAAAAGAAAGTCGAATTTTAGACTTTTAAGGAACGTGTCATTCTATAGATTAATGTATTTGAAAAAAAAAAATCCGAATTAATCGAACGATACTATATTTCAGGAATAATAGGGATTTAACTCTCACATTCATAAGAAATAGAATTCTATAGAAGACTCATTTCTTACATAATTTCCACTTTGTTTTCTTTGATACAAGTTTTATACTTTAAACTTAGTAATAATATCAATTTTAATACTAAATTTAATAGTAGTATTATTTAATAATAACAAATTTCACAAAAATCTACTTGCAGAATGATAGAAGTAGGTGCAAAAGAAGGGGCTTGGGTGTTCCTAGCAAATTGCCATTTATCGCTAAGCTGGATGCCGAAATTGGACAAGATTGTGGAGACCTTAGGGGCCAGTAAAACCATACACCCGCAATTCAGGTTCGCGTTTGATCGCAAGTGTCGCCTGAGTTGATAATGAAAGGGTCTCGAATCGATTGCAGATTGTGGCTCAGCTCAAGCCCAAGTCCCCAATTCCCTATATCGATCCTGCAGGCGGGTATAAAGATGACCACGGAACCACCGAAAGGTTTAAAGGCAAACATGAAACGACTTTACAGCTTAATAACCGAGACCCAGTTCGAATTGTGCCAAGCAAAGTCCAAATACAAGAAGCTTCTGTTCGCCCTGGTATTCTTCCACGCGATTCTCCTCGAGCGTAAAAAGTTCCAGCAATTGGGTTGGAATGTCATCTACAGCTTCAACGACTCCGACTTCGTGGTAATTTCACCGACTGGTTCGCGATTGGACCATCGACAAGATTGAAATATTCTACTAACAATGTTACCAAAAACTGATTTTTCTCGTTTGTTCGATTTCTTAGTTACAGACGTTTCTGTTTTTGAAATTACTTGACAATTTTATTTATTAAATCGCCGTTCTATAAGAGTTAATCGAGTATGGAGAGCTAACAATTATAGTAGCGTAAATCGGTCCACTGCTAGTTTTTATAGAATAACTTGATACTTCTAAAAGTTGAAATTCTCAAAATCTTGTCTTACATCACTTTGATTTTCAGTCCATTGTACAAGTATTTTGTTCAATAATATACAAATATAGACTTGATCGTTAAAACTTTTTAATCAGATCACTATAATGAAATAAAAATTCAATCTAAAGACGCGTGTGATCTGCAATTAAGAACTACGACCAAAATATCGATTTGATTCTATTTCCTACAACTAAACATCAAAATAATAAAATAATTTTATTGGAATGTTTTTTAAATTCAATTATAAAGATATATAGAAACAAGATATAATATGAGAAAAATTATAAGGTGGAAAATAGTAGCTGTACGATTGACTTTTCGTTTTAAACATAGGTATCGGAAAATCTCTTGCAAGTGTATCTTGACGAATACCCAGTGACACCATGGGAATCATTGAAGTATCTCATAGCAGGTGTTTGTTACGGTGGACACGTGACCGACGACTGGGACCGTCGTTTGCTAATGACGTACATTCAACAATATTTCACCGAGGAGGCCCTGACTGTGCCCTATTATCGTTTATCATCGCTACCAACCTATTACATACCGAGGGATGGTTCGTTGGCATCCTATCACGATTTCATCACGGTCCTACCGACCATCGACAAACCGGAAGCGTTCGGTCAACACCCGAATGCAGACATCACCTGTTTAATCATGGAAACCAGAAATATGTTCGAGACTCTGATGGGACTTCAGGTCCAGGCAGTTGCCAAAGAAGAAACTACTAAGGAGGAGAAGGTTTGTAAAAACTGACAATAGGAAATATCAATTATCTAAACTCTCTAGGAACAAACAGTTCACATAACATTTCTTTTACTAGATTCGCTAGATTCTTACTTCTAGAAATAAAATAAAATAAAACATAGCAGCTCTGTCATTAATTGTTACTGGAGGTTTACAAACTAGATCGAGCAATAACTCAAATTTCGTTCTGCTATGGAAAATTTAACAGACATAAAAAACAACATCAACTTCTTATTTCTCAAGGTTACTCATTTAACCATGGACATACTATCGAGAATACCAAACGACATCGATTACGAAACAGCTCAGAAATTAATAGGTCCAAAGAAATCACCATTGGATGTGGTGTTGCTTCAAGAAATACAACGTTACAACGTTCTGTTGCAAAAAACACGCAGCAGCTTGAAAGATCTTCAACTCGCGATCCAAGGTTTGGTATTGATGTCATCAAACCTTGAGGAAATCTTTACCTGTGTACACGAAGGTCGAGTCCCTTCGATTTGGCTGACAACGTATCCGTCGTTGAAACTGTTGGGTGCTTGGACAAGGGATTTAGTCAGCAGGGTGGAACACTTCAATGAATGGGCTCGAACTACTCATCCGCCGCTGCTGTTCTGGCTGGCCGCATTCACGTTCCCAACCGGCTTCCTTACCGCTGTATTGCAGACATCCGCCAGGCTCTGGAACGTCTCTATCGATTCCCTGTCCTGGGAATTCAACGTTTTTACCATAGACGAGTCGGCCATAATCGAACCACCGATGGTAATTTCATATTAAATACATCTTGTTATATCCGTCCTAACTTCAATCGACCTCATATTTCAAACTTTGAAAAGAAGTTTTAAAAATCAAAAAGAACATAAGCAAAATGCATCAAATCAATGCGGAAAATCAATCTAATTATTCTGATTTTCGGTCACCGTTTGAGCGTTCCTTCGATGAAAGAGGAAACCTACCGCGGAAAAATAGATGGGATAAAAAATTCATCGTAGTGATATCGCTAGGAAAGTGGCGGCGTGTGTGCATGCTTCTAACCGTGTGTACATTCCATTACAGGACGGCGTGTACATACGCTCTATCTTTCTGGAAGGCGCTGGCTGGGACAAGAGGAACAGTGTCCTCGTCGAACCGTCCCCTATGCAACTTGTTTGCAACATGCCGGTGATTCACTTCCGACCCGCGGAAGAGCTTAAAAAGAGAACCAGAGGTAACGACGACGACGACGATATAAAAATTATTCGAAAAAAATTGTTCGCCACATTGATAAAAAAGAATTTTCGTTTGAAATTACCATTTTCTAATTAATTCAAGTAATTACATACTTTTTTTCGATTTCTCTGCACAGGACTCTACACATGTCCCTGTTATTATTACCCCCAAAGAAGCGGCGATCAAGGAAGACCATCGTTCATAGTAGCGGTCGATTTAAACGCAGGTCCAGGAGGATCGGACTTCTGGGTAAAAAGAGGCACTGCCCTGTTATTAAGTCTCGCCACGTAGATTCATATTAATTATTATTATCATTGTTATTGTTGTTAATTAATTATTAATGTTTCGAGCGCGATCATTGAAAAGGTACGTCAGTTCCACTCTCACTTTCCTTTTGATTTCTTCCTCCTATACTTATCTCTTTGTTAGTGTGTAATAAAAGTTCATTTCTATAAATAATAGAACATATACAACAAGTATAATAAAAAAAAAGTTGTAATTTTTTTACATGCGAATTTGAAGCATTGATACCACAGTGAACACATGGAGCGAACTCGCAAGACAAGGAACAATCAACCAATTCGTGAGTTTTTTAGGATTATCTGATGATGATGATGATTCTGGTTCAGTGGCACTAATCATCAGTGCTGCGTGTTTCTGGCTGTCGATGCCTTCTAAAGCATCTGAAATTGTTTTATTTATTCGTAAAGCGTATTGGATCCATTTTGTGGGCAGAGTCAGGTCTGAATTCTCTGGTGGTTCAAGATCAGACAACTTGTCTTTAGCTTCGTACAAAATCCTCGTCACATTCCCTGTTTCTAGCTGAGCTTCTTTCTTTAAACTATCCACCAGATCCTTCACTATAAAATTCAACTTCGTTTGGAAGCTAATCCAATCAGCTGCAGTTTTGTTATTATAAGTATCCTTGACCAAACTCCTCAGAACTGATATTTCGTTCTTCAGATCGGTAAAAGATTCGTTGAACATTTCGTGAAGATCATCAAAGTTAAATCTATCTGTTGTATTCGCAGTATGAAGAATATTCATCACAGTATCGTTAATTTGTTTCTTAAAGTCGACCCATTCATCAGGGGGAATGACTGGTTTAATAAATTTAATATAATCAGACTTAGACGAGTCTTCAGGTTTGTTAAACTTAGCTTGCAGATTCGAAGAACTTTTATTTGATTGTAATTTGCTTATTTCTGTAATCCATTCAGCCTTCATACTTCCAATTTCATCTTTTAACTTCGCGAAATCAGACTTAATGGAATCTTTGAAAACAGCCCAAGCAATAGGATCAATCTCTGTTGGTTCCTTGCTCTGAATGTCCTGGATCACTTTACTTAAGGAATCGTTAACTTGAGCTCTGAATTGTAACCAATCATCGGTCAAATTAGATAATTCCATATTACTAAATTTGGCTGCTGAAGAAGTTCCTAGATGTTCACGTTGAGAAATTTTATTTATGGTGGATAATGTTGCGAGTTCTATGGGTGCTGGAGTGCTCTTGAAAGCAGAGAAACTTTTCATAATCTCATCCCTGTACGTAGCCCATGCTGGATCAGCTGGTGGTGGCATTTCGTTCTTAATCCTATTCACAGCATCGTTTACAGTCTTAATTATATCAGGTTTATAATTTATCCAATCGTCATTAATATCTGATTTCCTCGTGGCTAATTCAATAGGAACTGTAGTAGATCTCCGACTATCGATCTTGTTGGTAAAAGCAAAATGTCGGTCTTTAATATCATCTCCTAGAGTAGCCCAAGCTGGATCACCAGGGGGTGGCATATCGTCACCTATATTCATGATACTATCATCTAAAGAGGCTATAATATTATCCTTAAAGTTTTTCCAATCAAAAATTGCTGGAATCATAGCATTCTTGATACTCGAAGTCCCTATTAATTTATTCTTATTCATCAAACTTTGTTCTTGCTCTTTCTTCTTCGTCTCTAATTTCGGAGTAATATCTGCCTTCAAAGATGAGATCTGGTTCTTTAAATCAGCGAATTGATCGATAATATTCTGTTTAAAAGCTATCCATTTGGTCACTGCAGCTGGTCCGCCAGCCATCATCTGCATGGAATCATTCAATGACATTACCAGGTTATTTTTAAATGTGATCCAATCTTGATACATATTTGGTGATCGTGGTGCTCTTAAAATAAAACTATCAGAATCCATTGATAAGTTTTCCATGGACGTAGGATCATCTACCTTCAGAGGATGCAAACCAGATAATTGGTTTTGAAGATCAGAGAATGTATCGTTTATGTAATTCTTGAAGGCTAACCAGTCAGTGTCCATCATAGTCCTAGAACTGTTGATATAGGTCACGATATCTCTGATTGTGTCGTTAATATTGTTCTTTAATAGCGTCCAATTGACTGGCATGAAAGGAACTTGTAATTTGGGGGATGTTGAGTCGTATTCTCTCCATGGTTCAAAGGATGGCCCTGGGATGTCTTCACAGGACATCATGGGGTTCTCTGCACTTGTTGCTCGCATCACTTCCACCTGAGTTTGTATTACACCGTCGGAACAATCACAGATCAACCTTGCCAATGAGGTTTTACGTAATTCTGTAAGCTGGTCTGAAAAAGGAAGAAGAATGGAAACGCATGAATAAATATTGCGATACAATATAAATTTATTATACGTTGTGACAATCGCATGTGACAATCTGATCTAATCTTGTCTAAAAGTTTGGGAAAGTTTTATTGAAAAATGGAAAATAACAAAAAATTCAGTTATAAATTCCAGTCAAGTTTAAGGTACTTTGTTTTTTATTCAATAACTGTTCTTATCGATTAGCAATTGATAAAAAAATCTCTTCTTTTTAAAAATAATTCGATTCTAAAAATATTAAGAACTTCTTCAGACATCTTAGTACTTAGAATATAAATTTTAGGTATAATCAACAATTATCTTACCTTCTGTGAAGGAATGCGGTTGTCCAGGCATTTCATACCAAAACCTATCCCCTCTCTGCAACCTAACAAATTGATCAGCGATCAGACACGTAAAAGTGGGACCAACGATACCGCCAGCCCTAGGTAATTCAGCCAAAGCTCCAGTATATAAATCAATATCATAAATTGACTCATACAACGAGGAAATCTCTTGAAGAGCCTGCGGATCCAGGTGTCCTTCCAAATCAGAGAAAGTTTTTAATTTCCCCAATCCACAATATTCCCTCCATTTAGTGTAACCAGGAAGTCCATGATCCCTCCCACGCTGAATATTCAACGATACCAAATCCAAGCCACAGGGAACAGTAACATTAGCAATAGGATCTTCGAACAAGTGATTGGTCAATTGAGAAGTGACATGAGTAGATGTCATCTGAATCATATTTCTCGTAGCTGATGTGACTGAACTCTTCACTCCACCCTCTGCGTACAAACTATACGGATTGAACAACATTCTGTGCAGTTCTACATACGAAAAGGTTCCTTCTTGCTCGTCAGTCATTTTCATTAAGCCAGGTAACAAAGTATGAGCAAACCTGAAGGCAGCTGCTGCAAAACTATTAGCTATACTTGGGTCAGTATTAGAGTCATTTACGGTCCACTGTCTATAGCCGGACCTGAGAGGCTTCAAATCACGTAGATTCGTTTCTTGTTCTCCTAAGATGATAGGTATGAATTCCTGATAGGTAATATGTTGCAGTTGAGCACCCACTATACGTCGAGACTCTTCGTATAGCGTTTCGTCATTCCAAGAAGGGTTGATCTTAGTCAACTGCTCGGCAATTCTATTGTGCTGTCGCGCCCAGAGCAGATGCATCGTCGTCAAGTGCAGGTTCTCGTTTGCCCTGGCGTCGCCTGCTGCGAAGCAGTACCTGCCCCTCAACTTCTCAGTTTCACGATTACAACCGTCGTTAGGATTCATGCTAGGTGGTAAGAGAGTTCGATTGTCCGGAGTCAACTGCATCTTTAGTCGACCGCCAGAAAATTCTCGCAACTTACGAGCTGTATCCTGATCAGATCCGTAGATCGCTGAGCCATCAATGAACGCAGTCACCTGTGCAAAATAATATATATTCACTTTGAGATACGAAAGGTTTGACTTTTTGGAATCAAAGAGAAACGAACAAGTATATTTAACAGTGTAATTTTGTTCCCATTGTCTAGATCACTATTGTGCGATATCATTATTACGGAGATAACGAATGCGTCATTACGATCGAAACTCGCCTCATCGATGCGACGATAATCGAGTTAATTAACAACGCGACGCGCCGATCGCGCATTGTTCCAAGGGAATTTTTCATCCATCCTGATAGCAATTTCTCGTCGCCCTGTATCACGACTGACACCGGCCTTCGAATGGAATCTCATTATACGTCAAGAATTAATGCTCATAGCGTTAAAATGTCGATTTATGCGGACAAGCATTAAACTTTGAAACAACGGAAGTACACACCTGATTCAACTGTTGCCTGGGGCCCAGTTTGCACTGGGGTGCGGGTGCAGATCTGACGAAATCCATACACGTTCTCCCAGCTACATCGAAAACAGGATCTCCAGAAGATACAGGAACAGGAAAACACTCAGGATGACCAACAGATGGTGGACAACAAGAGATAGAAGTACCATTGATACCCTGACTAATCGCAGTAGCGGTGATATCATGATCCAAAAATTGTCCATAAACGGCTAACATCACTGTGAAATGAGGATTGCTACTTGGTGAAGGCTTGTGAACCTTCAAACTAACTTCTCTTGCTGAGGGTAACTCGGCTCCTGTAGTTGCTCTACGAGGAGCTTCGACACCATCGGCATAGTTAGGCGCTAGAACTCTTCTGAACGGTGTCATGGTGGCTCCCCATTGCATTGGTCTGTTGCAACTTCCATCGAAGGTTCTATATTTACTAGATGGACATTCCGAGGTGGTGAGTTGCTTGCAAATACCCAGAAACTGCCAGCCTGCGTCGAAAAAGCTTCCAATAGCAGAGGATGCTCCAAAGATTGTCCTTGAACTTTCGATACTTTTAGTCGCTGCAAGTTCTGCTACAGCCGCTAAAGCTAGTGTTCCAACGCTCGTGCAAGTGCTTACTGCATAACGATGCCTCATTTCAGGCGATGGTGAAGGTAGTGGAGACATCAACGCAGTGACGTCTGCAAAAAGTCGCTCATTTACTGCTTGGCGACCTGCTTCCAGTCCTATCTTTATCTCATCGTCTGTTAATTTTGGCGTAGCGGTATCTTTTGTGTTTTTGTCAGACACAAAGATAGAATTAGAAGGTGGGACGATGGAAGGATTGCTGAAGAGGGTGTAAGACCCAGATCCAGGAGCAAGGCCTAATTTTAAAGTGCCTGTGAGATTCATGGTAGACTCGGAGGAAGAGGTGGTGAAGTTTGGACCGACGTCTATCGTATCGTGGCTCACGGAGTAGCTTACTGTCACTATGAGGGCCATAGTGAAGATCGCTCTGAAATAAAAGTGCAACAAGAGCTTAAAGAGCTATATTTTAATAATTAGATATAATTTTTTATCCTTCATAGGCAAACTGGATTGTTTACGTCCAAAGATAAATTTTGTACTATTCTAGAATTTCTAAAACATATAAAAATCTTCTGTGATATCAATGACTTTTTTTTTAATTATACAGTGATTCGTTAAGCCAATTTCCTTTAACTTTCTTCAATAAAAATAAAAATTCATTTCGAAGAAAAAGGATGAAATTTCGTCACTTTGCCTAGAAAATGTTTAATTTGTCAAAAGTGCATAGAAATTAAGATAGTCGTCCTTCAATAATTCCTCGACAATTAAGATAGTTATTTTTCGATAAATTGTGTAATAACAGCTCATAAAACACAAAAAACTGTCAAAACAAACTTTCGTTTTAAGAATGGCGTTCAATATATAAATCAGACGAATGGTACAAGTGAATTTATCGAAGAAGCATCGATTTAAATACCACCAGAATGGAATAATGTATCTTAGAAGGAGCTGTTTGAAAAGTTGTAACATTGGTCAACCGTACTGTCACCGTACAATCACGCATGTAATCAAGGCCAGCATCACGTAACGCTAATCAGCCTACGCGCAAGACGCCGAGTTCCATGCAAGACTGTTTGTACCTCGTAAACGAATTGCAAGGTGTTTTACTCTGCAAATGAGATAAGGGCGAGCTGTTGTTCTTAATGCTCGTTGATGTTACGGAAAATCTCCAAACAACGGAAGTTTCTACACGTATAATCCACTGTCTTATTATCCGAGAGTATTTAAGTGAATATATTGAAATTTGAAAGGTTGTAAAATGAAACAAAGTGGATGATTTCTAATGATCAAGACAGAATTGCCCCATGATGAACCTGTCGTAAACCCGTCTCACGTGTTCGAGTTACACCCAGACGAAACCGCAGCATAGTAACCGCGGTTTCGTTGTTGCACGGATCCACTTTACTGCGATATAATCTGAAAACTCTCTAAAAAGTTAGAATCAAATCAGATACATAGACCGCAGCTAATCATTTTACAAATGTTATTCGTCGAAAGTACCAACAATCTACGAATAGTGAAATGAACCGAAATCGAAAAACACAACAGAAACTGAATTATACAAGATGAAAAGTGACAAATTAACATCGCACGAAACAGGACGACGTCGTTCTCCTATAACAAAAATACCGTACATATAATAATAACCGACGAATAATCAAAATTTGAATCTCGATCAGAAGATAAAAAATGAGACTAGATGAAACCAAACCGAACTATATTATTTTCTATATGATCCTAAATATTATTTTTCATTTCTACTCATTTGATAAAAATCACAAGGTGCGCGAGATTCAAACTGGAAGCGCAAGAACACAAACAAGGACAACAGGATAGAAGCAAAGACGATGGAAATGTGACTCACACCGCGATCGTGTACGTGAAACATCGTAGCCGCAGCCGTTGCCTCCTGTGATGGGAATAAAATGGCAACGCGTCATGCACGTAGTACACCCTGGCTGGCTTGTCGCCGGTCAACGAGGTCTTCTCCGAGGAAAGCATTCCTGGTTGCACGCGTTCCAAGACCGAACTGAAACGATCGGCCAGTCAGCCGGTGGTTCGAGGTGAGCGATGATTTTACGTAAGTATCCGCTTACGGTGGGGACTCGATGCACAATGGTTTTTTTCCCTACACGAAGTGACGATGGTAATGGTCGGTGTACTAGTGAACTCGTACAGCGTTCCTTTATGTGGATTCCGAATGGAAAATGCGCTCAGAAGTCGCCTCAACCGTCCCGGACAAAAGGGTTAACTTGGAAAATTCAATTATCTCGGTATCGTGCGGTATCATAAAAAATTGATGAATTCCTGATTGTTGTTCCCTTCGTTTTATTATCGAATAGAATTCTCTTGCGCAATAATTTTCCAGTTAATACTATTAGTAAATTGACAAACTACTGGTTGTAAATTATAGTCCTCCTTTTTATAATTTTCAAGTTTTACGTCGAAGAAGGTAATCAGTTAATTGGTAATTTGTAAAATTTGTTTGTAAAGTTTTATTTGATTTCTAAATTTGTTGCTATTATAGAAGAAAATGTATTATTATTAGTAATTTTTCATTCGTGATTTGTACAATATCATTAATAATATTGGTTTAATTGTGCAATTTTAATTAATTATACGAATATTTTTAAATAAAAAGTTTTTATATTGTTTATTTGATTGTGATTAATTATCTATGCCTCATCCGCGTGTTATTTGTTTAAACGACTGGTTGCATCGCATCACGCGTGCGAGGTAGCCTTCTCTTGTAATTATATAAACACGCTTAATTACAGACGCAAATTCTTAATGCTTTCGAACGCTGGATTGGCATCGTCCAGTCGCAAAACGCATCTTATAATACATGTAAAGCATCGAACGCAATAATACGGCAATAATACGCTTACCATCCCTACTAGAAAACTATTCCAATCCAATTCGATATAAAAAGATACACTCTGGGAAATAAAAAATTGTTCGTGACAATTTTTGTTAAAATTACACGAATAAAGAAATACGAAGAATAAGAAGATCCAATAGATCACACAAATAAAGGAGTGTTCATGTTTTCTTTCCAAAAAAAATGATAAAAATTAAGTCACACTAACAAAGGAATATTAAACGATAAAAAGAATAAAGATAGTTTACACTCATACTCCAACCTTTCTATAATTTTAACAGGTTTCTTCATCTTTTTAAGGAGAGAAATAAAGAAATATGGGAATATTAAGAAATACCTTGACTAGAGAGAACTTGTCCCCGTACTTCAATTTTCAGATATTTTCAACAACCATCCCCATTTGTTTAAAGAAAAGGATAAAGAAATAAGAAAATATTAAAAAACAGAGAATTTCTTCTCATACTTCTTCCGATCTCTCAATATTTCCAACATCTCTCCACATGTTTTTAAGAAGAAAAAGATAAAGAAATATAAGACAAGCGAGGTCTTTTTTCTGGAGAATATAGAAAGACTTACATTAAAGCGGCGCAAATGCAGCACTGAAACTGTCTGATTCGAGTCTTCCGGGTCCTCAGCAGGCTCGCGAATTCCACGTAGTCCGGAGAATCCAGAGGTCTCGTGAGCGACGTCCTTTCATTAACTCCTCTATCCGCGTACATGGTCCGAACGACAATATCTCACTGGCGAACGACAAAAAGAAATCTCGAGGAAAATACTCGTAGTATGTTGATGATCACAATGGCGAACAAAAGTGAACTGGCGTGGACAACTGGCGAGTTTCGCAGCTCGACTTCGTTCGGTTCGAGTCGACTCGGCTTACCGCGAAGGAATCGACGCGAATCGGAACTTTCCGTCCTCTTAAGCACCCTCTTTCTATCAACGCACAGCAAGATGCTTCCTGTCGCTCTCTACGCTGCATCCCTTCGTTAGAAAGTTATTAATACTATTTCTCATTATAATAAGATCCATCTTGTATCAACATCAAGATTCGAGAAATTTAGAGATGAAAAAATATATGGAAAGCATATAATATGCAAAAATATGTAAAATATACCGAAAATAAAATATTTATGATGATATTCAGCAAGGGAAACAAACTTAACTACCATTTCTGAAGTTGTGTTTACAAGAATCACATGACAGGATCGATGCTCACTCTTGCCCAAAAAATTGTAAAAGCTACTGACAGATGAAAAATGGAATAGCAGTAAACAGGCTCTAACTCGATGGTGAAACGTGATACGAACGATACTGGTCTCGATACAGTGATGAAGTATCATATAAATTTCCAAACACCTGAACGTTTCAAAATCCACCACTATACGAAATCATTCTTGTGCAATCAATCAAATTCTAGAATATTCGAAACTCACAAAAGCTCACTCCTAAACTTACTCGCGCACCAAGAATCGGAAAAATTCGAATTCCTACGAATTAGGATCGTAGACGCGTGAATAATGTGGAAAGAAGAAAACGAACGCGTAAAAGTTTCTAAATAGGCTATTAACGTAATACCAGCGAGGGCAATGGTCAAAAATAAAGGCAATTAAATCGGGATTATTCTTATCATCCGCAAATTCTCACATTCGCTCGTCACAGTGAGTCAAGCAAGTTCGAACGCCTTAACGAGTCACTGCTATCGAGATATCTATTATCCCGTGAGTGTTCTATGCTTAGCGCACTATACATTATACATACAGTGCACTAGCTACGCAAGTTGACCGATTCGTGTTACATAAGAAGAATCGAGGATCGACGGACTAGAATGAAATACAAGTCGCCTTGTCGCATTTTTATCCTGCGATGTCTATGGGTCGAAGTCGAGAAGCGGAATTTCGTTTCGAAAAAGATCATCGACACCTTTGCATTTTAAAATAGCGATAATCTACATTATAATAATTAAAAATGTAACTTAGGAAAACACCAAAGAAATACACGACCAATTTCAAAACCGCTTATATCGTCAAAGCTATCTACACTCACGTTTTCACGAGCATTGGTACATTTTCAGAAACGATTATTAGCGAAGCAACGCGATAAACACGAGTATTTCCGCAGTAGGTGAGGAAAAATCGATTTATCAGTGATAATCGTGGGAAATCCGATGGCCTGCTGTCACGTGTCGAATCGACGATCAACCCGAGCAACGCGCTCCCTGTTGATTATCCACCTCCTCTCCGCATAACTAGGCAGTAATTATGAAAGCGGTTGAACTGGCGCATCGATCGTCGTGCATCCACCGCTAATTACAATCTTCGACGCGTCGTAAACGTGACAGAGTGTAATTAACCGAGTCCTTCCGCCGATCAAATACGAAAATCAACGAACCAACGATAATCTAGACCGTTTCATCACGGTAGACCTAAAAAAAAGCGTTGCGTTAGATTCCAAAGCAAAGACTCGACTAATTTCCAGCAGGCAGTCAATGGTCGACGTTCAACTAATTAAATCTTATACGACGTATTGTCCCTTTTTATTTCGTAACGTATGGAGATGCGTAACGTAATACGTGACGCGCGAAGGTTTGCCGAAAGGTTTCCTTCCCGTTGACGGGCTTCGCAGACGCATAACTCGCTTGAATTCGCGCTGGGGATCTTCCGGCTTTGTTGGAACAATACGCGCGCGGAATTAGCCTATATGGGTTACGTAATTCGTCCGTAACATTGCAGTTGCATCCAGATACTCGATATTCCTATTCAAGTTTAAATGAAAAATGAAAGAGCAAGCGCGAAAAAATAACGAAGACAAACACAAAAACCTACTAAGACGGCTAGAATAAGTTGATGAGACATCTATCTTTAAGTCGATTTAATAAAGATTATAGCAAGTTGATTTAGTTGATTAGTTATTATATTATTATAGTATAGTTGGTTTGGAAACGAGTAACCTGGGCCTAAATATTAAAATCTTATGATTATTTTCATATAATAAATTCGTTGAAATGTTTTGGTCACTCAGTGCAACAAAAGTTGTATCTTTTCGAGGCGCGAAGCTCCAGCCATTGTTCCTGGTTAGGGACGTACATTTCCGCTGGCATGCGTTCCAATCCCGGGGATTCGGGCGATCCACGCTCGTTTGTTCTTCTGTCTGAAACATTAAATAGAGCAAAAGATCTTTTCTTACCACTTCGAATTCAAGTCACCCTAATTTTATAATAATTCTATTTCGTACTGAGTCTTTTACGCATAGAAATAGCCTCGCCAGGATGTCGAAGGAGCAATCGACCCACTCCTTCACATCGTCGCAGCACTTCGTTTTTCAAAAGATGATCTCGTACATTTTGAGAAATAATCGGGCAATTTGTCACCCATTTCGATACGTATGCGAAGTCCGTAAGCAATTGCAACGCACCATATTCGCTAAAAGATATTTTTAAAAATGTAAAATCTAATTTATATCGTATCGTGTTTCTATTTCGCTTCTTCTTGTCACTATTTTTTTACCGGAAATAAGGATCAAGATCAGCTGAAGATTTACCTAAATTTAATACGGTGCAGATAGATGTAATCCAGCCATGCCTCGCACATAATTTTCAGAATCATATTCGACGTCTCGGGGTCTTCGATAACTTCCAACACCGGAAGCAATACTTTCTCTGCGGAATAGACAGCTTTAGAGAATAAAGCGTACGTGTAAGAGGGATTTGCTTACCGAAATAAGACTCCACGTAAAGACTAGCAGTCACTGGAGCAACGTCGCTCCCTTTCCTCCAGTAACTTGACCGTGGAAAACACATGTGCAGATTCGCTAGACTGACCACGCGGCAGATTTTTGCCAGAATTTCTACACACTTTCCGGAACACTTCTGTGGAAAAACAACAGGAAGTATATAAAAGCAAAAACCTCAGCAGAGCTGCCGAACACTTACAAATCATCGCTTACCTGGAGTAAATCTATGTTGACATTTACTTCAGACACGATTTTCGCTCTCATTTTCGCGCAAACATATACCTGAACACTCACAGAATCCGTTGACAATGTACTCGTATGATCAGCCAGCTGAAGCATAGAAAATAATTTAACACGGTGTAAAAACTTTTAATAAAGAAAATTATACATTAAAGAAGAATATTAAAAAATAACTAGTTGTTTAATAAGCCTAAGCTTTACCTTTAAATATGAAAGTTCTTCAATACAGTTCACTATGTCACCTTTTATCAAAAGAAAGAACACATCCAGTTCCCACGTATGAGCTATGATTTTCGCCTCCTGCACAATCCATACTCTCGCTGTATGTACCGAATGATCTAATCGATGGAGGATGACGATCTGTTCTGATAGTGGTAGTTCTATCAATGGTGCTCCTATCACCCATTCACCGCCTGCCTCGCATTCGTTGCTCAACCTAACGAGCAGTTGGAACAATTCTACGAACATTTGTCCCGTGTCAGACCCCTGGAAATTTACACAAACCATTTTGAATCATTCTATGTGTTGGGATTAGGAAGGCATGGTCCGTAGCATTTTAATTTGTAGAGAACCCGATCGCTAAACCTAAACACTATATATAAACGCAATTTATTAATATTATTTTATTCTTTACTTGAGTATTTTTTTTTTTTTTTTTTTTTTTAATAAAATGAGAACTTACCTCCGTGAAGGAAGCTTTCGACCGACATTTAAAAGCTGATGTATAAGCCAGTCTAAAGAACTGATCCCATTCTGTAATCGTGGCGTGGTAACCAAGTGCATCGCAAAGATTCTGTAACGCTGGTCTCACCGTCTGTGGTACTAAAATTTTAATAAATATACATAATTGTTTGTTTTACGTGAAACTTTTAATAGTGTGTTTTTCATATTGATATTTCTTTTATACCATGATTCTTTTGGATGAATTGACTAAGCCAGTCTTTAAGCTGCTGTGCTCCATGATTATGACGAGTAGCCAGAGCCTCCGAAGACCACCAGAGAACCACGTGATCCAGAATACCTGATAGAGCGCCCCACGCAACTTCTTGATAATAATTCTTCACCTTCTTTATCGCACTGGTTCTCAATCTTGTCTCGCCTTTCACGACCGTGAATATTTTATAATGTTTCAACACGGATTAGTAATTAAAAATGAAGTTTAATCCGCAAGTACAGAAGGCTAGGTCCGATTAATTCTGACACATACAGTCAGGGAGAATTCGACGAAATATTCGTCATTAATTACTTTCTAAACTATATTTCTCTGTTACTATTCTATTAAACTATATAAGCAATTTTATTTTTTAAGTAAATTTCATTATCACGTAGAGGTAAAAATTCTTTTTGTTTAAACCTTGGCTTTGTTGCTGTAAAATAAAGTTCTAATTCATTCGATACACGTGATTAAAATGTCCACACCTGCGCCAGGCAAGAATTAAAAAGTGAAAAAGATTTTCTTGTTTACCTTTGCTAGTTTTTAACGCATCAGTGCCAAATAATTTCGGTGAAACATCTTGCACGACGTTTAACAGCCTCAGTACCTGTTCATTTTGAGTATTGACTAATGTCTGAATGCTCTCAATATTTGATACCTCCAACTCCGTTCTCGACGTGGAACTTTCGATCGGCGGCGTTAAGTGTCTCGTAAGCGCTCTGCGAAACAATTTTTCGTGAAATACGCGACAAAAATAGAATAGTCTTTTATACTAATTTAATACTGGCTGCCCTGACCGATAAATCTCGATACTCGAATTTTCGGAAACGTCGGCGTCGCCAGATATTGTCGTAGAGGGATCAGTTTTCTCGCGGGGCTTGTAATTTGCTAAAAGGCAGTCAATAAGTTCGTGGCAAGATTCTTCCGCTCTATTTTTGGCCAACACCTGGAATCAAGTCATGGATCATTTATTGTTCGAACTTTGATCCAGAAAATCAATCGAACAATCTATCGACTTAACTTCTAGTATCATTCTATTCGTTTTGTCGAATTTGTGCCAAGAAATTCACGATTTCGTTCATTGGAAATTTGAAACACTATAGGTTTTAGAAAGAAAGATTGAACGAACGAAATTTTCATAGTGATGTAGTACAATTTTGAGAAAAACTTTCACCTGTAATATTCGAGTAACGGATATCTTCTTCATTGGTTCCAGCATATAAGGACAATCGTTACAGAATACGCTTGTTGAAGGACCAGAAACGTCGATATCCATGTCTAATATATCGTTATAAATGTTTACCAACCTAGAACCAATAGGTTTTTATTAGTCGAATGGAAATTGAATGTACAGCCCTACGATATTCACCTAAAAATAATCCTAAGCAGCTCGTCACTCTTACAATCGACGATTTCGTTTATCAAATTGCGAATGAACCTTACGAGTACGTTCAATTTTCGTTTTAATATCGTCAAGAAATGACGCATCTTATACTTGTAAATGGGATGTGTACTAAGGCGGCTCGTCGTACTGATCGATTTGTACCCTTTCGTTATCTCTTCTAGATCGTTTGCAACTCTCTTATATACCTGTATATAAAATACAAATAAAAAT
Organism: Bombus fervidus; assembly: GCF_041682495.2. Classification (NCBI taxonomy): domain Eukaryota; kingdom Metazoa; phylum Arthropoda; class Insecta; order Hymenoptera; family Apidae; genus Bombus; species Bombus fervidus. Next base: position 11,998,521 of record NC_091525.1, on the reverse strand, counting down.
TCTTTCAAATCAATACAAAGATAATTCGACAATCATCATAATTATTTATGAATATATTGTGAATATTTACGCAATTTTATAAATTAATTTTGATTGACTAAAGAAATAAAATCTAAATAGAGAATCCAAGTCGAATCTAAAATTCGGTTCATCTACTAGATGTTATAAGATAAATTGGATGTTATGTATATTTCTAAATATTATATGCGTTCTGTGCATTTTTTAGCCTTTAAATTATCCATAAATGCATGAACATTTGCAGTCTATTCATGAAGGTATAGAAGTACCTTTTTACCTAAATGATTCTTTATTTACGAAAAATTTCAAAGATCTTACGAAACCATCTTTATGAAACTTCATCTATATTAAAAATATTGATGCTATAAAATAATAGAAATTTTCTCAACGATATGAAAATAGAAAATAAAATTTCAATTCTTTCTTTTTGAATACAGAACAAAAAAAAGCAGATAACACTTCATTTAATTCGAGCAGCTTCCATGGAAATATCTTTCATTCACGACACCAAAGCGACACCAAGAGAAATTAAACTACGACCAATACTTTACCATGGAAAAACATATAAGGACTCATGTTTCGCACCTTGAATTCATAGATCTGTGAATCTGTGATGTCCTGAATGATTAAGGCTATGGATTCAACAAGATTGTCTATGCTCTCTGTAACCACCGACGAGTTGACAAACCATTTCTCGAGAACGTCACCTGGAGGTGGCAGCCACTTGCCGATATTTGCTCTGTAATTGGTATCCATGTGGCTAAGCTTCCACTAGCGAAAATTTATATGTATCAACTCTTCTTTCAATCGATCATTCGGAAAACCATATCGTTTTTATCGCTCATCATACATGTACTATGTACTATAGTCGTTTTAACTCCTTTGGAACGCAGACACATTTTTTTTAAATCGTAGCCAAAGGTAATAATTCCAAATCGAATGTCTTTTAGATGATGATGATTAAAAATTCATTGTAAATAATTCCTTAAGAAGCTGATTGAATTTTCCTGGTAATCTTTCGATTCCACCGAATCACAAAACTGTCTTGCGAACTATGAGATTATTCACAGATATTTCAGATAGGAAAACAATCAAAAATACTTAGACAAAGAATGTTGAAATGTTAAAGGATAGAAGTTGAACTAGGAAATCTTATCGTATGGCAAAGTAGTCGTATGTAATCTGAGTAGAGTTGCCAGGGGAACGCCTAACGACTGACAGTCCGTGTCTAAGAACCAATTCATCAACTATGCTAGCTCATTCTTCATGATCAAATCATCTGGGAATTACCAAATGTTTCAATTTATGCTCAAATGCACTCAGTTTTATTTGAAAAACGAACCTAATTCTTTTACTTCTATAAGATTAATACTGCATCAAACCCTAAAAATATCTAATCTATTCTTACAGATAATTTATTTTTAATGGTAACATATCAGTTATAATAGTTTGCCAGGAAGTGTATACATTTAATTATTTTCATACAGTTTGTATAAATTATATTTATTCATGTACGACAGTTTTTAATGAAATGAATTGCTTTAGAATATTCCTCGCTAAATACCAATTAAAAAACTGCACCAACGGAATTGGTCTAATCATCTAAGAGATCAAGCCAGTGACGATATGATTGTAGAGGTTAAAAGTTGTAAAGAATTTTAAATACAGTTGTTGCAATAATGGGTAACTACTTCCTAGGTATAAATATGTAATTTCTTTGTATAATAAATTTACTTTTAGGCAATTCACATAATAAAAATGTTTCGGAGAAAAGAACTACAAAGGTACCTTACGTTAAGCCACCTGCGCCATTTATGACGGAAGAGGAATTCTTCAAAAATTGGAACAATTGGAAAAATAATTTTCTTGCATTTAAAAGAGAGCAGAATAAAAACAATTCTGAGAAGCAACGATGGGGAAACCTATTATTAAATTTAATGGGTCCAGTTGGACAAGATATTCATAATACATTTGTATTCAATTTTCCAAATGACAAAGAAAATGTAGATATATTAATAGAAAAATTTGAAGAATATTACATATTTTCAGGAAGAAAGAAGATACCTTTAGAAAGTGTTTATAAGTATATAGATGACCTACAGGTAAAGACATTTAGAAATTTATAACAAAAATTATTCTAAGTTGCATACATATGTATAGTAAGTTTTTAAGCATTTTATAATTCTCTTTCCTAGTTGATAATCAAAGAAAAAAATATTGAAAATGAAGAAGAATTAATAAAAAAGAAAATTTTAACAGAAATTAATGATCATCAATTTACAAATGCTGCTAAACAATTAATTCCAACATTTATATTTTCTCCTGATTTCAACAAGTTAACATTAAAGGAAATCGCATTTATTTGGAAATCGTACACTGATATCATCAGTTGTTTATGTTGTGGTGGTAATCATTCTGAGAAATGTCCAGCATTGGGAAAACAATGTGTAAAATGTAACAAATTGAATCATTTATCAAGACGATGTCCAACGATTTTCATTTACAATTGCAATTATTGTGGAGGTGATCATATACGTAAGAAGTGCCCAGCTTTTAATGAAATTTGCGCAAAATGCCAGAAATTAAATTATTTTAGGTGGAAATGCCATCTTGTTCAAATTGCACAATGTCGCTTTTGTGGTTTAAGCCATGCTGCATCTAGATCACTTTGTCCAGCAAAAGATAATGTTTGCTGTGTTTGCAAACATATAGGGCATGTTCCTTCAAAATGTAATAAGAAATTTTATACACATAGACATTAGAATGGCAATACTCTTTCATATAATTGAATTGAAGAATGCTTCCCTATACTTATTATGCATCAAAAATATTAAGTAAATATTAAACACTAAAAGCACATTAATCAAAGTATCTGTTCATAACAATTTATTAACAATTTTATACATACTTTAATACATAAGAAACTATAATATACTTTTTGTTACAAGTATATATTTATGTATGTTCACAACTGATTTTGAAACAATATATTTTATCAAATATTTATGTCTTTCTTTATAACTCGTTTGTTTTCCTTTTTCATTCTATCCCACTGTAACTGTAACATATTACTTTGTCCTTTGGTACGGTAGTAGCTAAACATTAGTAACATTAATAATAAAATAAGCATTAGTAATTATTCATTCTCATTTCTTATAGACAAGTGTTCTTACTGGCGATATTCTGAACGTGCAATTATGCTTAATGACGCCATTACATTCCATGTACCCACAACATCTTGTACTGGAACCAAATGGGAAGCCTCCAAAACATTCTCTAATCCTTCCTTCTTTAAAGTTCCATATATTTTAAATATACTGCATTTTTTCTGAAAAAGAATTTTCCGTGTCATAATTACATTATAAAAACAAGCAAGAGATAAATAATCCTTAAAAGTAAAAATCTTACCCATATTGGACAATATATATCATTTGAATCTTTAATGTATATATTTCCAACTTTTAAAATTTTGAGACTAACAGAAAATGCAGAATTATTTCCAGGTGTCACAGATAAAAGTGTAGCAAACGTTTCAGTTTTTGGAATAAGTTTTCCTACTGTTTGTATTGTTTTAATCCCATTTGTCTCGTAATCTTCGAAAGAAATATGTATAAGAATGTTCTCTACTAGCATAGGAACATACGGAGTACCATTATATATCACATTGTTTCGTGAGGATAAGGAAATTCTCCAATCTTCCAAATCATGTACCTCATCCATCTTATATTAACTTTTCTATTCAAAATTGTAACTCCAAATCCAAATACCTTTTAAGATTCTACTACTGCTAACTTAACCTAAAACATAGATTAAATAAGATGAAACTTGACCTAATAAATAATTATCTTTGACATTAATTGATATTCACAGAAAAATGATAATCACTAAGAAAACTATGTTTAATAATATATTATTCTATTCTCATTATACTTCAAAGCTATTTAAAATTTATAGTAATTTGATTTAAACTTGTTACCAACATTAAAATTAATAAGTCAACTTAAAGTTTTTTACAATGTTGACACACATGATCAATCGTCTTTTTTTTCAAGTAGGCAAACTTAAATAGATAGGGAAATACCCTTCAGAAAAAAAGTCGTTGATAGGCCATATTGTGATGAGCTATAAAAGTGAGAAATTGTGTTCATGTGATACTGTGCAACACATTTTTGATAATCAGGTACGTAATTATATGTCTTTGATCATTATAAAATATAATATATGTAGAAAAAACTAATTTTTTATTGTATAATAATAAATTATATGTTACATAATTATAAAAATATATACAATATAACAAACATTACATATATAAAATAAATGTTAAATAAATTAATAATATTTTCAAATCTTTTCTGAGAAGGTATTCATAATTTTACAATATAATATGTCAAATAAAATGACTTAAATCATGATCGATCCGGAATTTTCCTGATAATTGACACCATCATCTTGAATGATACGCAGTAAAAATGCTAAAAACGTATGGGAAGTAGTGCAAAACGGGGAAACTGGAAAATTCGGGTTCGGTAAATAGATAGTAGGACCCTTTTACACTTTGACAAGTACCAGTCATTTTGACTGGCATTGATATAAATAGCCATGATACAAAATTATTTTGATTTTAAATAAATAAAAAAATAAAATAAAATTCATTATATTATTCCTTTAGTTGTTGCTGTAAAAGTCATTATATCATTGCAAAAAAAGAAAGTACCAAGAAGTAGAAATTTTAAAATAAAATTGTAAAATCAGTCATTTTTACTGGTGTGTTAGTCCTAACGTTAACACTATTTATATAGTAATATCATACTTAAGATGAAATTTTTTCAGTTTTGTGTTGATATTGTAGATAATAAATTAGTATCAACATGGATATATATGTACGACCTCCAGAGCCTTTATCTGATAATGGAGATATGGTTCAAAATTGGCAAAAATGGAGAAAAGATTTTATGATATTTATGAAAGCAAGTAATTCTATAAACAAAGAACAGGATTATCAAGCTTATCTTTTAAGGACTTACATAGGAAAGGTTGGTCAAGATGTTATAGAAAAAATTGTTTCAAACCATTTGAAAGAGAGAGATAACATGAATATATTATTAGCAAAACTTGATAAATACTTTCTTCCTCCTAAAAATGAAGTTATAGAAAGATATAACTTTTTTAAATCATGCAAAAACTCTGATGTCTCTATTGAAAATTATATTGTTTATTTGAAAGTAAGTTAATTTTGAAAAACTATATATATTTTTAATGCACTTTTTCTATGTATCTGTTAATTTCTAGAACAAAGCAAAAACTTGTAATTTTGGAAATATGACAGACAGCATAATTAGAGACAAATTAATTATTGAATTTGATGATAAACAAATGAGACAAAAACTGTTTAACGTAAAAGATCTTAATTTATCAGGATTTATATCAATTTTTAATGAACATAAATCTGCCATGCAAAAGAGGAAACAGGATACAAACCAAAATAGAAAACAGATAGATGACAATAATATTAAAATTGATAATGTATCTGCTAAGAATGTTACACATTCTAATAAAGAGATTAGTAATTCAAATAGAAATGAAAAACGGGTAAGAAGACAAAATAAAAAGAACTGTAGCAAATGTAATCAGAGACATCCTATGCAAGCCTGTCCTGCTTGGGGTCTTAAATGTGAAAAATGTTACAAATATAATCACTACACTAATTGTTGTCCAGTTCAGCCTACAGACACTGAAAAAATGGAAGTATGTATAAATCCATAATTTATTCTAGTTAATATATGTATTAAACTCGTTTCTTTACTTTATTAACATAACACTTTTATTTTGATAAATTTAAAAAAGAAAACAAATATTCCTATTAATGTATATCTACAATAGATATGTAATGATGACAAATGAAAGAGTACTCTTTGTATCATTTATTTATGTCTAAATAAAAAAGTAATAAAGGATTCTTTTGTAGCATCCCACTGCTCCACCACTTTCTGATATTGAGCACGTGTTGTATCCAAATTTAGATCATATTAAAACCTCTCAGGAGACAATGGTACGATTTAAAACAAAAAGGGAATGAATAAAAGTTAAATAACGATTTCTATTTTTAGAATACAAAGGAATGGTCATGGATGGAAAATAGATCTGGAATATCAAATGAAAATTTTCAAAGAAGTCAGGCATCATCGGTGAGCAGCTTTTTGAAACATTTGTATTGTAATATCTAATTGAATTATTAAAATTATTAAGACTTTCCTGTTTTCATGAAAGCCTCCAAGCACAGGACAAAAGACAATGGAAACTTCTAATGTCAAGGAAGATAAAATTCCTAACGTATCTAAGGATAATTGCCGACTATCATGAGGAAACATATGGAGAATATTGTAATATTATTATAAAATAATTTCTTAAATTCTTTTATCTTTAATAAAAACCAGAATTGTCAATAAATGATAAATAAAGGATTTTATTATATCTAACAGTAAATAAATTTTAATTTAGACAATATACGTTATTACATTGGTCCCTAAATTAAATTTAACTTAATCAAGGTGAACACTAAGGAAAGTAAATGGCACGATAAATACGAATTATAATAAGTTAACTTTCTCTTACGTGATTATTAAAAAGTCAATTACAGCCAAATGTATAATTGTATAAATATATAATTATATAAATATATAATTGTAGTAATTTCTTGTTTACCATTAATTTGAAAAGAACGAATTTATTTGTTTTTGTTTTATGTGAATAATGCGTGATATAACATTTCTTAAATGACATATACAACCTATTAACAAAATAAATAAAGCACTAATCTCTTTGGTATGAGACTCACATAATAATCGCAATTTAAAAAATTATATAATATTTTATAATCGAAGATACGTTTGCTTTTTCTTACAAATTTGTTATACATTTGCATGTCAAAAACAAAAACACAATAATCCTGTCGAATGATGTAGTGCTTTATAACAAATTTGTATAATTGTATAAAAATACATAAAAATTTGTTTCATTATAAAATATTCTGTCATGATATATAAAAATGGAGTAAATAAACATGCTATAAACTCTATAATATACTGATTGTGTACTGCATACAAAGTGACTTATTTTTTTATTTCAGGATTATATAAAATTAAGTCTTCATTGTTTTAAATAATTTAACATTTTAAACATCATCTTGTCAACTGATCCGTAAAAACAAACTTTTAATTTATATTAGTACATCACAATAAATTGGTAATGCTTAGGTAATAGTTAGGTATTAATAATACTATGGTGTATATATAAAATCGAGTTTTCAAAGAAAACAGATATTAAAAAATTATTTCAAATTTAAAAACAGCTTTCTAAATTTTATCTATGTTAAAAAAGATTAGCAACAATAACAGTATAATTTGTTCAAAAATGTTATTACAGCGAAAATCCAGTAAACACGTATTATAAAAATCTATAAAAATACGCAGTGAAAATTCTAATATCTGCTTCTTAATAAACATATTATGCATAACTTTTATATATATATATATATATATATATATATATATATATATATATATATGTCTTGTAATGAGTATAAAGTCTTCTATAAATGAAAGACTTTGATATCAATGGCATTAGTAAATATGCTCAATATGTTAATAAACATTTGTGAATACAGGTATATTCCAAACTTATACTTCTATAAATGTATTTATAAAATATAAAGTGAAGAATTTATAATATATATGCATATATAAAGATGTTTTTCCATTTATAAGTATAAAATTATAAATTGTAAATTTTTTAAAAAAATTGTTATACCTTTATCATATTTAATAGCAATATATTCAATTTATTCAAAAATTTCTCGATTGGATGGAATAAAGGTAAAAGTATAAAATTAAATCTAATTCTCAATACATTTGTCATGTTACTGAAAATATGCTGAACTACTACTATTCTGTTATCCTTAACAGTGATAGATAGTTTTTTACTTTACAAAAAGAAAAGGTACATAATAAAATGTAAATGGTAACTTTTTAATTTCCTACTGTAACTAGAGCCTATATGTATAATCATTACATGTAATTTTCAGTATACTGGCAAGACACATGATCATCAAATAATTTGAATCAAGTTACGGACGGGTCTTGACTAAAATTATCTATATCTGAGGAAAGAAAAAGTTTGTTTAAGCTATAAGGCGGCCTTTTTGGCTTCGGAGGTGGAGTGGGTGGCTTTGTTTGAATGTCAAGATCGTCTGTAGGGGTTGGAAGTTTGTTTTTTGACCATTGTCCTAAAGATCGATTAAAGTTACTTAGGCTACCTGTTCCACAATGCTGAACAGGCAATTCTTCTGGAAGATTACAATAATCAGCCTCGCGTGTTTTCATAGGTAAGGGTGGTGGCAGGTCGTCTTCAGACGCTGTACTGTCTGTAGTACCAATACTATCTCTATTTCCTTTCCCTAAACTACTTGAATCCATTCCATTGTTTATGTTCCTTAAATAATGTTGAGATTGCCCAGATAAACGATTACTTATTCTTCTTTCCTTTTCTACTTCCGACCTCAAAGGGCGTTTAGGTGTTAGCTAAACAAGGATTATATTACTATTACTATTATTATCATCATAATCATCATCATCGTCATCATTATTATTATGGTCTAATGTTACCAACTATCATTATACTGAAATATTACCTCTTGACGAAGTTCGAATATTGGAGTAGTAGGAAAACTGGACATTAATGGAGTGACAGGGGACGACGTAATTTGTGGTACATCTGCTGTAGTATACCACTGACTCGTCGGCTGATCACTTTTTGCTGATGCAACTGAATCACTCTTGCGTGAACTTCTTCGTTTTGAATCTTTCTTTTTATTTGTCCCTGGACTTGGACTTCCTAATGCCTTTTGTAGAGATGTAGTTGATAATATGTGTGAACGTATTGAACAATTCCTGCACAATAATAATTTTTATTACAAATTTAATTTTATAAATATATATATCTCAAAGATATTATGTATTAATATAATTCTACTGTAATAACACATTATTTACCTATTTAGCATGATAATCGGTTGTATATATAGAAGTTGTTTTACTCAAGGACAAACATGGTAATACAACAAAAAGTACAAAAACGTATCATGCAAATAAATAATAAATAGTAAAAGAGAAAGAAGAAGTAGTATGTACAAATATAATTTTTTAAATATATATGTACATATGTGGTATTTCTTAAATGTTTTATACTTAATTTCTAAAAGCGTTTTTATAAAATTATAATTAATTTAACTAAATAATACTAAAATAATTAAAATAATTTTAGAATAATAAGCTGATTAACATATATTAGGCAATAGGCAAAATATATATATAAATATATAAAAAAACAAGTAGGGTATAAATAAAAATTTGTACATATATATACACATGTACATATACAAAAACTGCTATGCGCGAAGGAAGGATAATAGGATACTGTATTTATCGGGCCCAACAGCTAAATTCCTGAAATTACATATGTATATGTTATTCTAATATTCATTCGTAATATTGAAGATTAGATAAAATTATATAAGTATTTTTTAATTAATGTTTTATTATATTTCTCCTTTCAAACTAAACAATTGGTACATTATTCATTTATTTAATGATAATCGTGCTATCAACAAACAATTAGTATGAATATTTAATATATGATAGTACTGATAAATCATATTGATGCTAGGTCTACAAATAGTTGATATAAAATAATAATAAATGAGATAATAATAAAAATGGGAGATGAAAGAAGACTTTCAGAAATTAATTAATGCTATAATTATTTTTACACATCATCATTCTAATATCTTTACCTTGACAAACTGACGTTTTGAGTACCAGATGAAGGTGTACTGTTGTTAAAATTGAATGAGGCGAGCGACTTGAATGTTGCAACTTGGGATCTTGTAAGAGAGGATACCCTGGAGTGAGTTCCACAGCTGAACGAGATAATTACAAAGTAACCACGTAACATTACAATAAAAAAATATGGAGAAACTTACATAGGATATCTTTTTGCTTATTCTTATATGAAATATGTGTTACAAATTTCAGGGTATTTTCAGTTTTACATGCATATTAATCTTCACTAACGTAAATAGTATTTAAAGAAAAAATGTGATCATAATCTCATACCAAAGTTAATACCGTTTAATAACATAATAATGAATCAGTGAAATTGTTAGTTACAAATAATAGCAGTATTTGCAGCAAATTACGCAAATAAGTGTATACATTACTTACTCTGAATTCATAATATGTGATTCAGATAATCGATTATTCTCGCCTCTCGAACTTTGATGTCTTCTCATCATAACAGGTTGAGTTAAGCTTTCAATTTGTAGATCGCATGTCTGCAATTCATGTATAATTAATTTTTTCAAAAAAATCCATTTTATAAAATGATATCTAAATTTACCCTTTTCCCATATTTCGCCTCTACTTGATTCCGCATTGATGTAAAACATTGCTCCAAACGTTGATGAAACGGAGTCAATTCAGGCGGAGCACGTACTTTATGTAATTGGACACCAACACTCAGTAATGGAATTTGTTCAGCGATTAACCCCTCTAGTTTCAAAAGATCGGAACTTTCTTCTAGATGAGCACTGCGATATTCAGAATTAAGGAACGCTTTCTCATAATTATCTATACCACCCATTACCGCTGGATCTAATATACCATTTAGTTTCATACTAAGCGGATTTAGCGGAATATTATTATCAGCTCTGTGTGCTAAGATTAAATCTCTTAATGTAGTATTTGTAGCTTCCATTGTTTCAATTGCATTACGAAGGGGACTAACTAAATAGGTTTCACTAGATGTAACAGGAAAGCATCTAAGAATGCCTGGCAAAGGGTGACTCGTAACGAGTACTGTTCTTTCTAACCATAGTGAAGCAAACTCGTTATTGGTAACAGTATTCGTTTCTTTATCACCAGAATTTGCAGTAGTAGAGATTAAATCTTTCTTTGGTGCTGGTCTTGAAAACCGAAAACGTTGAACGTCGTTCACTCGATGATATCTTAAATGTAAGAAAGAAAACAGACTTTAATTTAATGTTATAATCATACTGTATATTATTTAATCGTATTTTACCTCAAAACTGCTTCTGCTGTTATAGGTTTCCCACTAAGACGATGCCTTTTTTCATCCATTAATGGATCTACCCTATTAATTTGGACGTATTGATGATTGGATTCTAGCATTTCCGAAGTAGGAGGAGACAATTTGTTCATTTGTTCTACATTTGGTAACTGATTTAATGTTCGTGAACAAAAATCACTGAGACGCTCATACTCTTTTCCACGATAAATAAATACCTATGATTAATTATCGGTAACTAATAATACTCAAATAATTAATTAAAAGGTACACAAACATTTCATGACATACCTTATTTTGTAAAAATGCTGGGTGACCACGTCCATAATACGCAACTCTAAAATATTCAGGCTCAGGCCTTAATTGTTTTACTATTGAGTCATAAAACCTTGCCATGCGCGTCAATAATACAGAAAGTTGGTAATAATCAAATGTCTCTTCTTCGTATTGTGTAACTAATTCTTTACATACTGCAAGTGCACATTCCCACATTTTACCTTTATCAAAGTATTCGATCATATCATTATATAATGCCTCTTTTAATTCACGATGCGTTTGACACGCTAAATATCTATGCGATCTTAAAAGTGGCGGTAATGGTTGATCACTCCAAGCTAGTAATTGACTATGAAGTTTCAAAGAATATGCTGCTTCAGTGTAGTTGTCACACTCCAAATGTAGCTCACAAAGCTTATTCACATATCTGTAAAATAAACATATCATTTAACATTTGTTTAATTTTTTAGAAACAATGTAATGAGTTTTAATTAACAAAACTGTTAACTGCATATATACCTAATATACATTTCTTTTCTATTTATTTCAGAGTAAAATTCTAGTAAATTTACAATACACAGCATTCTATGTTCCTGAGACTCGGCATGTATGATATCACGATATTGTAATAGGCGTTCCATAAGTTTAGCTACTGTATCAACAAAGCGTAATCCTTGTTCTCGCATAGTTGAGTGCTTTTCACAAAGATTACCCATTACTTGAATCCAAAGCAAACGAAATTGTTCATCTCCTCTGCCTCCTTCAACCTATTGGAATGTATATAAAAAATGATAAATGAATGAATAAATAAAAAATATATACATTATAACATACCAATATATCTAATTTTGCAATCATTTCATTTTCATATTCTGTGAAATTAGCTTTTATGTGAGCCGGATCACGTTTAGTATCACCATATCCTTCAACAATACGTGAACTATAAAATTCACATTGCATCATATCAAAAAATATAGGAATAGTAGCTTTTCTTAATTCACTTTCTGGAATTAATGCCATTTCTAATATTGCTCCAACTAAACCCGGAACAAACAATATTTTATACTGTCCTAAATTAAACCACATTGATCGTATTTCAAATGCTGTTTCTCTACAGAAGTAAAGGAAGATATTTTAATACTTGTTACACATTTGAAAAATAAACTAATTTGATATCCCAATTTATATTCATACCTTCGCATATCATTATAGCGCAAAACAATACGATTGCGTTTTGATGGCGTGAATGTTTCCAACTGTAAGGCTGGTTGAGTCAAAAACGCAATTGCACAATGAAAAAAATTGGACCAAGCTTGCTGTTCAAAATCAGTAAAAAAATAATCCCTAATAGTACCCGAAAAATAACGCAATGACTTTAAAATTATACTATTTTGAAGCATAATCATTTCACACCAGTCTCCTGGAAATACACTTTTTGATACTAAATCTTTAAATACTAATAATATTTCCATGAGGAAATCAAGCAAATCAAATTTAGTTCCAAAGTGATTTATATAAATTTCATAATGATGTTGTGTCATTTGTCTGAAATATATATTTAATATTAAACGCTCAGATCCAGTTCTTTTTAAAAAAATTTATATTTTTACGTTTTTCAAATAAAAATTTTACTATTTTTACCTGAATATTGCTAACATAATTGAAACTAAATTTCCTACTAATGGATTTTCTCTATCCATTGATATAACTGTCTGTATAATGGTCCGTAGAGCAGTAAGCATAATTTGTTTCACATCCTGTATAGTGCTTCCTATATCTTTCCTAAATGTTAATTCCAGGATGTCAGATAAAATCTTGACACACAATTCTACCTACATAAACATAAAATAAAAACATGTTCTTCATCACTATTATAGATTATCTATAAATATTCTTGTAAAAATAATTAGGTACAACAAAAAAAAAAGAGAGAAAAAAATTAAACAACACAACAATAAACACCATTCCTGAAAATCTAACATAAAATACTTATCATAAGTAGATCACTGTATCTTTCATGACATCATTAACCATTGTGCCAGTAATCCAAAATTTACTTGCAAGTAACGCGCTCGAGTTCACGATGTATATTTCAACAATTACCTCTTCAGAGTAGCCACGGTGCTGGTTGAGTCGGTGTCGTTTTTCGCCGAGCAGCCTGGCTACCTTCGCCACGCTATTTCCAGGCGTACTTGACAGCCCCTTTTATAGGCCAATAACCAAAACCAAACCAAACACAAAAATGAAATAGCCCTATGTTAGTGAGAATATAATGCCAATTTATGCATAAAAAAATATAGTTATATCCTTAACATTGTCCATCACCTAAGGAAAATTGCATTATAAGACTGCATGCAAGAAGAATGCAGTGCCCCAAGCAATAGAACAGTTATGAAAGAGCTGAGAAACTACAACAAATACTAGAATTCCTATAAAGATACTTTGTTTAATGCTTTTCAAAGAGTTATTCAATTTCTTACTTCGAGAATATATGTTCTTATAATATCCAATCTGGACATGAATAAGATGAGAAGATAGACACAAAAGGAATAACTTACACTTTATAAATGCCTTTAAAGTAGCTGGAAATACTATTTTATGATTACATGCTATAACAGGAAATTTGATTTAATTCTCATGCTGTAGTAAAATTTTGTAGAGGATGCCTTTGATTTCATTATATTTCTTTCTGTCATTTCAATTTCAAATTTACTATCTAGACCAATAGAATATTATTTTACAATATTATATGTCCAAAATAATTAAATGTATTACAAAAATAAAGACATCCTGGCTTAAAGGATAATACAAGATTGATGAAATTCACAGAAAGATGCGTGGCGGGAGGATGTCAGGCTGCACGGAAAGCACAAATAATGACACTATTCACAAATTGTGTGTAAGAATGTTTTAAATGCAAATCGAAAGCTCCGCTCACATTTTAGCTATATCAAATGTGCAACATATATTTGCTTTTTAAGCTTGATCACGATAATATTAATATGAACGAAGCTTCAACAAAAATGACGTTACTCAAAATAAATTTTACATTTAAGAAATCACCATGATACATTTAGGTGTAACAGCACTTTTAAATTATTTCATATGTACTTCAATAAATAATAATTCGCTCTTTTAACATTAAAGTTAATAAATCGTAATGATTAATGACACGACATATCTTACCTCTTCTTTAGCTTCCAATAAATCACGAACCAAAATAATAATTCTAGGTAACAGAATTGCTCTGCATTCTGCACTTAAAAAAAGGGGGCTATGAACAATATCATTCACTGTCATCATTTTCTGTTTAGTTAATCTTCCCACTGGTAAAGTAACTAATAAGTCAGTCAAAATTGTGCTCAACTGCTTGCCACTATATACTCGTAACAAATGGGGTATAGTAGTTGGTAAATATTTCAAGCATGCTCCTTGAACTAATAAAGTACTATCTGTTTCGTGCCTCATGAGTTCAACTATAGATCTCAATAATTCTGTTAAAGTTTGAGAGAACTCCTCTTCATCTTGATTTAACCTGTTGTAAAATAAATAATATATATGATAACACATTTTTAGTACATTTCTAGTATATGATAATGTAAGAAAAGTAAAGCATACGCAGTAAATAAAAGACGGGATTCTACAACAAATCTCATGCAGTATTGAAGACTTTTCATTGTCTTGAGTAATATATCACGTTCTTGTCCGTCATTGTTAGTTGCATTATCTATACGTTTACGTAATACACTAATCAATTTTTTGTATGCGAGCGTTGCAGAGAAACTCTCAGAAATATACAAATCCATTACTGGTTGAAAATGTTGATATTTTCTATCAGACACAAGCCCAATAATATATAATAAACATTCAAACACCATATCATCATAAACGTCACTATCTGAATTACTCATTAATATGTTAAACAAAGCATCTAAAACATCCTAAAAACAAATTTTTGTACAGTAATATTTATACTTTGTATTCATATTATATAATATAGAAAATTAACTAACTTGTAGGAACTTCACTACTTCTTCACCATCAACTTTCATTAATGCAATCAGAGATTCTCTTAAATTTGTATTGTGTGATGCCCAGTTCAATAAACCTAATAAATCTACATTTTGTGTTAATTTTGTTGAACAAATATTAGTCGCTATCAAAAAACTGTCTTTACTACTTAAAGTAAGCGCTCCTAATGTTGGTTTTTTTTCTAAATTTAATTCAACCTATAATTAAGAGTACTTAAATTTCGTAATATATTTATGTGTAAAAACAGTTAAATTTTTTGCAATATTAGTTTTACCAATTCACCCCTTGTAGATGGCAATTTCAAATATGAAATATCAATTTCTTCATATTTCTTTTGGTCTAATTTATAAACTAGTAGCTCATGCTGTATATCTTGCAATGTTGTTCCATTACGCTGCATCAATTTCACATAACTTAAGGCAAAAGGTTTTTCAGATTTATCTTTTGCTTCATTTGAACTTCGATGTTTAAATGTAAATTTTAAATGTGCTTGTTTAAATTCTTCAATCGGAATAGCAATTTTAAATGTTTCACACCATCTAGGTTTATCTTCATGATAATAAATAACACTATGATATTCATCAATAGGTGAAGCTCCACCACCTAATGTCATAACTCCTGGTATTTGTACACCAAACTCATTGCATACTTTAACCTACCAAAAAATAAGTTAATAATATACTTGAAAATATCATTCATTTTTAAATAATACTAACTGTAACTTCAACATTTTTATCTGTAGACTTTGATCCTTTATTAAATTCACCACTAATCAATGTGAGGTACAAATCATTCCTCACATCACCTGGTAAAATAACTTCTGGAAATCCCATTTTTCTTGCAATAGCAACATTACCAAGTACTAGATGTGGATTTTCATCACGTACCTAATATTAAATTCTTCATAAATATTAAAATATATTTTTAAATCTCATTATTTATCAAGTAATTTTCTATTTACTTGTTTTGGATCTCCCCTAAGCAACTTTAAGCTAGCCCATAAACCTTGACCACCAGCAGAGCTGCCACTATTGCCATTACTACTTTTTTGAATATTTATTTCTTTTTGGGAAAGAATTCTACGTAATGTACCATCCAAACTTTCTTTCTCACAACATCTGGAGCAATGAAAACAAGCCCAACAAAACGATCTATTTTAACTGTATTCATAAGAGGTTTCTTATGAAACAGTTTATATTCAGAATATAAATCCTAACAAAATTTCATACTTACTGTACAAATGGAATAAAATGATGATGATCTGAATCACCCTCAAGTTTACCAGTAATGTATAAAGTAATATCCATTGCTGCTACACCAAATGGTCTTCTCATATTTTCAGTATTTTTGACTTTTTGATTAGTTTGTGCCACACTTGAACGTCGATGATCAGCATCTTTAGCTTCCATACCTCCTACTCTAATTACATAACAAACTAAATAAACTTTATCTCTAGTTAAATCTCGAGAACCAAGGTCTGTAAATAAAACTCGAAGATTGTGTAATTGATCTATGTCTCTGGCAAGTCCTTCCTTGCTCCATGACACAACATAATTTTCAGTAACAGCTTTCATTTCTCTCCCATCGTACAAAGTTAATAACAATTCTACATCTTCTGCCATTTTACATACGAAGTTTCTTACACTAATAAAGAAGATATGTGAGTATACTGGTGCTTGTGGTTTTGAAGGCTTATGTTTTGTATCATTAGCTGCCTTTCTTATTCTTTCTGCAGCTGTTTCATGATGATAATATAATTGAATTGTACTTGTTTCTTCAGGATTAAGAACATTCCCTTGATCATCACGTACAACCATATCCATGCCCAATAATTGATTACCAGTATCAATTCTAGCTGTTGCTAATCTTTTCACATCCTTTAATTCATCTACTGTCAATGTGCCACTTAGAATTTTGCTTCTATATCCTATTAACTCTAAAATCTGTTGTTGCATTGTTTTGAAGTGCATAGAATGAATCTATACATGACAAAAATTATGTTATATTAAACATAATTGTACTAATTAAATATTTTATTATTCTGTATATACTAACTACATATAGATGCTTCCAATGGTGTCCCCATTCTCTTAAAACATTAGTGATTTCATGTATTAAACATTCCATATTCACTGATTGTTGTAAAATGTGTATATAAGATTTTGGGAAAATCCCACATGTCCCTTTAAATTTACTACGTCCATAATACCAATCTCCATATTCTTCTAATATCTGTACCATTTCTCCAACAGTTAATTGCATTGCATAAGGAGTCTCATGTAGAAAGTTATGTATAGCTACAATTAATAATAAACAGTTAAGAGCGCTAGCAAGTGCTATTCTAAATATAATGTTTTAATATTTCAATTAATCAAAATATAGCATTAATGTGATTTACATTACAGATACAAAAAAAACAGGAAGATATTAAATAAAGATATTAAATATTCAGTTAACATGTACTTTCCATGTATATATTATCCATATATATATATTTAGTTATTATATAAATGATAATGTCATGAACAATTTATAGTTTCAGTAATATCCGCCATTTAATTAACTATTTTCAAAGAATCTAAGTAATCAAAATAACCAGCGAAATTATTATAAATTAATATTTCGCGCGCAAACAGAAACTAAAATTTTATCTGATTGAGGCACCTCCCAGGATGTTAGATCTTACAAAGGCTAAATTAGCGATTTATTTCTTACCAACTCCTAAATGTTCTTTAACTTGCTTCCATGCCATTGTCATTTTAATTAAAAGCTTATTATAACAAGGTATGTACACTAATTACATTTCGATACGCACATTTGTTGTGCGAACAAAATACGAATTTTTTATCTTGACATCTAACACAACTATAATGCAAAACAGGATGACCAGTGCTTGGATGTTATCACGATGATGAGAACACGAAAACCACAAGTACACCACGAAATATGTCCTAGCTTATAGATATTCAAATGTACTGTATATTTTTTCACATCAGAAACCGCGAAAAATAGAATTTCTTAAACTGACTCTACCACATTTGTAGTAATTTTCAATAAATTTATTCATATGATATTTGTAAGCATTGATTTTTATATTTACAAATTAAAACCCCATATATAATTAAAGGTATGCCATAAATTTGAACAAAAACGATGTATAATTATGTTACCAATAAATTATATTTTATTAGGGATTAATTTAAAGACACGTGCTAATTCAAATATAATCGAAATACATAGAATCAACAATAAATTTATTTTATTGTAACAAAATAAATCTATTACGGCTTCTTTACTTCTAATTTTTAATTGAAACTTCTAATTGATATATTAGATATATTTTTTTGATTTTACAACTTATAGTTTCGTGTTCATTGTATTTGTTTGATGTAAATTGTTCATTGCACTTTAATATATGTAAAAGTAATACTAGATATCGTATAACGTCGTAGCATAGATTGTTCGAAATTCTCTTTGTCTACCTACATTTCTGGATTTTTGCAATTGAATATTTTTCATCTAATTTATAAATCACGTTTATAAAATCTAATACGCCTATACATTTTTATAAATGTACCTATAATTGATTAAGCAATATTAAAAATAAAACGATGGCATTTCACGAAGTTGATAAATTGACAGAAAACAAATCGTCTAATGAGTAAGATTAAAATATTTTTAACAATTAACATCGAAATCAATTATCTAAAATTTATTTAAACGTTCTCCTATATTTTGTTTTTTTATTATATTATTATATTACTTATTTTTACATGATTATTATATGTCACGTGTATACATTTTTAAACAATAATCAAATAATTTTTATTGATATTGTAAATTTCTATATCTTTTTTACATATATAAATTGCAGCAATTTTGTTTTTAGTGAGGAATTTACGTTATACGTAAATGATTTACCTGGAGAACTAAATAAGGTATGTAAAATTATTAATAACTTTTTTATAATTACTAGTATGTACAAATTATTGATTTCTTACTGATTTAAATACTTTTAAGACTTTTGTTACATTTGTAAAAATTTTATTTAAAAATAATAATAAAATGTATATAATTTGTGTGAATATCTGGATATAAGATATTTTATAAATGGATTATAATATTTTAGCAAGGCTTATTAGAAATTTTCAACCATTATGGAGAAGTTAAAGGATATTTTTATCGCCCAAATGCTAATTGGGCTTATATTACTTATGGTGCATATCATAATGCTGAAAATGCTATAAAAGATTTACATAATGTACCACCACTACGTCTGAAGATATCATTTGCTAAAGAAAGAGCTAGGAATGATGTAGCAAATACAAAAACATTTTCTACTAAAGATGTTACAGAAGAATATGAAAATCATAATATAATGAATGTTACAGTAACAGATAAGCAATTGTAAGTATATATTTATAGTCATTGTTTTTGTCATAATTATGTAATATAAGTTATGTAATATTAATTTATAAATATGTGCAGGATACAAACAAGAGGACGAAGCAGGCCCTTAGATGTATTCAAAAATGTGGAACCAAATCCAGGATTACCAAAATATACTTATACGGCAGATAGTGATTTATTGTATCCATATCCTTCTGACCCATATACGTATAATCCATATGAAAATGCAGAGCCTTATGCAAGTACGAACACATTGTGGACAAGGTATTGTTCAATGTTAAGTAAAATATACATACATCATATATTGTTATATGAATTAATATTTATTGAAAATATTTTAGAGGACAATTAACTATTACCCCAGATGGTAAGAGACGTGTTGCACTTGGTCGGGGTTATACAATGTATGAAATCCCAGATCCTGATCCTGAAATACACAATCACATTAATAAAGTATATGAGAAACGTATTTCTGTAAGTAGGGTAATATGGAAGATAAAGAAAAAATATTCTTTACAATAATAATTTAATAATGTACGATTTGATGTAATAGAGCCTATATGAATATGGCAAAGACATGTTCCAAGATGCAATTGGAACATGCAAAGTATGTTTGAAAAAAACAAAGTATACATGTGAAAGATGCAATACTTTTTATTGCAGTAGAACTTGCCAAGTGACTAATTGGTCAAAACATAAGCTTGAATGTGAAGCTATCCCGTATGTACTCTCTCATAGTATTACATGTTGATAGTTCAGAAATATATGATACAAGTAGAAGGCAAAAATACTTCTGGACTTTTAAATTTTGGTATTTTATTTTTAGAGCTTTAGTAACGACTATCCGTTCTATGCCTGTACTACAATCAAATGATGAGCAGCAAAGTTCTCCCAGAAATGTTTCTAATATTCAATTACCTCTTCGGCGGCCAAAAACGAATGCAGTAACAAAATCAATTGAAATAGAAGAAACAAGAAACTGTACAGGAAATAAGTCCTCTTTACACAAACAACCAAATCGAGAAGAAATTTTCAAGAATAAGGCTAAAAGTCCACAAAAAGTAAATGATCAGGAAAACGATAAAAAATGGCAAAATTTTAGTGCCAATGATATTCAAGTGATGGAGAATGATATATCATTCTCTAAAAATACATTTTTATCAAAAACTGAATTTCAAGATGTAACAATAATTATAAAACAAAATCGTGAATGTTTTGTTCAAAAAGTAGAAGATCAGGATGCTATTTCAAAATTAATGACTGAGTTACAACATGAAGCACAAAAAGCACAAAAGGTGGAACCAATAGTTGGAAATATTTATGCTGTAGAATATGAAAATGTATGGCATAGAGGTATAGTTACATGTTTAAATCCAGTAAAAGTACACTATATAGATTATGGTAATGAAGAAATTGTTGAAACAAATGATTTTCGTAAAATTGGTAAATATGAGAATATTCCAAGATTTTGTGCTAAAATTCGATTATCTCAAAAAGCTTATGAGAAATATAAAAATTTCAAATATGACGATATAATAAGTGTAAAAATGATATCAGTCGATTCCAACAAAGTAATTAATGTTGAAGTTCAAAATGAGAATGATATATCAACATCAGAAGTAATTCAGACAAATAATGATCGAAATCTAAATACCTCAACTATTGCAAAAGTTGATGATGAAACTATAGTTTCTTCAGAAATATCCACTAGTAGTAAAACATTATATTCTTTATGCAAAGAAAAAAGTATAGTGAATGTCCTAACTGTTGGAGAAATTGGTATTCTAGAAATTCATGCAGAAATAAAGAATAATGCTTATGGTATTACATTATTGCCTAATAATGCAGTACCACATTATGAAAAATTAGTTGCCGAATTACCTACAATGTGCACGCAAGCAGCAGAATGTTCAAATCATAGGTAAACAATAGCAATATACTATACATTATTTCAACAAATTAAACGTTAATATAGTTTGTAAAATTATTAATTTTTAGACCAAATGTAGGAGATTTAATATGTGGTCAAAGAGCTGACGGAGATTGGCTTAGGGGATATATTTTATCTCTGCAACCATCTTTAAAAATGGCTATAATAGATGAAGCTAGAATAATGCCAATTAATAGGACTGTCACATGCGACAAAGTCTTTTCAAATATTTATGCATTTGGTGTAATATGTGAAATAACTGATGCTAAACATAAATTTAATGTAAGATTTATAATATCTAATATGCTATTAAATATAATATATGTTACTTCCTAATCTCCCAATTATAACTTCTAGGAAGGTGATGTATGTGAATTTAAAGTAACAGGACAGACAGTTAATAATGAGCAACGCAGAATTGAAATAGAAATTTTTAAAGAAGAAGTTAAGATAAAAGCTACTGTAAAACCTTGGATACCAATGCCTGAACAAAAAGGATTACAGTATGCTGAATTAAAAAATGAATCTGAGGTATGATTTTTGGTTTTAATTTAAATAAAAATAGTTATTATTCTACTATTATTTTATTTATTTCATTATTGCTTTTGGAAAAAGTATCATTTTTTTTATGAAAATCATTTTTTCAGGTATACCTTACTTCTTATCGAAGTCATATACTTCTATTTGTTCGTTCCTTAGATACAGCAGGTTTGGAACACTATAACCACGTTATGCAAAATGTTGCAAAATGCGCTCAAACATGTATGTAAAATAGTTGATAAGATTTAGTAAGAATTAAACTAACTTTGTATAAACTTGTATAAAATAGAAACTTTTCTTTTTACTTTCTAAAGCTCCATTTTTAAAAGAACTGCCAGTTGTGGGGCAAATGGTAATAGCTCAGTTTGTTGACGAAAATTATTATCGTGCAATTGTTACTAAGATACAAGATGATAAAATTACAGTTTCATACGTTGATTTTGGTAATACAGAAGTTACAAATATAAAGAAACTTAAGATTTTATCTGATAATTTGAAGGAGGTGGGTTATAATTTAATATATGTATTATAATATAGTTTAAAAGTATTTGTATCTATTTAATCTATTAATCTAATTTTTAAAAAAAGCTCCGATCTTGTACAACAAAAGTCGTACTAAAAGATGTTCCTAAAGATGTTCCTATGACGAAAGAAGTAAATGATTATCTAGCTCACTTAGTAGGAACTGAAGTTCCTCTGTTATGTACATTTGATGGTATACCTTCCAAAGACGGTGTATATCTGAAATTTCATGATGGAGAAGACATTAATAAAGTGATAAGTAAATTACTCGAGCCGATATCTAAGGAGGCTGCTGAAGCAGGTAATTATTAAGAAATGAATAACAAGTATTCTTAATAAATAATATCATTTAAAATTAATATTAATTCCCCTTGCAGATAAAACCTGTTATATGGCGGAGAATGTAAATACTGTTGATTTGGGAAATGTTGGTGATATCATTGAAGCACTTGTATTGCATCCTATTGAAAATGGTTACAGATACGCAATATGTCTCTTAGATTATGATTTAATGACTCATGTTTTTGACATAATGCCAAAGAAGGTAATTTTCGATTTCATAATCTTATATTCTGGCTTAATATAAATTTATATATATATGTAACGCTTTTACAGATGGCTGCATATTGCGAAACAACTGATTACTATATTCCTCGCGATAATGAGTTATGTCTCGCACTTTATGATAATGGGTGGTATCGTGCTATATGTATAAATCGTAGTTACACACATACAACATGTGCCGTGTTTTTTGTCGATTTTGGAAATACGGAGTTTGTCAGTCATAAAGACTTACGGCTTATGCCCAAAGATTTTACAACACCAGATACGCTTGCAAACATTTGTAACATTATTAGTACGTACAATGTTTACTATTATGTATATTTCAATCATTATTTTACTGTTTAATTATTATACAGTTACAGTTTTTTTTTTTTTTAACATGATTTCACAGATATCGCACCTACTGATAGCAATGGACGATATTCTTCCCAAATCGAAAAACGAATCTCAGAATTAGTTGTTCCTGATAGTTGTATTAAGATAAAAATTATTGAGCGCGATCTGGAGTGTGGAATGTACAATGTGGAATTACCATTAGTTAAAGCCAAATTAATTGAAGAAGGTTTAATATCAGCTTGAAAAAAAAAATGCAACTCATTATGTAAAAGAAGAACCTCTTAGTTATAATGTTTAAAGCTAAAATTGAGATATTTTTAGTTAAAATAGTTAAAACATGATTTGTTTCTTGAAAGTATTTTAATATTTGTAGAAGACATTCCACATTTTGATATTATTGTACCTTCTGTTATTTAGCAATTCAAAAATTTGATATCTTAAATTAGAAATTGCAATATTTCAATCAATTACTATGTAAGATCAGTACTTTTTCAACACTTTTTTTTATATTTACTTTTGTCAACATTATGTTTTATTTCCGTGAATCTCTATATTCAACATACCTTTTGCGAGACATGTATTTTGTGTACAATTTATAATAAATATGAATTGAAAATAAAGAATTCGCCCAGTTTATTTAATTCTATACTGAAAGATAAATTTGTTGACTGTGGTAATTCTTTCACTAATAAAAGTTACAAAGCTTTTATAATTTTATAATAGGTATTTTCTGTGAGTTCAGTACATAATTTAATTGAAGTTATAGCTGATTTAACGATTTATCGTCCTAACCTATCTTACAAGCAGCTTCCTAAGCTGCTCGATGGGTCCGTTCAGATGACAGATCATTCTAAGCAACTGTCCGATTTAAATAATACGAGGCTTCCAAACAATAGGAATAATAAATGATGAATGTTCAAATAAGGCATCCTTACGAGGGTCCATTACATAAGTATACTAATGCCATGAAAGGATGGCAATATCGTTGGTTTATACTGGTATCAGAGACTGGAGAATGTCATGTAATTTAACACCTCATCAGTTACAAGCTCGTTTATTATGGTAACCAAAGTATAATACTTATGTCAGCGTTTACGCATCAATACAGGTTATATATATAATAATTAATTATCATTAATAAGGCGTTCGTTATTAAAACGTAAATGTTTCCGTATAGGTAATACATTTATTCCATTCTGTAAAGAAAACATTTCTTTCGAATTTTTTATTTATATCAATGTGGAAGTAAAAGGAAAAGGTCAAAACTGCAATTTCCTCGGAGAATAAATGTCAAGGACACGAAATTAGGTGAGAGTGCAGAAGGAAGTGCTTTAATGTGTTTGGAGAACAGACTCGATCAGTTTCATTATTGTATGGTCCTGGTTAGGATCAATTTCGAATCGCATCAATTTCGGAACATTTAACTGAAGTTGCAGGTGATAAGATTTATATGACGGAAAACAGTACGTCAATCGATACAGCCTTTACGGGGGAAATTTGTATAATATTGAAAAATATATATATATATATAAAAAAAAGAAACGAAAATAATCGGTAAATCTTGCGGATTTCATTTAACAAAATCAAAATAGGATCGTTATCCGTGGATGAGTCATATCGAAACCGGAAGTCTTAATTGAGAGGATCATGCTGGACATAGCTAAGAATAAGAGAAACAACGGAATGATCTGTTTTATTATATCTGTTAAATGTTAGAGCTGGTGATTGTTTAATTATTATCGATGGAAAGGATTTAATAGGATTAACAATAATATAAATACCGGCTTTAGTCCATCATTATGAAGGATGTGATTGAAAATTATTTATTTGCAGATATATTAACGAAGGAGAAAAAGAATAAGTCATAGCTGTGAAAGGACCATTGCCGGAAGTGGCCTGCAAACTTGCTGTTGTAGTAGCTGGAATGGTCTGTATACTCTGATATTAAATAGTTACTTTATTATTAATGAATTATTCTTTAAGTTTGGCTAGATGCACTTTACGATATTTTAGAAAATTAATTATTAAATTCATCTAGACCCAAGTTCTAAAATGTTCAGTTTGTCCGGAAATCTCACTACCACCAATTCCTCAGTGTGCTCATGATCATATCATTTGTGTTGGATGTAGATTGTAAACACGTCAAATCGGACGTCAAATCGTCAAACACGAGAAAACGTCTGCTAGGATTTTACACGATTGTTTATGATTTATTCATTATCCAACAACGCAAATAGTTATTAACTAATGCCAGTAAACGTTAATTTAATCGAAGTTTATAGTATTAAAAAACGTGCGATTTATTTCTTCGAAATGTATGTCTTATGTAACAAAATCGAATACGAAATTTGAGAGTTAACACAGTTATTATTGATCAATAATTCCTACGTTTAATCAATAAACTTGTTAAATAAACTTTGTTCATTGCATCGGCCAGGCTGCTGTATAGTTAAATTAGCCGCGGTAGCTTTTACCTTACTGTAATATATGGTATTTACGCTAGAATGAGCCACCGTCCTATGCTGGTTCACAATCTTTATATACTGGTCATACATGTTTTTCACATTCGTAAGTGGGTCATAATTTTTGATGTTCTTTTTGGATTCTTTCGCAAATTTTCAAAATAGGTTCGGAATAATTTAACTTAAAATTGATAAATACGAGAATATTCCAGGATTCTGTGCTAAAATTCGATTATCTCAAAAAGCTTGTGAGAAATATACAAATTTCAAATACGTGGATATAATACGTTTAAAAATGATATCGGTTGATTCCAATGAAGTAGATGATGTTGAAGTTAAAAATGAGAATGTTGACTTCATCGCTCCTTCAAATACATTCACTACCTATGAATCATTATTCCCTTTCTGCAAAGCACGCAATATAGTGAATACTCTAACTGTTGGAGAAGAGGGTACTATCGAAATTCAGACAGAAATAAAGAAAAATACATATGGTGTTACATTATTGCCTAATAGTTCAGAACTTGATTATGGAAAATTAGTAATCGATTTGCCTAGGAGGTGCTCGCAAATGTCAAAATCTTCAACTCATATGTAAATACTAACAATATGCTATACATTATTTCAACAAATTAAACGTTAATATAGTTTGTAAAATTATTCACTTTCAGACCAAATGTAGGAGATTTAATGTGTGGTCGAAGAGCTGACGGAGATTGGCTTAGGGGATATTTTATAAGTAACCAACCAGCCATGAGAATGGCTATGATAGAGGAAGCTAAAATAGTGAAAATTAATAAGACTGCTAAATGCGATAAAATCTTTTTAGATATTTGTGCATTTGGTGCAATTTGTGAAGTGTCTGATGCTAAACTTAAATTTGAAGTAAGATTTATAATATCTAATATGCTGTTAAATATAATGTATGTTACTTCCTAATTTCTCAATTATAACTTCTAGGATGGTGATACGTTTAGCTTTGAAGTAGCAGGCCATACACATAATAAGAAACAAGGCGAATTTGAAATATTAATTGATAGAATGAATGGTTTTAATCGGAGGATAAGAGCTATTGTAAAGCCTTGGGTACCAATGCGTGAACAAATAGGATTACAGTATGCTTTCTTGAAAACTGAATCTGAGGTATGATCCTTGATTTTAATTTAGTTAAAAATATTTATTATTTTACTATTATTTTATTTATTTCACCATTGCTTCCGGACAAAGTATCATTTTTCCATGAAAACCATTTTTTCAGGTATGTCTTACTTCTTATCAAAGTCATGTACGTCTGTTTGTTCGTCCCTTAGATACTGCAGGAGTGGAACACTATAACCATGTTATGCAAAATGTTGCAAAATGCGCTCAGACAGGTAGGTAAAATAGTTAATAAGATTTAGTAAGAATTAAACTAACTTTGTATAAACTTCTATAAAATAAAAACTTTCTTTTTTTCTTTCCTAAAGCTCCATTTTTGAAAGAACTGCCAGATGTGGGGCAAATGGTAATAGCTCAGTTTGCTGATGAAAATTATTATCGTGTAATTGTTACTAAGATACAAAATGATAGAGTTGTAGTTTCATGTGTTGATTTTGGTAATACAAAAACTATAGATATAAAGAAACTTCAGATTTTACCTGATAATTTGAAGCAGGTAGGTTATTATAATTTAATATATGTATTATAATTTAGTTTAAAAGTATTTGTATCTATTTAATCTATTAATCTAATTTTTAAAAAAAGCTCCGATCTTGTACAACAAAAGTCATACTAAAAGATGTTCCTAAAAATGTCTGTACGACGAAAGGAGTGAGTGATTATCTAGCTCATTTAGTAGGAACTAAAGTTCCTCTGTTATGTACATTTGATGATATCCCTTCCATAGATGGTGTATATCTGAAATTTCGTGATGGAGAAAGCATCAATGAAATGATAAGTAAATTATTGCAGCCGATATCTAAGGAAACTGCTAAAATGTAAAAAAAATGAATCTCAGAATTAGTTGCTCCCGATATCTGTATTAAAACAAAAATTATTAAACGTGATGTCGTATCTGTGTGTCGTATATAATGTGGAATTACCATTGGTTAAAGCCAAATTAATTGAAGATAGTTTAATATCAGCTTGACAAAAAAAATATGCAACTCATTATGCAAAAATAGAACCACTTAGTTATAATGTTTGAAGCTAAAATTGAGATATTTTTAGTTAAAATAGTTAAAACATGATTTGTTTCTTGAAAGTATTTTAATATTTGTAGAAGACATTCCACATTTTGATATTATACCTTCTGTTATTTAGCAATTCAAAAATTTGATATCTTAAATTAGAAATTGCAATATGTCAATCAATTACTATGTAAGATCAGTACTTCTTGAACACTTTTTTTTATATTTACTTTTGTCAATATTATGTTTTATTTCCGCGAATCTCTATATTCAACATACCTTTTGCGAGACTTGTATTTTGTGTACCATGTATAATAAATATGAAGTGAAAATAAAAAGTTAGCCCAGTATAGTTAATTCTATACTGAAAGATAAATTTGTCGACTGTGGTAATCTTTTCATTAATAAGAATTATAAACTTTTTATAATTTTATAGTTGGTATTTATTGTCAGTTTAGTAACTAATTTAAATGAAGTTATAGCTGATTTGTCGATTTATCATCCTAACCTATCTTACAATCAGCTGACTAACCTCCTTGATGTGTCTGTTCAGATGACAGATCGCTGTAAGCAACTGTCCGATTTAAATAATACGAGACTTTCAAGCAATAGAAATAATAAATGATGAATGTTCAAATAAGACACCCTTACGAGGGTCTATTACATAAGTATACTAATGCCATGAAAGGATGGCAATATCGTTGGTTTATACTTAGACCAGAGACTGGAGAATTGCACTATTTTCTAAGCGAATCCGAACGAAATCAACGGCCACGATGTTCGATATATTTAGCTGGTGCAGTGATTGCGCCTAGTGATGAAGATTCTAATACCTTCACCGTTAATTCTGCTACAGGTATTTAGAGTTTGTCATGTAATATAACACCTCACCCTTTACAAGCTCGTGTAATATAGTAACGAAAGTACAATACTTATCATAAAGTTTATGCATCAATATAGGTGATATGATAAAATTAAGAGCCACAGACGCCCGAGCTCGTCAAGAATGGGTTGACAAACTGCGAGCTGTTACAGAAATGTATACCAGAGCAATAGCTAGTAGTCATCCTCCTTTACCTCCAAGAGAACATTCTGCCAATTCCAACAGAAATCCAGTTGCCAAACTGGAAGTTTTAGATGCATTTGCCAATTGTCAGGAGCAATTAAGAAAAGTAGAAAAGCATAATCTTGCATTAGCCCAAACCATTGAGAACTCAAGTTTAAATTTAGATCCTGATTTGTTAGTACTTAAAGCAACTGCACATACTACTTTACATATATTAAATCAATGCCTCAATATATTATATCAGTAACTTATTAGAAATTTTGTGATCATTCATCAAAAACATGAAAGAATTATTTTATCAATTATTATCAAAATGTATCAAGTGCATTCCATTTAATTTGTATAGAATATATTTTTAATTTGTTACTGATGATTCAGATGTACGATCTTCCAAGTCAGCGGTATGTAAAGGATTGCGTTCTTATTAATTGCTAGATAGAAACAAATAATTACCACATTTGTAAACTTTTCCAATATAAGGTCTTGCTATGGTGTGGAGTTGTTTCAAACATTTAAATCCATATATATAGATACTAATCTGATTAATATAGAATTAAACAAGTGTTTGCGATTATTGTATGTACACATGTGAATAAATAATATATTTATATATATAATAATTAATTATTATTAATAAGGCGTTTGTTATTAAAACGCAAAGGTTTCCGTATAAGAAACACATATATAATATTCTGTAAAAAAACATTTCCTTCGGATTTATATTTATATCAATGTGGAAGTAAAAGGAAAAGGTCAAAACTGCAATTTCCTCGGAGAATAAATGTCAAGGACACGAAATTAGGTGAGAGTGCAGAAGGAAGTGCTTTAATGTGTTTAGAGAACAGACTCGATCAGTTTCATTATTGTATCCTGTCCTGGTAAGGATCATACATTTACATGTTCATAGTTTAAAAATTTAAATGAATGTAATTAATAAAAAGTCTCGGGAAAACTATGTCCGTCGCATTAATTTCGGAACATTTAACTGAAGTTGCAGGTGATAAGATTTATATGACGGAAAACAGTACGTCAATCGATACAGCCTTTAAGGGGGAAATTTGTATAATATTGAAAAATATATATATATATATAAAAAAAAAAAGAAACGAAAATAATCGGTAAATCTTGCGGATTTCATTTAACAAAATCAAAATAGGATCGTTATCCGTGGATGAGTCATATCGAAACCGGAAGTCTTAATTGAGAGGATCATGCTGGACATAGCTAAGAATAAGAGAAACAACGGAATGATCTGTTTTATTATATCTGTTAAATGTTAGAGCTGGTGATTGTTTAATTATTATCGATGGAAAGGATTTAATAGGATTAACAATAATATAAATACCGGCTTTAGTCCATCATTATGAAGGATATGATTAAAAATTATTTATTTGCAGATATATTAACGAAGGAGAAAAAGAATAAGTCATAGCTGTGAAAGGACCATTGCCGGAAGAGGCCTGCAAACTTGCTGTTGTAGTAGCTGGATTGGTCTGTATACTCTGATATTAAATAGTTACTTTATTATTAATGAATTATTCTTTAAGTTCGGCTAGATGCACTTTACGATATTTTAGAAAATTAATTATTAAATTCATCTAGAGCCGAGTTCTAGAATGCTCAGTTTGTCCGGAAGTCTCACTGTCATCAATTCCTCGGTGTGTTCATGGTCATATCATTTGTGTTGGATGTAGATGGAAAACACGTCAAATCGAACGTCAAATCGAACGTCAAATCGTCAAACACGAGAAAACGTCTGCTAGGATTTTACATGATTGTTTATGATTTATTCATTATCCAACAACGCAAATAGTTATTAACTAATGCCAGTAAACGTTAATATAATCGAAGTTTATAGTATTAAAAAACGTGCGATTTATTTCTTCGAAATGTATGTCTTATGTAACGGAAGCGAATACGAAATTTGAGAGTGATCATAGTTATTATTGACTAATAATTCCTACGTTTGATCAATAAACTTGTTAAATAAACTTTGTTCATTGCCTCGGCCAGGCTGCTGTATAGTTAGAATCGACGCGGTAGCTTTTACCTTACTTGTAGTACAAGATACTTACGGTAGAGTGAGTCACAGACCTATGCTGGTTCAGAATGTTCGTATACTGGTCACACACGTTCTCCTTTTTCAAATTAACAAGTAGGTGATTATTTTTGATGTTCTTTTTTGATCCTTTCGAAAATTTTCTGAATGGGTTTGAAATAATTTAACTTAAAATTGATTAATACAAGTACATACCAAGATTTTGTGCTAAAATTCGATTACCTTAAAAAACTTGTGAGAAATATACAAATTTCAAATACGTGGATATAATACGTGTAAAAATGGCATCGATTGATTCCAACGAAGTAACTGATGTTAAAGTTCAAAGTCAAAATGATAACTCAACATCCGAAGTAATTCCGACAAATATTCAAAATCCAAATACCTCAACTATTGCAAAAGTTCATGAGGGAACTGTGGTTTCTTCAGATTTATTCGCTTACAATCCAGCATTATATTCTTTCTGCAAAGAAAAAAGTATAGTTAATATTCTTAAAGTTGGAGAAGCGGGTACCCTCGAATTTCAGGCAGAAATAAGGAATGGTGTATATGGTATTACATTATGGCCTGAGAGTGCAGAGTCTGATTACGATAGATTATTGGACGAATTAGCTTCAGTGATCCCGGAAGCTACTCAATGGTCAAATCGTAGGTAAATAATAGCAATATCCTAAACATTATTTAAACAAATTAAACCATAATATACTTTGTAAAGTTATTAATTTTTAGACCAAGTATAGGAGATTTAGTATTTGGTCAAAGGTTGGACGGAGATTGGATTAGGGGATATGTTATATCTGTGCTACCATACTTAAAATTGGCTATGATGGACGAAGCTAGATTAGTGATGGTTACTAACCTTGCTACATGCAATAAACCTATTTCAGATCTTTATGCATTTTCTGGAATATGTAAATTATCTGATGCTACACATAAATTTAAGGTAAGATCTATAGTATCTAATATGCTGTTAAATATAATGTATGTTACTTCTTAATGTTTCAACTATAACTTGTAGGAAGGTGAAGTGTTTCAATTTAAAGTAACAGGCCAAACAGATAATGACGAACAAGACGGATTTGAAATATTAGTTCTTAAAGGAGATTTTGTGTTAAAAGCTACTGTAAAGCCTTGGATTCCAATGCCGGAACAATTGGGAGTGCCATGTGCTGATGTGACTAATGGATCTGAGGTATGATTTTTGGTTTTAAATTAGAAAAAAATAGTTATTATTTTACTATTATTTTATTTACTGTAGTATTGCTTTTGTCAAAGTATCATTTCTTTATTAAAACCAATTTTTCAGGTATGCGTTACTGGTTATCGAAATCATATACATCTGTATGTTCGTCCCTTAGATACTCTAGGTTTGGCACGCTATAACTATGTTATGCAAAGTGTTGCAAAATGCGCTGAAACATGTATGCAATATGGTTGATAACATTTGATAAGAATTAAACTAATTTTGTATAAACTCGTGTGAAATAGAAATACCTTTTTCTTTCTTTTCTAAAGCACCATTTTTAAAAGAATCACCAGCTCTTGGGCATACGGTATTAGCTCAGTCTGCTGATGGAAAATATTATCGTGCATATGTTGCTAAGGTAAAAAAAGATAAAGTGCAAGTTATGTACCATGATCTTGGTTGTACAGAATATGTAGATAGGCAGAAACTTAAGATTTTCCCTGATCATTTGAAGAAGGTGGGTTACAATTTAATATATGTTTGATCATATATCCTAAAAGTATTTATATCTATTTAATCTATTAATCTAATTTTTAAAATAGCTTGGATATGCTATGTCAAAAGTTCAACTACAAGGTGTTCCTCCAGATATCCCTCCGTTAATACCAATAATTAAAATTCTGGACAACCTAGTGAAAACTAAAGTTACTCTGATATGTATATATGATGGTATACCTACCACAGACGGTGTATATCTGAAATATCCTGACGGAGAAAGCGTTAATAATATGATATGTAACTGTCTCATGCCGAAACCTTGGGAACCTCCTGAGTAAATAGAAAAATGAATCTCATTATTAGTTGTTCCTGATAGTTGTATTAAAATAAAAATTATTGAGTGTGATCTGGAGTATGGAATCTACAATGTGCAATTACCATTAGTTAAAGCCAAATTAATTGAAGAAGGTATATCAGCTTGAAAAAAAAAAACTGCCACTCATTAGGCAAAAGAAGAACCACTTAGTTATAATGTTTGAAGCTAGAATTGAGATATTTTTAGTTAAAATAGTTAAAACATGATTTGTTTCTTGAAAGTATTTTAATATTTGTAGAGGACATTCCACACTTTGATATTATTGTATCTTCTGTTATTTAGCAATTCAAAAATTTGATATCTTAAACTAGAAATTGCAATATGTCAATCAATTACTATGTAAGATCAGTACTTTTTGAACACATTTTTTATCATTATTTACTTTTTTTATTTATTTACTTTTGTCAATATTATATCTTATTTCCGTGAATCTCTATATTCAACATACTTTTTGCGAGACTTGTATTTTGTGTACAATTTATAATAAATATGAAGTGAAAATAAAGAGTTCGCCCAGTTCAGTTAATTCTATACTGAAAGATAAATTTATTGACTGTGGTAATGCTTTCAATAATAAAAGTTATAAAGCTTTTATAATTTTATAATAGGTATTTTCTGTGAGTTCAGTACATAATTTAATTGAAGTTATAGCTGATTTAACGATTTATCGTCCTAACCTATCTTACAAGCAGCTTCCTAAGCTGCTCGATGTGTTTGTTCAGATGACAAATCGTTGTAAGCAACTGTCCAATTTAAATAATACGAGGCTTCCAAGCAATAGGAATAATAAATGATGTATGTTGAGATAAGACCCCCTTAAGGGTGTCTACAACGTAAGTATACTAATGCCATGAAAGGATGGCAATATCGTTGGTTTATACTGGTATCAGAGACTGGAGAATGTCATGTAACGTAACACTTCATCAGTTACAAGCTCGTTTATTATGGTAACCAAAGTATAATATTTATGTCAGCGTTTACGCATCAATACAGGTTATATATATAATAATTAATTATCATTAATAAGGCGTTCGTTATTAAAACGTAAATGTTTCCGTATAGGTAATACATTTATTCCATTCTGTAAAGAAAACATTTCTTTCGAATTTTTTATTTATATCAATGTGGAAGTAAAAGGAAAAGGTCAAAACTGCAATTTCCTCGGAGAATAAATGTCAAGGACACGAAATTAGGTGAGAGTGCAGAAGGAAGTGCTTTAATGTGTTTGGAGAACAGACTCGATCAGTTTCATTATTGTATGGTCCTGGTTAGGATCAATTTCGGATCGCATCAATTTCGGAACATTTAACTGAAGTTGCAGGTGATAAGATTTATATGACGGAAAACAGTACGTCAATCGATACAGCCTTTACGGGGGAAATTTGTATAATATTGAAATATATATATATATATATATATATATATATATATATATATATATAAAAGAAACGAAAATAATCGGTAAATCTTGCGGATTTCATTTAACAAGATCAAAGTGGGATCCTTATCCGTGGATAAGCCATATCGAAACCGGAAGTCTTAATTGAGAGGATCATGCTGGACATAGCTAAGAATAAAAGAAACAACGGAATGATCTGTTTTATTATATCTGTTAAATGTTAGAGCTGGTGATTGTTTAATTATTATCGATGGAAAGGATTTAATAGGATTAACAATAATATAAATACCGGCTTTAGTCCATCATTATGAAGGATGTGATTGAAAATTATTTATTTGCAGATATATTAACGAAGGAGAAAAAGAATAAGTCATAGCTGTGAAAGGACCATTGCCGGAAGTGGCCTGCAAACTTGCTGTTGTAGTAGCTGGAATGGTCTGTATACTCTGATATTAAATAGTTACTTTATTATTAATGAATTATTCTTTAAGTTTGGCTAGATGCACTTTACGATATTTTAGAAAATTAATTATTAAATTCATCTAGAGCCGAGTTCTAGAATGCTCAGTTTGTCCGGAAGTTTTACTGTCATCATTTCCTCGGTGTGTTCATGGTCATATCATTTGTGTTGGATGTAGATGGAAAACACGTCAAATCGAACGTCAAATCGAACGTCAAATCGTCAAACACGAGAAAACGTCTGCTAGGATTTTACATGATTGTTTATGATTTATTCATTATCCAACAACGCAAATAGTTATTAACTAATGCCAGTAAACGTTAATATAATTGAAGTTTATAGTATTAAAAAACGTGCGATTTATTTCTTCGAAATGTATGTCTTATGTAACGGAAGCGAATACGAAATTGGAGAGTTAACACAGTTATTATTGATCAATAATTCCTACGTTTAATCAATAAACTTGTTAAATAAACTTTGTTCATTGCCTCGGCCAGGCTGCTGTATAGTTAAATTAGCCGCGATTGCTTTTACACTCGTGTAGTACAAGATATTTACGCCAGTATGAGCCACAGGCTTATACTGGTTCAGAATGTTTGTATGCTGATCATACTCACACCTATTTTGTCCTCTTTCGGGTTCGTAAGTAACTGAATTTTTTTTATATTCTTTTTGGATGTTTTCGCAAATAGGTTTGGAATAATTTAACTTAAAATCGATTAATACAAGTATATTCCAAGATTTTGTGCTAAAATTCGATCATCTCAAAAAACTTGTGAGAAATATACAAATTTCAAAAACGTGGATATAATACGTGTAAAAATGGCATCGTTGGATTCCCTCGAACCTTCCAAGTATGAACTTGCTTATGGGAGTGATAGCTCAGCATCAGACGTAGATTATGATACAAATTGTCTTGGAGAGATAGAAATGCCAGATCTCTCAGATATTGAGGAAGCTATAGATAAGACAGATTTATTCGCTTTCGATCCATCGAAATTCTCTTTCTGCAAAGATAAAAGTATAGTTAATATTCTAAAAGTTGGAGAATCGGGTGCCCTTGAATTTCAATCAGAAATAAGGGATGGTGTATATGGTATTGTATTATGGCCTGAGGGCAAAGACGAGGAGTATGAGATTTTATTAGACGAAATGGATATAGCGCTCCCCGAAAGTACTGAATGGTCAAATCGTAGGTAAATAATAGCGATATCCTATACATTGTTTAAAGAAATTAATTAAACATATTAAACGTCAATATACTTTGTAAAATTATTAATTTTTAGTCCAAAGATAGGAGAATTTGTATTTGGTAAAAGGTATGACGGAGATTGGATTAGGGGATATATTATAGGTGCGCTACCACACTTAAAACTGGCTATGATCGACGAAGCTAAAGTAGTGGCCGTTACTAACATTTCTACATGCGATAAACCCCTTTCAGATATGTATGCATATTCTGGAGTATGTGAATTATCTGATACTACACATAAATTTGTGGTAGGATCTATAGTATCTAATATGCTGTTAAATATAATGTATATTATTTCTTAATTTCTCAACTATAACTTCTAGGGAGGTAATGGGGCTCAATTTAAAGTAATGGGCCGAACAGATAATGGGGAACCAAACGAATTTGTTATACAAATTATTAGTAAAAATCATGAGGTAAAAGCTACTTTAAAGCCTTGGGTTCCAATGGTAGAACAAATGGGAGTAACGTGTTGTGAAGTACCTGATCAATGTGAGGTATGATTTTTCGTTTTAATTTAGATCAAAATAGTTATTACTTTACTATTACTTTATTTACTTTACTATTGCTTTTGGTCAAAGTATCATTTCTTTATTAAAACCATGTTTTCAGGTAATCATTACTGGTTATCGAAATCATTTATTTCTGTACGTTCGTCCCGCAGATGCTATGGGTATGGCACGCTATAACTTTATTATGGATACTGTTGCACAAATTGCTGAAAGATGTACGTAATAAGGATAATAACATTTGATAAGAATTAAACTAACTTTGTATAAACTCGTATAAAATAGAAATACCTTTATTTTTTTCTTTTCTAAAGCGCCAATATTAGAATACCCAACTGTTGCGCAGTCGGCAATAGCACTGGCTCCTGACGGCAAGTATTATCGTGGATATATTACTCAGGTAGAAGATTATAGAGTGCAAATTATGTACCATGACCTTGGCCATAGGGAATTTGTAGATAAGAAGACACTTAGGGTTTATCCTGAATTTTTGAAGAAGGTGGGTTATAATTTAATATATGTTTGATAATGTATTTTGAAAGTATTTATATCTATTTAATCTAGTTAATTTATTAATCTAATTTTTAAAATAGCTTGGATATTCTATTACGAAAATCTATCTACGAGATGTCCCTGAAAATATCCCTCCGTTCATGCCAATAGTTAGACTTCTGGACGACCTAATAGAAAGAGAAGTTCCTTTGGTATGTTCATTTCATGGTTTACCTACCACAGAAGGTGTATATCTGAAATATCCTGACGGATCAACCCTTAATGGAAAGATAATGGAAACTCTCGAACCGTACAGAATCAAGCGACCTTCTGAGTAAATAGAAAAAAGAATCTCAGGATTAGTTCCTCCCGATAGCTGTATTAAAAACAAAAATTTTTAAGTGTGATGTCGTATCTGTGTGTCGTATATAATGTGGAATTATCATTGGTTAAAGCCAAATTAATTGGAGAATGTCAAAATATCAGCACGGGAAAAAAAAAAAAAATAAAAAAAACAAAGAAAAGAAAAAAAAGAAAAATGCAACTGATTACGCAAAAGGTGAACATATTAGTTATAATGTTTGAAGCTAGAATTAAAATATTTTTAGTTGAAATAGTTAAAACATGATCTTTTTCTTGAAAGTATTTTAATATTTTTAGAAGACATTCCACACCTTGATATTATTGTACCTTCTGTTATTTAACAGTTCAAAAATTTGATATCTTAAGTTAGAAATTGCAATGTGTCACTCAATTACTATGTAAGGTCAGTACTTTTTGAACACTTTTTTTTTATATTTACTTTTGTCAATATTATGTTTTATTTCCATGAATCTCTATATTCAACATACTTTTTGCTAGACTTGTATTTTGTGTACAACTTATAATAAATATGAAGTGAAAATAAAGAGTCCGCCCATTTCAGTTAGTTCTATACTGAAAGATAAATTTGTTGACTGTGGTAATGCTTTCAATAATAAAAGTTATAAAGCTTTTATAATTTTATAATAGGTATTTTCTGTGAGTTCAGTACATAATTTAATTGAAGTTATAGCTGATTTAACGATTTATCGTCCTAACCTATCTTACAAGCAGCTTCCTAAGCTGCTCGATGTGTTTGTTCAGATAACAAATCGTTGTAAGCAACTGTCCGATTTAAATAATACGAGGCTTCCAAGCAATAGGAATAATAAATGATGCATGTTGAGATAAGACACCCTTAAGGGGGTCTACAACGTAAGTATACTAATGCCATGAAAGGATAGCAATATCGTCGATTTATACTTGTATCAGAGACTGGAAAATGTCATGTAATATAACATCTCATCAGTTACAAGCTCGTTTATTATGGTAACCAAAGTATAATACTTATGTCAGCGTTTACGCATCAATACAGGTTATATATATAATAATTAATTATCATTAATAAGGCGTTCGTTATTAAAACGTAAATGTTTCCGTATAGGTAATACATTTATTCCATTCTGTAAAGAAAACATTTCTTTCGAATTTTTTATTTATATCAATGTGGAAGTAAAAGGAAAAGGTCTGCAATTCCATCGAAGAATAAATGTCAAGGACACGAAATTAGGTGAGAGTGCAGAAGGAAGTGCTTTAATGTGTTTAGAGAACAGACTCGATCAGTTTCATTATTGTATGGTCCTGGTTAGGATCAATTTCGGGTCGCATCAATTTTCGGAACATTTAACTGAAGTTGCAGGTGATAAGATTTATATGAAGGAAAACAGTACGTCAATCGATACAGCCTTTAAGGGGGAAATTTGTATAATATTGAAAAATATATATATATATATAAAAAAAAGAAAAAGAAACGAAAATAATCGGTAAATCTTGCGGATTTCATTTAACAAAATCAAAATAGGATCGTTATCCGTGGATGAGTCATATCGAAACCGGAAGTCTTAATTGAGAGGATCATGTTGGACATAGCTAAGAATAAGAGAAACAACGGAATGATCTATTTTATTTTGTCTGTTAAATGTTAGAGCTGGTGATTGTTTAATTATTATCGATGGAAAGGATTTAATAGGATTAACAATAATATAAATACCGGCTTTAGTCCATCATTATGAAGGATGTGATTGAAAATTATTTATTTGCAGATACATTAACGAAGGAGAAAAAGAATAAGTCATAGCTGTGAAAGGACCATTGCCGGAAGAGGCCTGTAAACTTGCTGTTGTAGTAGCTGGAATGGTCTGTATACTCTGATATTAAATAGTTACTTTATTATTAATGAATTATTCTTTAAGTTTGGCTAGATGCACTTTACGATATTTTAGAAAATTAATTATTAAATTCATCTAGAGCCGAGTTCTAGAATGCTCAGTTTGTCCGGAAGTCTCACTGTCATCAATTCCTCGGTGTGTTCATGGTCATATCATTTGTGTTGGATGTAGATGGAAAACACGTCAAATCGAACGTCAAATCGAACGTCAAATCGTCAAACACGAGAAAACGTCTGCTAGGATTTTACATGATTGTTTATGATTTATTCATTATCCAACAACGCAAATAGTTATTAACTAATGCCAGTAAACGTTAATATAATTGAAGTTTATAGTATTAAAAAACGTGCGATTTATTTCTTCGAAATGTATGTCTTATGTAACGGAAGCGAATACGAAATTGGAGAGTTAACACAGTTATTATTGATCAATAATTCCTACGTTTAATCAATAAACTTGTTAAATAAACTTTGTTCATTGCCTCGGCCAGGCTGCTGTATAGTTAAATTAGCCGCGATTGCTTTTACCCTCGTGTAGTACAAGATATTTACGCCAGTATGAGCCACAGGCTTATACTGGTTCACAATGTTCATATACTGGTAACACTTGTCCTCCCTTTTTCAGATTCGTGAGTGGGTGATAATTTTTGATGTTCGTTTTGGATCCTTTCGCAAATTTTCAAAATAGATTTGGAATAATTTAACTTAAAATTGATTAATACAAGTATATTCCAAGATTTTGTGCTAAAATTCGATTGTCACAAAAAGCTTGTGAGAAATATACAAATTTCAAATACGAGGATATAATACGTGGAAAAATGACATCGATTGATTCCAACGAAGTAACTGATGTTAAAGTTCAAAGTCAAAATGATAACTCAACATCCGAAGTAATTCCGACAAATAATGATCAAAACCCAAATACCTCAACTATTGCAAAAGTTGACGAGGAAACTGTGTTTACCTCAGAAATATTCACTAGCAATGAAGCATTATATCCTTCATGGAAGAAAGATAGTATAGTTAATACTCTAAGCATTGGAGATTTGGGTACTCTCGAAATTCAGGCAGAAATAAAAAATAATACATACAGTATTACATTATTGCCTAATAAAGCAGAAGGTATTTTTGATAAATTAATGGCCATGTTAACTAATATAGAAAAGCCTCAAAATCCAAAACATAGGTAAATAATAGCAATGTGCTACATATTGTTTCAACAAATTAAACGTTAATATAGTTTGTAAAATTGTTAAATTTCAGACCAGATGTAGGAGATTTAATATATGGTCAAAAAATGAACGAAGATTGGGTTAGGGGATATATTGTATCTCAGCTACCATACCTAAGAATGGCTGTTATAGACGAAGCTATAATAGCGACAATTAATAACATTACTACATGCGATGAAATGTCTTTAGATGTTTGTGCATTTGGTGCACTATGTGAAGTAACTGATGCTGAGCATAAATTTGAAGTAAGATCTGTAATATTTAATATGCTGTTAAATATAATGTATATTGTTTCTTAATTTCTCGACTATAACTTCTAGGAAGGTGATCTACATGAGTTTCACGTAACAGGCCAAACACTTAATAAGGAGCAAGGCGAATATGAAATATTAATTCATACAAATGATAACGTAAAAGCTACTGTAAAGCCTTGGATTCCAACGCCTGAACAAATAGGAGTGCCATGTGCTGAAGTGAATAATGAAACTGAGGTATGATTTTTGGTTTTAATTTAGATAAAAATAGTTTTTATTTTACTATTATTTTATTTACTTTACTATTGCTTTCGGTCAAAGTATCATTTCTATATTAAAACCATGTTTTCAGGTAATCGTTACTGGTTATCGAAATCATATACATCTGTTTGTTTGTCCCATAAATAATGCAGGTGTGCAATACTATAACCGTGTTATGCAAACTGTTGCAAAATGCGCTGAACAATGTACGTAATATAGTTGATAACATTTAATAAGAATTAAACTAAGTTTGTATAAGATCGTGTGAAATAAAAATATCATTTTCTTTTTTTTTTTTCTTTTCTTAAAGCTCCATTTTTAAGGAAACCACCAGCTATTGGGGATATGGTAATAGCTGAGGCTGCTGACAAAAATTATTATCGTGCATTTGTTACTAGGGTAGAAGATGATAATATTACAATTTTATATCTTGATCTTGGTAGAAAAGAAGTTACAAATAAGAAGAAGCTTAAGATTTTACCTGATAATTTGAAGGAGGTGGGTTATAATTTAATATATGTATGATAATGTAGTTTAGAAGTATTTATATCTATTTAATTTATTAATCCGATTTTTAAAAAAGCTCCAATATTGTATGACAAAGGTCATACTAAGAGATGTTCCTAGAAATATTCCTCTGATAAAAGAAATAGATGAATATCTGGCTCACATAGTAGCAACTAAAGTTCCTCTGTTATGTACGTATGATGGTATACCTTCTATAGAAGGTGTATATCTGAAATTTTCTGATGGAGAAACCGTTAATAATATGATATGTCGATTTCTCAAACGTAAAAGAGCTGCTGAGTAAATAGAAAAATGAATCTCAGAATTAGTTCCTCCCGATAGCTGTATTAAAACAAAAATTATTAAGCGTGATCTGGAGTGTGGAATCTACAATGTGCAATTACCATTAGTTAAAGCCACATTAATT
This sequence comes from Bombus fervidus, assembly GCF_041682495.2. NCBI lineage: Eukaryota > Metazoa > Arthropoda > Insecta > Hymenoptera > Apidae > Bombus > Bombus fervidus. The sequence continues at coordinate 11,955,895 of NC_091525.1, read as the reverse complement.
GAAGAAGGTATAATATCAGCTCGAAAAAAAAAAAAAAAAAAAGAAAGAAACTGCCACTCATTATGCAAAAGAAGAACCACTTAGTTATAATGTTTGAAGCTAGAATTAAGATATTTTTAGTTAAAATAGTTAAAACATGATTTATTTCTTGAAAGTATTTTAATATTTTTAGAATACATTCCACACTTTGATATTATCGTATCTTTTGTTATTTAACAGTTCAAAAATTTGATATCTTAAATTAGAAATTGCTATGTGTCACCCAATTACTATGTAAGACCAGTACTTTTTGAACACTTTTTTATATTTTCTTTTGTCAACATTATGTTTTATTTCCGTGAATCTCTATATTCAACATACCTTTTGCGAGACCTGTATTTTGTGTACAATTTACAATAAATATGAAGTGAAAATAAAGAATTCGCCCAGTTTATTTAATTCTATACTGAAAGATAAATTTGTTGACTGTGGTAATTCTTTCACTAATAAAAGTTACAAAGCTTTTATAATTTTATAATAGGTATTTTCTGTGAGTTCAGTACATAATTTAATTGAAGTTATAGCTGATTTAACGATTTATCGTCCTAACCTATCTTACAAGCAGCTTCCTAAGCTGCTCGATGTGTTTGTTCAGATGACAAATCGTTGTAAGCAACTGTCCAATTTAAATAATACGAGGCTTCCAAGCAATAGGAATAATAAATGATGCATATTGAGATAAGACACCCTTAAGGGGTCTAGAACGTAAGTATACTAATGCCATGAAACGATGGCAATATCGTTGGTTTATACTGGTATCAGAGACTGGAGAATGTCATGTAACGTAACACTTCATCAGTTACAAGCTCGTTTATTATGGTAACCAAAGTATAATATTTATGTCAGCGTTTACGCATCAATACAGGTTATATATATAATAATTAATTATTATTAATAAGGCGTTCGTTATTAAAACGTAAATGTTTCCGTATAAGTAATACATTTATTCCATTCTGTAAAGAAAACATTTCTTTCGCTTTTATATTTATATCAATGTGGAAGTAAAAGGAAAAGGTCTGCAATTCCCTCGAAGAATAACTGTCAAGGACACGAAATTAGGTGAAGGTGCACAAGCGAGTGTTTTAATGTGTTTAGAGAACAGACTCGATCAGTTTCATTATTGCGTGGCCCTCGTGAAGATCATAACATTTACATGTTCACAATAATAAAAATTTAAATGAGTGTAATTAATAGAAAGTCACGGGAAAACTATGTCTGTCGCATCAATTTCGGAACATTTAACTGAAGTTGCAGGTGATAAGATTTATATGACGGAAAACAGTACGTCAATCGATACAGCCTTTACGGGGGAAATTTGTATAATATTGGAAAATATAAAAAAAACGAAAGCAATTGGTAAATCTTGCGGATTTCATTTAACAAGATCAAAGTGGGATCCTTATCCGTGGATAAGCCATATCGAAACCGGAAGTATTGCCGATCATGCTGGACTTAGGTAAGAATAAGAGAAACAACGAAATAATCTGTTTTACTTTGTCTGTTAAATTTTAGAGCTGGAGATTGTTTAATTAGTATCGACGGAAAGGATTTAATAGGATTAAAAGTAAAACAAATAGCGGCTTTAATCCATAATTATGAAGGATGTGATTTAAAATTATTTATTTGGAGATACATTAACGAAGGAGAAAATGAAACAGGAATAGCTGTGAAAGGACCACTGCCAGAAGTGGCCTGTAAACTTGCAAATGCAGTAGCTGGAGTGGTCTGTATACTCTGATATTAGATAGTTTCTTTATTATTAAAGAATTACTCTTAAATTTGTCTAGATACACTTTACATCATTTTAGAAAAATAATTATTAAATTCATTTAGACACGAGCTCTAGAATGTCCAGTTTGTCTGGAAAGCTCACTGCCTCCAGTTTCTCAATGTGTTCATGGTCATATCATTTGTGTTGGATGTAGATCAAAAACACATCGTTGCCCGATTTGTAGAGTTAGACTGGGTCAAGGAAGGTGTTTGCTGGCGGATAAACTTCATAAGTTATTTCAGGACATTTTTGACATAAAAGGCAATGTAAATAACAATGCAGAATGTTATACGCGAAATCTTCAAGATCGGCTTTTTGGTAAAAACAAGAGGAAAGAACTAAAACAAACAGCAAAGAAACATGATTTTACAAATGCGAAAACACGTCAATTATTATTAAGCAAATTATTTCGCGGTGGATTGGAGAAAGCTGCTTCAGCGGATAATTTAACAATAGTTTCCAGTGAAAAGCCAAATGCAAATACTGCACCTGTAAATTTAAATCCTGATGAACATGCAAGTTTGTATGATCGAACGAAATCTGCAAGTACTGGAGAATTGTCAAAAGAGACCATGAAAGATGTTGACAATCGTTTGCAAACTGATGCAACTGTTACCCTAATATCAAGTAGCAATAGTTTAATGTCCAATGTATCTCCCACACCAATTTGGGGAGGCTCTATAGATTCTATAACCTGCACCCAAATAATGTGTCCTCTTTCAAGGCAAACTGGATGTAAAAGTATTATTACTCCTGATACAGTATTGGAACATTTGAGCAGAATTCATGAACTACCACAAGTTCATTTTTATTCTATTTGTGCTAAACTTCCAGTACCTCTTCCATTTGGTTCAAAAGCTGTTTACATATTACACTGCGGTGAAGATCTCTTTTTCTTTCAGGTATATTTTTTAAGCTCAATACAGTTATTTATTTAGTATACAAAATAATGTTATCAATCATAAATATACAGCGTGAAGATGAAATTGTTTGGATCAGTAGTACCAGAGGGGGGAAAATACCATGGGAATGGACTCTATATGGTAAAGGGCAGAATGGTACTGAGATAAAAATGCGTAGAAGTGTTGCAAGTCTTATGAATCCCATGATATTAACATCCCAACACATTGCCCCCTTACCAAATGCTTTGTTATTGTACACATTGGACATTCAACTAATAGAATGTTATTCAAATGAACAGTTAGAGATATAGAATATACATAAAAGCTATTCAAAATTAAAAAGTACATTGTATTCTAATGTAAAAGGTATATAGTATCACAATATTATTAATATATATATATATATATAAGTAATATTACGATGCGTTACAGAATGAGCTATAAAAAAGCATAGTCATCTATTAAGATCAACATGCAGTAACAAATGGAATTATTAAAATATACATTATTAACTTTGTAAAATATATAAATAGATAGCACATTATAAAACCATGTTTCTTGTTTTTTCTTAAACATATATGTGAAAGACATAGCATTCACGCAAATATGCATTTAGGGAGTTTTACGCAATATATCATCCATGTACGGTTTAAAAAAATCAAGTTGACCAGTTTTTATTGCTTGACCCGCCATGATGTCATATGCATACTTTAATACAGCCAAATAGTTTTCTTTCCCAACAATATTTAATTGAACATTGAAGACATGTGTATCACAGGAAGGCATCATTTTTTTTCCAACTGGTATACAAAGTTTTCTTTTTTTTATATCAGGTTGTACATCTGTTATTTCAGCTTCTTCTTTCTTCTTATCTCTTTTGGGACAACTACAAACTCTAACAGGAAGTCTTTGTCGACCCAAAATTCTTCTATTACAATTTTCCAAAGTAAAAATTAGTTCTGTTGGTCTGCGATTCATTCCAGATGGACAACTGTTTTTACATAAAAATTTGAAGCACACTGGAACATATTGAGAACCAGGTTGTGGTCTATTAAGGGGTACCACTATAGACAGATGTTCACTTCTTTCTTCATACATGGTAAGATGGTGTGTACAACGAACAACATGTTTGATCACTCTGGGGGCTACATCTCTATTACTTGGATTATTTGGTGCCATGTGATTATGACATCTTCTAACTGGATCACTAGCGTACTGATCTAAACTAAAAACCATGGCAGTACGTAACAGAAGACCATCTTCAGGTGGTTCCCACTTAAAACGTAATGGCAGTGTTTCTTCCATGTTGATAAATACTTTTTTTAATATTTGTGAATACTATATAAAATGAATAAACTTAAATTACATATTTGAGACATTATTGTATGTAATTAATAACAGTTTAATTATATACTTACTACCCAATTCTTACTGGAATCCAGATTACCCAGTGAAACCTGAAAATTATAACGACCAGGAAACTCTTCTTTTATTGGAATGGCAGGATCAAGTTCTTGAAAATACTCTTCATCTTGTTCTTCTTCTTCATCTTTCATTTGCTTTTTAGATTCCAAATATTGTTGTGGCAAATCGTAGTTCTCCTCCATTTCTTCTGTTATACTTTGCATCCAAGATCCACTAAATCCACTAAATAAAGCAACATAACATGTAATATATTAATACAAGCGAAAACTAAAATATCGGTATGCATGAGAACGTAATATAATAATTATATATCAACACTTCTTACATATCCTTTACTAGTGCCTTATATTCTTCTTCACCTAATATATCAGACTCTTGTGAGTCTGAAAACCCATTTGCAGTAGTCATATTCCATCAAATATTTGCTAGATTTGTCACAACAAACCCACATATAAATATAAATCACGTTGCGGTGAAAGAGACGCCATTTGTATTCGCGGGAAAATCATTCGTTGAAATAATGGTCGATTTTCAATTTTTTAAAAAATCGCACCATCTTTTGGAGCCCAAGTAATAATGTATTTTATATCTGAAGGGCTTCCAGGGCAAAGAAATAAACTCATTAACTCGTTAACTCATCTCAAAATCAGTTATACTTATAATATGACTTTTCATGAAATAGTAGTATTGTATAACCGGCGCTTCTTAATGTATAGTTTTTATACATGTTCATTTAACTTTTACCTTATTAATAAAAATCTATCTAGATTTAATTCTAACGAAGTTTCTAAATTTTGTCGACTAATTAAAAAGTATTAAGCTATAATCGAAGATGCTTACATGCGGATACTTCATTCGAAATCATATAATTACCATACATCGGTAACAGACAACGTTGATTTATTAGATAGCCACGTTAGCCTCTTCTGATCGTATAGAACTACGAGTAAGATGGGTCAGTGGTCCATGTTAAAATTACATTGTTTTTAAAAGTGTAAATCTGAAATTAATAAATATGTGTTGTTCTCATCGACTGTTGAATTTGTTTTAATTATAGTTTTGTCAAATGTTTAATAGAAAATTTTGAAATAATAAAATAAAGATGAAATGTATTAAACAAAAATGGTACATAACCTAACGTTTTGATTTACAGGTAAACCTCGTGGTCTTCGTACTGCGCGTAAGCATGTAAACCACAGACGCGATCAGCGATGGAATGATAAAGACTACAAAAAAGCTCACTTGGGAACGCGGTGGAAAGCCAATCCATTCGGTGGTGCTTCTCATGCTAAGGGTATTGTTTTAGAAAAAGTGTATGTATATTTATATTATTAGTCTCTTATTATATCATATTTATATTAATCTCTTCAAATTGGAATAAATTTCTATATGAAATTTTAATTGAACGATTGTATGTTTTCAGTGGTGTAGAAGCCAAACAACCAAATTCTGCTATTCGTAAATGCGTACGAGTGCAACTTATCAAAAATGGGAAGAAAATTACTGCTTTTGTACCTAGGGATGGTTGTTTAAACAATATTGAGGAGAATGACGAAGTTTTGGTAGCAGGTTTTGGTCGTAAAGGTCATGCCGTGGGTGATATTCCAGGAGTTCGATTCAAAGTAGTGAAAGTTGCTAATGTTTCATTACTTGCACTTTATAAAGAAAAGAAAGAACGACCTAGATCATAAAATCATTGTCATGTATTTCTAACAAATCTGTAAAAGATTTCTAAATCAATTAATATCTTAATAATTAGCCGTTTTAATTAATTACTAATTTACCCGTACCTGTAGAAGCTTTTACTTTTACAAAAATACAAAAATACAAACGCAAAGACCGACATTTTAAGAAAATAGTTAAAAGAAAATTAGTATTACAAATCAATAAGTATGGAAATATGCATTCTTAACTTCTACAATATATGTAATAATAATATTTTTAATAATTTCACTCAATGAAGTATTTAACTTTCCTATTGTGGTACATTGGCATTCAATATTTCCCATTTTGCTTGTAGGAACTGAACATCAAATAATTTTTATTTACATAAATTAATATTAATTGTATTAAATATAAGCAAGTGTATAAAAATATACAAAATCTGCCTTAATGATGAAAAGTTTGAATTTATATTATTAATATCAGCTTTCCTGAAGTATAATGTATTCTTGATACTTTTTGCATTAAATGTGACCATGAATCAATGAATTAATGCGCGCGCTTCCATACAATTTCTTTTCTCTTCATTAAGTAACAAATCTCAATCATTTTCATTAGTTGGTACAATCAGTAAAGGAATGATTCTATATGACAAATGAACTGAAAAAGTAAAATATAGCTTTCTCATTTCTGGTTCATTTTCAGAAATATACTTTCTTATAAGGAACCATTCTTTTTGTAGTTGTAGAATTAATTATAGGCAACTTTATATACATTTTTTAATGACATTATTTTTGAAACCTGCTTGCGTGATCTTTAAGAGATTCTGAGGATTTTGATGGGGTTGCAGCCTGTGGAGTGCTGAGGCACCCTGCTTGTGTTTTAACTTCAAAAAATTCGAAAAACTAATTCAACGTTTAATTGAAGAATCACACGTCAAGAAAAATTAACTCAAACAATAACTCATATTTAAAATTGAATTATAATAGATTAAGTACATTAAAAAATGTTTTGCCCTTTAATGAAATTTATTTAGACTCTGAGCTCAGCGTGACAGTTCTAATGATACTACGATTCAACGATTCTAACTTTTTAGGTCGCAGAGCAGTCTATCTCTCTGCTCGGATTTTACATGACAATCTATGATTTATTTATTATCCAATAACACAAATAGTTATTAATTAATGCCAGTAAACGTTAATTTAATTGAAGTTTATAGTATTAAAAACGTGCGATTTATATTTTCGAAATGTATGTCTTATGTAACGAAAGTAAACACGAAATTTTAGAGTGATCACAGTTATTATTCATTAACAATTCTAACGTTTAATGGATAAATTTGTTAAATAAACTTTGTTCATTGCCTCGGCCACGCTGCTGTATAGTTAAATTCGCCGCGGTAGCTTTTACCCTATTGTAGTACAAGATATTTACGCTAGAGTGAGCCACAGGCTTATACTGGTTCACAATGTTCATATATTGGTAACACATGTTGTCCCTTTTTCAGATTCACAAGTAGATGATAATTTCCGATCCTTTAGATCATAGATGCTCATTTAGATCCTTTCGTAAATTTTCAAAATAGGTATGGAATAATTTAACTTTGGTTTAACATTACACATGGGTATACTTGAATCTACATTGATATGATATATACATTTAATATATCATGAATAGCTCAATGTCCATCTACAATTTGTATGCTGTATGGATATACATATGTCATGTTACTTTATGGCGGGAACATGGCGGGAATAACATGTGGCGCACCACGGCAATGTACGTCAAATGTACGAAACAAACGACTCCAATATGGCGAATGTGAGGGACAGTGATACGTCGTTGTGGCTTCATAACAAGCTTGGAACGTCAAATGATAGCTGGACTGGAAGTTCAATTTGTTCACAACTCAACGCAGAAGTACTGCGGAACATTAAAGACTGTTTTCCAGATCTTCAAACGCAAGTTAAACTTAAATTACTTCTTTCATTTTTCCACATTCCAAGACGGAATGTCGAGGAGGTAAGGCACAGTTTGTTTGTTACAAATATTTAAGGCGCGAAAAAGTGCAGCAATTTGTTCTTAAAATACGCGTCAAAATATTTATAACGATGGCTTCAATACGTTGAATATTGAATAATCTATAAAATAAATTTATGAATTTTAATTATTTATACTTCAAAAAAATATGTAATGTATTCCTTCATTTTTAGTGTAATTGATATTTGATATTTGATATTTTAAGCTTAATTTCTATGTATAAATATAAATATATGTAAATAAATAAATAAATAAATAAACGTATATATATATATATATGTACGTTTGTAATTTATAATTTTATTGAATTATGCAGTGGCGTGTTGAATTGGAAGAAATCATTGAAGTGGCGTCATTGGACAGCGAATTGTGGGTATCAATGTTATCCGAAGCGATGAAGACATTTCCATCAACAGGTTCTTTGAACACAGATATTACTGATTTAGATGAACATAGGCCTATTTTTGGAGAATTAGTTAATGATCTTCGGAAACTTTTGAAAAAACAAAATGATCCAGCAATGCTTCCATTGGAATGTCATTATCTTAATAAGACTGCTCTTACTTCTGTGGTTGGTCAACAGCCTACCCCAGTCAAGCATTTTACTCTAAAAAGGAAACCAAAAAGTGCTGCATTAAGAGCAGAGTTGCTTCAAAAGAGTACAGATGCTGCGAGTAATTTGAAAAAAAGTACTGCTCCTACAGTGCCTGTGAGGAGCAGAGGAATGCCTAGAAAAATGACTGACACAAGTAAGCTTACATATGTAGTTCTAGTTAGGATTATCTTGAAAAAACAAAAAGAATATGGAAATATAAAATAATACATTATTTGCAGCGCCTCTGAAAGGTATTCCTAGTAGAGTTCCTCCAAGTGGTTTTCGCTCTCCCTCACTTACGAGCTCTTCAATGTCTAATAGGACACCTCTCAGTAATAGGATGCGCAAAGATGGTGGCATTAAGTTATTAGATATTAACGAACAGCCACTTGGCTATGCTCAAGCAAAAAAACGAAAGAGGATGATGGAATTAGAAGAACAGCAGAAGAAAGTTGCAGAAGCTCAAGCAGTGGCAGCTGTCGCAGCATCAACAGCTACGGCTACAACAGAAACATCGACGACGCCAGAGTATGCTCAGGGTTTAACTTCGATTAATCCACCTGCTACTCCAATCACTCCTGTAGCATCTATACAATCTTATACGACATCTACTCCTTCAAGTGGAGCACCGGCAGTAACAACGCCGCAAACTCGTATGTTTTTGTATATAGTTACATATGATGAACAGAAAATAATTAATTTCTTTCTTTAATATAGCTACAACACCAAGTACACCTTCAACTCCAAGTACAGTTGTACCTGTTGCGACACCGACAGTTATTACACCAGTGGAAAGTACACCTGTCGGAGTACAAACGGTTAGACCAGCTCAGACAGTTACACAAATTCGTATACAAACCACTGCACAACCTGCCAATGCAGCAGCAAACACAAGAAAAGGCTTGTCTCTCACGGTACGTAGAAATATTTACAATATAGGATTCATACTTTCATAAGAACGTTAATTTATTTTGTGTATTTGTAGCGAGAACAAATGTTGGAGGCACAAGAAATGTTTAGAACAGCTAACAAAGTAACCCGACCAGAAAAAGCTCTTATTCTAGGTTTTATGGCTGGCTCAAGGGGTATGCGCCTGTTTGTTAACATCTCAAATATCTTTTAATATAAATACTCTTATCTATCATCTTTTATTGCTTAGATAATCCTTGTCCGAAATTGGGTAATATAGTCACAGTAATGCTCTCGGAAAATATAGAAGAAGTGACGCAACCGGATGGTACAAGTGTACCTATGTTAGTCGAGACACATTTTCAAATGAATTACACGAATGGTGAATGGAAAAGGATAAAAAAAAATCGACGAATCGTTACAGAAGAAACAACGTCCGCTACAACCCCTGCTTCCAATGCAACCGCAACGGCTTCCAATTAAACTTAAATTAAAGAGATCTTTTTCGGATCGCGATTATATAAATCAATGACATTGCCGTTGTTTGGATGACTGTTTTTAAAGAAGCTCTGTTGTATAGATAGCTAAAGAATTTGAGTGCAGAAAGCAAGATGTGGCCTCTGTAAGCAGACCTGTATATCATGTTTTAGTAGTAAGGCTTCAAAGTGCGGTGTATATTTTAAAGTTATAAGAGAAGAACTTGTGTTACTTCAAAAAGATAATATGTAATAATCAAGAAATACATCGTTTCCATTTTTCAAAATAGAGGATGAGTCAAATGGCGAATGCATTTTTTATTGGACACAACGTATATAACGTATGAACGTAATTTTCAACAGATTTCAAACCCTATCTGAAATAAAAATCTCTATTTTTAACGCGCATCTGGTTTCACCAACAATGAACAAATTATTAGGAATCATCGGTTAATTATAAAGTTAAATATTATTTATCAACGGACAGTGTGATATTTTCCATTGTAGGAGAAACCAAACGTTATTAATTTATATGCTACGATTATCGTTTATATATATATATATATATATATATGTAAAATATATATATAAAATATACATATAAAATATATGTTTCCCCACTGAATAAGAATGAACATAAAACTTATAATATTGTTATTTGAATAAAATATGGTTATATTGATAAATATTTAATTTTATTAACAGTTATACCTTATCAATCAATCGAGTACGATCGATTATATTGTTCGAGAATAATTCAAGTATCGAGTTGGATATCGAAGTATTGGCGATTCCAAAAATCAGTTTAACATTTTACTGTAAGGAGGGGTATCCTGATTTCTGAAGAGAATATTTCGTAAGAGATTAAACAATTATTTTTATAATAATTTGCACGTGAATAAATCTGTATGTGACTGAAATAGATACAGTGATCTTTCGTAATTATTTTTTATTAAAATGCGCTGTTCACAAGAAAAGTGAGTTATATAACCTCTTTAAGAACTACAAACTATCAAATCTTCGGAGAGTAAGCTTCGAATAAGTATTATTTTGTGAAGTAGTCTCGTGTTCGTTTAAATACTTCTCCATCCACGTAACCGGTAATTTATATATTAATAATGCTTCGATTGTTAGCATCTTTACATTCCCAAACATGTAAAGCGGTAAGTCGATTAACTTGATAGAGATATCAATCATTTAATTTATTTAAGTTCTGAAGTTTATTTTAATATATAACGTAATATATATATATTTACAGATATTTCTTACAACATCAAATTTGATGTTTAAAACTCGACAGCCGACGTTAGTGCAATACGCTCGAAGTTTTTGCGTTAGTAGCAATCTTTTTTCCTGTCAGCTTCAGATTCAGAAACCTGCACCTGAGTTTTCTGGAACTGCCGTGGTTGATGGTGATTTCAAGGAAATCAGCCTGAGTGATTACAAGGGAAAATATGTTGTTCTTTTCTTTTATCCTTTAGACTTGTAAGTTTTAACGATAGAGAACGACCAGAGAAAACCAAATATTTTCTCTAAAATAAATACAAGATTTTATTTTTAGCACATTTGTGTGTCCCACTGAGTTGATAGCATTCAGTGAGAAAATTTCACAGTTTAAAGCTCTGAATACGCAAGTGATTGGAGTTTCTACAGACTCGCATTTTAGTCATTTAGCATGGACTAATACGCCAAGAAAACAAGGAGGCCTGGGTGGCAACTTGGGTTATCCTCTTCTAAGTGATTTTAACAAGGAAATATCGGCTAAATATAATGTCCTTCTCCCAGATTCTGGAGTTGCTTTAAGAGGCCTTTTCATCATAGATAAAGAAGGAATATTGAGGCAGCTTAGCGTAAACGATTTACCAGTGGGCAGAAGCGTAGATGAAACATTGAGGCTCATCAAGGCATTTCAGTTTGTTGAAAAACATGGAGAAGTCTGTCCTGCCAACTGGCAGCCAGATTCTAAAACTATTAAACCAAACCCAAAAGATAGTAAACAATACTTTGAATCAGTTAATTGAACATCGTGAACAGACCGTTTTCATAAACGTATAACGTATAATGTATTGTAATATGGATTAATAAAAATAAAATATTAACATATACTCGCAAATATCGCGAAGACGGGATAATATGCGTCTTATAACCTTACATAATTTTTAAAAATTATTCTTTATTTTAATTTCTTTCTTTTTTTTTCAAGCTGTGAGAAATACGAACGATAATATGCGCGTTTATGTAATCGGCCTTCTCTTAGACGGAACTTTTTCAGCTACAAGATGGAGGGTATGTACATTCAGACTTTTGAATCAGAAGCAAAGGCCATGAGGGGACTGCTTGCGATGCTTGAATTGAAAGTAAGAAGGGGGAGAAAAAGGTGCGTGAACAGTCTCGTACATACGCGCGTAATACAAAGGATTCAAGGGTCGAATCTGGAGTGTCAGTATAGAAGTAGAACAGCAATCTTGTATTGGTCAGTTTTATTCTTTATGGCGATGAAAGTAATGACGATAGGACAAATCTCTGAAAGTCTCTTTCGGATTAGCTTCTCTTCTTCGTCTTTCCGCAGTGTAAATTTGTGTAAGAAAGGAGTAACGATGGAAAAGTATAAGAGAGATTATTATCATTACAGCTTAAATGATTACGGGATAATTTCATTTAGAAATCGCTTAATATCCTCTACTAATATAGAAATATTTATTTTATCGAATCGATGTATTTTTTTTCTGCAATCAATAGGAAGTTTTACATTTAGATTGATATTGATCGTTATCAAAGAGGTCTGAGTGACGGAAAGGAGGTAGATCTAGGGAATTGGCGGGACCGCATTAGTGATGAATTTAAGAGAGAGCTTATTATTTCATAAAGAAGATACCGACGCCGGTAACGCCTCTGAGAGAAGGGATAAAGTAACCAAAGAAGAGGGGTTGGAAGACGAACGATGTATAAGATAGACCGGGAAGCAGGGAAAAACTGAAAAGCGACGCCAGAGATAAACGGCTCATCCTTTCTCGCCCTACAAAATCCAATCCTGCCTTTTGCGAACTGAAATCTCAAGATTAAACATATTCCGTCTCCTCGAGTCCTGTCGAGTCGTCGCGCATCGATAACGGATATTGCTCACGTTCATCGAACAAAATCTATTCGATATCTATCAAATCATTAAAATATTGAAATATTTATTTTCTTCATTTGCAAAAAAAGAAAAAAAAAACAAAAAACAATTTTTTATCTTTCATTCGGAAACGTAAATATGCCTTGATCACAGAAACGCTGAAAATTAAGGAAATTTCGTTTTTTCGCGTTCAAGCGTACCATTGCTACAACGTGCTTCATGTCGCAATAAGTTTTTTTTTTTTTTTTTTTTTTTTTTGTAGAGAAAAGTAGAAATACCGATGGACAAAGAGGTCAGACAAACGTTGAATAACCGACTGAAATCGTGGCACGCACGCTCGAAAGTACCAGAAAGGAACTTATGAATTCAATCGTTGCCACGATAGCAAAATAGATTTTTTCGTCGACTCGCGCCTTCGTCTCTTAGAAAGTTCGCGAAATCGAATTACATTCTGTTCTCTTTCTTTCCTTCATTTTACTTCTCCGTGATTGTATTCTTCGTAACGATTATCGAAGCACATTTTTACGCTCGCCAATTCCGTCTTAATGTCTGTCCGATTAAGAGTGAACGTGGATTATGTCGTCGGCAGGCGAACGCGGATTTTCCTCCTCTAATCGACTTTCTAGTCGCCTATCGTCGTCGGTTTGTTCCGCCCCCGCGATTGTTGGGGCTGCGACCATACGGCTTCTTGTTCTAATTGCTCCTTTTGTTGCCCGTAACGAACGCTTAACCGACCTTAACATTTATCCTTAACGTCGCTGTTCACTCTCGTCTGGTTGTTAAACTTTCATACCGAACTTGATCCATTAATTTCGAAATATAAAACGGATGGTGTTTAGACACTTTAGATTAATGCATTAATTTCAAGATGAAAATGTAGACGGAATTTAGGATAGATTCGTTAGAAATATTACGTTATTCCACGTATAACTAACGCGATTTTTTTGGGAGTTGAATTTAAAACGATGAGAACTGTTGCTATGAAGGTTTTATAATGTTGGAATAGAAAGATTAATAAAAAGAAATAAACAATTGATCAAACACAGGTAATCTTTTATTCTCATCTAATATATGAAAAAAAAAAAAAATCGTACTACTTATGGGGTGGTGACCTGATATAATTATAAAAGAAGATACTAGATCATTTTCGCGATAAAAATTACGACAGAAATCATGCTGAAAGTAAATCTCAAACGCTTCAGCGCTCTGCTCGTAATCTCCGTAAATTCATCGGTGCCAAAGATCTCACGCTACATTCTGTCACGCGGATAACAATAAGCGGCAAATCGTTTAACTTTGTTAGCATCGTCTTCATCGCGATTATAGTCTATAGTCGTGGCGTTGGTTGTACGCGCGTGGACAAGAAGTAAAAGTAGAAGAAGGAAGAAAGCGAGTCGACTGGCGAACCGGCCGGTTGTTGTCGAGCGGAGCCGATCGAAGCGAGCGAACGCGCGCGTCAAAGAGCATCCTCTATCGTTTTCTCGTGAAATAGAACTCGCTGGTCGTTTGAGTCTCCCTTTCTCGTCCTTCCCCTCGCTCTCCTGTCAGCCACTCGTTTTTTCCCTGCCAGGGATAGGAGCCGTCTAATAACCTCCCGGCTGAGGAGAGTACCGAGAAGCGAAAAAGGAACATTTTCTTAAAGGAGCATTCAGAGCGCGGCTTGATAGGTGGATATTATAGTAGCTGGTGGTAACCCTCGCTGCCTAGGCCCGGTCGGTGGCGAGGAAGCAAGGCAAGGAGGGAAAACGTGGCACGGCCACCAAAACGAGACACAGAGAGCAAGATAGAGAGAAATGGAGCGGCGGGGTTGTACCTAGTGGAGGCAGGGGAATGCATCCATCCATATCCATCCCGGGGTGGCTACTGGGGCTTTGATTACTTGTTTTAATCTTCCGACTGCCGACTGGGCGAGCATCTGTCACTCAAAATCCGTAATTGCACCCGCTACCGCGGCGGTGTGCTCTTCCACCCCCCCCCCCCACCAGCCGTTGATTCGTGGCAGAAAGCCCGCCCATGTAGCTTTCGAAAGGGGCTGGCTTTTTGCTTTGAACACACTGCCATTACTTTCTTATTGCTCGTTTAGCACTTTCACACTGGCTTTCCGGTTACGAGGCGCATTCGGAGGTGATCGGCTAATCGGATTACCCTGCTGCAGCCGCTCCACGAATTCCTCCTCCTTGACTGCTATCCACGTTCGACTGCATCGGTGTTCTCATCTCTCTTCAGATGGATCGTCACCGTTCCAAATGGGACACGTTGGCAACGTTTCACGGTTAGATTCTCTCCGTTGCACGAAATCGCCAAGAGACTTTGAAAGAGACCCTGGTCTATTGAGAAGCTTCGATCTAGAAGCATTAGGGAAAGAATCGACCACGCTAGACTCACGTTAATCTGGCAGTTAGCATTTGCATCGATTTATCCGATTCTCGGTCTTGTCTGGTCTTCACCGATTAAGTAGTTCGTTTCGTTTCCCTCGTAAACGTCGTATTCGAGTCTTTTCCTATACCTTTCGAGTAACTCGAAATGTATAGAAAGGCGATCATGTTATATACGTTGCTGTTTAATACGTTGTGTAAATTTACCTTAGGACGGCTGAACTTATGCAAATGAACTATCTCTTTCTTGAGAATCGAGTGTCGTTCGTGTATTTATGCAGTCCAACTAAAGAAACGAATAAAACCTCAGTTGGATCAATTCGGTTTCCGACAGGTTCGTCTAGTGGTTACCGGAGGAAGGGGAAGAGAGAGAGAGAGAGAGAAAGGTCAGACAAACAAAAAAGAGGGAAATGGCGGAGAAGAAAGAAAAGCGGCAAATATTAAACGAACGACTCCCTTATGTAGGCAAGCTGTGTTCGACAAGGTACCACTGGCAGTCCACTCTATCCACTTACCGCACGAATGGACGAGGTGGTCATCAGATCGATGAAAAGAGATTCGCGACACGCCACCGGTACATCGTTGCACGCTAAAACTGGCCTGGTATCGCGTTGGCTTACAACGAAGCCAATCCCGGCCCCCTCTGGCTCGATAGGGGGTCGAAACTATAGCGCCGGCAGCGTGATCTAATTGTACCCACTCAAACCGGATCAAAACAATGCGGCACGCGGGCTCGCGCCTTGCATTTAACTAAATGTGTCTTTTGTCATGGCCATTGCCCACCCACCGTGTTCCTGAATTAGACGACAAAGATCGGTTTCTCGTTGTTTACGTTGCCTGGCCATTGTATCAGGGTTAATTCTCCGCGCTCGTCAAAGCCCGTTTAATGGCGCATTTAATTACAACTTACCCATCGATCTTTCGATCTCTTGATTTCTTCTTCCTATTCGAGGAGGTGCTTTCGTAGCGATGGAATCTTCCATTTGATTTTTCGAGAAATCGAGGATAGATAGGAAGGTATCGAGCTTTTATCATTATCTGTTAATACGAGTAATGTAAGCAAACTTTGCGTAACGTATCTTTGTTGTTTTAATTTTTAATAATTAGTTTACGCGTGTCATGAGACGAAAAAGGATGGAAATCGCTGGTTTATCTTACAGGCAGATACTTCAATTCCAGCATTAATCGTCGATCCAAGAGAAATTCAAAAGAGATTCTAATTCTTTGGTCCGCGGCAGCGAGTACCAGCCCCTGACGCGCATTATTTCCGTCCAGACAGGACGTAATCGTTCCTCCGACCGATTTAATCTGGCCGATTCCACCCCATAGCAGGCAGGCGCAATCTCCGCGATCGCGTGAGCAAGAAAAGAAGAAGCTCGTAAAAGCGCTTCGCCGGGATTTCTGCTCTCTAATTGTCGGAGTCATTCGTTCCTTTCACGAACAACGGAACAGATGCACCGACTTTGTATTCGGGAGGCTGCGTCCGGGGAACCAGGGGGGTCCTGTGTCTCTTGGGGTTATTTTCAGTCGATTATCCGGCCGAGCGTGGGGTCAACGCCGTGATAGTTTCGCCTGACAAGTAAAAGAGTACACGAGGACGACTCTATTAGTAGGTTGGAATAGAATCACGGGGGGGCGGGGAGAATAATCGGGCGGACGACTTAATTTTTCGTCTTTGCCCGCATCGATCAACCTTCGCGAATCATCCACGCGTCGCCCTAGAATCGACTCGATCCGATTGTTTCGCTGGTGCTTCGTCGACCAATCGCCGACACGCGACGATTCTTTTGTACTCGCGAGAAAGCGGCTTTGGTGGAACAATCGGTTGGTTTTAGGGGTGGAACAACTAATAAAATGAAATTGTCCGACATACAAAGACACGAGCCGAACGAAGAATTTCGTTTATTTTGTCTTTGAGATAGGATCGAGAGTAGAGCAGAGGACATTAAATTATTCGATCAATTTATTTAATACTATCTAAACATTTGGCTTCTCTTTGCCAAATGTACGGATGCTAAATTCATCGTTAAAGTTCCATTCATTCATATTTCCGAGATACACATATCTATCGATAAATCGGAGAAAAGTTTATGCGTTAAAAGTTTGAACGAAGTAAACTACGAAGCGAAACGTATCGAGAATAAACCATCGTATTTTTAAGCGGCGGCACATACTTGTGACTCTCCTTTTTCTATAACTTTAATTATTATCTTGCACGGCTCGTTGTTCTCGGCCGTGTTCCGCGGTGAAAAGCGTCGGGAAAGAGATCGCATGCAGCAAGTAAATGGATGGATGAACCGGGGCGAAAAAGGGTGCCTTTGAGCCGAAGCGAGTCCGTTGCTGCCAGATTAATTAACGAAGCGCTCGCCCGGGGTCCGGAAAAGGATCAACAACTCCGATACCGGGATACCCGGAGCTAATAGACAGGTGGCCCTATCTGCTTAACCATCGTTTCGCCTGGATCGATCGTTCGATGCTGTGGTAATCGCGAATCAATCGTCTCCGACCCTCCGAGTCGCGGTTTTCTCTATCGACGGATAAGTATCTGTCTTTTGAACTGTTTTATAAAATATGAAAACCGTGCAAAGTTATTTTTAATGTTTTAGATTGTCACGCAAGTCAATTATATTACAATCTCCTAATGTAAGATCAGAGTAAATGGAAAAATTCGTAGAAAATAAATTTAGAAAGTTCGTTGAAACGATGTTCTCGATTAGTTTCGTGTGCGTTTGTTCAATTTCCGAAGTCTTGAATCTGTTTGAAACAAAACAAGATCGTAACAAGCGTCGTACAATTCCTTGAATTTATTTGCTTTTGATTCGCATCGTAACATAGAAACGATCATCCTTTTCAACTGTTGTAGAAACACGTTGCTTTTCCGCAATTTATCGCCAATCCATCGGCAATTTCTAAAACGCTTATTCTGCATTGTAAATTCGCATACAGGGAATTGAACAATGTAATTTGACGAAGATAGAGAGAGAGAGAGAGAGAGAGAGAGAGAGAGGCGGGGGCGAATTAAGAGATATTTTCACTCGTCTATATATCAGAATATCAGGCGTAACTGAAACTTCGATAGCTTTGCTTGTACAATATTAATTACACGCTCGTTCTCGGTTTCGTATTATTTCCTTTCTCGTCGCGTTTCGACGCGCCAATCGCTCGACTAATTGCTCAACCCGTGGCAATCGCAATTACCATTCGTCCTCTCTATCTGGATGGCAACTTTCATTTAACATGAAAGTCGTCGTCGTTGCGGCGCGCGCGACGATCGATCAATGAAAAATTCATCGAACGGAATAAATGATCGGCTCGACCATTATCAATCGTTCTAATGCTCGTCCCTGTTTTCGTTTTTTTTTTTTTTTTTCATCGGAAAGAAACGTATGAATAAAAAAAAAAAAAAAAAAGGAAGAGGAACAAGAACAAAAATAGGATCGAAGCGTTGAAAATTGAAGATAAACTCGAGGTAATTAACTAGGGGAATGAAATTGAACGAATTCTTAAAACCGAGTATATACGATAGGATTTTTATTTGCCGTGTTGAATCGGGGGCTCGTGTCAAAGGTTCGTCCATCTAAGTAATTACCGGAGCTTAGGAGCGTCACAGTTGGGTTCAACGATGTCGATTAAATGCGAGATAAGATACAACTGCTCCACCTTTGCACGGTTCGTGCGTCCCAGAGTAGTCTATTCCTTTTCACAATGCTCCCTTAATCGGACGGTACGTTTACTTGAAATGCTATAAAATTATCTCTCGACGATTATCGTTTATATCTCTAACACCGAAACTAAACTATAAACGACCACCACCGAAGAAATCAAAGTGAGAAATATACGAGAACGTACGCATGCAAGATGTAAAGCGAGCTTTTATTCCTATATGCGTTAGAAAAGGATCGTTCCAGTGCCTGAAAATGCATCGTTTATCGAATCGATCGTTTCGATCAGTTTGCTAGCGTATAGGTAGCGTTCAAAGTGAGAAATTACAAATTTCCGACAACGAACTAAATTTTCTTGAAATAGAAAGATTTCATTTCACCTGGCAAGTCTACAAATTTGTAGATCCTCGCGAACGATCCTCCACGCGATTTAATTAACCGAATATGAATAAAACAAAGCGGCGATATTTAGCGCTATCGGGTGAAACCGCAAGTATGCCGATTGAAATTTCGTCAAAAGGGTTGATTACTGCCGCTTTCGGTATTAGTGTCTGGCCGCCGGTTTATCGTGAATGGTAATACGATCACGAGGCATTGTACATGTTCAACATATGCGGCCTGGTACAGGCTCGCGCTCATCGTGCACGCCGTCGTGTGTATGCAAGCGAAAAACCGGTGAACGGAGAGCGATGCACTTTTCGGAGAAAGGAAGAGAAAGCGAGCCGCGTGTTATTTCGAACAATGGTCTCGGCCGATTTAACCTCGGTCTCGCGACGACACGCCCGAGGAACACGTCGTAGCCAGTAAACATTTGCGCTGCAATTGGTCCGAAACTGTATTATGCGAGCAGCGTTTTAAAATATGCCAATTTGTAAGGAGAAACGGTACTTGGGAAATGGGGAAAATCGTTGTTTCGTGTAAAATGCTAGATGAATTCTACCATTTGAACGATCGTAGACGATTCGAAGAGCGGAGAATCTGCAGATTTATAAATTCGAACGCTGCGAGATTCGAAGGTGTCAAAAATTTGACGATTCCACAACTTGTAAAACCATTCGGGTAGGACAAATGGAGTAAGTAGAAGCGGCAAGTAATAGAATCGCGGTTGGTCGCGGAGTAGAAAGTCTGAGTGATACTACTGGTCCGGGCCCTCGGTCACACAGAAGAGAGCCGCTCTGACACGACGACAAAGCGTATAAAGAGGGACGATGACAGACAGCTCGGGCAACAGAGCAAAGAGAGGGAGTCAATGGGTATAAGCACTAAGCACGTAACTATGAAAGAAGCAGGGGGTTGCGAATCGTCGCTAGATTAAAAAGAGGCTCCCTTTTTCGCTTGCTCTTTTATGCCTGTGCGCCGCGCCCCACACGCATCATGTGCCTCCCATGTTCATACGTGTATCTGTGCATTATGCGTGCTGGCGCACACATATCCACGCGAATCCGTACACGCAACGAACGTCTTCTCATGCATGCGTGTACAACAAACGTGTACGAGTATACACACGACCACGCGTTCGATATCTCGCGACCGTCCGCTGTAAAAAGCAATTCGATCTGGCAGCGCGGTCTATAAGCTAAGCCCCCCTTTCACCCCTCTCGTCTCTTTTGGTGGCAGTCTCGCGAACGCGTCAATCTTCCTGCGGGATTCGACTTTCGGTGTCTGCGTTCTGGAATGAAAATCGACCGATTTCGTTGGTTACTATCTCGTCAGCGATACACAGTATTCCGTTCAAAATTAAACGTCGCTTCCAACCAACGCTCGTTTAAACTTGCAAAGCACGCGCGTAGATCTGCAGTTATCCTATGTACAAATCTATCCCGATACAGAATGTTCGATACGATCGGAACCTTAGAATCAACTTTTCGCCATTACGTCTCTCCTCAAGTTTCTCTATTTTTGTATAATCCGCGTCACCCTCTACCAAATCATCAAACAAAGAACTTGTTTCGTTGCTTTGTGACTAAACGAGGTTCCAATTGGAGTGACGCGCGAAGGGTGTGGCCGCTGTAACCATTCCATGCTGGAAGGTCTCGATAGATTTTCCAAAAAATTATTCCATTAGAGTAATTGTCGAGCTGCTGCGGAGGCAGGTAATAATAGTCACGGAAGGATCGCGTCCGCGATAATGGCCGCTATAAATTGGCCGTGTTGCTCGTACGGCGAAGCAGAAAGCGCGGGGCGCAAGGAAAGAGACGCAGGATTCAGGCGTCATCTGCGCGGCCTGCCCCTTTTTTTTCCCTGTTTTTCTATCCAACGCAGCTGTTGCGAAGTCGTCCGCGCATTATCAGCCTGATAATTAACTCGATTAGTCGGACGATGAAGCTTTATACAAATGAGCCTCCTTTTACGGCTACAGCAATTAAGCCGCGTTATCGATTGTGTTTCATCGCGAATCACGTGAATTACGCGCACTCGCGTGGACGTTCGACCGCTGCGTGTGCTTAAACAGACGTTGGATCACGCGATTTCCACCGTTGATCATCAAGGACCGTGTTTAATTTACTAACGACCATCGTCGTTGTCGTCGTCGTCGTCGTCGTCGTCGTCGTCGTCGTTGCGATCCCTTGTCCGCTCGTCCATTAGGAATTACTGATTTTTTGTTCTGCTCTGGTCTCTCGATCACAGTGACAAAGACAAAAGTGAGTGTAATACCGCAGGTGGTCTATAGGACCCCCATGGTTCTGGAAACTCTGGTATTCTCCCGAGGAATGGGTTTTGCTTGATGTTTTGATGGCACACTCGAATCGATCACGAGATTTGTCGGCGGACAGCGACAGGATGGATTTTAGACGGATAACTGGCGGTTAGGGGAGCCTGAAATCGGTAATGGTATATATCCACGAAATATTCGATGGTTTCGCGGGTCATGGGATTTATCCCATCGTTCAATCGCGCAATCCTATTCGCCGCTGTTCTGCACAGATTCTGTAATTCGTCGGTGAGTCGTAGATTATTTCGTTCTCAAGATTGGCTTTGGTCCACTCGCGCCCAATTATCGTCGCGTTTCCACTAATTTGTCTGGAATTCTTCGAATGCCTTCAATTTAAGATGACGTACAGAATTTAAACCTAAACTCTAACGAGCAACGAACCGACTCACATCATCGTTACGATTTTTACGTTGCATCGTACAACGTGTTATCGAAGCAAAGAAACATTGTACAGAAAAATAACTTCAAAAGCAAACTTGGCGACGAATATCGCCAGAAAAAAAAAAAAGAAAAATTTCATCACGCCTTCGGTAATAACTTCCACCTTCTACCACCACTTGCCCATTGAGAAATTCGAAAAAGGTCTGGGTATCAGGGCAGAAGTAATGAGACCAATCATTGGGAGGGTGGTCGAAGAATAGATTCTTCGAAAGATTTCGTGAGTTTGCCGGTGTAACACGATCGTCACTTATACGAGACCCCGTAGGACACGGGCTTCGAGACCGTCGTCATCCCCTTACGTGTTAAATTACCCCAGGACGGGGCGCATAGAAGTATTGGGAGAGGGGAAGGTTGCAATTCGACTCTAGATTGCAGTCGACAATGAGCTGGTGAATTTTCGATCCCAGGGACAAACAGGATCCTAATACAATTTTTTTTTGAATCCCGGGCTAGCTCGATTCAAAAGTATCAGGGGTGGGGGGTTAATTGATAGGACGGAGAGGATTTTCGAAAGGTGCGAAGATCCATGTGCTCGATTTTAAAACGACCATAGAAAGCTTAGTGGTGAAAGAGTAGAAGCAACGTGTTGTTTAACAGGCAGCTAGTTTGCGAAACACATATATCGGGTATCGCGAGTGTTTTTGTTAAAAAATCGAGAATTTTACAACTCTCTCTTCTTTTTTTTTTTTTTTTTTTTAATACACAGAGAGAGATTCGTGGAGTGGTAGTAAAATTATTTCAGAGGAAGTATCTCTAGTTTCTTGAATTTCGAACACACCAATTCCCATTATTTATATATTTATACAAATTTATTTCGACTCGTTCGCGACGGGTACTCCGTCGTGGTTACGATTCCGATGTTAAAGCAGTCTCATTAAATCGAAAAAAATTTCCTGTCATTTGACGACGCAGCATCCAATGGGAAGAAGTAGTTTTTTTTCCTCCTCCTCCTCCTCCTCCTCCTCGTCCAGCTTTTTTCCCTCTTCTTTTTTTCATCCGAACTCCAGAAGCGATATCGACGAACGGCTGAATTTTCCGATCGGCTTGTTAGCGATAGGGAAACGTTGTTCCGCAACGAAGGTAACGACGGAACAAAAAGGAACGAAATTGAAATCGATCGATCAACGCTCCTCGCGGGCTACGCCGTTTCATCGCAATTACCGAGTTAATGAGTCGCTTTAAATATTCAATGCCATCGCTTATTAACGCCAATATAAATCGTGTTTAATCAATCGAACCGCGTTTAATCCATCGGCGACGGTTCCCGGCCATGCGGAGCTAATATCTTCGACGTCGTTGCGTCACGAATACCATTCGCTCGAATTCTTCAACGTGCTTCCATCGATGTTTCTCTAAACGACCATTTTTCCGATGCATTTGCGTACCAAACAGACGTAGTCCGCTACAGTTTTCTTTTTCAAAACAAACTTCTGCTTATAGATTCTTAAGTGGATAAAACTAAAAGAAGGTATCAGAATTCGTCGAGCTTAAATTATACTACACGTACGATCCAAGCTTCAACGTCCATCCAAGGAACTTCTCCGAGAATTGGCCAAACAACCGTTTCGCTATATCGCCCAATTCTCATAGAGATAGTTGAACACGTCGAAAGGACACTTACCAAACAGCTTGGTAGTGGAAACTCAAACGAGACCGCAGACAAACCTGCGAATTCGGACACCTCGATACGATCGAGTCCTTCCTTCCACTCAACGTGTTGCTCCTAATCAATTTACCTATCGGATCGATACCCTCGTGAAAATCATACGAATAGATCGCCGATATTTACGCAAATTCGTATCTCTACGAACATAAATTAAAAACATATAAAAATGTTTTACCCACTGAATACTATAACGAGTAATTATACTTTCGTGCATTGTATGCGCAAGATTTGTCCACCTTTAAACTTCCTATAAATGCATAAACATCGGCTATCTACTTGTAAAACGATTTATCATTCGCGGAACACATCTTCGGGAGGACGCTGGTTGAGAGGGGAGATCGGAGACAGGAATCGCAAGGATGCGGATCGAGATACGCAGACAGTAGCCTCGATATAATCGAGTCCCTGGTCGGTTTGAGGCGCGAAAGGACACCGAGTGTCGCAGAAAGGAAAACGGTAAACGTCGGGTAAAGAGGGCGCGGAGCAGAGAAAAGGGCAACGTGTGCAAGCGGAATAAAACTAAAACGAGGGACACGGAGGCCGTTTGGGAGGTTGGAGGAGGTTGGAGGCGGAGGATGTAATCGCTCGGTGGATGAAAGGTTCTCGCGGAGAAAGAGAGATCAGAGGCGAAAAAGAGGCGAAGGCGCGATGGCGCGCGACGGCCTGTGAGAACGATGATTGAAGTGCACGTACTTACGTGCGCGTACTTACTCTGGATGCTGTGCGGCGTGTGCAGATGCAGAGAAACACGGCGGTACGGACGCATTGTCGTTCCTGCTCCCTCGTGGTCGACATCCACCAATGGCGCCTCGACGTTTTCTCCTCGAAAGCGACGATGAATCGGCTGAACGTGCCTGTGAACCACCTGACACAGCATCGCCATTCTACACAGCGCTAAAACTGTGTCGCCCGTTCACCGGATATCCTCGCGAAACCACCCTGTTCCGCCCCTCTATACTCTTTGATCGTGTTTGCGCGAACGGTCTGGGTTTATCTGTCTTTGGAGACGATCGCGGGGTGGAGACATTGATCGGGAGGAATTGTTGGGAATATCTGAGGGATGTCTGGTTAACCCTCTTTCATATTCCCGTTTCCATTGTGGTATTTTTTAGTGGCTATACATACTCGTCGGGATTACTTTTGCATCGGGATGCGTGTAACTTGAAATTAAATTCACGATCCCAGTTGGAATTTTGATGTTTCCAAACGCGAGAAGGAAATAAAATTACGTCTAGTAAAAGCGTAACCGTGAAACTTTTTTCTCGTCCGTAGCCTTCGAAACTTTCTGGTCTCCGCTCCGGCAACAGTCTCACTGACACGAAGTCGAACATTTCACGGCTACTTCAGGCTTTCAGGAAATTCGAAATCAACGCATTTCAGAATGTTCAACAAGAACGCAGGAAACGATTAAACGATAGAACACAGAGTACAATACGAACCGGGTACGGCGGTGACAATCGACGAGGGTCTATCGAGCACTTTCCACTTCACGACTACTCGATTACATAGGCGTTCTAGTGGGAAAACATCGGTTGACTTTGTCGAGAAGCGACATGTTGCACGGTGTGTTAAGTGGTCCACGGGATCATGAATATTCGCGGTCTTATTCGAAGATATTTCGTTGATCGTTCGATATTTTTCTAGCTTTTCGTCTTCTTTGGTACATCCCAAGTATCGTCGATTTTCTCTGGAAGCGTTCAACGACCAATGGTTGATCTTTTCTACCTTTGAAATTTGATTATTTTTTCATGTCTGCAACTCGATATTCGTAAGATTCGGGACAAAAACACGTGTGGGAAGGAGGGACGATGATGCGTGAGAGATGGGATGTTGAACGACGTGGACTGTTGCGTTATGGTTCAACGATCATTATTAGCGATTACGAAACGATCAGCTGTACAATAGTCTGCGTGAATCTCAGATCACAAACGTCCGTACAAAACACGACGCGACAAGCGGTGTGCTTTGCCTTTCATTTTCCTTAATTGACGTCTATAGATTAGGTGGAGAGATATACAATGCGAAGGAGAGGAGATTCGTAACTATACCGTTCGTTTAATAAAATTAATCGTTTAAATACTTATCACAACAGGTAGAATAATGTCGTAGGAACCCTGCCTGTGTCTTACGGTGTATCTAACAATTAGTTACAATCTCATAGCGGTTACATTTACATTTTTCTTTGAGATTCCTCGTTTCGTGTTTGCAACGTTCCCGATTAGAAAGAAGACTAAGGAAAAGAAAGAAATAAAAAATTTGTGTCAACGGTAGAAACAAGTTTCGTGTCACGTATTTAGAAAAGCGTATAAACGAAACGATAGAAAGACATAAAGTGAGCCAGACAGTTATAGAAACAGAGGGAAGGACAGAACTGCGTTTGTTCTGCGCTCATCGACAAAATATTCTTAATAATCGTTCCACGAGCAGTTTCTTATCGACAAGTTGACAGACTAGATACATACTTATATTACAATTGTTCGACTTGCCGGAAGTCGCCAGTCGCGTTGAACCGCGGCGAAAAATCCAACCTCCGACACCGTGACGATCCTGTCCTCTTGCGTTTCGATGCATCGTCGCTTGGAACGGAACGCGGATGCTAGTACACGAGCCTGGAACGTGCAATTGAAAGACGTGGCGCGACGAACGTGGATAAAACGAGATCGTTTCGTTGCTGAAACGGAGACTCGAGAGCCATCGATCGTGTGGGAACTTAACGAGCCAAACCCGCGATTCCAGCGATGTTGAAAAGCTTTCGGATAGCTTGAACAAGCCAGATCGTGTTTCGGTTAAACCTTTCTCTGTTTTTTTAAAATCGTCCGGTTATTTTGTTGGCGAATTCTTTTACTTTAAATTCCATCATTTTGCATTAATTCTCGGCGATCGTTTTGTTCCTTCTTTTTCTAAAGATCTCAGTGACACTCTTCCGTATCGTTCAAATAACTGTTTTTCTCAGTTACAATTTCTCACGTAGCGTTTTTTCATTTTTTAAGATACTTTGTAATATTCGAAGTGCCTCGTGTTTTTCCCCTTCCAAGTAAAGTTACATCGTATAGAGTGTTACGCAATCGTGATCAAATGTTTTAAATCGACTAAGAAGAAAGAAAGATTTTGTCAAGTTTCTGCTCTCGTCGGTAAAATCTGATCGTGATAAAATATCGAATCACAGATATTCTCTGATCTACCGACTTCCAGCAAACATTTAAAACAAGACTAAAAGCTAATCCCAGAATAGCGAAAAATCAGTGTAATCGAGGAAAAAGGAAACGTTGAAAGGAAGAGACTGTACCTGGCTCGATCAAGTTCGCACGATCGACGATCGAAGATGACCGAAACGGCAGAAGAAAACGTTTATCCGGACAAGGCGATCGAGGCGAGTCGCGAGAGGGAGACCGCGGTGTCGGCGGTGGTTGGTTGCAGCGGGCCGACGGTCTCGTGAGCCGGACGGTGTTATTGCGAGGAGGATTGGGGTGGTTGGCCGTTAGGCGGCGGCGGCGGGGGTGGCGGCGGTTGTGGGTGTACCTGGTGGGGCAGGAGAGTGTGCGCCTGCACGTGAGCCGGGTGATGATGGTGGTGCTGATGGTGATGGGAGTAGAAGATCGGCTGGGCGGTGGTAGGGGGGCAGGAGGTGCCGACGCCGACACCGACGCCGACTCCTACTCCGACCGAGTGGGAGAGCGCCGACGTGGCGACCGACGCTGGCGCAGCGGCGGCCGGCGGCGCAGCGACCGACACCGAGACACTGCCGGACGTTCCGCTTCCGGCGGACGCCTCGTGATACAGTATCGGCACCCTGACTAGTCTCTGCGCCGCGTGCGCCATGTTTGCTGCCTCTAATTCGGCAGCGAGTTGTCTTTTCCACTTGTTACGACGATTCTGGAACCAGATCTTCACCTGAGTCTCGGTCAGCCGTAACGATGCAGCGAGACCGGCGCGTTCAGAGGACGAAAGGTAGCGTTTCATGTCGAACGTGCTTTCTAATTGAAACACCTGCGACCGCGAGAACACAGTTCGCGTCTTCTTCTTTCGTTTCATGCTGCTGGAGTCGCGACCATCCACGCCAACCTGCACGCTGTTCTGCCCGCCGCCACCACCGCCTCCACCACCTCCGCTATTCCCTGTGCCACCGCCGCTACCACCGTGAAGACTCGTCGAGTTTGTGGATTCCCCTTCGCCATCCGCCTCCGGGCAGTCGTCCTGCTCGCCTAGATCATCGTGACCTTCGTCGCCCGTCGACGGACTCCGTGTCCGGTGCAGACGCTCCTCCCCGTTCTCGTCGTCCAAGTCGTCTGCAGGAAAATCATATACGATTGCTTGAAAATTGTTAGTCTTCCTTGGTCTGTCGAAAATTGGTAGCCTTCGGACAGTTATATACACTGCCGACCGTAAGTATTGTGTAAGGACACTTACTCGTTACGTTTACTGGAAAACTGGAACAGAATTTTTCTTTATTCGATATTGCCAATTACAAGACGAAGATTCGCAGTAAACTGATTGGAAATAAAAGCAGCGAAAGACGCTCGGTTCGGATTTTGAGTAATAAGATAGGAGCAACCCAATTCCAAAGTTCGCGAGTAAGATTGAAATCGTGGTTCTATAATCGAGAATCGATTCCGTCGTAAAGGAGAAACTGTAAAAGCGGACGCTTGAACATCTTGTCGTCTAGAATGGACGATAATCGATGCAAAGTAGCGACAGGATAAGATAATGCGTTGGCTTTTGGTAGCCGCAGGAGGTTGCTCATCGATACCGATTAACGCCTCAATTTTCCCGATAGGCGGCCACGCATGTCGTAATGGAAACATATGCTTCCAATGTCAGCGATGATCGGTAGTTCGTTGTCATTGTGGCGAATGCAAGAGTCTAAATGGATACTATCGCCAACGACCGCGCTATAAATTGTCCCGCGCTTCCGACGGAAGATACGAAACAGTTTTAATCGCGATTTAATATTAAAATTGCCAATATCTAATTATACTTAAATATATCGTACATCGATTATTACAATTAAAGCGGTATGAAGGAAACAGTCTCGTACGTTAATACCGTCATTTATAAAAGCTTTTGTATAGTTCATAAAGAGGTCATTTTTATTAAAATAGAATGTTACAAAATTTCCCTGAAAAGTTAGTACGTTTTGTGGCAAGACAAGCAAGAGCTGTTGTACGTATATTGAGAAATAAATATGTCCTGACATATCGTGTATTTAAATAAAAAAACGGTGTTTTTATGGGACGTACGGAGATCCTTGTAAGTGACTGTATTTTAGGGAAAGAAAGCATTATTTTTGTCAAAAGTGTTGGCATAATTTTAGTAACGCTGAAAATAAAATTTAGTAGCCACGGTGTTAACTAATTGGTAGACTGCTTGGGAAATTTAAACGTGCAAAAATATACACAACGTGCATGATGTGCAAAAATACGACGAAATATTCAAAGTAAAGAACTCGTTATATCATTTAGAGGGTGAAACAAATTTCTATTTAGCCCTGCTCATAAAAATATGAATTTGCATAAGCATCCGCAATCTACTAATTTATCATAGTCCTAAAAAAATCCAAATCAACAAGTATGTACAGGACTATGTGTAGAGTGGTTGATCGTGAGATTTATTAGACGAGATTATTGCTCGTTGTTGAAACCGTCAAGTATACTAAAGTCAAGTATACAAAGTATACTAAATATAATCGCTGATAACTCGTTTATAACTCTGATATTGATTCGCGCGACTAACTGATAACTCGTTGATAACTGTCTTCCTTACGATCGCGTCCGTTTATTTATAATTGTCGGGGCAGAGTCGGAAAATTCAAATTCGTCTTTGTTCGACGGTTGCACGTAGCGGCGACATTGTTTTGCCTGGAATTTATTTTTTCTGTTAGAATTTAATTTTAAAGTTAAGATTAATAATCTGTGGAAGACACGATGTTTATGCTAAAATGATATTCAACGATGTTTATTAAACAGAACTACAGAACCAAATGTATATAAGCGAGTGATATAATTAACAACGTATGCAAGAGTTGTTGATCGTTGGCCAGTTACTCTCAGACTAAACGCATGTAGCGATCCATGATCCCTTAAATATTTTGAACCCCACTCTCTATACAGTAACGAGCATGACCTGTGTAAGTGTCCTGTTCAAATGCCTGTGTGGATATCTGTGTAAGAGTATTTGCGTGTAATATCGTTGTATTTCAACATTTTCTAACATTACGCGTATCCTAACGATACTGATACTCCGAGGCAAAAGAACAACATGATTCGAATTGTCCTGTAGCTCGTGTGCCGCAGCAAGTATTTCCGCAAACGATAAAAATCGAATATTCATTGGAAAGAATGCAAATTGTTCTCGTAGTCTAAATACGTTCGATTTAATTTCACGATAAAGAGGTCATTATATAATAACGATGAAATTAGCATATTAGAGTAGGAAACGGTGTCTGCAGTTTAATCTTCGTTTCACGGTTTCAACTGGGTAATTATGGAACGCGATATTACTAGTACAATGGCGAGTGACGAATCCACGCGCGCCAGCATAATTTCACAAATCGTCCTATTTATTCGGGCGATCATTGAATGTTGGTGGAAACGGTTTGGCATATGCTAAACGCGCTAATTAACCGATCCTTTAAAGCGTTTTCGTCGTTGGCATCGGTCGAAACAGAATCGCAGAGATATCCCTTTCGGTATCGTCGATCAACCGGGCCGAGAATATCTGTCTATAGATTGTCTTTGGCCAATGAATTCGATAAATCAATCGGAGCTATTCATCTCGGCCGGCCGTTGCATTTAATATTTAGTCGATTGATAATCCGCTAATTAATATTCTATTTATCCATTTTGATATAATTGCCTCAGATATCGGGAGTAGCCGTGTTTCATCGCTCTAATGAAATATTTGTCGTTTCTGCATCGGTCCTTCGCGCCTTCCACGCGAAACTCGGCTCATCGAGTTGGTTGTACCGCGATCTCGCAAATCCATCGTAAACATCTCGTGTTTCGCGCCTCCATTCTATCGGTTCACTCGGAAAACCTACAGTTTCCACGACTGTTCCATTTTACCTCAAATTTACACATCTTCCATGTAAAAGATTATCATTTTTCTGTGACATACACAGGAAGAATATCTTGTGTATGTAAAGCACGTTTTATAAAGGACTTTTATTTTAGAAATCTCGATCTCTATGTAAATCTTGACCTATTGTCCTTTTCTATTCCTTTGTCAAGATGCTAAGAACAGAATTT
Organism: Bombus fervidus; assembly: GCF_041682495.2. Classification (NCBI taxonomy): domain Eukaryota; kingdom Metazoa; phylum Arthropoda; class Insecta; order Hymenoptera; family Apidae; genus Bombus; species Bombus fervidus. Next base: position 11,924,860 of record NC_091525.1, on the reverse strand, counting down.
AAGGTATTTTAGAATGCCAACCGTAACGCGTTACATGTTGCGTGAAATGTTTTTTAGGATAACGATCGAAGAAGGTGAAAGCGACGAGGTGTTTACGAAACTATCAGCGGCAGGTCTCGCCGTAGGTGCAAACGGTCGTCATCTAGCAGGCTGCCAAGTATTTTGGCGAAGTGGCAGGAGTAAAACGATCGGCGGGTAAGGCGATCGACGTTGGTTTGTCGTGGTGGAAGCCGTGGAAGCCGTACTCGTCGCCGTCCACGCTCGCGTTTATACACTTACGTACAACGCGTACGAGCCCTCGTCTTGCCCTTTTCTCTTTTTCTTATAATACCGTTTCCAGTTTCTTTTACGATGCTCGCGAATTCCCATCTTCCCAAGTGTATTTCACTGCGGATCAATTTCTCTCGTAAAACATCCCTTATTTATACTTCCTTGCAACCAAACAGTACGTCACTTTTGCGCCCTCTATCTCGCATAAAAATCGACCATTTAGTCAGAAGCTACAGGAGGAGGATGGTTTCTTTCAACCGTGATAATTGAGTTTTGTCGATGTACAAACAGGCCGTTTGCAAGAAATTATGTCAATCAATCGATCACGTACTCTCCGCGCAATTTGGGATTGATGTGCAACGATAGATGCATCGTTGATGTCCACGTTCATTCAACGGTCTATTTGCAGATAGAGCGAGCGCACGATTTTCAATCAACGAGTTGTTCCGCACGAGAATGTTTACAAGCCTCTATCACGCACGAGTAGCCTAAATTTATGATCCAACAAGTCGACACGATTTCACGCATAATCATACTACTAGAATGTTTGTAGAATATTTGTACGAGTATATGTATATTCGATAGAAGTAGCTTTCTGGTCAAATTGTCCCTAATCGGATCATTTATTGTGTCATTTATGGGCGAATGTAGCAAGGATAAACGAGTATGCAGTTGTCCTGTTACATCGATTTCCATTGGAAAATCGAATATAGAATACAAACAGAGATAACGTTACTTGTTTTAAAAGTAAACTAATATTCCAAAATTAATCGATTTAATCCGAACTATCGTTCATCACCTATCACCTAGTGACACTAAGAAAGATACCTTGAATCGTTGGTTCAACTTCAAGAATCACTTTCAGTTTCCTAATTAAAGATTATACCGAAATTTTTGTCTGGTGGTAGAATTCTCGATTCTTGGCATTGGAAACTCACCCCTTTGCGGAAAGGACGCGGAAGCGGGACTGACGCGGCTCAAGCTGCCGACGACGTCGCTCGGCGACGGATGTTCCAGCGTCTGCAGGCCGTGCGTCGGCCTCCATGGAAACGGCCAACCGGCGCCACCGGGTAGAACGCCGCGGATGCCGTCGGCATCGACGATATCCGATTGGCCGGTGACCTGAACGGCGTTGCTCAAGGCCGACGAAGCTGCTGCCAGCCGCGAGTGATGTTGGTGTTGCTGTTGTTGGTGAAGGTGTTGCAACGTCGACGGAAAGAACACACCGCCGACGCCAATTCCGACCGGATATCGGCCCGCTATCAACGACGACATCAGGCCCAATCTGAAAACGGAAGATTCGATGAAGTTCAATCATCGTATCGAAAGACGCGAGGATACAGTGGCTAAAACTGTGTCGATCATTTCTCTTCGAATGTTTTCTAGTATCGCGTGTCTCGTTCAGTTGATAAATGTGTTTCAAGCGAGTATCGTTGAAAAATAAAAAACAATACTCTCTTGTTCTGGTTATAAGAAGTTGGTCCATGAAGGAGTTGTGATTCAAGAGATTTTTCAACGATCGCTTCTCTCTTTAATTAGTTTTTGGTGCTACGAATGTCACGGGGATCGTGTAATCGTTTTTCACGGATTGTATAAAGTCTCTGATCGAGATTGATTTACTTATTTTCGAGAAAGATTCAATTTATTTTCCTTGATACGCTGCTTGTTTGAAAAGAAAATAGCAAAGTAAACTTTGGTCGTATCGCCGGTCATAATTGACAGAGTAATCTTAAAATTTCGGGATTGACATCGTTTAGCGATGCCGTGCTACTTAAACGAGACACCAGGCTCAACAACGTGATTATAAAGATCGCACGAGTTCCATCCTATCAGAACTTACAAAAAAGTCCTCGAATCTCGTATCCTTCGAGCGCAAAACATTTCTGAAGATATTTACTCAGCAAAACGAAAAAACTTGAGGGATTTGGGATTAAAGGGTGGTTGCGATGGGTTCGATTAACCCGGAAGCATTCGCGTAGGATCGGTCACGTTTCACCGAGAGTTAGCTCTGCCGGATCATTTCGGGGCGCGGCGGCGTAAAAGTGAAACCGTTAGCGAAATGTTTGCGCCGGTTGCGAGCCGTTTAAAGCCGCGCTCTAAATAAAACAACGCTAAAAAAAAAAAGAGGGAAACAGCGGGATTAAAACACAGCGGCCGCGTTTCCAGCGGGTTGAAGCGTGGCTGAATGCGAGCGTTGCGAGGCTTTACACAGTCGGAACGTGGCCGTGTCCGAGGCGTCGGCCACGATTCAACCTGGTCCTCTTTCCCTTCGTTTCCGCGCTCGAAAAACCGGCAAACGGTTCCAAACCCATTTATCCGGTCCACGGCCGTTTCGTCGAAAACGAGCTCCATTCTCTTTCTTGTTGCGTTACTCGCGAAAAAAGACCAAACCATTCTCTCCGTGCAACCGATTCTTCGCGATCTTCCGAAAGCCATTAACGTCTGCGCTCGATCCTTGCCACGATGCAAAGGAATTTTTCGAGAGTTATGCCTATTAAGGGCGACGCGGGCCGTGCCCAACAATGACACCAGCCATGGCTCGCTGTTTGTACAGCCTCGTTATTAACGGTGAAAATCCGCTTACGGGATTCCGATGAATCGGTTTACCTTCGTCGAGGATTCTTTTATTCGTCGTCTGTGATCGGAAGTCGAGAGCGTGAACGGAGAATTGGGCATAATGGATCTCGCGAGTGAAACAGACGATCGATGGAATCCTAGGTCGTGACTAATTGAAGATTGTTTAACGATCGAGTGGTTGGATGCACGTGATTTTTGCAGAGTAAAAAGAATCGACGTGTAGAACCGAATAGAATCGCGAAGACGATGATTCGTTAGAGTGGATCGTATTTGGATGATGGTAATTAGCTTTCGGACCAAGGTTTGAGCGGAGAACGAATATCCAGCGTTTGCAAGTTTTCTGGTAAATAGAGCTCTTTGTTACCGGGTTCTTGAAGGTGCTCTTAATTGTAGATTAAGGTAAATGGAGCTCGTAGTGATACCTAAACCTGTCTAAACCAGGGGCAAATCCCCAAATCCGGATATTTGTAAATGGAAGGTTACGTTCTCCTAAGTGCTGATCTCGGCGAGGATATTCACGGCTGGAGCACAGCCGCTCTACAGCTTTCGCTTTTCAATGTACACGCAACCGAATTGCTCCTTGAGCTCTGGGTTCGTGAGCTGCAACTCGAGCTGATGCCGACGCATCCAAGGTCTCAACTACAATTAGAACTCCATTCTATAGATCATCTCGACTAAACTTTCACCGAGAGCGTCGAACTCTTTCATTCTTCGTACATCCACGCGGCTTGATTATTTTCACTTTCCGTATTAGTCGAACTACGAAAAATTTCCAGTAGCTCAATGAAAATTTACTACGACAGAAGACTAGCAGAACTGCTGCCACTTCGAACTTCTCAACGTTAGTGTCTATCCTCGAATAATAACAGCGACACTTTTCAATGGTACTCAAGTAGAAGTTTCTAATTAGATCTTACCGCAAACAGAGCTGCCAACGTCTAACTATCTCAGGGCGGATCCCTGCTCCCGAAACAGTGAGCTCTCAATTATACCGGCCATTTTGCCGGGTCGTGTGTAACAGCCTGGCGATCGTTATTCCTGATCAGCGTTAAGTGCAGCTGCGAACGCTTGACGTTGCGCTCGGATCGAAAGAGAAACAGAGATAGAGAGAGAGAGAGAGAGAGAGAGAGAAAGAGAGAACTTAACGCTCTAGCGGCGATTTGCGGCCGACGATTTAGTTGGTCATCAGAAATGTAGGTTCGAACACATCGTCGGGAGCCGGTACGGCAAGAAGCCCACCGATTCGGAAGCCATACCAGCTCCCCCGTTGTTCATGACTCGTTCTTTCCCTCTCAGTCCGGCCACGAGTTACGATCTCTGATCGCCGAATCGATGCACTTTTCCTCCGGCTTGGTTCATGCTCGTCGACGATCGCCGACCAATCCTCCGACGGTCGAAGCTTGTCGAGTCGACACGCTGCTTGCGGTGGGATTCCTTAATCGTTCGGAGTTGTCGAGAACTGTTCAGGGACACTCGTTTCTCATTTGACGTTCCCGATGTTCGTTCAAATATACTTGAAATTGATTTTAACGAGAGTCTTGTCGCCATTGTGCGCGCAAATGTTTGCAAAGCTCGAGTTATACACTTAGACCGAGGATATTTATGCGTTTCTAAGAAATTTCAACGCAAAGATCGACTCCGCCTGCAAGTAATTACTGTACGAACATTCTGGATGAATCCCGAAGAACGTCACAGTGAGAGAAGCACGCGATTCCAGTTGTCTCGCATCGATAACTGGTAGGGTGGTCGACGCGGCTAGTCGCGGTATAAGAAAAAGAAAACGCAAAAGAGGAGTAGCTGCCGGGGGCATCGGCCATACAGATGCCCCGGGAAAGATAAAAGAAATCTGACAACCGCCTGTTTGTAAGCATCTACTTGGGGGGAGGCCGTTTTCTAAGGAGCCAGGTATAAACACCAAACACTCTCGGCCGTTCGAGGAGCGTGCTCCACCTTTTTCTGCCTAATTCTTGCGCGGCTTACGTCTTCTTAGGTAGCCAGCGGAATGAATGGCCGTGAGCACAGGCTTTCTTCTCTCCTTTCTACGGGCGCGACTCCTCTTGCTCCGGCTTCTTCCTTCGCTCGATCGATTCAACGAGAGGGTCCTCGACTTCCTTCGATTCTACTTTATCAGCACAACTTCAATACGGCACATCCCTTTCTTTCTTCTCGCCATCCACTTCTTCTTCTTCGATCTCTCTTTCTCTTCCTCCGACTTGATGTTTCCCGTTGGTCGGTCGGTGATCTTATTGGCTCGATCGAATGTCCACAGGAAGAAACTCGTTGATTACGAGTCAGCCCGGCATAATCGGATACGGACAGCTTCGATGAAACGCGACGATGAATATAATCGGAATCGAACGTCAAACCGACGATATTCTCTGTATCGATTGAACTGCCGGTCGATGGTCAAGCTTTGATTCTTCGATGTGCAGATCCACCACCAATTTGTCCGTTAAACTTCGCTCTCCCCTATACAGCCATAGTTCAATGGATATATTATCCCTTTTTCTGTATTGATTATTATCCCACCTTTTTACTCGGTCGTATCGCCCGCTTGCTCGTACGATTGTACGCTGGTACTCGCGCGCGCGCGCACTTTCTAGGGCGAGCGTGCGCCCAGTAAGTGGCATTCTCGAATATAAACTCTTTATGCCGTGGTTAACGATCGCCCGTAACCCGATACGTTTTTGTCGTGTACCGTTACACTAGGGGAGGTAGTTTTCGGTGCGTAGTCCGAAGAAGGAGAAGTCGATTACGCACGATGGCGGCCAATCGTTCCCGCACAGCTTTACACCGCCTCGAGACTTCGCCGATTTCCGCGGCGCAAGGGTTTCACAGCCTCGCTGGTAATTAAGGGCTCTCTGCTCCGGAGACCGATCGTTCACGCCTCTCATCTTTCTTCTCTTTTTTCTCTCTTTTTTTTTTCGTCTCCAGGCTTTGTGCTAATTCGTCGTCGCCGCTGGTGGTTAAACGAGAACGAAGGGTTTTCGCGAAGGGTAGTGAATTGGCCTGAAATGCCAGAACGTTCGAAATAAAATCGTACGAATCTTTTGTTCCGCGTAATTTGAAAAGAATTTGCATTTTTCAATGAAAGTTTCCTCTCAATTTTATTGCCGGAACATATGCAAAAATATTGCGCGAATCTTGATATCGGCGAGCAAAGCGTGCTCTCTTCTTATTGAAAGAAAAAAAGAAGATCTTTGCGTGAATCTTAGCATCGATAAGGGAACGAGTTTTATTTTTCATCGATTTGCCTAACAGCGTTCATGGTTACGTACTGACTTATAAAGTGTCATTACGATGACCCAACAATGAGTTATTGGCTTTCAAAGTACTCGGCTAAATCCGCTACTTGGCTTCATTCCGCTGGCTGCCTGTTACAGGCCAAGTGGAGGATTTATGCTTGTGCTTACACAGGAGACAACTTCATTTCACTGGATTTCAAGGAAACAACTTAATTGCTTTAGCGCGACGCTTGCAGGCTTTAGAAACCCAGACCAGGATACATTCGCGGATTAAACCCTTCGCCAGGGGGAATTAATTACGCCAGACGCCGCCAAGATTTCTTCTCCTATTAAAAACTTGTCCGTTTCCGGTATGTACGGTTTAACCCTCGAACGGGACATCTCGTACCCTCCAGGATAAGTATTTCACTCGTAATGTTAAGGAAATTTCACCAACGTAAGTTTCCCAAAAATATTATGATATTCGCGTAACGATGACAAAGCGAAGAAACGAAGAATCGGATAAAAATTGTTCGATTCTAAACAAACGGTTTTGCTTGTGGCGTACAAACGGAATAAATAACGGTAGACTGATCGTTTAAATAGCATTTTATACCGGAGTGGTTGCATATCCGTGCTTTCGAAATCAATTTCCATGAAAACATGGAATAGTGCCGACAGCTACTGCTCTGCAATTTTGGCTCGTTTTTCGACACTCGAAAATTCATCTTACACGATTAACAGCTCTCGTATTTATACCAAAGTTACGCTACATACACAGTTAAGATTATTTACCTATAATTTCTATATAACATACATACAATTTACGTATTAAAATACGCAACTTTCTTGTTGCTGATTGTACCACTAATTTAATTCTACGCTGCATATACATAGGATTATTCGACCTGTTAAATCATGCATCGTGGATACTAACAAAGGTAACATTAAAAAATTGAACGTTTCGCCATCATCCCCGTGAAAGACCAGACTCGCGAAATATTCCAAAGTACATGCTTCCTCGGTTTCAGTCGGGATTTTCGATTTCGGCGAGAGAACGGAGGCGTCATCAGCGTCAACGGTAGAATAAAAGGGACGAGAGCCCGAAAGAGTAGAGAGAGGAACGAATCGAAACGACACACGTACGTACAGAGAGGAGAACCGAGGAGGGAAAAACGAGAGGGAGAAACGTGAAAAAAAAGGGGGTAGAGCGGGAAAAGGCGGAGGAGGAAAAAGAAGGAGAGATAGATGGAAGGAAAGAAGGAGAGAAACTGTGTTTCGACGCGATTATTATTCGTGGTCTATTCCCAGCTACCGTTCATTCCACATTTGTTTCCGACGCTGTAATTTACGGGCGATCATACAGAATGGGCTTTATCGTACCTTCCTTTGAAACTTGCAGCACGATCCCACGCTAATTAACGAATCATTCATCGGCGCTGTAATTAACGAGGCCGACTCTGTCGCGGATTATCCCGGCCAGATCTTTTGCGCATAGACGTCATATGCCTGCGGTTACGTTACTGAATATTGTTGCCCCCTTGCAAAGGAGCCCGCGCGACTTTTGCACCATTGCTAAAAGAGTAGACGAGTAGGCGAGAGGGAGAAAATAAATATATATATATATATATATATAGCGCATATATAATATAGTATGCGCATAGACATATACAGATATATACATCTTTACGACGCTTCCTGTATCTGTAGCCAGTTTTCAATGCCGTGTTCGTGCGAGATTTTTTCTCCTTCTCTCTTCTCGTCTATCCATCTCCTTCTATTATTTTCTTTTTGATGGTTTTTCCTTTCTTTTTCCTCTTTTTAAACGGAATACTGTTACATTTGTTGCGCTTCGTTTCCCGGGATAAACACGCGGTAATTAGATTGGACCGCGAGGAAAATGTTGAAGATAAACGAGAAACGCGTTTCTGTTACGCGTCGTCCTTCTGATTAATTTACAGACTCTGACGACGCTCGCACACACGAGCTTCTACCTCTCATCACTGGGATATTATCAATTTTAATACGGCTTTGTCTCGCGTACCCACCCCCCTCCACCCTCCCCCGTCACTCTTTAAACCTGATAGCTTCGCGCTACACGACAACTCGATACAACTTGAATTATTTTCGACCTTGCTACTCCTTTCTACAGATTTTTCTTTCCTTGGAGCGGAATAAGAGTCCGTCTAATTGTTCTTTAAGCGATAAGGATCTTGTTATAGAGGCAGGAGAAACCGCGGGATACGTTTCAGTTGCGTCCATAAAAATATTCTGCATAAGCATTCGCGGTCTAGTTGTTTCATAGGGGTAAAAAAGCTTTCCAGACTCGTTCTTTTTACAGCTATAAAATAAAATACTCGTCGCTGGCGAACAATCAACCAATTTCCACCGAAGACGTGTTAATTAATAAATCGACTCTCGTTCCTTTTGTTAATTTTTACGACTTTCAGATCGCGGCGCAGATATCGATACAAAATCATTTTCAGACACGTCATATTTTTCAATTGATCCCTTAAAACGGAGAACGGTTTAGATCGAAGGGTGTAGCGGCAAGGGGTTGTTAACTGTTAACGCGCTTCTGCAACCCCCTACACGCGTGTATATGCAAAAATGTGGCGAAACGGAGAAGGATGCGAGGTAAATTCACGGACCGGCTAATTCAGGTAATATTCTACACGGGAATCCTTTCTACTGAAATCTCTTCCTCCCTGGAAATGCTATTACCGTATCAGTTCAGCAAAGGGAGAGAGAGAGAGAGGGTTGCACGTTAAGCGTCGGGATGGTCGGGGAAGATTTCACGGTGCAAGCTTTTCGTCTACTTAGCCGACCTTGGTGAGGCAAAGACTCGGATGCCGTAGGCAGCGATTTAATAATAAATCAAACCAAGAAGTGTGTTCGCTTGCGTGTGTTGCTCTCGCTTCCTTCGCGCGGAAGACGCTCGCTGGGGTGGCCGAAACGGGACGGGATAGGTGGCCGTTTCTCTCGGGAGTCTTAGGCTCCTTAACTTCCACTACGCGCTGCCGTTTCATCCGCTGATGTATTATGCACCCGTTGCTTAATTGATTCTTTTCTACTTTCCGCGCCTACGTTGATATTCGATCTTCCATGGCGTAGAGTCTACGGAACGGGGTGCGATTAGTTTTTGTCTAATGGTCTTCTAGAATGAACTTCGTCCAGCCATATACCGCGAACGTGTATTTCAAACAGTGTCGCAACACGAGATAATTTAATCTCGCGTTAAAAAAATATGAAAACCATCAGAGGGGTACTTCAATGATGTTCTTTGTATTCTATTGATCGTTCAAAAGATAATTCTTCGATCGTTCGTCGAATTTTATAAGTTTATCGATTATCGGAGACATTGAAAATATTTTGTGAATCTATCGAATTGTCCGAGCGATACCAAAATCGAGAAATTCTCGCGTGTTCTACGCGCGTGATACGTACTCTGATATTTCGCAGGAGCAGTTGCGGAAATCGAGGAGCACAGCGATGGTCGTTTAACGCGCCACTATTTTATCCATCTGGAAAATTATCGAGTGACGCGCCATCGAAGTACACCCCCTTGTGGTGACAAGCTCGTGCCCCGGAATAATCTTTTCTCTCGATCGAAGTGGCGGGTCCCGATGCACCGTTGGTTCGAGTGCAACTTAATCAAATGGTAAACGGGTGGAAAACAAGCAATTGGAGGCATCGAACCGTTACAAGAGCGAGTAAGCAAGCAAGCAGCCGGTTATATAGCGGGGACTCGTCAATCGGAAGGGGGTGTAAATCTGATAAAATCATCTCGAACCCTCCCTCGTCTCTGGCAGCCCCTTGTGGCTCAGCTTGGCCCGGCTCGAGTTCCTTGCCGAGATATATCCGATACAGAGCCGGACGGCCCTAAGTAACGTAAGTAATGTAAGAGGGTGGTTGTTGCTACGGTTGTTATTAAATGAGACAGCCTAATAGGCCCATTACGGACCCCTCGGTCCATTCCCACATAATATAATCCGAAGCTGCAGCCACGCGTTTCTCTTTCCGCTACTTTATCACTCCCCTACCACCTCCAACCACTCTGTCCTTCGACCAAAGTCCACGTATATATATACCATTCATACGACCTGTGTATGTTCACCAAAAGAGCATTCACTCTGAAAGAAAATTTCATTTGTGGCTGAAAATCTTTCGTTTGATTCTCGCGCATCGTCCAATATCGTCTTCTGATTTTGGATCAACCGGTGCTCGGATATTCGGTTCTCGGTTGGATGTTTCAGATCATTTTTAATAGTCTTATTATTCGAAGAATTGTACTTTGAATTGTGGCATCCTAAATAGAGATAATGGTCGTCTGTTGAACATCCTCGAACGGTAGAAGAATGCAGTTGACCGAGATCTTTTTAACGGGTCTGTCTTGCCTTTCACGTGCGAAACGGTTGCAAGTTTTGGAAGATAAGCTAAATCCAGAGAACAGCGTCGCGGATCGTTTCGACGCCACTTTGGGAAAGTTATTCGAATAATTTCGTTTCCATTTATGGCGTCACGAACAGTGATAACGGCACTATACACGATGTCCTCGAAGAGAAAAAAAAAGTCGAATCGATCAAGATCTTCCTTCCGAGTTTCTTTCGCGTTTCACGTTTGATCGGTTGTTGACGTTCCCCTCCGTGAAGTCTGGGGAAAATAAGGGAGAGACGAGGATAATATCGACACTCTTTCGATAAGATAATCGAAAAGCAGGATTTTAAAAGTAAATAGCGTCATTGAAGAAAAAAGTTGGCATACGCGTATCGATTGCGTTGATTGTGGCCAATCGACGTTAATCGTATGCGGCGGCGCGCGATCGTCGATGAAATAGTTATCGCGCTGGCGGTCGCCGCAGATATAAAATTGATGGCGCGCACTAATTCCTTATTAGTAAACATTGATACCTAACAGCATTTAATGGCGTTGATGTATTAACAGGAAATGATAGTTCCACTGGTATGAACTATATTCGACATCGGTGCAACGAATAGATGCTACCGTCGCGTACCCGCCATTCGTTCGACGAACGCGTTAAATTATTCTTGAACGAGAAGCGGGGCAGAACTATCGGTAAATGGTCGATTGTTGCGCGTTTCGAGGCTGTTTACATTTCGACGATGACGGCTGGATTTACGATTCTTGCAATTTACAAATCATTAGTCGGATATAGCATTATTTAGGTAGAACAAAAGGTGGCTTGGTCGCTTTCGTACGATAAAGTATCACGAGACGAACGATTACAAAGAGATTAAACGGATTTTCTAACATCTTGCATAGACGAAAACTTTTATTAAACTCAAATTCTTTACATCGACCTGTCGTAATACGCGGTACTGTCGAACACAGCTCAAGCTATTGTTTGATAATCGTTTCACGATTGCAAAACTCAGTCGCACAAACAACACGATGAAACGCAAAGCATCCATCAAACCACGGGACCGTTCAGTTCGGTGGACCACCAAAAATTGGTACACTGAAAACTATGAAAATAACCACGCTGAAACCGCACAATATTCAACATTCGGCGGCATGAAGTTCCATTGAGTGACATACACTGTGAAAAAAAAAGAAACAGATCGATAGAGAGGAAAACATACCTCGACAGCATCGCCAAGTCGGCCGACGCTTGGTGACCGAGCAGAGGGTTCGTAGAGGCGTCGCTGGGCGGAGAGAAAGTGGACGCCGGACTGGTAGCACTGGTAGCACATACGATTCCCATGTTAGTAGCATTGTTTCTGTTGTCTGTCGTGTGACCGACCGACGAGACGCCCCTTTGATTGTTGGAAAATCTCAAGGACGTAGGCGAGGACAAACCCCTCGCAGGGCTGTCACAGGAGGATCCGATTCTCTGGGAATTCTGAGCGTTCGTCGTTGGCAATGGCGAGCCTCTGTCAACGTCCGACGATTGTCTTTCAGCGGACACCGTCGACGTAGAGTCTATAGGAGGTGACTCGGGTCTTCCGAGGATGCTAGAGATGCTGAAGGACGTGTACTGAGGGTTACACGCGGGCCTGAGTGCCGGTTTGCCTACGTCGAAGCTGAAGGAATGATGATTGTTCAACCCACAACCGGACTTTCCGTTTTTCTCTTGTAGAAGCAACTCCGCCGGTGTCGAGCTGCTCCTCGAACCTTCCAGTTCCAAATCCTCTTCGGACACTACGGATACCTCGATCTCCGTTTCACCAGACATCGTTGACTCGCGTCCAAAGAGTCCGTTCCAGCGACGTTCACGGTTCCCCGAACGGAACGCGTCAGTCTCGAGTTCTGTTTCCCCTGGAATGGCACACGATTCGAGCAAACAGTCACCCGTTCCACTGAACACGGCTCGTTGTACGCGTTCGTCCCGTCAGAAGAGCACAGGATGCTCCTCCGCCGACGGTCCGACGGCAGAACACGGTCTATCCGACACGCGGAGCGGTTCGAATCGCGGCTCGCGTCGCATATCAAGCGGAGAGCGTAACACGATGATAATGGTAAACTGTACGGTGTAGACTAGCGGGTTCGTCGCAACGCCTTCGATGGCAGAACGTCCCTGGTCGTGCTGGATCGGAGACGGATCGCTCGATCGCGCGACATTCGTAAGCGATACCCTGGACGACAGGATGATAGGAGACAAGACACTTGGAAGGCCCACCCTTTCCAGAGCCACCCTCTTTCGCCCCTCTCGTCCTTCAACCACCTCTGTCCACCACTACACCACCACCACCACCACTACCACCACCACCTTCCGACTTTATTCGCGCGTCACAGTCTGCGTTACACTGTGCGTATATACAGGCGAATGTATTTGTGTTAGCGTGTACGTGCGTGTGTAATTGCGAGCTTGTGGTAGCACCTCCTCCCACCACCGCCTACCAACCTGACACGTAGCCGTTTCTCCTCTCTTCCTCACCCCAAACCGATCTTCTCTTCCCCTCTTCGACCCGCTAGTTTATTCGCGAGACGTTGCCGTACGTGTAAAACCGCGAAGAGCAACACGGAGTCACTTCCTCGAGTCACTTTCTCTTCCACTGATCGTTAATCACTCGTTCGCCGGTGTTCCGCTTGTATCTTTTTTTCCCCACGCAAGATCGATGTGGATCGCATCCCTCTGTTTCTTTTAATATTTACCACTGGATCGGATCGGATCATCGTTACACGATTTACGAACCATGGTCAAGTACTCTTGCACGAAGATTCACGGTGAATCGCACAACAGGATGAACGTTTGGAAGAATCGGTAGGAACAACACGGTGACATCCACTCGCGGAAATCGTCGGTCGCGAGCACGAGCAACGAGGTGAAAGTAGTCGAGAATCGCGAATGCGTATCGCGGCGAATGATGGACTGCGGATGGGCACTGTGCTCGCACTAAGGGTAGGAAAACGCCGGAGAAACCACAGGTCACACGAACGAGGGCCTTACTCGAACATTCGCGCACGCAGCCGAAGCGCGCGGAGCGATGTAGGGAAAGCGAAGCGGAGACGGAGAGTGCGAGAGAGAAACAGCGACGAAGAAGGAGCGAGAGAGAGAGAGAGAGCGAGAGAGAGAGAGAGAGAGCGAGAGAGAGAAGAAGCATAGGCAGGGTGGAGAAAGAGAAAGAGGAGGAGAAGATGGAGACGGAGGAGGGTGAAGAAGGATAGAACGTGGAGTCACGCTCCGAGACTCACGGGGTGGTAGTGTTGCGCGTCGGATAGATAGACGACTACCGAAGGACAGACGAACGGGCCGAAGGGATGGTTGAAACGAGAGGGATGAAACACGAACGAAGATAGAAGGGTGGCGAACGCGTTGGAGGGGAGCAGAGAGGATGGCTAAGCTGCAAGTTGCCAGAAGGGGTGTCGTTGTTGGAGGGGCAGGGGGCGGGGCGGAGCAAATGGCTTACCGTGGGGGATGGATGTCGCGATTTCTCATAGGGTGGAGGCGCGATCGATGACTCGTGGCAGAGTGTATCCGGCACGGGGGTAGCCGTAGGTGCGGGCCAATCGCGTGAGCCGCGTCGTCCTTAACTCGAAAGATACTCGCCCTCGACGATCCTGCGGATCGCGGAATGGGGGTGGTAGCGCTGCCTCACCGAACCTACCTACTCTGCCAGAGCCAACCAAGGGGTGGGGATAACACACAACTCCGCTGGCTGGTGGCCGTGCCTCGCCGTGTTACTTATCCATTATAACACTCCAAGATCTTGATTTAAGCCTGCAGCCAGCGGTGAGCTTTTAACCAATTAGCCTTTATAGCCTACCCCCCTCGACACCCCGTTCACTCTACTACCCCGTGCTTCCCTCTGTCCTTCCCTGCTCGTCACCCTTCTCACCCCTCGGCTCGCGTTCCTCAGTCATCCCCCTCTCCAACCGCCCATTTTAGCTTGCCTCGTCGACTACTCGCTCGCTCTCTCTTCCTAACCGGTGTGCCACACGATGGTAGTTCTCGTACACCTATATCTGCTATTCTATACCAACGTCCTCGCCGCAGTCGCGCGATGTACCCACCTAATCTACTGCTTCTCTCCCTTCCACCGCCACCCTCTAGTTACCTCTATCCGTTAGCTCCCTCTTTTTCTTCACCGTTCCGGCCCTCCTTTCTCGCTCTCTATAACCACATGCATTATGCGCGTCGGTGTATCAGAGCCGCGTATTCGCGCGTGCAAATACCCCGAGAGCACGTAGCCGGCCGCGCGGGAGTGAGTTTCTCGTTCCGAGTCAGGAACCCTCGTCGTCCTCCCGTCTCTGTCCATGTCTCGCTGTCGTCTTCCGGCTCTCTCGCTCTTTCGCTCCGGCTTAAATAAGCGCCAGGCGACGGAAATTAAGAGTGGACCGCGCGATTCCATCGTGATACCGATATCGTGCTGTCGCTTTTTCTTCGCTCTTCCGCTGCCTTTGTCCACGCCATCCTTATCTTCGTCCCACAAGGGAGACGCGACCGAGATAGAAATTCCGAGCAAACCATTTTAACGAGCAATTTTCCCCGATAAATAAATTTTTTCATGTAATTTACGCGACAAAGGGAGCAAGTATCGTTTCGGATCTCATCTCGCACCTTTTTCTGCGGAAGAATCACCGAAGGCACGGCCGACTAACGAGTCCGGAGGGCTCCTTTAACGACCCTTTCATCCCCAAGTTAACAAAACGCGCGCGTTGCGTGGCATAATGGGCCGGTCCTCCCGCGGATCCAGCCGGAAGGGCACAAAAGCGATTCGAGCGTCCGCGTGAAAGCGCGGCCTGCCTCTCGAAAGTAGGAGAGAATGATTACACGGCCAGCGGCGTAGGCGAGCGCCACGGAAGGAAAGCGGTCCCCGGTAAAAAGGGTCAAACGCGTACGTTCTCGTCTCGCGAGCAACTCCGTCTAAAGCACGACAAAGCGAACCAACGACCGTTTGTGTGTCGTCGTTCACGTGTCTGCTACTCCACGGAGGTCCTCCGCCTACATAGGTAACGAGAAACCGTTGACCAACCTCCGGAGGAACGAACGGAAAGAACCAGAGGAACGACTCCTGTTTCACCCTACTGTAACGAGGTTATATCGAGAGGTACATTCGTTCTAATCGTATCAGCGTTTCGTGAAAGCGACGCTTTACGTAGAAAATTGTCGATGAAATAGTTTATTCGACACGTTATTTGTTATCGTCTACAATCTTCTAACGTATTCCTCGCTACTAGAACATTTTGTTCTGCGATGTTAGAAATTCCACATAAAACAGATTGTAAAGGACAATAAAAAAAATCGTGCATCCGTATAAGAATTACCAAATGATCGAAAATCTTCTAAATCATGTTATAATCTGTAATCGTAACGATTTATTTCAATTTTTCTCTCGACAGAAGAATGTAATATATATATATAGATAATAAATGTATCGTGAAAAAGGTTAAAAAGTTAAGAGCCTCACGGATTTACAAATTTAGCGCGTCGATTTCCGAAATCGACCATGCCATTCTCCGAAAAACAGTCTTTCGTGCAACCGGCAAGGCCGGAACACGATGCGACGGAGCGGACCGCCTTGTGTTGTCCGTATTTTACTTTGTGCCCGGTGCGTAAGAGGATTATATACTCTCCGCATGGAGACGGAGATAGGTGTTCGTGAACGTAGGCGAAAAGAGAAAGAGACTCGCGGGAACGATCTGAGAGGGCGAGCGTTTGCCGAGAGACATAGAACGAGACAGCCATCCGGTATACGAAAGACGCCGGAAGATAGAAGATAGAGAGGGGTGGTGGTTGAACAGGGAGGTAAGTGGTGAGTATGCTTCACTTTTCACGGGGGCGCCATTGTTCCCTATTATCCGGCGTGATTAGTCGATGATGCAGGTAAGCTACCACGGGGGGTCCCATTATACTGCCGGCAGAACTACTCAGTCATCCGCGAACTGCGTGAGTTTCGCCTGGAATATTGCGACCATCCTCTAGCAACGTGTCCTCTGTCCCTCCTCTTCTGTTCCTCGCATTCTACCTTCGTCTTTCAACCAGTTAGACGGATCGGTATTCTTTTTCGCAATGGTCCTTCAATGGCCACCGATGCTTCTTCCTCGTCTGTTTCGGAGGCTGCCACCGAAATCGGTCGCCCCGCCGACCTGCTGTGAAATTTATACTCTTACCGTGGGCCGCAACAATGATCGTGGCCTCTGCCAGGCGTTTTTGCACGGCCGATTTGTATTATCGTGCCGAAGCCGCCCTTTATCCCCGGAACGCGAATCTGCTTTGCCGAGTAATTAGACCGTGCGCCCACCGTATCATCGTTCTCTTTCTCTCTCGCCCTCTCGTTCACTCTGGACAACGTGCACCTGGAAAGATCGATCGGGAGGATCGATCGACGACCGCGTTTAGCGAGATCTCTCCCGTGGATACGGAAGAGGCTGGTTTTTAGCAGGCACGCTAATTGCGCTGGGAATTCGGTGCAATTGATGAAGCTCGTTTCTCAATTTATCGGAGATCATATTCCACTTATGAATACGTAAAGAGATGAATTTCGTAAATAGCTGCATAGGTATTATAAGCGAGAACGAGTTGATTCGAGTTGTTACATCGCGATTGTTCCTTCCGGTTGGATGGCTGTTGTTTCAGTGGGAAACTTAATCGCGTGATCGAACACTCATAACACACGACACCCCCGCGCGTGCAACACAATGGCGGAACGAGACGGAAGAAGGAGGCAAGGCGGCGCTCGACGGAGATCGATCAGAGTCGAACAACCGTGACATAATACCTTTAACGAGGGATACACGCAGCTGACAGGTAAAGAAGAAAAAAGAAAAGCGTCAGCCAGGTTGCTGGGAGGGCTGGGGGGGAGGAGCGGGATGGAGAGAGGAAAAAGATTTCAAGAGCAGCGGTTAGATAACAAGCGATTAACGGCCGGTCACACAGCTTGAAACCTGGTGGATGGGATAGGGGAGGGACATAATGGCGACGGAGGTAAACGAGGAGCTACCGAAGGTCGTGGAACAAGGCAACGAGAAGAAAAGCCACGGTTCGCCTGCCGGCTCTAATACCTTACATTAAATCCGGAGAGAGAGAGAGTAAGCGACTAATTACTTGACGCCGTTCACAGTAAACGCGAATTAAAAAGGGACCGGTGGCTCATTTTTGCGAGCAGGAGGAGAAGAGACGTTGCTTTTGTCTTGTTCGAGATGGAGCGGTGTTGGTGTCCCTCTACTGGTTCCGCGCTACTTTCGTCCGAGCTAATCTCCGTGCGAAGACCGATCGAAGCGGACGTCCAGATCCGCCGGAAAAAGGAACTAGCTCGGGGCTCGCCGGCCCGTGCTCGATCTCTCGTGAAAGAACCGACGCGAGAGAGATCCTCTCGTCGTCCCGGCCAAACGACCGCTCACTCGAGGAAAATTAAACGGCCGGACACTCGATCGATTCGTTTACCTAGGAATTATTCAAATAAGAGGATATTCTAACTTCGGGAATTTCTAATCTATCGTACAAGCAGGAGGAATTCAAGTCTTGGGAACAGTTGAGGGTGTTAATATTATAGAAGCTATATCGGTATTGAATATTAAATGTTCTTAGACGCCTGTTGCACGGCTATCGACACTACCGCTCGATTTTCAATGTTTTTAACGTGTTTGCGTTCGATATGCAAATCGAAAGCTGCGACAATACGCAAAAGAAACGATTTATAGAAAAATATTAAGCTAATTCTCTTTCACAAGCACGACGTTAAAAAACGTAGGATTTTCATAACACGTACCGATTTATCGATTAAATCGTTAATATTATCTCGTGACTTATGAACGAGAATCGTGTAGAACGAAGTATATTTCCAGGAGGAATGGTCAAAAATCGCAATCTTTCTGACATAAACATGCACCCTTCATTAGCCCTAATCTAGCATCGGTGATTACGTTATCATCTGACGAAATCATCGTCGAACACATCATCGCAGGGCGAAGGGTGACTAACTAACGTAAGAGATAATTTTTAATTCGGCGGCCAGACTAAATTAAAATTGTGAGGACGATACAACGAGAGGGGTGACGAAATGTTGTGGTCAATAATGGCGTTTTCACGTTTTGACCGTCGACGCGGGGGATGCGATCTAAATTTCCGGGACGAACACCGGGGGTAGTGTTAATGGACGAGGGCTAGCGTATTCCCTAAGGACAATCGTGCCGGTCAAATTAGGTAACTTTCGTAAATAGCCCGGGTGTATGGTTTTCTGGTAGGGACGGCACGCCAAGAATTAAAGGTTGCTCATCCGTGCCAACTTTCTTCTTTTCCCGAGGTGTTTCTGTGGTCTGCCAATAATTGGAGTAATTACGGTATTCTCGATACCTGAGAAACCTAAGAAACGTAAGAAAAGAACGAGACGTATATCGCTCAATAACAACCACATGCTTAAGTCGATTTGCAGTAATCGCGTGTGTCGCATATTTCTTTAATATTGCACGATTTTTCCCGATTGCATATTTAAATTCGATCAAAGCGTAGAAATTAACGACGAATTATTAATTCGAAGCACAGCATTTGATATCTTTTTACGGACGCATCAGTCTGTAAATTTAATTCATCCATTAGCGAACCTAGCAAAATTATATTTTACTAGAAATGTTGGTATATCTCGCAAGAATGTTGGTGTTGTTTATATAAATCTCACTTACAACATCGGTGATTAGACGTACAGCTGAATAATTCGTTATAAAGCACGCAAACACGAGCTTTTATATTCGGCTTGATTACCAGCCGAGCAAAAATTATGGAATAAATGAGCGATCAGATGAAAAAGAGGCATCGTTATTTCGTCGGGGGGAACAATGCAAATGGACTTGTTTGCCGGCCGGTGCATTATGATTATTTTAATAAAGGAACATTCACCGCGTGTTCGATGAAAAAAGGGAATTTAACGAAAAATTCACGGACGAGCGCGATTATGATGGTACAATTACGTAAACAATACCTGTGCGCGAAAATAAGGCTGCGGCTCGTTACGATGGCTGCATAAATGTAATATTAATACAAAGGGAACAAAAATTGCCGGACATTTTACGAACGGGGATATCATTTTGTGCGAAAGCGAGTCGATCCATCAAAATGTTCCGATACCCGATTTCATTTAAAACAGCAAACGCACCCCCTCCCCCCGCCTGTTCTCCTTATTACAGCATCATAAATGAACAACAATTATTCGCGATCTCGTGGCGAATACATCTCGCGATTAATTAAAAAAGTTTCCTGCCTGTGTGCGGGGAAAAGTCTCTGCTCTTGCAGCACTGGTCAAGCGAAATAAAGAAAACCAAAAAAAAAAGAAGAAAAAAAAAGGAGAGAAAAGGGAGGAAGGGGATAGGAGAGAAAAAAAGCGGAAGAAACGAATACATATCACGGCGTTGGTTTTTCGAAAAACTCAATCTTCGATATTCGTTTCACGAGAAGGGGAAACATTACGCTGTATCCATAATAGAACGCGTGCATTTCACAAAACCAATAAAAACGTGGCGAATAAAAGCAACCGAAGGTTCTCGCGGTATTTCGAATCGTATCTGATTCGAACGCGAAACTTCCTTTTAACTCTTTGTGTCTGTACGTTAGCGTTCCCTATTCAATACCAGATTATTATTTGAATAAATTCGTAGGAAAAACGATTCATAACATGCTCCGTAGTTCTCATTAAATTTGTATAGAATGCGATAACAATGCTCTTAATGGTAGATAAGGTGCGTTCAGATAATAATAGGAAGGAACGATATTATATATATAAAAGGGACCGATATCACGTGAAAAATTATTCCCATCGATCTAACTTCCGTGGAAACCGCGACGACTGTGAAGTTCCTGCACATTCCCGTTGCCTTTTTCCGCGTACATTTTCCAGATGTATTTCGGACGGTTCCTCAACAGGATCGGAAGGAAGCCGGAAAAATTCGTCGGACCGAGCGTTTGCCCATCCGAGTCCACGAAAAGTCGTAGTTTCGACCCTCGAGACTTAAGGCTTACACGCACACCCCTGTTAAAATGCGTGTCCGGCATGTACAAACTGTGCAACAAATTTTTGCCAAACGGATTCGCGAATTTCATACGATTCACGTGGAAATTTTTCGGACGATTGAAATCAAGTCGAGATCGGACGATTGTGATGATTAAATTGCGTGTTTAATGGAAATACGTTTAATCACGTGTCGGAAGAGGACTTTGGCCCTTGACATACCTTATCGATCGGATCTGCACGTAATGCGGCATGAAAAACTAGCGGAGTTCTAAGAGGCCTCGGGGGAACATTAAAGTTAATTGATCTCCTAATTTGAGAAATTTCCACCAGTTCATAAACTCTCAACAGTCGCCTCGACTTTAACGCAACTTTCCGCGTAACCAACTATACGATCGTCTTATGATCTTTATCCAATTTCGTGTTATCGTAAACGTCGATTGGTATAGTATGAAACGTATCCCTGAACATCGTACTTCGTGCAAAAATTTCAACTATTTTTAGAAGACTTGTATCTTTGAACCTAACGCGAATCGGGTTATAATAATTCATTTAAAACGATACTTGATACGATACAGCAAGAGTATGCTACTCATGTACGATTCGATCAAAAGACACGTGCAATTCGAAATTCACGATCTCTGCAAAAATCCATAAAAATTCGCGGAAGACGGCAGAATTAACAAGGATAATTCACCAGTATCACGAAAAATCGACCGATGGATTTCAGAATTTCAACGAGGAAAAGTCGCTTTGGTTACGAATTCCCTAACAGACACGTTCGTACTGGAGTGACGATTCATCGACGGCGATAACCCGCGCGACAACTCCCCCAAGTATCGTTTCCATTTCGGCCAAGCGCGTTTCGTGGCCGTCTCGCTTTGTCCGGCGTAGCGCGGCGGCTGCGGCGGCGGCGGCGGTGGCGGCTCAAGCGATGGCGTCCGTTCCCCATTAATCCCGCGAACCGTTCAGAAAACTTTTGAACGTGGCACGCGCGCGTGTGTGCGCGTTGTGCAAAGGCGAAAAGAAGACGGTCCGCGGGTTGGGATTTGCGTTTCGGGCCGTTTCTGGCAAACCGAGCGCGCGGGAGCAACGAAAGGCAAGCACAAGGAGGACAGGGGAGAGGGGCGAGACGCGGGGAGACAGACTTTCTTTGCGAAACGCTGAAATGGGAGTCTTGCGCGCGCTCGCGATGATTACGCGCGCGAAGGAAAGAAAGAGTTGGAACAAAGAGAAAGAAGGGAAGAAAGGAAGTTGGAGACGGTACGAGAGGAGCGAAAAAGATAGTACACTACGACCTGGGTCTCCGTGATATTGCCGCCCGGCTAAATGAAACCGCACGTGAAAAAACGCCGGGAGAAAGGTGCAAGAGCGCTCCGTCGACGCTCCGGCGAATCGTCATCCCGACGCCTACTCGTTCGATTTTCTCTGCCGCCCACCTCTATCTCGTCCCATCCCAGCAGCCGCCTGCCACCCTCTCGATTCGGAAAATTCCAACCTTGCGCTGGAACGCGTCGCGAATGTTAAATCGAGCTCGACTCGGAGCCGGGCATCGACTTCTATCATCGATCGCCGGATTAATCAACGATCTTCAGATCGTTCTCGGATTGATTGGTTTACCGGATTGCAAGTGGTTGAATTGGCAAAGGTTTGGCTTCGTTTTAGAACAAGTTTCGTATCGGTCTTGAGTATTTCTCGGGCAAGACGCGAATTTTCTGCGCAGAATGCGAGAACGTCGAGTCATTTTATAAGAACGTGGTTTCAAAGGCTATTGGAAAATTTCATCGTGCGAATTTTGTTTCGATATTATCATCGGCATTGTATCGTATTCTCTGTTCCCTGAGAGAGGACTAGCAATTTCTTTGATGGTAAAATGTCTCTTATAACGTTTCACGCGCTCGATTATTTTCACGACCAATCGATAAGAAACATGATTATAATTATTCGAGAAGATAATCTTCGGGGCGTAGAAACGATCGTATAAACATTTCATGATCTTGTTCGTTCGGGAAGGAGTAACAGGTTCTGGATGGTGAAACGTTTACGTTACCATCTAATGGGATAAATAAAATGGTAATTAATGGGGGATGAATAGATCGATTGTGCATTGAGGCACTCTGGCATGAAAAGAATGTCTGATGAAGTTAGAAGCGTCTCCCTTCCGGTGTCCCTCGGCATAATACCCTTTCGAGTTCCCTCGATGGTATCTCCGAAAGGGGTGGTTTATGACTGCATTATTTGGCGCATGGTTGAGTTCATACGAATGTTATCTCGGCTTCTTGTTGTGAGTAGTAAGTCGACTTTCGTTCTTCGTCGAGAGATAATCTCGAAATCTGGCAACTTACACCGACAATAAGAAAACCTGTAGCTATCGTAGCAGGAAAATTAACCGAGCGATATATGCGAAACATCGTGACAAAAAATTTCCCAAGCAACAAAAAAGACAAAGGGAAGACAAAAAGGGCAGGAAACATAACGCGCGAAGAGGCGAATACAAACGGAAAACAAAATGCATCTTGGTATCGGGCATTTTTATCCGGTCGCGGCGTTAAAAGACTCGCGATCAAATTTTCCTTCTTTTCCCAGGGACAGAGGAGAGCCGGCGTCGAGTTGCTGCGCGAGATAAAGACATTCGTGGAAAGCCAGAACCCTGGCCGGCAAACAGGCCGCTCCATTCTCTGGCCGTCCGAGCGCGGTTGACCGTTGCCAAAGGATCGTTCATCGCGGAAACGAAAACGCGAATCGTTGAACGCGCGCTAGTAAAAAACGAGCCGCGCACACGCTCCTCCACACAACCGAGTAACGAGAAGAACGAGAGAGGGTGAAAGAGGTGGTTTAGGAGGGGGATGAGGAGACACACGAATGGAGAGATGAGGCGCGACAGAGAAACGAAAAGAGATCGAGAGAAGGGGAGTGAGTCGTTGGTTGGTACGAGGGGGGAGGGTGGTTGGTGGCGTTGGTGCGAGTGAGGGAGGGCCGGAGGGTGTGTGAGGGGCGGGGGCGGGCGGGTGGCGCGATCGATCGGATGGCTCTGGTTGCCTCCGGTTCAAAGAAAAGCCGGCGCGCGGAATCGGGTGCGGTAGGTAAAGCGTGTATACGCGCGACATCCGGCTAATCAGAAAATGTAGGAGTGCGGGAGACTAATAGAGAGTGAAAAGGCATCGAATAAACAAACAGCGTGCGGCGAGGATCGGCAAGCACGGGCAGAGGAACGGCAAGACAAGATGAGAAGGAGAGAATGGTGGGTGTGGGACGAGGGATGATTCGTCGTGCGGAGAAAACGAAGGGAGGAAAGGACGAATTTCTGGCGGAGTAGCAGCTGGTAAGAACCGAGGGTACGAGCGAGAAGAATCGCGCGAGGGAAACGAGACGAGAAGAAAATCGGAGAGAACGGAAAGAGAGAAGAGGAACGACGAAAGAAGAAGAAAGAAGAGGTGAGGGGGGAGGGCGAAGAAGAAGGAAGAGACGGTGCAGGCGAAAATTACTGGAAGAGCGAAGAAAGACGATAGACGAGGCGAGGATGCTCGAGGAGAAACGAAGCGAAGCGAGAGAGACGAGGGCGAGATAGGGCTATTAGGGTTGGGTATAGGCGCCGCCCCGGCTATTAGAGGGTTGTTTCACCCCTACCTCCCTCGACGGTGAAACGCCGCGGTACACGCAGACAGCCGACATATATACACATACAAATGGAGCACGCGTGTCCCCCTGTATACACAGCTACGTGTACTCGCCTCGTCGTTGTCCTCCTCCCTCTCCTTTCGCCGTTGTTTGTTCCTCCCTGTCGGTTTCCTCGACGTGTGATCACACGCACACACGTTAGGTCGCCTCCACGTGTCTAGGCACACGGTCGCGTTATATCGTGTGCACACGTTTGCACGCGGGCGGGGGCGTTTTGTACACGTACACGCGTGGTCGAGTCAGGTTTCCACGGCAACCGGCCGCTGCTTGCGGGAGAGATGCCTTTAATAAGTATCTTCCGTAGAGCGGAGATGGACCAGCCGGCTTTCCCTGTATAAGTGCGCTCACCGCTGCGAGCGTGTGCGCGATCACTCGCGATGCTGAACGTATACGTAAGCACGCGCGTGTATGGACCAAGTCGTCCGACCGCCGCCGTGCCACTATAACGCACCACCTTTCGACGGTGAAGGGTGGTTGGTGCGTTAAACCATCTCTCCTCTCGCTGACTGGACTGGCTCCGCCACCGTTGATCCTCTCCGCGTCTCTCTTTTTCTACCATTTACCACGCTCCGCCGCTAATAGAAGGTGGTGAAGTCACTGCTGCGGTTCTTCGTGTGTGCGTTTTCTGCCGCTGTCGGAGCACGAGGCGAGTCTCGAAGGGGCAGCAGGGACAGGGAGAGAGAGAGAGGAGGAGGGGAGTACAGGACGTTGAAGTTGGGTTGAAGAGAGAAGAGCGGGAGCGGAGGAGGAGGAGGAGGAGGAGGAGGAGGAAAAGCAAGGCCCGTACCGCGGTTCGTGTGTGCGTATACACACGTGCAGATTTCGAGGTCCGGAGGGTGGAATGCGCGGGGATGGTGATACATCGGTATGCATTTCAGCGGCGGAGCCACCGCTGGAAAAGAGGGAAAGAGGACGCGGGAAAAAGGGCGGAGAAGCGAGCACGAGGAAAGTAGGGGAACCGACACACAGAGGAGGTAAAGAGAGTGAGAAGAGCGAGGCGGGGGAGGGACGGCTGGCAGAAATGGGTGGTCAGGGGGTGGAGAAGAGGCGAACGACGCCGGCGACAGCTCGTCTAAATGCTAATAGCTTTATCGACTGGATCTCAAAGTCCCCGAGTTTCGATTCTTGCTCCACCTTCTCTCGCGCGTAGCACAATCCGCATTCCCATCTGCGCCACATTTCCACGCTCTTTACACCAGCCGACGGTGTAAGGGAAGAAAGGAAACGACACACAGAACCTTTCCTTTTTCTTCTCTCGGTCATCTTCCTCTTTTTACCATCGTTGCTTCCCTTTTTTCCACTCACCGTTCCTTTGCTCGTTTTCCACCCTTTGCTCTTTTCCTTCTTTTGTTCAGTCGGCGTTACCAGTGATATCCGCGATTTTTTGGATGAACATGGTCCACCTCCTCCTCCTCCTCCTCCTCCTCCTCCTTCTCGTTGCCCGTTTGTTCTCCCGTACGCCTTCCGGGTCACCACCCTACATCATCTCTCTGTTTCTCTTCCCTTTCTTTAAACTTCGTTCCTACCAAACTCTTTGGCCCGGATAAACGCTTTCGTCCGTTTTCCTTGTCGTTGAATCGAAAGGGAGGAAAAAGGAAGAAAGGTAAAAAGAACGACGCGGAGAGGAAAGAAAAAAAAAAAAAAATATCGACCGGAAGCATGCGGTATCCGCGCGATGCTGCAACGTTGCAACGCAATCGCGATAAGTGCATCCGAGACGGCTATTAGGAAGCAGGCCTATTAAGGGTGCACCGGAGAGGCCAGATAGAGGGAGGGAACACTTTGGAATTTTTTTCGCTTTGACTTGTCGTCTCGCGTCGACAAGCGGGTAAAAGTCGGGGCCACGCGGCTTTTCTGCCTTAAACTCGCGGCCCCGATAACTAGTTAGCCTGATATCGGATCGGTGCAAGGTTTCTCTAGCTACTATCAGAGAGATTGGCTGGCGCATTGTGACCGGGCCGCTGCATCCAGTGGAACGTTAATATTCGTAGCCAGGGTACACGTTCTGATCGCAATGGCAAGTAATACCGATGCGGAACGCGGGCCACAATGGAGCAACCAATCCTTTTGATAGATTCTGATCAAAGACTCGTTGCTGCTGCTCAAAGTATTCCTCCCCTTTGCGGCAGTCCCATCCGCGCTCCCGATAACATAACACATCGAGCGTATTCCTCGTTGGAAAAGAGGAGAGTGGCGTAATGCGATTCGCGAACCCGCGAGCTTCCATGCCGAAAACCCGTCACAACGGACGATGCTTTCCTCTTCGACTCGCGGTCTCCAACAGAATACAACGTACGTTTCCGTCTTGGGATAATATTTATTCCGAGGAAACCTCTCGCCAGAGATTGTCTCGATAAATTTCGAATTTTTAAAACGAGAATTAGTTTTTGTTCGGGATACTTTAAAGGATAGGAAATACCGTAAGGTAACGCTGTAAGGTAATACTGTAAGGTAATACTGCAAGGTAATTTGCGAAATGTTGTGTTTTCTTAAGGGAAGATTCGAAGATAAAGAGGAAAATTAGGGGAAATCGAGGGAAGATTGTGTTCGTTTTTGAGCAAATCGACGACCCCTAATTCGAAGTAATTCTAGATTGTCAGGGGCGGAATTATCGAGTTAATTTTCCAAGTAAGAAGGCAGCAGAAAATACTTTATCTTAGGTATCCGTGCTCGGGTATACAGAAAATCAATGATGAATAATCGCAAAGAGTTTTAACAAGGTTTAGACAATCGCGAGGTAACGGAGCGGAAGGTTCTTGGATATTCTGTCGGAGGAGCTTTAATCTCAAATATTAACGTGTTTCCTTTGAAAACAGAATTTTATGACTAATGTATTGTATCTATTCCACAAACTCTGCACATCGCTCAGCACCGTCCGTCCTTTGTACCGCGATGCCTTTCCAAAGCAAAGAACCATATTGGCTTACCATAACCGAGAGACCAGCAGCCACGGACACAAAATCTGAACCAAACCTTTGGATACTTTGTAAATCCGAATCGGAAATCAAATTTCACCTCCCTTCCATCCATCCCCTACGCTTTTAAAAAAGACAAAAAGGAAACAATCATCGTCTCCCCGACATAGAGGCAAACAAATCATGACCATCTCCAATTAACGCGACTCACGAGATATAACAGTCCGGTGGGCAGATATTTCAGTAGAAATTCCCTTCGTCGAATTAGCGAAGTTGTTACCGATCGCGTGGCTCACCGGCCCGCTCTCATCGGGTTGAAATGGTCGCGTGGCCACGAGGGTACTTCTAATTACCGATAATAGCGGTAAAGAGAACGGGCCGAAGTGCTACGGGGGGTTGGCGGTGGAGACGGTGGTGGTGGTAAAAGCGGTAGAACGAGGAACGAGACGGAGAAGGATAAAGAGGATCGCGATTCGCAAGCAGGAAGAAGAGAGTACTATTGGA
This sequence comes from Bombus fervidus, assembly GCF_041682495.2. Classification (NCBI taxonomy): domain Eukaryota; kingdom Metazoa; phylum Arthropoda; class Insecta; order Hymenoptera; family Apidae; genus Bombus; species Bombus fervidus. The sequence continues at coordinate 11,897,290 of NC_091525.1, read as the reverse complement.
CGGGGGTGGTGTTTCGATGGGCCCCATCGAAGAACCCTTCGGTTATTCGAAACAACAAAGACCCGCCGGCACCCTCTCTACCGTATCCGCTTCCCCGGCAATCATTTACTCTTGCTGGAGGCCATCGCTCGTCACAATGGCCAAGTTATCCATCCACTCCGGCTACTTGCCCGGGAAACGACCATCGCCCGGGGCTGGCACTCGTCTTCTCCATCGCCTCCGCTAGCTCGCTTTCCGCACGCCACCCGACAGAGGAAAACAAACACACGCCTACACCCCTCTCGATCTGTACACCTATCCGCCTCGCGGCTTATGCACAACACCGACGTATACCTTCTGCGAGAGTTACTTTGCGCCGCGAGATTGTTCCGAGCCACTCGCTAAACGTTCCCGATCCTCCGCCGCGCTTTCTAACGATCGTCCGTTGTGTCGTTCTCTTCTTCAAGCCGTTCCCATTCAGTCTCCTTGCCAGTCCGTGCGATCGTCTCTTCTACACGGTGTTCCACGTTTCGTTACGAGTCGGTCCGAGATTGTGGAACAGATATCTTAATTAATGAGACAAGTATCGATAATTGCGTTACGTACGATGACGTCCGTGATGTTGCTACTACGGCGTTATATTCTGCGAAACGTATCGAGCTCAACGTTGTATAGTCATGAAAGGAGTCACGAGGTAAATCACAAAGTTAAACAAGTTCGATGGCAAACTGTTTTTCACGGAATAGTTCGACGATGGAAACTCGTAAGATTTCGAAACTAACTGTACGGTATCTGCCGCTAATAAATTTAGAAAGTAGGAGAAACAAAGGCTTCGTCTCGTTCTGCGCGTCTCAATTAGCCCCCTAGCTAGCTTGCTTGGTACAGCTTTCATAAGTAATTTGCTTATCTACGAAGATATACGCTGTTACTTCGTAAGCGTTATATTCACAGTGTTTCGCTTCTAGAACTTTTCCACCCCTCGGTGAAATTACTGGCTGGCTCGAGGAGTAAATTTTTGCCGCGCAGCTATCGCATTATGAAGCTATCAAGGTTTCAAAGTAGCAAGCTACGATCCAAGCGTTCCACTAAATCTCCCGTGTTCTCAGCCAAAAGAACTATCGTGAAAATTATAATATAAAGAGGAAAACGGGCATGTTTTTTTCTAAGGCAGTTCGAGGAACAATGGGCGGCGCGTCGGGCGCGCGCGGGGGATGAAAAATGAAACGTCGCCGCGTCGCAACGCGAACTGATTACTCCGCGGTCGACCGGTCGCAACATTTTTATGCGCATTTACGTGGATTATTTATTCAGTCGGTGGATGTGTTCGTTAAACGCGGAACAGAGAGTGTGGCAGGTTCGCGAAACCTGATGCCGACGTCGGCGTTGTCGGTTCGCGATAACTGTTTGCGTGTTTAAACACAACGCGGCCGGTTTTCCTTCCACTCTGTTCGATGTTAGAAACCTTACACGCTCCCAAAGCTTCTTGGAACTGGCTAATTACACCTCGCGATTGTCCTTCGAAACAAATGGACATTGATCCTAATTACTCTGACGGATCTTGAATCGTTTCTGCCCGCTTTTCAATGGGAAACAAAGCGTACAGAGTCGGAGCATAGTGGTAAAAATAGTGGAGTTTGATTTTGTTTGTAAAAAACTTGCTTCCGTTCGTCGGTTATATTCGATTTGTCGAGTGATAAAGTTGCACTCGCCTGCCATATTTCTCTCAGAAATGCCTCGTCCGTAGAACCACGTTTGCTCTAATAACGTCGAAATGTATTTCGTTTAACGCGTTATGATCTATGAAACTAAAAACTAAACTAAAAGATAGATACCAGAAGGAAGCCAATGCTGCCGAATGAACATATTTCAACCGGTGTACTAGCCAAAATCTACAACCATCGTCGTACTTTCAATTCTCCAAATAACTATCCATCCAAACTATCCAAACGATTCTCGCTAACTCTTTCGCCGATTTAACCCCGCCAAGACATTCTTAATTTCCAGCGAAATCCGTCTGTCGGGAATATTGCTTAAAAATTCAACGTCGACCACCGCGGCAATTTCATCCTCCTATCGAACCGGGTATCCTTAACAAGCAAATGGAAACAAGGGGGAAAAAACATCTAGCAAAGAAGAGAGCAGATGCACGGGTGGGCAGAGGGGATAAAAACGTTCTGTGCATTCAGAGATAAGTTTTAGCCAAACTATTTCCTCTTTGGTAAAGGCAGCCTCTCTCTCTCTCTCTCTCTCTTTACCTTTTCACTCCTTTTGCACGAGAGATGCACTTATTAGACGGTGGTTGTATAAAGCTTGAAACGCAGTTTACAGTCGGCAAGAGGGAAAGAAGTATAGAGAGAGAGAGAGAGAGAGAGAGAGAGAGAGAGACTCTGTGTATGTGTGTGTGTGTGTGTGTGTGTGTGTGTGTGTGAGAGAGAGAGAGAGAAAGAGGGAGGTTGGAGGCCAGTTTAGTTGGCAACAAGAACAGCCGAAACCACACGTACTTACACACCGCTTCGATGTGGGCGATATGTAGTGTGGCGCGGAGAGAGCGGTTAGCTTCAGCGTGAAACTGACCTCTCTCTGTGCAACGGCCAGACTGTTGCAGCGGTAAACTGCACTTTAGTACTATGGGCCAGCTTAAGCGATATTGAAGCGAAACCCTTTATACACTTAAAATATTTAGCGTCATTATGAGGCGATCGTTCACGCACCGACGCCGTCGACGGCTCCGATAATACCCGTCCGGAATCGCCAGCCGATTTTGCGGACCAGCTTTTCCGCGCGGATCGATCTTCGCCACGATTGAACCCGCCGCGCTATAACTCCATACGTGATTCCATTTTGAAAAATGTATCGACGTGTTTATCTCCATCAACGCACGATATTCGCGCTGCGTTAATCTAAATACAGGTTATAGACCGTTTACACGAGCGAAGTAACAATGGAACGATATTGGGATTGATTTTTACTCGAGTTACGATTGGACGAAGCAAAGGGAACCAGTGTGTAGATATTGCGAGTGAAGAGAGGTATGGTGAAATTGTGCGATCGGCTAGGTGTTCGATTTATATGTTTACTTATACCGGCTCGTGAAAGTATTTCACTTTCGCAATAATAATAAGTTGGATGGGATAGCTCGAATGTGGTTTTGCGAATAAATTCTAGGGACGACGAGTTATCCGATTATCCTGTTCGACGAAATCGTAAGATAGACGAGTGTACCGCGTACAACCTGTAACTCGTCAATTCACTAATATCGTTTGCTGCTAAACTATCGCGCAAGAAGTACAAACATTCTGATAGAGAGACGCAAAGATTGATTTTTACTCGCGTTACCGATAACACGAGAGACACAGGCAAGAGACGAGCGAACGTGGGGTCAGTTCGGCGTAAAGTATACGAATGGAAACGTCCAGCTCGAATCGTCCACTGTCCAACTAAACCAACTATTTCGGACACGTGTTGAACCTAGATCAGCAGGTTCGAAGATTCGAGCGATCGTCGATGGAAAATGCGGCGGTCCGCGTAATACGGCGGTAGAATATCCAAAGGATAGCCACGGGTGTGCCATTAAAAGGACGAAAAGAAGTCCCAGAAGGGATATTGTACCGGGCTTTACGCCGACCTACGGATAGATGGATGGATGATGTCGCACCTACGACACCCACGGACCCTGGTGTTGCCTGGTTTTGCTTCGATGAGCCCACATGTCGCTGGCGAGGAAAGGAGACGAGTTCTGGTGGTAGTCGCGCCCCAAATGGACCATACTGGAAATGTATAGAGCCGCTCTAATAGGAAGCAACCGAGCGCCAAGTGGTTTACCCGGCGGGGTGCACGCGGAGAGAGGGCGCGGCCCGCCTATCTGTCGGCATTTATCATCGATTAAATTGTAAACGCCGCTATCCCGTGTCCATCGGGGCCACTATCTGCGTCTATGGAACGCGTCGCTGAACCCGGAATGGACTTTCGGGTAAATGGTGCGCGAGGCGCAAACAGACAGAGAGAGAAAAAGAGAGAGAGAGAGAGAGAGATTGCCCGCTTGTAAATCGGCCGCGAAATCGTTCACGTTAATGCATCGCGAATTTTCCTGCGGTTCCCCGCCGTTCTTTGCCGATCTTGTCCCTGATTTCAATCGAGACTGCAACATTTCATCGGGCTCCTCGTCTGAAAGACGAGAATTTATCCTAGCAAGCATTTGGCAGATTCGAGATTCGAGAAGCTGAAACGAGCACAAGGTTTTTTTATCACTTTTGTAGGGCTAATCGAGGGCTGAAAGGATTGCCGTGGAATTTTTTCCCATACGATGCTTTCTTCCAACAGATTTTTTCTCTCGAACGACAAATAAATGGATAAATAAATAAATAAAGTAGTAATTCGATGAATCGAAGATTCTCGAAAATCTCTGTTGTCACACGATTTCTCAGATCTTTATAATACAATTTTAATCGAGATACGGAATAGTAGATGATCAGCGTAACGTACACAAACTGTCGTTATTTCGATTTTTCCAGCATTAATGGAGCGAAAGTCGAATAGCCCGATGTATCGACAGGCGATTAACGTGCACAGCACCGTAATTAAGAATCCGGTCGCATTAGTAGAATTTTCCGGTAAATTCGGGATAATTGTCGCGTGACAGACGGCGATAGGAGAAGCGCGAAATGCTATTTCCGGTGGCGGTGTTCGCGGTCAGACGATCGTAGCTCGCGCGAAATATTTTACCGGTCGCAATAGCGGCGCAATAATTGTCCGGTGGCGGCCAGTTTAACGTTTGTAACCAATCGTCAATAACAAGAACGGTCTACAATATTTCACGATTGGTGGCGGCAACGGGAGAGGGGAATAAAAAAAAAGAAAGAGCCGAGTAACGCGGCAGTTACGTGATCACTCGTTTGACGGTTCGTAAATCGTTGAGCGTTCGAAAGAGCGGTCATGTTTGAACGAAATAAAAAAAAAAAAAAGATATATATACATATATGTACATGTATATAAATATATGTATATGTAAACGTACATGTACACGGTGGCGTACATAGAACGCATAGGTAGACGTACGCAACAACGAGAACAACGATTTTCAAATGCGCGAATAAAATATCGTATCCACCGTAAAGTCTCGCGAGAAACTAATAATAAAAGGTCTGAAATATCATTGTTGGAAATTGCCAGTTAAACTGCCGGTTCTCCATTGCGATCGAAACTCGATTACTCGAATTACTATCACGAAGAACTTTAAATATCGCGGAAACAAACAAAAAATAAATAAAAATAAAAGGGAAAATGCGAGTGCACGCGTACAACAGGCAAAAACTCGTAGAACAGAACAGAAAACAACTACCAATCACGACAAGAGTATACCGCAGGCTGGTACTATGCGCGCGTGTATACGCCTCAGATGATTTCCGGTCAAACTCGTCGATCCTTGCACACCGCTGTAATTTTTATTTAGTACGGCGGTTTATTTACGAAGCTCGTCGACGTGTAGCTTGAAACAGGTTGCAGAGAGACTCTGCCGGTGATATCCATCCATCGATGGCTTGACGGTGATTTTCAGGGGTGGATCAGGGCTCGGTGTAAAGCAGAGAAAGATATCAGGGTGACTGGCAAGGCACGCTGGAATGAACGGGAATACGACGTATCCCGTCGTATCGACTCTATTTATGGCGCTACTTGTCACCGAGTCGGGGGCTTTTGGTCGCTGAAATTTCCCTGGGAATGTTTTTCCGCGCGCAGAATGGAAAGTCGACGGGGATTGAAGTTCGATAGATTGGAGGAACTGCGGCCGGAAACGAGCAGCGAGGGGCTACATTGTACCTGTATCGACATAAACAGCCCGGCCGTATGCTCCTGTTCCGTGCAGCTCTTTGAGACGCTCCGTCGCCTCCGCTTCTGACCGAAAAAGAATTCTGCTTTTTCATAGCAACAGCGAAACTCGCGTGGAGATATCGCGACTGGAAAGGCGAGGAAACGCCAAGCCCCATAAATTCCTTAATTTATACGCTCTTCGTAAAATGGACGCCGATTTATCGCGGTCGTTTCGTATCGTTCTGACGTGTCGTACCGAATACGTCAAAATTGGTGCAAAGATGGTATCCATGGTAAAAGGTGAACCGCGAATCAAAGCGGTATCTCCTCCGTTGAAAATAATACTGATAATCGGATCGCAGCATGTTTTCGTTCGGATAAAGAACGACGATTTTTCAAATCTCGATGCGAATGATGTCTATCTTAATTGGTGAACAATGTCGGTGGAGAACCGTGGGCGACTGCACTACGTGTTGGTTGAGGAGGGGCCGGGTATCGTCGATGAGAACGTTCCGGCCAGAAATCCTCATTCGCGACGCGCTAATAGAAGCGACAACGGCGCTACCAATTTGTCAAGTCGACAAAGTCCGTGGGCCGTGTCGTCGCCGGCAAGTATCATCGCCCCGGCGTATCCATCCGGGCACGGAAATTTCCTGAAAAATATTCCCTCCCCGAAGGGCGAGAAGTCAACGGCGCTGGAGACAGATAGAGGACCGGGGGAGGGCGGGGGGCGAGCAGAATGTGTAGAGAGGGTCAAATAGAGGGAAAGAAAGGGAAAAAGAGGGATGGAAAGGGGAGGAAAGAGGACAACGGAGAGAGGTGGAGGAAACAGTGGAGTACACCGGCCACATTGGCAGCAACAGTGGCAGCCAGCAGCCACCCTACAGATACTACAGAGCTGTTGGACAAGCTGTAGCCTTCACAACCGAATTAGAATGAATCGACCCTTGCCTCCTTCTCTCCCTCTCCCTGCCTCCTGCCACGGTTTTATTCTCTTTACGCGCCGCTTTTACCCTGCCCTCTGCATCCACGGCCTCTTCTTCCCTCTCTCTGTTCCAGCCCCGATAATCTTCGTTTCTCCTTCCCAAATCAGGCTCTCTCTCCTCTCTGTCTCTCACTCTCTTCCTCCGATCGCAGACTTCTCTTCCTTCCCGTTCTTTCTGAAACGCTTCAGTACCACCCTCGGCTACAAACTCCGCAAGCTGGCTTCTGGTAACTGTCTTTCCTGCCTTCTTCGCCACCCCTCTATACGGGAATCCGACGGCGGCCAACCCCCGCCTCGCTATTCCTTCTCTACCTTTCGCTGCTTCTGTCTCTCGTTCTACCCTCCCCACCAACCACCCTCTATCGTGGCCGTTGAATATCTCGCTCCTTCAGCCGAGTTATATAAAGTTTTTACGATTTTTCGAGCTCTGCCTCGCCGAGAAGTCAACCCCTCGAAACCGCCCCCTTCGCCGCCAACGTCGTCCCCCGCGAACTACTGCGAACGCGCGCGCGACCCGGGGGATAATCCCGTGTATCTTTCGGATAAGAGACCTATAAATTTGTTTGGCCTGTCACCCACCCCGTTCCCCAGGCCACAGGCATTAAGGCGGCAAGCTCCAATCTGTTGGTTTACCGGCGATATGGCTGCCACGGATTCCGAGGACTTCCTATTTCAGGCGACGACACCCGGCAACGAAGCGAGGCGGAAAAGGGGGAATCGCGGGCGATGAAGCTCACAGGCAGTGTACTCGTTCCACGGCTGCCTGTATCCCCGGGCTTTGCCGGGATTCTTATGAATTTCCACCAACCCCGCCATTTTGTCGCGATCTCGATGCCACCCACTGTCTTTCACGTCGGCCGCTGCGGATTCGATTACGCCCCGGTATGTTTTACAGTCAGATCGGAATTCTATAAAAAAACTTGCTCGAACAATGCCGCTACGTTTCTGTATCGCGAGATTGGTTAAAGATTAACCGTGAAAACAGCGTCTTTGGCCGATACGATACGAACCACAATGCCTCCGTTGCGAGCTTTCGTTTCGCCTTTCCAACACCAGACACCGTTTAAAACCGTTCCTCCATTGAAACTCGATCGGGGCTCGGTCGTGCGAACTCTACCTTTCACGCGAATTATTTGTCTCGCGGCAAAAGGGGTTGGTCTTCAATCGTAGAACAGAATCAGCTCCCTAAAAGAGCCCGTGTTTTCCTTTCCTCGCGGCATCGATCCACCTCCGATGAGGAGGCTAATTGCACGTGAAAACGGCGCGCCTTTAACGCGCTCCTCACTTTGCCAACCTACGTGTACACGAGCATTCGCCATTCGTGTATACGCGTGTGCGATCGTGTGTACGCTTCTAGCGACGCACTGCACCAATTTCAGCCGGCCGATTCATTAATACGGTCCTCCAGAGACCGGCTCTCCTCGCCGCTGTGCTAAACGACCTCATTAGGAGGCACGCCAAACGCATTTGTCGTTCCCGTTCGTGATTTTCCGTGATACTGCTCTCTTGTTATGCAACTCTATACGCTTTCCCGTTGTCCCGTTTCATTCTTTTATTATTGCAGACATCGTCTATTCACGACGGTATCGCGCGGAACGGGAAAATTCTCGGTATAATAGAAACTTTTTCAATGATAAAGAAAAGAATGCCGAGGCCAATTTGCGACTAAGAAGCGAGAGCGCGACAGAGAACGCTGGCGAGGGGGTGGGAAAAGGGGTGGAAGGGTGGCGGAGAGAAAGGAAACGGGGCGCGTTTCAAACGGACGCATTAGAATAAAGCGGAAGATTAAAGTTAACGCGTTCCGTCGGCTCTGTCGTCGCTGGATGAATGGCTCGATCGCGTTCGTCATTAACGGTGTTTCGAAACCGTTTACACTTGGGAAATACCAACGTTTTCCCATCGATTACTTCCCTCTCCCCTTTCTGTTTCTGTTTCGTACCACGACCGTTTCTCCTGGTTATTTTTCTCGTTTTGTTTTACGAGGCTGGTAATACAACGACGCTTTTTCCAGAGGGGAATTTTAACGAGGAGTAATTTATCGACGCGAACCGCGAATGAATCACGCCACGCGCGAAAATTTCGCGGAAAATTTATATTCCTCCGACACGTGTCCACGTTCGAAATTTAACGCTCCGCGGAATTTCCCCTCTGGACACCAACGGAGACGAGAATGTTTGTCCAGAGCGTTCAAAGTTTGCCGACTAACGCCACGAAGCTGCGAAATTGGTAAATTCCCATCTTGTTTCGTAGATAATACGTTTAAAACGCGCAGAACACGTGTTATCCGCTTCTGGTAGATTATTGAACAAGGGTAAGCCACCCCTGCTCCGGGGTTGTTACCATGAGAGAAAACTCACCTCCTGGTGGCAGCACCAGGCAGCTAAGGGCGCATCCCTTGTGCTGGTAAGCGATGACCGTTCGTTGGTAGTTATCGTTCATCCCTAACACAGTATTTTTCATTATCTATCGCGAATGCAAGGTAGGAAGGAAATGATATTTTCCGCAGAACATGTCGCGAATATACGTACCATGTGCAGAGAAATTTGTTCCCAACACGTTCCGTTATAGGAAATGTACGTAACTGGAGCATTGTCGTAGGTACATGATTATTACCATTCGAGAGATTTCCTGTCCATGTTTCGCGTAAGTCTGATAATTCAGTGAACCGAGCATAGGACTAATCCTAAGTACAAGTACAAGTATCTATCCTCACCGATATATCGCGATGTACCACCGAAGATACTTATCATCAATTTCCCAATTACATTTACAAAATGGCAAAATGACTTGTCACGTAAGAATCTAGCGAAAGGTCGAAGATTAGGTTCGATAAGATTTCATAAACGAAAGCGACGATTAACCCCGTGCATCGGAGCAAGGTCGCCATCGATACGCAAACTTTCTTACCACGGAGACCGCGTCACGCTCGATTGAAGCTTCCTCGACTGCGAACAGCCCGGACATAATTTGCCGCGGTACGAGAGACACTAAGAAAGTAGGAGAGATAGAGAGTCCAAGAGGAAGGATCTCCGAAAGCTTCTCCTCCCCCGATGTTCCGCCCCTTTCGATTCGGTCTTCCGTTCAACGGTATTCTACTCGAAAGGGTTCTTCTCGGTGTAAAGCCGAGAATCCCCGATATAAATGTCAAGTTCGCCTTCCGGCTTTGCCACTCGAATCTCTTCTCCAGCCTTTTCTCCCTCCATCCGTTTGCGCGTTCCTCTTTCGTCACCGAGGGTGGTTTCGGCTCTCGTTGCCCTTGACGGGGCTGTATCTCTTCTCTCACCCCCTTTCTGTCGTTACCTCCTCCCCGCCGCGGCATACAGTTCCCGAGTTTTCCCTGTTAGTCCCGTGGTTCCTCCCGAATTGCCATCCCTTTCGAGTACACGCTTACACTTCGCTTCCCTCAGTTGTAAAGTCCAACCCCCGCGATCTTTCTTCTCCTCCTCGTTGTTCCATGTACCTTGGATATTCGTTTCCTTGTCTATTTACCATCCGTCTCTTTCCGTTTCCTCGTCTGGGAGTACACGTTGGCGAAACAACAAGCACAAAGTGCAGAGAGAAGAGAGGAACAACGGACGGGCGTAATCGTAGCGATCTTCGCCCAGCAAGTGAGAAGGCAATTTGGGCGAACCGCACACCAGTGGGCCGGGAAAGGTCCAGCGGATAACGAACGGCCCACGGGGAGGTAATTAACGGTGTTTTCCAACCCCCGGAGTAATGTTCGTCGTTACGACGGCTTCTGCTCGTAGAGAATCGCGTCGACCTAGGCTCTCGAGAAATCGGCCCGAGCTTTCTTCGACCGCGCCGTTAAGCAACCATTCTACGCTTCCGACTGAATGTCGGATGTCTGACCAAAGACAACCTGACGAAGGAGAACTTTTTCCTCGAGATTAACCAGTTAATATGGTTCTTAGAATAGGCAAGTTTTCCTTTCGAGGGAAATTTTCTTTCGCTAGAGAAACGTCTAAAAACGTCATACACGCTTCGAAGAAACATCGTTCCTGTTCGTATGGTAAGAAAATTTCTCCTCTTTTGTCAATTATATCCGCAAGAAAGGCATCGATCTAGTATCCCGTCGTTAATAACGATAATAACTCATTCATTGAATCGCCCCAATTCTCCAGAGTTGTTTTCCCTCGCAAGGGTCTCGATAAACTCTCCAACAGTTCGTAGAATCGGAGGTCATGTACCACATCCAGGAAAATCAACAATCTGCCAAATGCTCGGGAATGGTTGCACCCAAAAATAAACTACCCTTCGACATACATATTTCAGACCTATCGACACAGCCTCTTTTTTTTTCCTCTCTAAACATCCCTTATACTTTCAGAACGGTATCATCGTACAAAATCAGCGATCGTTGCAACGATCTCCATCGCGGCGATCGTCCCCATTCTTCGTTCGTGTAACCAAGACGACGCCACGAGGCGGGTGTAGATGAACACGGCGGCAGGTATGTACGTGCATTTGGCGTCGTCGTGGCGTTCGTACACGAGCGAACGAAGCCCGTGTACACACACACTTGGACACGACACGCCTACCTAACGCCGCGACTGCGGCGGAACGCGGCCAGAGAGTTGCCTCGCACCGGTAAATAATGCAAGCCGGGGTAATGGCGCTATCTCTGCGCATCTTTTATTAAACGTTCGCTTCGCCGCCCCTTCCCCCGGGCCACCCTCCACCGCCCCTCCCGCCGGCACTCAACTATCCGAGCTGGAACCCACATCCCCTCGGCTGCCGGGTTATTGCCACCCTGACTGCTCTCTTCTTCGCGGAAAGGTGTGCGCGTGGAGGGTCGCCCAGAGAGCACGAGTTGCCTGGCCGTGGCTCATTGTTCCTCTGGCCGAGGCTAGTCGACGTCCTCGATGCACGACGATGCTTCTTTTCGAAATAGGCTGAATTCGATGGTGATAGATTGGAACGGATGTCGATCGAATTAGAGACGAATATCGAGGATTTGAATCGGTATCCTCCGGTTTACGGATCATCTTGCGTGACATATTCGGGTAGGCTCGATACATTTTCGAATTAATTTGGCTTCTCAGCGGGAAAGGTCGATACAGCGGGTTGTAAAGTTTCCTTTTGATAGCGGGGTGTTAATCCAGTTAGAAAGCAATTTCAGAGATTCGGACTGGTATGCCTTGGGTCGAGGTCTTTGCGCGAAACGTCGGACTGCGCTTGAGAAACTGTTCATCTCGTAGATTCAAGTAACAAGGAAGATTAAGAAATTGTCTATTTTACGCATGATTCGGCTTAGTCGAACGATTCGGAATGTAGATTCTCGTTCTACGAATATCCTTTCTATTCTGATATTAGTGTCTCAACGAAGATCCTTAAGAAGCCATCGGAATCGCGTAGCGTACGGTAGATACGAAAAGACGGCCGAGTGATTCGAGGCGTTCGGAATTCGAGCGTGGAAACGCGAAGGGCTGCAGCGTCGAATTTCGCGGCGGTGCTGATTTCAATTAGCATTATTATTAGAACCGCATCGGCGACAAGGAGCGGGCGATCGTCCTGCTCCTCGTCGGCTTGCACACGCACACCAGTGCCGCGTCCGAACGCGCAGGTCTCTCACGTACACGTATACGCGGACGGGGACCACCCCGAGCGACTGACGCTTTGCTAGGGGGTGTTTGAAAGCGGTGAAATCAATGCTTCTGTTTGCACTGTTGAGGTCGAACCGAATTCCGTTCTCCCTGCTGCGTGTGTATGAGTCTGCTTGCCGCGTGTGCGTGTGTATGCGTGCAGCCAGATACGGCAGCCACCACGTTCACCGACACACTCCGTCGATCGCTAAGGTGAAAGTGCATGTGGATGGTTGCACGCGCGCCGCCACCGCGCCGGTTTCGCCAATTTTCGTCAGGCAGTTTTTGTCGAAACTCCGACCGCCACCCTCCCTCCCTCCTCCTCCGCCCCTTTTGCTTCGCTTCGTTCGCGGCAGCCTGTCTTTCCATTCGGCTGGAAATCAATCGACGCTGTCGCTCGAGGATTAGATCGACTTGCTCCGATGTCGATGGTAATTGAACGGGGATGGGTAATTTGCGGTGAACTCGTAGCAATAAGTGCGGTAAGTTGAATCACGTGACTACAAGTATCGGTTATTATTGAGCGTATTCGTGATTATAAGTGAATCGGCATGATCTCGGTTAGACCACCGGAGTTCGATCTCGTTGGCAAGTAAAATTCTCGAAAGGATGATGGTTATACCGGAATCATACCTTTACTTAAATCGTTCTTGTCGAAGACGAATCGTTTGATTAAACGTCTGCGGTAATCGTTAGTCGTGATTGACTTTATCGTTACAGGTAAACTTCAAAACGTTCTAATGATTTTTGTAAGAAATTTAGAAACGGCAGGGCTTAATGATCTTGTTCGAATTATGTTAAAATAGATTTAGAGACGGATACGAGGTGATAAAAATTCTAAATTAGCTAGGTATCGAGTTATTTTGTGTCGTAAATGGCAGGAGCTTTGATAGATGCTAAGCATTCCGTTCCTTTCTTATCCTTTCTCCCTTTCCCTTTCATCCTCGCTTCTTTCCTATTTCCTTCGTCTCATTATTCATTCTATTTGTTTCCTCCTTTCTCTTCATCCCTACCATGCTTGTCATTGCTACATCATCTTCGTGGAATCATTCTTCCCTTTCCACGCTAATCTTCGATCAATTCTTCAATTTAATTTAATAATTAACCGATACAGGACCAAAATATCGACAAATTTATTCACGTGAACATATGGCGGTAGTAAAATTGGCCTCGCGAAATTCTACGTTGCAGCATTCAGGGATTAAACAGTATCTGGTAATTCGTGCTACATGAAATCACGGCGAAGCTTCGTGAATGAGTCTGGAGAAGAAAAGATTGACTGGCAACGTCATAATCCTCGGTGATTCCGTTCCACTAGCGCGAGACAAGCGAGACGCGTCCACATCGCGGCGGGAAACAGCGGCGCGAGTTGAACAAGGAAAGAGAGAAGCGCGGACGCGAAAGATAACGGCTCGCAGCCAATCGATCGATTCGCGGAGGCTTTTGTTCGTCTACGGTCCTGCTATCCGATTTAACTACGACAGCCCGGAATCGAGCCGCCACCGTAAGAACCGACTTTATCTCTCGTCCCCTCCGCGGCCAAGGGATGCTGCGAAAATATTGCTCAATTGTATCCTTACTCCCGCTTGTTTACCAACTCCCCTTTCGTTAACAAAGATGTGCCTTCATCCTATAAATTTGATCAATTCTTTCGCACGAAACTCGTATGAAACTTGAAACAAAAATCCATCATTTAAAATCCAATTTTTCTACGTTTCGTACGATGGAAGGATTACCACGTTTACCTCGATCGATCATTCAGTTAACAGATTGCAATCGAAACATCCCTTTCGTCGATTCTTATTTCACGGTTGTACAAGGCAGAACAGTCTCGTTAGCACGTTCATTGGTTGACGCGAATTTTATATATTTTGCCCTGCGAGTCGTAATAGACAGAGATTATAGTTCGCCATTACGTTAAATTTTATCAAAATATTATATCGTATTTGCGTTGCCCTTTTTCTCTGACGATATTATTATTACCGTGATAGCCAACGTGTCAAACTGGCGGGACCAATTAACGGGAGCAACGTCTCAGATTCTGCGAAACGTCTCGCAAGAACGAAGGACACTCGTGGGCATGGAACGTCATTTTCGGGCAAGTATTTCGGTCGGAGGCGAGTCTATAAATACAGGCAGAGCTTGTACACGCGCAATGGTGACCCTCGTCGTATTCGCAGACACGGGAACGACAGCTATTGAGCTATTACACGCTTAAGTGGAGCAGGCTGACTGCAGTGGCGTGCCTTGCTGCTTCCGATGCGTGCGACTCGGCGACCTCAAACTGCTAATCCGTACACGAATCCCGAGGATCGGAGTACAAGCGTTGCCGGAGCTGCCTCGTGTACCGGAAGCTACCGAAGGCGGGGACAAAGGGAATAGGCGGTTGACCGTGGATAATTGGTAACTCTAGTCCGAGCGACTTCCTAACCCGCCGGCGTGTCTTTTCACGGTAATTTCTCGCGGCTGATAACGAGCCGGCCGGGAGGATTTAAGCGGAAACGCGCCGCCACAAAGACTCAGAATTTAGGTGACTTTCTTTGGTTTTAGCCAAGTACGAAGAGGAAATTTCTGTGGCTTCTTTTATGGCTCTTTTGGGTTAATTAAAACCCGCATTAATATCAAATAGAGTTAACGATAAGGTAAAAGCATCGAGAAACGATGAAACTAAATTTTTGATACTATCGATCGGTTGACAGATTTTTGACGTTCTTTGACGAGACAAGATTCAAAATTGCGGGTCAATCGTCGTCGTTTCTAGTAACCTTTTATAATAATTACGATAAACGTGGAAACTTAATAACGTAATAAACGTATCTATCTCGTAGCACTCTACGTTTCGATACTGTTAGAAACCGTCACAAAGAATTGTGTGCAAGCGAACTATAACGAATAACCTGTAATTTTTAATTTTCTATGTGTCGAAATTTGGAGACGTCATTCCTTTGTGTCTAAATTTCGACGATTAATATCGTTAGACTCGTTGTTGGCAATGGTTCATAACGAACAGTCCGCGGTTCGATACTTTATCTTGCGTCATCTTCGTATCGTTCTATACAAACAAATTTGATTCGGCTCAACGGAGAAAACAGTCTCCCCGTAGCACCTCCGTTCCGCAAGTTCAAAGCGTCGATCAATCGTTAATTCGCGACGCTAATGAGCCAGGCAGCCCGGAAGTACGCGGGTCCGGGGGCACTAAGAGTCCCGAGACAGATCGTTAATTAGCGCCCCCTGTCTATATCCGTGTTCTCGGCTGCGAGGTTAAACGTCCTCGAGAAAGAATCGCCAGGGTACACGGGAGAATAGGTATCCGACGACGAGGTTACGCCACTGTGTCGGGGCTACGGAACGTGGGGTGCGCGAGTGTCGCGCGGGGGTTGGTTATTTCACGGTCCACTCGCTCCACTCACACCCCTTACAGGCGGCGGCAGCGGTGGCAGCCCCTTTCCAAATCCACCCCTAAGAATTAATTCGAGAGAATCGTCCGGCGGCCGAGCGACAGCCGCCTCTTCTGTTCTCTTCCATCGGCCTTCACCTACCCTCTCGGATCATCTTCCCTTAACCCACGGCCACTTTCTTTTCGTCTCTCCTTTCGCATTACGGTTCGCGTCGATCTAACTTCCTCCCGGCTGCTGGCTTGATAACACCGTCGTTTCGAAGGGTCGAGATAAAGCAACGAAGGCCTGAAACGAAGAACCGAGGCGTAGGGAACGCGGCCTTTTTCATTGTCTCCGGTTGAACGGACCGTGAGTCTGATAAGGCTAATTTTCGCTACCCCCGATTTTTCACTGATTCCTGTAATACGAACGCCGATTGATTCGTATTTGGGATTACAATGACTTCTGTCGCCGACGTGTAGTGTTCTGGATTGATTTGCACGCGTATGTTGCCGCCGCCACGAACGATGGATAAAAATATTTCACGCTGTCGACGATGGTTCGGTGGAAAAATTCCATTGGGCCAGCATACACCGACCATTGGAAATATCATTTTCATTAACTTGGATGACTAATAGGCGTTAGAGATATAACGCTTCCAATGATATATTAGCCGTTCATCGGCGAACAGCTATTTTTCAATTGCTCGACGCGGATCGTTCTTCGAACGTGACACCGTACGTTTGGCTTTGTGTCAATGAAACTTTCCGCTGTCCGTAACTCTGACGTTTCATTTAAACCATTTAAAACCGGTGTCTCGTTACAAAACGATCTTGAGAGTTAGTATGTTTCGAAGTTTTAACGATAGAATATATTCGTATTTATCTTTTACCGAAATTTATTTTCCTCTATTATCTCTTTTTCGTGTGATGATTTTTGATAACTTCTTGTATATCGAATAGTTATAAAATTTTAATTTCAAGATCCATGTGGTGCTTCATCGATTTCAAATTAACCAGACTGACCTCGAATGTGTAAGCAAACGCGTTGAAAAAAATAGCGTGAAAGACGAAAACGATACAAGCGAATCATCGTGCTGATTCATAAAGATACTGATTTCTGTGTGTCAATGGTCCGTCATTGTCCCACAGACAGTCTTTATTCGCGTCTTTACCGCGGACCAAATCGGAGCTTCGCCTCGTGTCTTCTAATTTCGGCATCAAAGCAAGGCGCGAGCGATTTTCCGTCAATTGAACGTGGCTGCCTTGAGAACGGGCGACAACAAACCGTCGCTGTATATCACGAACCATGCGTGGAAGGCTGGATGAGTTTGGACGAGTAACCGCTCAAAGCGTTGAATATTCTTCTTCCATCCGGTTCTAATGGCTCGACTCACTTAGCGTTCTCCTCTTGTTCGTTGTCTTTCCATTTCTACGAAAACGTTGGCCGTACGTGTAACACCGTTTAAACGATTATCCTCGCAACGAGGGTTGATCGAGAAAATGCGGACGGAATCTGTCCGACTCGAGGGACGATTAGGATTTCAGTCCCACGAAATTGATTAAAAATTACTTTAGAATGGTTCGAGAGATGTTAGTTGTTTTATACGAAAGTACGAGAACCTTTGGGATATGTATTAGTTTCTTACGAAGGAAAATTATTCAAGAGGTTGGAGGATGGAAGAACATAATCGAGCGAAAATAAGAGAAATATAGAGTTCGGGAACTTTGCAATGACGGTAGTCCCGTAGAGTATTGGAAAATTGGAGCACGCAATATGTAAAATACACGTAAACGGAATGTAGAATTCGTGAATTTCGTGACAACGATGCTTCCATAGAATAACTGAAATCGAGGACGTATAATAGCCAAACTTAGAAGAGGATTCGCGATGACAATGGTTCTACAGGATCATTGAAAATGGGAACGCATAATAGACAAAGTATGCTCGATTTGCAGTTGCACCTGTATCGAGTACAGACGTGATCGATCTTTCGTTGGTGCTGCGCGTATGCTGTATGGGATAATCTGCGTGTATTTACTGGCAAAGGCTTACGAGTGTAACGTACGGTATTTTATTTTACACAGGAACGTTCCACTGCGTTCCGACGTGGTTCAGTTTTTTGCAGTTCAGCACAAAAAATTTGCTCGCTAAATCCTTTCGCGCTCATCCATTCGCGACGTGCAACAGACACACCCGGCTAACCGTTTCTCTTCCGTTTACTCTCACGCACACCTTACAGCTACCGGCGTTTTCTCCTTTCTTTTCATCTTCTTCTTCGTTTTTTCGCAACCCCTTCATGAAGTTTACTTCGTTTTTAAAACGGAAAGGGGAGGCGGGCCTCTCATTCGCTGCGACCAACGGACATATGTTACAACGAAGGTGGCGAGAAAAAAAAAAAAAAAAAATACGACGAGGCTCGCGCGTTTCCGCTCGACGAGAAGTACAGCTTTGATTCCAGCTCTTTAATTTCACGTTTCCCCCCTTTTTCATTTGTTTTTTCGCTCTGTCTTCGTTCCTCCGGTTACACTCACGTTTCACAGTCATCGTTGCCCGTATACAAACGTCATCGCGAATATCGGCGTCGAAATGCGAAATAAGCCGACGCTCGCTGCTCCGTTCGTTTAATTTTTTAATTATACCCGAGCCAAAAGGGGTGGGAAGGGGGCGGTTTACGCGCGGAGCTGTAATCGAGCGCCTGTTATTCTTCGGCCGCGTATCACCGCGTATTTATCTTACCGCTTGGCCGACGGATTCCCCTCTCTCTCGCATGCTGGCGAATTTTAAACGACCCGACAATATCCTCCAAGAGATATGCTCGTTTTCCGCACTTCACCTCGCGTAAACCGATTACCCTATCGAAAGCGTCCCACGCGCGACTCGCAACGGACACGAAGTGGAAACTACGGACGAAATATCCGAGTTCGAACCTACGGACATTTACTTTCACGAGCCAGAGAGCGTATTTCCTTTGGTTCGAGTCCTCGATGGTGCTGCCCGGAAGTGAAGAACGGAATTGGTGGTCTCTCTCGCCACGGTATATACATTTATATAACAATGTCTCGTGCAGATCTCGACGAATTCGACACTCAGGACATAACGTAAGACGTATCTACAAATAACGAAGCTAGAATCAAAATCCGCAGGAGACACTTGGTCGACGTAATTAAAGCGACTCGCAATCCTCTATTATACACCATCTTACATGCCCCACTTTCTTACGTTCATTTACCAAACGCAGTCTCTTCACCCCTGTCCTTCTTTATTTTATCGAAATATCCATCTACACAATACGCCGCAGCGCCATCGATACTCAAAACGTATATATATATATATATATAACAATATTCTCTCTTTCATACCAATCACATTCTCTCTCTTCTCCTCATCGACAATCTGCACTTCTCAAGATCTCAACGTCGAACCAACCAGCACACACCTCGACGACTACGAAGGCGAAGACGACGTCCGCGCGATGGATTGTCGAGTTCGCTACGCGTGCGGATGCGTGTGCGGATGTGGATGCGTCGACAATGCCAAGCCCGTGGAGGATGGCGTGGAGGTGGGTGGAGGACCGGACGCCGTGGCGGTTGTGGCGGACAGGTGATGACCGAAGAACGTCGGCCCTGTCGGAGGATAAGGTGGCGCGGCCGGGTGATAATAGCCAGGTGGCGGCGGCGGCACGGGCGGCGGATGATGGACGTGGGCGTGAGGATGGGGATGCGTGTGCGAGTGTGGCAGCGGGTGCTGATGAGGATGCGTGGCGAACAGGAAGGCAGGCGCGTAAGGCGGAGGATGTGGCGGTGTGGTGGGCACCGTGGGACTATTCACGTCCAGTCCTGGATTCTGTTTCTTCCATTTGGTTCGCCGATTTTGGAACCAAATTTTCACCTGGGTCTCCGTTAACGAGAGGGACAGAGCCAGGTTCAGACGTTCGCAGACAGACAGGTATCTAGTGGTCTTGAACTTGTTCTCCAGAGCGACGAGCTGTTCGTACGTGAACGCAGTCCTGGCTCTTCTAGGTTTGCCCCCTGTGCCACCGCTCCCGCTGGTTCCATTCTGGTTGCTTTGGTTTTGACCTTGACAACCCTGCGCCTGCACGCTGCTGGTCGACGACGACGACGAGGAGGACTGTCTCTTCTTGCAGTTCGACGATGGAACGTTGCTCGTTGCGGTGGTATTACTCTCCCGGCCAGCGTTCGAGGTTTCCTGATCCGTCACCCTCATCTCCACGTCCTCGTCCTCGTCCTCTTCGTCAGGGTCCTCGTCCATGTCCTCCATCCCCGTGTCCGGTGTGCCCTCCTCGTCTTCCTGGCCGCTGCCGCAGGCGAACTCGCCCCGCGAGTCACCATCTGAAAATAGCAATAACACCAGAGGATCAGCGGGGAACGTCTCGCGGAGGAAGATTGCCGTAGCAAGGAAAGCGATACGGTGTTGTGTGACGAAAATTGATTACACCACGGGGGGTATAAAATTGCGCCGCGAGTGTCGGTTTACCCATGACAAAGCGGTAACGCGATCCCGGCCGTTGTTTCACACCCTGTCCTCACATCGAGACGCGGAAGATGCGCCGTTCGAATTCGATACCGTATTATACGGAAAAAGTGGAAAAAAAAAGATGATCTCCATTTATCGGAGCGGAAAATAGGCGAAAGAGTGTATAACCAAATCGAAGTTCCAACCTCGTGTAGGAACCCTTTCACCCCATCACCGCTATCGCGGAACCGCAGTCACAGGGTTCGAAACGCGCGGCCGTGCTACGTTCCACGGCAATCAGTTTAACGAGCGTGTCGTCGGTGCGGCCGCAAAAGCTGGTCCCGCGTATCGTGCCGCATTTAATTTAATTTCTGTTTGCTCGAGACACCGTAATCGCGAAAAGGTACTCCAAGCAAGATATCCCAGCGACGATAGGGCAAACCGACAGACCGACCAACCGACCGATCGACCGACCGACCGACCGACCGACCGACCAACCGATCTCTCTAGCCGACGAACGATCGAAACGCGCGAAACTCGTAGAGAGAAAGCGACCGACCAGCCGGCCGCCTGGAACGAGGGAAAGAGAAAGAGCGGCCAATCGGTCGCTCAATGAGAGAGGAGATTGGAGATTCAATCAGCACGCAGATGTCCCGGGGACAGATATTCCCTGGCTCTGGTCCGTGGAGGCTGGGGCGCCCCTGGGAGGTTGGGGGAGGAGGGTGGGGATAGGTTTCCGGATAAAACCAGAGACAGAGAAGGAGAGAGGTTGGCAGTGGCGCGCGATTGAAAGAGACGAACGGAGAGGACAGGAGCAGCACAGGGTGTATCGGTAGAGAAGAGAGGAAGATACACGGAGAGCGGCAAAGGAAAAAGAGCGAGACGGTGGAACTTTATCCGAATTGGCGTGGCTCGTGGCCCATAGCCCGTAGCCTAGCACTGTGCCTGGGGGTTGCAAGTCCGTAGGGGGCGACGGATCGAGAAGGTTTACGCCGTAATGGGATTTGTATCTCGTTAACGCGCGATCGTTCTTGCCCCGTCGTACAGGCCGCCGACCGACTATCATCTCTCTCTTCCTCCTTTGCTTCCTCTTTCTTTGCCTATTTCCGCCACCGGCCTCGTATCTCTCAGCTCCACACTCGTGAGCCACAGGCTACAACTCTCTCTTTCTCCTTCTCTCTTCCTATATATGTGTACGCTCCGATTGATTGCGTCTAATTGAATCGCGTAATTTATATTGTTCCTCGATCGTCTCTTTTCATCGGCCACCAGGTGCTGCTACGTTTTTCACGCTGATCGATCTCGTGTTCGCGGGTTACTTTGCTCTCTGATTATTCTGGGAAAAAGCGAGACGATGAATTTTTCAGCGACTCGGAACCATGCGATCCACATATCCTCCATGCATCTTGGTAACCGACGATCGTCGAATCGATCGTACGCGACACCGGCATATACCGTTATAAAGTGTCTCGGTCAATTAAGTTCGAACGTATCCATAATGAATCGCCTCTTATCGCGTTTATCGACTTTTTATAGCGGTACCACCGCTCCAAACCATTTATCTTGTTTAGATCTTCTTCATTGAGCATGATCACGGGTGCAACGCGGGAGAACCGATCGCGGGGGTTGTAGCTTCCCCAGGGGCACCGTAAGGGGGCACAGGGGACGTCAACACAGTCAGGAACACTTATTTCGGTTTTCCTCATTAAGCACAATGACAGAGTTTGACAACGAGCGCGGCGATCTGGGAATACGCGCGCACTCCCAATTGGATCGCCGCCGATGATGACGTTGACGGAGCGTGCGAGACGTGTCTCTTGGATCGAAGCCTAGAAACGTTCTCGGCGCCACGGACGATATCAAGATCGGTGTGAATCTCAGCCAACGGGGAAAGATAAACGAGCCGGTTGATCGTGATCGATTCGATTTGACGGTGCTGTTTGTTTTATTAGCCGACAGCCAAGATTATAGATGGTAAGAGTTGAATGATAATCATCTCGGTTTTTCGTACATACGTAGCTTCGTAAAAGCCAAAGCCAGAGGTTAGAAACATATGGTCACGTGTCTAAAATCTGTGGGGTTGGAAATATCGCGGTGGTGTTGATGGATACTGTAAGGGGTCGAAATTGCTTTCGTTAGCGACGATCTAAACAGCAGGCTCGACACGATTGTTCTCGTTAGCTGTAGTCTAATTATCTCCCGTTGAACAAGTCCACTATATTACGCTCCATTGTGTAAAAAGCGATTCTCTGAATTTTATCTTCTAACGACCTTTCCCGACCATTACGAAGGAGCTTGTACTTTCTTATTTTGAAGTGGCCACAAATTTCGCGCGCGTTATCGTTATCGCGAGGAGGTAGCGGGAAAATACGAGCAATTATCATATTATTTGCCTGTGCAGGAACAATGCGACGCGTCCGCGGTCTAGGAACAATGGCTCGACCGGTACAACAGTGGAATCGGTCTCTTAACGAGCGGCGACGATACCATCTAGTCGGTCTCGATAAGAAAAACACGAGAAGCGGCGTTTAACGGTATCCAACGGCGAGGTAGCGGCCGGTAATTACAATTTTTCTAGAAATCTAGCGGAAAATCCAGGAGGCTTCGAATCGCCGAGTCTTTCGAGGGGGTGAGAGAGAGAAAGAGAGAGAGAGAGAGAGAGAGAGAGAGAGAGAGAGATCTTCTCCGACGACGATCGGTGGCGTGTGCAAAAGGGGGACAGGGCGTAGCGTGGCGGGATGAAACGCAGGGACGACGAGGGAACGAGGGAGAGAGAGAAGTCATTATGATGCAGAAGAGCCAATTTTCTGGGCGGCTTGGCGCGATGCGACGCGATACGCCGCGATGCTGCGCGATTATCATAACAACCGACGATATTATTCCGTCGCCGGATTTGCCGTGGGGGCGGACACCGTTCGTCGCTAGCAGCAGTCGAAACGGATTTCACCGATCGGCCGGCTGGCTCTGATGCACTTTTAATAGGTAGCCTGACCACCCTGGAAGATGGATGGCCTGAGAATCGTGTAATCCCGATTTCATCGCCACGATCGATCCTCAAAGGAATCGTCTCGCCCTTTCGTTATACCGTTCTCTCCTCTCATCGTCCATCCACAGATTTTTCTTCGCGTCTATCGCATCGTTTTTTCCGATTTTCGGAGATCGAAAACGCAGTGTCGGTTGATTTCGTTTGCAGCCAGTGTCCCGTACCGGGATAAAGGGACGATAATGATGGGGTTCAAGGACTGGTTAACGCAGATTAGCGGAGCAATTTGTCACGCTCCGACAGCCCGCCCTCGCGAACCCCCTCCCCGCGTCTATAACCCCCTACATCAGCCAACGGTGAGTTCCTTTCCTCTGTTTCTACGTCGTTTCACCCTCTTCGTCCTCTCCTACCGCGTTATCGGTACCCGGGATTCTTCCTCTTATCTGTCCGCCAGACTCCATTAAATTCGAAAGTCAACTGTGAAATTGGGATTCGGCGCGCGCGGACTCTCAATTCGATCATCGAGAGAAGATAAGCTTTCCGCGGCAGATGCCCGCTCGGATTAGATCGCTTGTTGTGGGAAAGAATTTAATAAACGTGCCAATTTCTACCGTCCTTGTTTCACTCTTGTCTATTATAAATCAGAATTTCTTCTAGTCGTTATACTCGTATCAATCGATCAGTGATACAAAATTTCTATCGATTACGTTCGATATCGAGGTTAGATGTCGAGGATGGTGTTTACTTCCGTTGTACGTCCGATCGAATGGTTTCGGGGCGAGACGCGTTTATTCTAAATAAGAACTCGTCGGTCGTTCTTCATCTGTCAATCGATCGGCGATACAAAACTTGGACGAATTAAGCTTTATATGAAGGTTAGACGCGAACAATGGAATTTGCTTAGTTCGAGTGGCTGATTAAATGGTTTCAAGGCTACAGGAGACGCGTTTAAGCGGATCACGACGGAACGAGTCGCGCGAGAATGGCATTAGACTGTTCTAACGTTGCCTCTGCATTAACTGCGCGACGTTTGACCGGTCTGGTTCCCGTGTTCCCAGTAAGGCGTCTACATCATCACTTTTGTCGGAATCCCCGTACACGCAAATAACTCTGAAACGAGCGAAATTGCAAGACGCATGGAGAACAAGCTATCCTTCTAGCGTCTAAAGTTAGAACGAGGAAGAAGCGAGACAGTACGAGGTTCGGTGAAAAGGAGGCAAGATGTACCCGGTTTACGAAGACGAAAAAATCACTTTCAAGATCATGGGATCTCGCGGGAGACGAGGCCCATATGTCGCTCGAAGAAAAAAGAACGCCCGCTGGGCCATGTTTTGGCGAACGGTTACAAGGCGAGGAAGACCCGTTCGAGTAAGGAGGAAGCAATAAACATGCAGCTTCGCGGAGAAAAAACCACCGGAGATTAGGAGACTTTGCGAGTCACTCGAACGCGACAGATTCTTTTCAATTAATCGGTCGCGACGATCTTTCAGACGAAATTTATGGAAGACGATGACGATGATATATCGTGCCTGCGATAGACTGGCGTATCGTCATTGTCGCGTAGACGATATTCGTGACGACCGATATCCGTCAAACTCTATTTAAACGAATCAAATGTCCCTCTTTATTTTCCCTACTAGCAGCGACGATATATTTTCTAAGCATACCGATTATCGCACAACGACAAAACAATGTTACAGTTTTTCTTATTCTTTATCCACGAACGTCAAAGAGAACGTAAATATCCTAGCCCGAACGAAGATCCTAAAGCGGATAATTAATCACCTTCGTGCACGCTGTCGGCCCGCCGATGTCGTCGGTGCTGAACGCGATTGTGAACGACGCGTCCGCCGGTGAACTTGTTCGGGTCCAGGATATTCTCCACGGAGAATGCCAGGCATCGTTTGTTCGCCTGTACGGTGCTGGCAGTCGTGGTGATGCTGCCGGTCGACGTGCCCGTCGTTCGGGCTGCGTTTCCCGATGTACAGACAGTCATCACCGTGGAAGCAGCGGCGGCATGCGCGGATATGTACACAGGAGCCCCGTGGCCAGTGGTTTGTCCGCCAGTCTGAACACACGAGAAAGGATGCACGCCTCGATTCGCGAACGGGTTAAGGAACTGATCGGATCCACCGCCCCTGGACGAAGGAGCTGTTAAATCTACCGGACTACTGGGGTTGCTTTCGTCCACTTCGTCTCGACAAACGTCCACTTCTACTTCCTCGTCCTCCTGATAGCTTCCGTTTCTATTTCCAGGATGCACTTCCTCCTCCTCTTCCTCTTGTTCCTCGTCGTCTTCTTCGTCCTCGACGATATTTCTCCTGACGGAAACGTTCCTCTCGTGTTCCCCGTCCTCCTCTTCCTCCTCGTCCTGCTCCTCCTCTTCCTCGACTTCGGTGTCTATCCTCTTCTCCCTGGCCGATGACGCGTCCATCTCGTGGAACTGATCCTTGTCGACGGACCGCAGGATCGGCGAGGTCGACGGCGAGTGTTGCTGACGCACGTTGTCGTAGTGCACAAAAGGCTCGCTGGTGCGTACGTGGAGCAACACGTGCCTCCTTTCTTGAGGCGGTAGCGAGAGCCCGGCACGCATATCCGCTTCCTCCCGCGGTAGGACGACCGGTCCTAAAGGCGACACGGTCCTGCCTTCCTGCATCCTCCACATAACCCTCGCGGTTATTCCTCTTTACCTCACCTCTCGATCCTCCATTCCGTCTCGTTGCTAGAAAACACTTCCCCGGTGCTTGTTTACGTGCACATCCGCGTCGATCCTTCAAACGGCGTGCAACATCCTGATTCTTCGAGGCATCACTTACACCGACGACGATAATATCACATGCTACTTTCCCAAGTGGATCATCACTAATTCCTCAACTGTCGTTTTACACACCGTTCCCGATCCTTTCGCGGAATACACCGACGGCTCCGATTAGTATCACGCCTCGAGTTTGTTCACCGAACTGGCCCGCGCACCGCGAGGGACAACCAACGACGTTCACGGATGACCGTGTGGGAGCGAAAAAAGAGGTATCGCCGCGCCGGGGGTCCAAGCGATCAGCGTGGTCGGTCGCGCGATTAGCAGTGTCTTTGGTAGGCAGAAGCCGCACGCGTCCCGTAAAATCTGCTCTCGGGACTTCCACGTAGAGCCATGGTGGCTGAATAGGTGGTATATCGGCGTATTATTAGTAGCGAAGAACCGTCGTAGGAACGTCGTCGCAGCGGAAAGCAACGAACCCTCTGGTGGGGTGTTGTTCCGCCTCGAATAGGCGTGTCCAACCCCTGCTGGCTTACCAGAGTATTCCGGTATGGTTCGAGGGGCGTGCACGTCTGCGTTCCGCGGGGGTTGCGCGCACACACGTGCTACCCCTTGTTCGTGGTGGGTACCACGAGCGATCAGTGTTGGTTCGTACGTGTGTGTTCTGTGTGTGTGCGCGTGCTTGTGTTGGTTCACGTGCGCGCGAACGTACACGAATACGAAGACGTACTCAGACATCGGCATCGGGACTGAATGGATGGGCACGAACACGAAACGGAGCCGCGTGCAGACGTTTCGCGGCCCCACGAGCGAGCTTTCGCCAGATACTCGGGTATGTACACACAGAGTCTACCTTTCCTCCCTCTCCTACCGTCTATCCAGCCCACTCTCACCCCACTCTCAGCCCGTCCCGCGATCCGACCGGCTAAAGTGGTTTGTCTTTGATTTAACCACCACCGCCGCCGCCACCGCTGCCGCCGCCGCCGCCGCCGCCGCTGCCGACGCTGTCGATGGAGGAACGCTTTTCCCTCCACGCACGTTGCCATCGTTCAACGTTTCCCGGAGAATGTGTGTGGAGGAGTTGCACGCTTTACTCGCTCTCGGTATTCGTGATCGTGAAACGCTGCCGGGTTTGTCGATGATCTTGGTGTGTTCGCCGGCGGGGGCGGGGCGCATGGTGCGCCTCCAGGATCGTTGTGTACAGTAATCGTGCCGGGAGTATAATCGTTCTGGCTATGGTGGGTATCTCCAACTCTATCTCTCTTCTCTCCTTCTATACTCGTGCACGTATACACGTATAGACGCGTACATATTATACAACGGAGACTCTGTTCCTTTCTCGTTCGCTCTTTCGTCTCTTCGTCCGTGATTCTTTGTTTGGCTCATGGTGGAAACGAGAGTAAACCAGAACCAATACTATACGGTTGGCTAGTCGACCAACCGGTCGACGGGTCGGTCGACCGACCAACCGACCGACGGATAAAGGAACCAGCTACTGCCGTTGCCGTTGCTACTGTTGCCCGTTCACGGTGTTCCGCTAGTGCTGTTACTGGTGCTGGTGCTGGTGCTGTTGCTGCTACCGCCGCCGCTCTTAACTCGGCGCACGGATATTGTTTACCCGACCATTTAGGTAATTGCTGGCCTACCGCCCTGCCAGCCAATCGAACGTAACCGGCGGATGAGCCTGCAATACCGAGCCCTCCCTCTCCTCCAATCAACTCTCTCTTCCTTTGTCCTCTACGCACGCTGTCTCTGTCTCCTCTTCTGTCGCGATTTTTCATCCTTTTTCTCTCTCGATCCGCCGCATCATCGCGTTGTTCTACCTTGTTTGTCGTTCGATTCACGTTCATGTTGCAAGCTTCCCTCCGATCATCATCGAATTAGCTTGGGCCCAATCGTTCGACGAGATTGACGCCGCTGCTCTGCCGGCGATGATCGATTCTTTCCACGAAATTGGAGAGACACTCGCGCTCCCGTGGCATCCTCCCACCCTCCTCCAACTCTGTCCACGATCGACCGGATCATTCGATGACCGATCAAGCGAGACGATCGCGATGCGTCCTATTAATAGTTTGATCGACGACGATTGAAAGGTTACGCAAACGTTTCTCCGGAGCTAAGGGTCCAATTAATTGGCTCGAGGGATGTTCTGTTTGCCTTAAAATTGCGTAATTCCTGGTATCTGATATCGATCGCTCGTTGCAGATTCTGGACGACGTGGCTCGTATTACAGATCCTTTTCACAAAGCTTTCCTATTTACCAAACGCAAATGGATATTTAACAGTCTGGAAGCAGCATTCCTAAAGCACGAACTTGAACTAAAAATCTGGAGATTTTTACGCCCTTGACAAACGCGTGAAACGACATACATCTTGCTTTGAAACCGCTTTACTAATTAACCGTAAATACCGACGACAGACGAATATAATCGTTCCATGGCAAGCAGATGTAAATCGGTCTATATCTAACCCCAACCTAATCTCACTCTATAGGAAAATAGTTAAATGATTGAAACGTATATTCACGAGTCCTTGAGCGGCGGAAACGAGAGCGGCGGAAACGAGAGCGGCTGAAAAGCTGGCTCCTCTGATCCACCGTTAATAAGCTGTAATAATAGGTCGGGGGCGGGTGCGAGTCGGCTACCGCGCGTCGCGAATCGATAGCATAATGAAGCAGATCAAATATTTATAATCCTATGCGGCCGCTTTATCGGTCGAGTTTTACTTCGGCCGTACAGATGTTCCTGGCGGAACGGGAATCGCGTAATCGCATCGTTTTCGGCGCGTCGCTGGCGCATCGACGGATGGAACGACGAGAGCGATGGTTTTCCAGGCACTGGTAGTTGGCAGCCGCCGGACTAATTTTCGACGCGGCGCTCGCCGCGCTCGGCTAATGAGCATTATCGTAAATTTATTTCGGCCCGGCTCGCCCGGCCACCGCATAAGAACTAACAAATTAATTTAATTCGTAAATGACACGTACGGCGTGCACGGTGCATTTACTACATTGAATGCCGGCGCGCTGGCTGCAGCTCAATTTGCAGCCGGCCACCAAAGCTTAATTAAAAATTTACAGCGACAATGTAGCCGAGCAGCGGCCGCCGCTCACCGTTCCGCACGTGCCTACTCTCGTCGTTGCTCGGTTTAACTATCTCGCTGACAAAAAGCTTTCTTACGAATGCCGACGAATGGAGAAATACAAAGAGTGTTTGTGCACGGTGGAGAAACGAGGACAGTGAGAGAGGAAGATGTGTCACGGTCGACGTGCGACTTTCAAACGCGTTTTATCATCGGATCATCATGTACGAAGGAATAGAAAAGAACAGGTTGTTATCCATCGAATAGGTTAGGGGACGAAAGGGGTTGCGAGGTCGCAGGTGAACACACTGCCGGATTACCCTACCTGGCAAAGTGATGTGGGTTTAGGCGAGCGTTCCTAATAGTTCTGAAACGGTGCACGAGTCGAGGAGCAAGCTAGGTTGATAGATAGATGGCTAGACCGGCAAAAGGAGGAGCGGAGCGAGAGGGTGGCATAGGGCGTGTGGGTGCTAGAGGAGGATAGATCGATAGACATCGAGTGAACCGGGACAAAGACCGAACGATACCGGTCGACGATCCGCCAGAGAAAGACGTAAATATAGAATAAGAGACGATAGGCGAAAGAGAGAAGGGACGATAGAAGGTAGAACTGGAGGAGAGTCGAGGGGCGGGGGGTAGTTTGGAACGGAGATCGAACAGACCAGCCGTGACCAATTTGCGCCCGTTCGTGCTCCCGATTCTGATCCCGATCCACGATTCGCTCACGTCCACATGCATACACACACACACATACACGCGCGCGCGCGCGCAAGCACAAACACATTCTACACTATCTCATCCTGTATATCCATATACACGTACGTACGCGTATTCGTATACACAAAGATAGAACGAAAACGGCCTCGATCTTCCCTACGAGCTGGCCCCTAGCAGGGCCAACGATGCCAAAAGATACTCGTCAGAGAGGAAAGTCGCGCTGTGTTGTCGCTCGTTGTACGCCGGCCACCCCAAAAGTTTCACGCCTATCTGGACCGACGGCACCACTTCTATTCGCGCCACGATAATTGGCCAATTAAAACCGGCCGAGAGCGTTCGAGTTACCTGGCATCCGATAATTATACGGTATCCTCGCGGTGGTTCGACCACGTATCCACGCGACCAAGGGGTGTCAGAAAGGGAGGCAGGCATCCGACCTCCTGGCGAAGGGAGGACTCCGAGCCGGAGGATGGATCCTGACGTGGAAGGAGGAGAAGGCAAGAGGGAAACGGAGGCTGCCTACGAACGTAAGGTAAGGGGGTTGGGAATCGACTATTCCGATTACGTGGCTTCGGATTCTGCGACTCCCTTTCTCTCTGCCTGGTTCCTCTCGTTCTCTCTTCGCGCGTGTCCCACCCCTCTTGGCCCTCTCCAGGTCTTCCCTCTCGACGTCCTGTCCTCTTCTACGTAAATCAATGCGGCCAGCACGCCCTCTCCTTAACCCTGTGACGCATGACTGGAATATTCCTCGGTTCTCCGCGTTCATCCGCGGTCTGTTTACCCGAACTCGTTCCCCAGGTATCGATATAATGGCGTTCGGTTTCGTGTTCGTGCCCGTTGATTCGATAAGAAGGGTAGCGGCTTGCTTGGTCGTGAACCAGTCTCTGGTCCACTTGATCGACAGCTCGTTAGCCGACATGTTAATTGATTCGATTTCCTGCCGCGAGGACAAGAGAATTTCCTGGCTTCGTATGGGAATATCTTTTAGGGTTTTTAGGTTGTCACGAAAAAAGAAAAAAGAAAAAAAGAAAAGAAAAAAAAAAAGAAAAGAAAAGAGAGAACGCTCGAATCTGTATTTAAAGTTGTTTCACGCGGAAATATTGCACGAAGAATTATATCGCCATCTATAATAACGATGGATTTCCGACACGGCAAACAGAATAGAATTATTTACTTGTTTATTTATAGCTGCGACTACAACACCACGTAATTCAATCTTATAGTCGTTTCATGCATAATTCGAGAATATTCGATCGCTTTCTCAAACGCAAATACCGAGCGTTCGTCAATGCCGATTGGCGCGAGCTGCTTTCGCGTTTGAAACGCAATCGAATTCGGTTACGCAGGTACGAATATTTAATTCTTTTATCGAACAACACTCTCCGAAAATGAAGAGCGAAACTAATGGAATTGTATCGGCCACGCGATCCGTGATCTATGTCTCATTAAGAATGTTCCAGTTTGATTCATTCCAGAGGCGAGTGATTGATCGTTTATCCCTAATTAGAGATCGGGGAAGTCGTGAAAAAGTAGATGAAATTACGCGTGACACGAGCGGAAATTAGGTTCGTGGCGAACAGAATGATGTATGATCGTTATACTTCAGTAACCTTAGCGACAACTACGTTAAGATACTCGCCGGCCGCTGCTCTATTTCCGATGGAACTTCTTCTACGAGGTAATTATCCTCTTAATTAGAAGCATAATTCCCCGTTGACGTTCCGTGTTCCTTTTGAAGAGAGACTCGAATAAAGAACTAAAAAAGAAAAAGAAAAAAAAAGAAAAAAAGAAAAAGAAGAGGCAGAGGAAAAATGGTAGAAGCGAGAAAGGTGCAAGGTTTTTACCGTTTTTACAGTTTTTGACGTGTTGGTACTTTCACGGTATCATTTTGCTCAAGCTCGTAATCAGCCGGCACAATGCGGTGACTTTTAATGCGTAATCGCGTAAGCGTTAATTGTTGGTGATTACCGGTTTACAATTAACATTTTCTATAGACTATTGAGCATCGATTGATGTTAATTACTAAGCTCCCCTTTGTTTAATAAAGCTCGTTTTCAAACGATTATTGCTGCGCACTCGACTGACATTATTAGCGGATAGAAACGTAATTGAAAACGCTCCAGCAAGAATCAAAAATTCCACCGAATCGTTAATACTTTTCTTCTGTTCCAACACCTCGAAAATAAAATTCCGAATCCTTCTAAAACTTCCTAATCGCGTTTCAACGAACGAAACGGATGCCCATTTCCACGGTCCGCTGGAATAAGAAAAAAGATCTCTCACCATACTGTTCACCCTACGATAATTCAAGTTGAATCGTCAAATCAAATCGATCAGTCGCTACGATTCAAGTTAATTATTATAACGCAGTTCGTGCACAACTTTTTCCAACGTTCGAGTCAATGGACTGCCACCGGACCTGTCAGCGACGATGCACATTCACGATAGAGTCGTAAACCTCTTTTTCAGAAAGCTCGATCGTAAATGGACGATTCCTAAATACCTCGAAAAACTCCTAAGTATCCGCAAAAGCGTTAAACCGTGTCAACGTCCATTCGGCAAATCCAATCGGATCGAGTCGGAGGGATTAAGCGTATCCGGGACAGGTTGCGACAATTTACGCTTCCCCGCAGAGTCTCGGGCTAGCCAAAGATATTCCAGCGGCCGCGTACCCGGCGTAACGGGAACAATGCCCGTAACGGGGATCATAATGGACCTAATGACGACACAGCTTTCCGGATAATTCGATGTCAAGGCAGGAGGAGGACGATTTCCAAAGGACGCGCGTGCGAAGCGTCGAATAGGGCCCAAAGGAGGTGATTACGCGACGCCTCGTACTCGAATGGTGAACGGCTGGTAAAAGGGTCGCCAGTACATATATAATATATCGCATTAGACGCGGGGGAACGAAGCTCGGGTATCGCTTACGCGTTATTATTGCAGCGATACGACACGCTACGGTGTCACCCGTGACCTCCCATGGGGGCCGCGCACCATATCATATACAATATAGGTACCAACTGTCACACCATCGGCGAGAGGCCGGGGATCCCATGGAAACCGGCTAGGCGTGCTTTATGGTGCGTCAAATTAAAAGATTCCCTCCTTTGCGTTCCCTAACTGCGATCTGATCCACTTGCCCGACTAAACGACGAGGACGAGGAGCGTGTCTTTACGATCTGCGTGCTGATGCTCGACGCAGATCGGCCCGCCGAAGTTCTTGCGTTCGTGATTGAGCCTTAATTCGCGCCCAATGGACCGGCAGCCGCGTGAAACTCGCCCAGAGAATTTTCTAATTCCATGGGACGGGATTTCTTAATCGTCTTCGATTGGGATGAGAGTGTAGCTAGTGCGATCGTTGGATGAGCGCGAAGTGACCGAAAAGTCGTGCAATTGCGATTTTCTCGAGAAAGATAGGCTCTTGGAAAAGAATGATATTATTTTTATATCATTCTGTATTATTCTACAACATAAATTCCGAACATTCCGAGCAAGAATCTTTATAAACTGAATTATACCCAAACGCTGTTCGAATCGAGGCAGCAACCTTTCCTGTTCGATCGTCTATGAGATACGACGATATTTCCAAATCTTCCACGTCGGTCGTTACCGCGATTTATCGACGGCTATGAGATATTCCAACGAATCTGTTAAATCTTTGTCGGCTCGTAAGGTGTCACGAGCATAGATATGGGACCGCGTAACGAATCGGTTCGATAATGCGGCCGATTAGCCTCGAATCGTCGCCAAAATTCGAACGGCGCTCGATTAGTCGACCACTTTGCACGTTTCGCTCGAGAAACCGCTTGATACCGCAGGCGTACACTGTCGCGATCTTCACGGGAGTGGTACAGTGCGTGGTTAAACAGGCCGACAGCTATGAATTTCCGGGCGATGTGCCATCTGCCGCGAATTACACCTTGATCCGTCTTAGATCGTCTCGACGAGATCGTACATCGTGAATAACGCTCGCTAGTAGCGCATCAAACAAACGTGGCCGTTTATTTCGCTTCTTAAAGACGTACGACGAACGCTATTAAACGAGACAAGAGGATGAACACAAAGGGTAAAACGTTTGACGGTGATAATTCGCGGGAATATAATACGCAACTGTATTCGGATAAGCGAGTGTATTCGTTTGCCGGAGTGTAAGCTATTTTTGCGGTTGCCCGCTTTGTAAATAGTCCCTGGTGCGTTTCGAATGCGGGAAATGATACCGAGTTTATAACGAGACGGTACGAGCAATTATTTAATGGCGTAAACTATGATCATCGGTACAACCATGTTGTACCAACTAGACAATCCATTAAACTTCCAACGATCGCTCATTCGATAAACGAATAGACCGTAATAATCATGCAAGTACGAATAGTACTTGTCCGAGGGTTTGCTTAAATCTACGACGACTTCCGACTCTCTTAAACGTCAGCTTGTCAGCTAGCGAAATCTCGAGACTCGCGGACTCGATTTTAATTCATCCACGAAAAAGGAGAATAAAAATCTGGATGTACGTAGGTACGTAGAAAGTCGACGGAGTCGGTGACGGAAAAAGGTCCGCGGAGACACCACAAAGGCCACTACACGCGTCTCGTAACTTCCAATTCGTCCGCGCGTCTCTGTGACGCCGCGCGGAACGCCGCGACGCCGGAGACGTCTGAATTCTTAACGACTGTACGCGTATTAACGACGCGGTCGGTGGCAATTTCGCGCGAAACTTACGGCCGCGGCCCATCGCGGCTCGTTAGTAAAAATAATTCCGTTCCTCGCGCCACTGGAGATCAGAAAGCGGCACGGGCGATGGCGGGGGCGGGACGACGTTGGACGATCTTCGCACGCCGTTGCCGCTCGGATCGAGGGAAAACGGTCGAGAAAGGACGGGACAAAAACGCGAATACGCTGTACACGCGCTGGCAATGTAAACGAACGAGTCTATAAGTCCGCGTCAAGTCGGCCCTGGTGCGAATAAACCCGGACAGTTCTGTCTTAGCCGCGCACCACCTCCTTCTCTTCTTCCTACCTTCCCGCCCCCGTTTCCTGACGCGTTCGTTCGGCCCTCCTCCCCGTTGCGTTGGACGTTCGCCTCTTCAAAGTGTCAAGTGACAAACGGTCCCGCTACCGAGTAGGCGTAGTCGTCGGGGTGGATATAATTTGTCAGGAAATCACCCAATTAGCCTCCCAGTTATGCGGCCCAACAGATTTAACCAATTAGTTTAGCTATGCGAGCCCTAATACATTTCTACGCCGCCGCCGGCTACCGACCGCAGCCGCTTCGCCGCCTCTATCTCCCCTTCGAGTTCTTCTCTTTTCTTCTCTGCCTCTCTTCTGCGATTCTTCTCGCGATCCTTCTTTCGCCTTTTCCTTCTGTGTACGGTTTTACGTTTGATCGGTCGGATACAACGCGCGCTGCTTCCAGGCAACGACGAATCGAACGTTCGATGTGATCGTTCGAGGAGCGAGCAGATATCGGCTGGTTCCGATAGGACAGTGCCGGTGAGAGCTCACGCGTTCTGCACATTCTGAACGCGTTCCACGCGCATCACACCGGGGCCAGGGGAAAGTGGTTAGTATCTATTTATAGAGAGAGCACTGTCGAGCTCTTCTCTCTGTGTTGAATAGCAGCTGAAAGAGAGAAAGGGAGCGAGAAAGTGGGGCTGGTATACAGAGAGTCGAGAGGTGAAGCAATTTGTCTCCCTAATGAGATGTCACCCCATCCGTACGCGTGCAGCCGCGGCCAGTAAGGAGACGGACGGGCCACGGTGAAACCGATCGAGCAGAAATTCTCGGCAACCGTGTCCGTTCTTCCACTTTTTCTGCTGGACGCGATTCTTCCACGGGCTTCTCCGCGATCGTGGTGGTGATTTTTTGACAGTGACCGATGCATCGAGCGGCATCGCCCTTTTTCATCCGCTTCGTCGATCGTGAGAAACGACGATCGAGTTATTTTCGATACATCTTAAATTCTGTTGTCCTTAACAAGTTTGGTTATCGCTATCACCTGTGCTACGTGATTAATCTTCTATACAAAGTACACATTATTAACCGTTTGGTACAAGCGGATACGATACATATTTCGATACGAGCAGTTACAATATTGAACTGATTTTCTAATATTGGGTTTCGGCTTGCTATGTGATTATAGAAATGCAAATAAACAAATGATAAATGTAAATAAACTAGCTGGCAATGTAAACAAACAAATTAGGAACGTAAATAAACAAACAAATTAGAAATGTAAACAAGCATCGCAATAGAAACAATAAGCGAACGAAGAGTAAAAATGCACGATGTTTAACGTGATAAAAGTTTCATAATCGGATATTAATTGCACTTGTAATTGAATAATAGATCTCCTAGTAGCTTCACGTATGTGATTTAAGAGTAGCGTAGATTTAATTTCAAAGCGAACGAATATGTAACCGAGGTGGTTGATAAGAAAAATGAAAGAAACAGATCTCATAGTTGGAATAAAAATATCGTTATTAAAGATTATTAAATATACCGTAGGAAATATTTCTCTATCTCACCGTTTTTCTCTCGATTCGCCGTAGTAACGTACGTGTTAACTGCCTCGACTTCAAAGAAATATTACTTTTCAGTTACTTCTGATTAAGCGACCACGAGACACGGAAAGACGTCTCGGATAAAAAATGAACCGTCACTCTCTCGAACGAAGAAAAACGATTAATACCAGATTATACAAAGTCTAGCGCGTCTATATAAAGCCTAAGCTCCCTGAACAAACAGCACGGCGCATAATAACGTTAATGACTGTTCGGTTGCTGTCCCTTGCACCGAATAAACCATTCCACTCTGGAAACCGCCCATGTCGCGGGTCGGGTCGCAAACGAATATACGTTCGAAGCGATAAAACGAAAGCCATGATTTTGTCAGCGACCTAAGACGTTCCGGAAATAAGCGTTTCGATCGCGCGATAGAAAAACGGGACTGGTGACCGTGTCGTGGCCACCGTTGGAAACCTTTACGTCGACTGGTTTTTATTCACGAGGCAACGAGCCGCGGCGGCCCGGTTTCGTTAAACGCTAGGGGGATTTTTACTGCTGGGTCATTGAAGGGCGGGGGGGGTTCGTCGATTTTACGCGCTTTTACGGGGCAATCGGCACGCACCGCGACGCCAGCCTCCGAAACGTTTAAGGGCATGAAATCGTCAAATAGTTGTGAAACATTTACCGAAGCGACGGCGAACAAAAGGGGGGCTACCAATGGATTTGCGTTCGGTTACGAAAATACGATTAACGTCCGTGAAATATTCATCGAGCTTCCGGTATCTTTTCGTTCTTCGCCGGTATCGTATTATTGTACTATAACATCGGCGAGTTTACGATTATTTCCGTTGTTTTTTATTTTTTTTTTTTTTTTTCTATTAGATACGAGAAAGACGGAGAAAGAAGGTTAGCGAGAACGTTACAAAGCATCGCGTATTTTCGTCATTATCCCTAGCCAGGGTTTTTTCACCGGTAGCAAATCTCTGGCAGTGCTTTAATCGCGGCCAAGAGAGGTCGATCAAATGGAGTAACACGGCACATGGGTAGAGAAATAGAGAGAGGACGGTCAATGGGACCAGTTGGAGTACAGGATTGCTCTGGTCGATTCTAATTGAATCGTCCTTTGGCCTCTAAGCGATCACAGTTCCGCCCACTGTTGCCGACGAGTGAGACGTCCGACCCTCCCGGCCTCTCGGCTTCTATTACGCGTTTCCAACCGGAGATTCCACGACTCGTCTTATTTTAGGACGCGATCGAGACTGTTTCTTCTCCACCTTATTTTTCTCTCTACGCGGAAACCTGAACTATTCTTCGTCCCAGGCGATAATTGTTGGAAAATTAATTTCCCGTATCGGGAATTGGCGTGAAACGAGGTTCCGTTAAATCGAACCACTTCGATCGAAAGAGAATCGAACGAAACGGAGAAATCGTAGTTGAAATTGGGAAACACCGTTCGATGGATACCTTCTGTGCGCGTTAGACGAAGTGAAAGAATTTGGGTGATTCGAGCGATACATCGATCGCGAATTAAGATCGTTTTCTCTTCCAAGAAGACTCGTACGTCGAATCGACCTCCGCTTGCCTTCACCCACGCGGACCACAATTGCGCACGAGGTGTCCCGTTCACGCTCTGCTTCGAGCGTTATTTTTAAAAACCGTCCAAGAATTTCTCTCTCGTTCGACGAAACTTAATTCCGTCCTCGATAAAATCCGCTCCGAATCTCCTCCGTTTTTTACACAGCCAACGTCGATTGCCAGAGAGAGATAGAGAGGGAGAGAGAGAGGGAGAGAGAGAGAGAGAGAGAGAATCGTCGAACGCCACAAGGGGGTAAGTTGCAGGTGCTTCGTGATCGGTCAGGCGCTTAAAAACGCTGCCAGCCAATGTTTCGTCCCCTTTTACGATCCAAGTAAGGAGTCTCCCCTTTCGGGAACAAACGGGCCGGCGCGCACGCGTGGGTATTAAATTAATGTAGTCGACTCCTAGGTCGGCGATTAAACAAAGGGTGAAAATTGAGCACCGCGTCCTCCCCGCGGCGGCATCGAGCACGCTTCGAAACGGCGCATCGGCTACACCCACCCTCGGCTATTTCGTCGCTCGATCGCTCGTAACGCGCGCGGCTTCCGGCGTGGACAGCGGCGGTTCCGAGTATCGCGCTGCGCTATTGGCGTGTGTTCGCGTGCTCGTACCTTCACGGACGAGTAATCGTTCCTACACTCGCGTCTCGTTTACTTTCACGGACACGTAGCTCAGCCTGTGTGCGCGATCGTTTTCACAAATACACAGGCTACGAGACCAGTTACCAGTTCGTTCGTGTGCGAGAGCTGGTCGGTGAGAGAAAGGTGCAGCGGGGGTGTGCACACGCGTTTAATATATGTAAACTCGGCCGCGTATGTATATACGCGTCGGTTATACCTATGTACACATCGGCCGACCGCCGTGGGGCGGGCTTCGTTCGTTGAATGCGGTTTAATATTAATGGGAACTGATGATAAGCAGCGCAAACAAGCGTCGAGTCTCCCGGGAGAGATCTGCCTTCTGTTACCCGGGGTGCAGTGGGGCCCCATACACGCGTACACATCCACGTCAACGACGACGGATAGGATGACTACGACGACGACGACGACGACAACGACTACGACCAAGATGTCGACCTGTTTCAGCGGACTAACGTTGCGCACGAAAGTGCTCGGCAGCGTAGGGCACACACGACTATCTTCCCGCAGAATGGTACCACGATCGTTTATTCGTCACGGGCACACACGTGCGCGTAGTAGTCGTACACCGATTGACGACTTCTACACGCACAGATGCTTACAAATGAGGGAGAACTAGTGGGACACTGTTGGACCAAGGGGGAGAAGAGAGAGACTCGTTTGCCGGTACTTACTTTAGTTGCTTCGTCCTTTTCGCTTCCACCCTGTTCTCTGTGGACGCAACCCCCTTCTGTCGTGGCGAGCCTCTCTTCCGTGGCTCCGCGATTGTGCCCCGGCTAACCTATTCGGTTTCGGCGCGAGTGTTTGCTCGGCAAATTAGAAAACGATCGGCGATCGACTCGCCGAAGGGAGCCGAACAACACGGCGGGGGTTGTTTCGTCGATGGGGACGCGCGCGGGACCTAATGCGCTGCTCGAAATTGCTCGCTAATACGTTATAAATTCCCGGCTCGTTTGTTAACATGCTGTCCATTGTGGCTTAACCGTGTGTATATTTCTGTTATAAGGATAAGCGGAACGTACTCGAAGATCGTTCGTCAGGGAACTTTGAAGAAATATACGCAATGATTTATCACGGTGTGGGTCTCATTTCGGAATTTCGAGGCCCATTGCCTGCCAAATTTAGGGCGTATTCCCGGCTCTATGGCTTCCGTTATGTTTCTGGTATTCAAGCCCGCCGTGCTGTACACTATCTGTGCTTGATTAAACGGCTCCACGCTCGCCTACAACGGTTATTAGTACGCTCGACTGAGAAACTGCAATTATACCTGCTCGGAAAATATTTCCGTTGCCTGCGAATTAATCGTTTAAGAATAAACGGAAAATTCACAATCATATTCGGTTCAATCCTAAGCACGATTCTGTAAACGAGTAATTCTTACGAACAATGAGGAATCCAATTGGAATCCGTAGGAGTCGGACGCGAATAATCGAGCATTGGCAACTAATTTGCGCGACGATCATCGCCGCGACGCTACACGATATCTCGGTGGTGCACGGATATTCTCGTCGCCGCGGCGGAAGCCGCAATGAGAAGTACAAAGCTCCCGCTAGTTTCTGTAGTAGGTGAGAAACGAGGAAATAACGGAGTGAGTGAGTGAGCGAGAGAGAGAAAGAGAGAGAATGAGGAGGGAGAAACGTAGAGTAAGTAGAGGAAGCGCGGAGGCGGTGGTGAGCGGGTGGGAATAGGGATTCCATTATTTAACCGAGGTAGTTTAGGCGAGTATTAGGGGTTTGAGTTTATGACACCCCTCTGCTGTCCGGATTGCCTATTAATACGATATGAGGCTCGCTGTACGGGCTCGCCTCTATTCGCATCATCGCGCCAGGCGAGAACCTACCCAGAGCACGAATTTTTTTATCACAACGACGTTTCGTATGAATGCGAAAATTCCTTTCCCCGCGACGCTCGATTCGAGCCCGACGCAACCCCCGCTGGTCCGAGTGTATCATCCCCTTTTCACCGGGCCCGATATCTTTATTGCCTGTTTTCGTTCCACGCAATCTCGCTCGGTAATTTATCCGTTCGCTTTTCGCTCGTCCGATTTTATTCGCCGCTGTATCTCACGGATTTTCCGCCAGGGGATTTTCTATTTTTTTCTCTTTTAATCGATCGCCATGGAATCCTCCGGTTCGAGCGCGTTTCTTCGAAAATATTACCTTCCTTTCGAAGGACAAAAGTTCTCTGTTAAAACTGACTCTCGTTGCGTTCGAATCCTGTTTGGGAAGCTGACCTACCTCGATTACAAGATGGTTCGCGATTTTCGCTTCGTACGACGGTTTCTTTCAGACACAACGCCGATGAACAAAGGAGGGCTCCTCCGTTCGTGCAACAACAAGCTCCGAGTAACTAGATCGAGAGGTTACGGATTCTCTGCCACGGTAACGATCTTTCCTGCGCCAGTCATGCTGTGGTCGCGCGATTCAAACTTTACGTAAACGTTTAAAACACCGCCACCAGAGAAGTTTGTACTTCGGCTTATATCCGTGTACAAATTGCCTTTCGCTTAAGAGCTAATTAAGAGGCAGTCCCATCCCGTCGGGAAACGATTCTACCGCCTGGCACAAAATATCCCTAAACTGGCGAACGTATCCTGACCCCATGGAATCGAGAACTCGAGCAGAAGGAGCAGCCCTCCTTCTCGTCTACCTATACAGATCGGGTAATCGTTACGACGTACCGTAGACAGATAAGAGCATCGACTCTGCTTCCGCCTCGATTTCCTCCTCTCCCCTTCCCTCTTTGCCAGCCCTTTCTCTTCCAACTCCCTCGACCGGTCCATCGGTTCTAGAAAGCATAGAATCCTCTTGGATTCCCCGGAGCCGATTTATCCGCGTATACTCCTAAAGTGGCGGGTGATCCTCGATGAACCGTGACTGGTCAGGATTCTAGCGATTCAGGCTAGAGTACGAGCAAGCTCGAGTCATTGAAAGCGTGTTACGTTCGATTTAAGAGTTACGAGCGACCCGGCGTTTAGAGTATGGCGAACGATCGCTAGGGGTCCGATGGTTTTACAGCTTTTTTTTCCCATTTGATTTTTTACTTAGATTTTTCTGATCGTTCGATCGACGAGCGGTGGTTAAGATCATTGCGGACGAGGCAATTTCGATGGAGGAAAGATCGGGGATAGCGTGGATAAAATGGCAGGCTAGTAAACTGTGAGAAACTCTCAGCTGATCTGGTAAGTAGATGCACTGGGGGATCACGCGATTTAAGGGGCACTTAATTGCGTGCGGATGGTGTGACATAAAGCAAAAGTAAAACGGTACATGCAATCGAAATTGGCGATCGTGGAAGTCAATTTATGGCAGAGTTTTCTTCCAAAATTATACACTGGCGCTCTGAATTATTCGTATTAGTAATCGATACGTAAATGGTTTACTTTCCTAAGTTTATTGATTGCGCCAAATTGACGAAAATAAGTGGTAAATTCTAAGTAAATATTGGAGAGAGAAGAAAAAACAGATTTTCTAATATCATCGTTCTTCCGCACGTTTTAATTTCCGAACAAATCCAGAAATTAAAAGCGACATAGCTTGCGAACAAGTCAATTGCGAACGATACTGTAAGTACTTTCCACGCAAAATTCACAAACAATGTGATTTAAAACGAGTTTTGTCACAGTCGATAGATACCAATTATTTATATCGCACAAATATATCGTCCAAAAATCTTCACGACGTTGACTTCATCCCAAAAACTAGTAGGTGTCTAGTGACTTACGAACAGATGTGTACAATATTTCCCAGTTGTCTCTCGGTTTACCGACGCAATTAAAATTCGCCTCGCAAGCTCAAGCACGTTCATTGCCACGCCATTAATCCCCGAACATCCTACTAAAACCAACAAGCGTCCTATCCTCCCTCCACCAAAAATTCCCACAACGATTCTAGCTCTAAATACCTCTAAATATTCGCCGCGTGCTACGACTACTCTAAAGGAGCATCTGATTCTTCGAGGGAGCTACGACGAACGAAAGAAACGGCATGGAAAAGTAGTCGGAAATCGTAAACTGCTCGACACCTCGGCCCTCCTGGACAAATAAGACGGCGAGTGGAGAAGACGAAGCGGCGACGACAACCGCGGCGATGAGTGGGACGACGCGGTTTGGTGGTAAGCGTTTCTACTACGCGGCATTCAGCTTGACACCGCTCTTCGACTCGGTTCGCCTTCCATTCAGCCCAAGAGGACGACGACGACGATGCGGAGCCTGGTATGGAGAGAGGCAGAAGGCTGAGGGGTCGGGACGGGACAGCTAAATAATAATTCTCACTTAACTAACTCGGTTAACTAGCTTCGCCGCGGCTAATAATAAAGGCGTCGTCGTGAGCACGGACCGGAGCGGTGTGGGTCGAGTCGGTAGAAGAGAGGATCGTTTTCAGAGGGTGCTACGACGTCGTCGAGTCACAGGCGAAGAGCATGGAGGGGAGGGAGGGACGACCGCGGACCGCGTCGAGGTCTGAAGTCAATTTGTCGGAGAATGCGTTGGCAACACGTGCGGCGCTCGACGAGCGTCCCTCTTCTTCTCGCTTGTCCCACTCGATACAGAATAGACCGAACGTCCGTCGAAAAACTCTCGACGAGATCACGACGGCGCGCGGCCTAGCGGCCGGGAAAAAGCCAGACAATTAGCCGGCCGACGAATTTCAACGGGCCCTAGACCAGCAGTCTGCCGCGGAGGAGCAGCCGCAGGGATTTCCAGAAGGACTTCGGTGACATGTGCTCCGAAGCTAAAAGTCAGCGATCTGCGTCCCTCCTTCCTCGTGGTCCAATTAAGAAAAAAATGGAAAATTAGGAGATTCTGGGAAAGACGCAATTTACAGAGACCAACGTAACGTGATCTCTTCGAGGTAATACAAACGAATAGACAGACAGTCAGGGATTTAATCCGTTTAACAGATCGATGTGTCGGAAGAAACCACCCTACAGATGGACCGATCTAAAACAAAGTATACAAAAGACTATCGGAGAGGGTCGACGGACTGACCACGGGGGTTAAGAGAGAAAGAAAGCCAAAGGCATCGAAAGGTATTTTTTATCGGTCGCCGGTCTATGCTCTCATGAGAAGGTGTATCGTGCCTCTTGCCCCCCCCCCCCGCCACTCTACATCTCGAGCAGTCCAGGATCGGAGATCCGGGTCGACCTTTCGGTCGTCGGGGGTGCTCCGCAGCCCGCCACTACGTAGGTATCCACTTATAAACACGACCCTACTTACTCTTTCCGTAGTCCTGGCCTCGTAGGACTCGCGTCAGAGCGGTAAAAGGGTAGATAGATACACGGCACGGTATTAGTAGGTATTAGGTGTTGGCCTGGGAAAGGCTGCACGTGCTTGCGAGGAATCCCATCCCTCCTGCGAGTTCGGATAATTCTTTAAGTGCTTCCTTTCCCCCTTCACGTTGCCGCCGATCTCGCCACTCTTACCCGGGGGGGCCGATCCTCGGTCTCGACCTACCCCCATTCTCGACACCACCCCCTCTTGGAGAAGACCGACGTGCTCGCGGTGCTACAGACTCCGGCTCCGGATCTCTCTATAGATGCGAAGTCGTCGCCTCTTTTTCCATCGTCGTCGTTTGTCGTCTTCGATGGATCGCGAGATCCTCCGCAGCCAGCCAGACGGCTTTCAGCAATTTTACGTGTGTACGACTCCGATTCGGCTTTCACCGCGTTTGAACGCCGGCACCTTCCACCGGAGGCAGGCACCCCCCTTAATCTTCTTAACGCGAAGTTAAGCATCGCCGAAGCTAGATGCGTCGAC
The DNA here is from genome assembly GCF_041682495.2 of Bombus fervidus. Taxonomy (NCBI): domain Eukaryota; kingdom Metazoa; phylum Arthropoda; class Insecta; order Hymenoptera; family Apidae; genus Bombus; species Bombus fervidus. The sequence continues at coordinate 11,853,078 of NC_091525.1, read as the reverse complement.
TTTAATGCATACGATAATCGGATAGGCTCGAATGGACGTCTAACGCGAGCGCGACGCTCTTCTAGATTAATTATCTATTAGGAGGCGGGCCATAGTTAGCGGCGTGTCATCCAGAAATCGAACTCGTCGTCCTGTAGGAGACGACGAAGAATTCACGGAACGGTGATGTTTCAAAATTTTTGGGAAAAGATTCGACGGCTGACGGCGATTAATCGAACGATCGAGAATGTGTATTGTGAAAGTAAATTGGTCGCTATTTGCGAATCTGTGGTTTCCGCAGGATATTTTCCGCAACTATTTGGCCGATTTACGTATTCTCATTCCGGAGCGACGTGTCGCGCGATAGCGGTATAAATAGAGCGTTACTTTCGCAATTTGAAACGGCAGCTTTCATAATTAGAATAATATTGCCACACGCGAGACTCGTAATTTCCGTAACGCGGCGCAGTCGAGCGGCGGCGTAGTCGGTAAATGACATAATTATCGCTGAATGAGCGCTCGTATCGTGCCGGCGCCCGCCGCCGTGCGGAGCAAAATTACTTCGTAACACCTAGTTTTCCGCTCGGAAGTTCCGCCGCATCCGGTTGACGCAGCGAACGACGAACAAAATAATCCAACACGGAGCACGAGTCGGGCGTTCCGTTCACGGCGTATCGCCTCAACTTCGTCGACAAGGACATCTAGGAAGCCATTAGAAGGGACGACGATGCCGATGCTTCGCGCGGAAAAGTCAACGAACCGTTCGAAGGCTCCTCGACATCTGGATGAAATTAACTCGACCGGCTCTTCCGCAGACAGACTGTCTGCCGCAGCTTCTCGCCTCCTGTGATATTTTTCAGGAGCGAGGAGACTCCCGATTTCACCGACAGACCGACGAATCGAGGATTAAGCGACCCATTACGTCCGGAGATCTTCTGTTCTCCGATCGCGGATGAACGATTTAAAGAATCTAATGTGTAGACGCAGGCGAGGATATTCGTAAAAGACGCGTGAATTCGAGGACGGTGAATGGAAGAAGAAGTTGTACAAATTATTCTCGTCGACGTGCGAAAAGTATCTTCTTTGGTTTTCCGATCGACGACAATCGACATCGTTGACAGGCTACGCTGACAATGGCGGACAATGGCTGGCGCGGCGAATAAAAAGCGCAAGGTACGCGTGGAACCGGTGAAAAGCATTGAATTCGTCGCGGTGGATTTATAGGTAATTATTTTTCTCGAACGTGTCCGCGCGTTCGACGTCCCACAGGGCGAGAGACGCAGAGGCGGAGGAGGTGGTGGAGACGGCGATGGAGGTTGTGAACGGGGGTTGTGGACGTGTTTCGTCAAGCGAATATCTCCGGCGAACGAGAGCCACCGCTGGGCGTGGAAACTAAAGCCTGATCATGTCGCGGATGTACATTTTCTACGGGATCGTATTCAGAGAACGACGCAGCCCGAGAGATGTGGGGTGTGGAGAACGAGCTGGTGCAGCCAAAAGGGGTGTGGGGGTGTATAACGCGACAATTGTCGGATACGACGATCCGCGCGATTCGCGCGCACAAGGACTTAGCTAGTCCGTGTATATATGTGCGTGAATCCTCACCGCGAGGCCGAGTGGAACAGCAGATCCAGGAGGATGAGTATCATCGGGTAAGATACACGAGCAAGAATAGGACAGATAGAAGGGAAATGGAAAGGGAAAGAGGGACGGTGAACGACAGTGAGGGCGAGGGGTTGTATAGATACATCCCTGCGGCGGTGGTTTGTAATATTATGATAACCCTCCCTGGCTGCCTGGCTGCCTCACCCCTACCTCGTTTCCCTCCTACGCGGCCCAGGCTGCGCGGCCACCCTCTTTCAGCGGCCATGTTGCCGGGAAATATGATTATTGTTATTATTTGCACCCTCCTTCGACCGCATCCTCCTGACTCCTCACCTCCTCGTGGCAATCCTCTCATCCTACCGCTGTTCTCTCTCTCCCTCTTTCTGTCTTTCTTTCACCAATTCGTGCCACCATCGTCTACCGTTATGATGCTCGCAACTCGGTCCTCGCTATCCTCTCCCCTTCCCTCTCATCTACCCTCTGATTCCGTTTTCTCCTTCTCTCGTTCACGTTCTCTTTACTCATCCCCTTCGATCAAACTCGATTCTTTCTCCCGCTGGCTCTCGTCTCTAGATCCTACGAAGCGACGACTCTTCTGCGCTCGACGAATTGAGAGGAAACGAACGAGAACAAGTCCGAGGCAACTAACCGTCAACGGTGGTTCTGTCTTTATCTTGTCGCATCGCTATCGAGACCTTCTCGTTTACTTCCATGTCTCTTCGTTCTTCCGTCTTCTCGTCTCTCTTCAAGCGGTAGCTTGCAAAACTTTACGATGCGAAATGCCATCTCCGCGTCGCGCCTCTCAACCCCTCCCACCCTTTTCTCTCTCGTTCCACCCCGTTTCTTCGTCTTTTTTCGCTCCCGACCATTTTACTCTGCTTCTTTCTTCCATTCGTTTTATTTTTTCCACGCTTCTTTCTCTCTCCGTCATTTACCTCGGCCGCCCTTTTTCTTACTCGACGCGCAGTTCATCCGCAACTCGTCCCTGCGGAAACGTTTCATCGACCGAGACCATCGTTCTCCTCCCATCCATCCTTGTTTTTTCGCAGCTCTCCTCCGGGCTTTTTTTCACCACCCCCGAAACTTTCCTCGCGTGACTAATATCGAGAAGTATCTCCGCCGGTACAGGAGTAGGACAGCTATCTCGAATCAGCCTGATAAACGGAAACTTTCGTCCGCCTTTAGAAAAAAGGGAGGGTGTCTCTTTAAAAGTAACGTTCGTGTACTAAAGTTCGAACCTGTTTTTCGATCTTCTTCGAATATATACAAAAATAAAAGAAAAAGAAAAAAAAAAAAAAAAAGAAAAAAGGAAACGTGTTCTCCAGGAAATCTAGAGTTCAAACTTAAATATCCTTGGCACGTATCCGAAAGTAGGCGTCGCGAGGATCGCGACGACCTGCAGGCCATTTGCCGCAAATTCGACTAATCGTGTTATTCGACTTCATCTCGGTATACGTGTCTAACGCCGACGGTAAGCAGTGTTAAGTGTAACGAGAACCGTGGCGTCATGTAAGAAGGTAAGAAATAAACGAACACCAACGGGGTGGAAGGGAAATGGGTGGGTGGTGGCGCGAACGACGAAGGAACGAACTAGCCGTAGGTAGGGAAAAGAAAGAAAGGAAAAAAGAAGGATACAAGGAGGTGGTAGTTTCGGTCTCGTAGTAGTCGCGAGAGTCGTGGTAATAAATGGGCAACACGAGCGCTTATAAGGGGTAGGTAATCTAAAGCTTTCGAGGCGGCAGCGCGGCGGGGAACATCGAGAGAAAGCGAACAGGAAGATGGAAGTTGCGGAGGGAGGGAGAGGGGGTGAACGGCGTGTAGGATGAGAGAAGAACCGGCTGGAGGAGGAGACCACGGAGGAAGGGGGATAAGGGTGGTTACGGTGAGGGTGTGAGATAAGGTATAAGGTGGGTAAGATGGCGGACAATTTGCCGCTCGACTACTCTTGCCCGCACCCCTCCCTCGACGATTCCACCCCTCCCCCTCTGGCCCATGTACCGGGTAATAGATGTTCCTCCTTCGCAACCAACAGAGAAACGTTGAACGCGCGCGCAAGCACCGTTCCCTTCCTCCACCCCTTGCCTCGTTCTCCCTTCCTCTCTTTCCTCTCAAGCTACGTTTCCTCTTTCTCCGTCTCTTTCTGTACGAGGAAAGAACCTACCCGCGGCTTTTCCATCCCTTTCGTACTCGACGCGTGCTAGGTGGAAGCGCGCATGAACGTATACGCGACGATGAGAGGAGAATCACGCGTGCACGCGAACAGAGACACGTACACGGCGGAAAGTTGCGGCCGCGTTCGCATATACACGGGAAACTGGCTCCGCGGTATTCACGTTCGTGGTACGTAGGTATTTTAAACGCTCTCCACACCGTCACCTGCCGCCGCCACTGCTCGCTCCACCCTTCGCGCTTGCACCCCCGCCCAACCCCTCGGCCCACCACCGACAACCTACCCGCCAGACCGCACCAGCATGCTCTCTCTTAGCATTCCATCCGCCATCTTCTCACTTAATAAAATAATTACCCCAGGCCAATTAAGCGTTCCCTCCTCTCTCGTCCCTTCGTCCCTACCATCCCCTACCTAGCTACCATCTTCGTCGCACCTTTTCTCTTTTCTGTCCCTCGTCACGAGGGTTCGCGTATACTCGCGCGTTCTTGCTCCTTTGAACAACGCGACCTTCTTTCGAGTCGCAAGCTATTTCGTACGGCCGTTACACAACCGTTTACTCGCGATTATTATTTCAAAAAGCCCGCCAAACAGGCTACGATTAAGCCAGGAGGGAATTATTCAGACACGATTACGCGTGCCTCGGTACGTAGCTTCCGATTCGATTCGGTTCAGGTAAAAATGATATTGTGCGCGAAAATGTCGTTCCAACCTTTTTTATTCAAAAGGTTAAAAAGATTACGATCGGTTGTTTTACGAGTACACGGAGCAGGGGGACCGCGAGGGCGCGCTCGCGTTGTTCCCGCGTTTTATACGCGTATCGTTATTTAACGGCTCGTCACTCGTACTTTTTCCCGTGTACGGGAGAGATTTAACGTGCACCGACGATAATGCATTTTATATTTATGCACCGGTGAAAATTTAGCATGAAACGACGATGCATTGCTCGTCAGCACGGAAAATCATTTATTGATTTCCAATATAACGCTGTTTTATCTTTCGTATAAATATAATGGCCCCGGTAACGTACCTGATGAATCCGGCACGCCCTATTTTTCATATCTGTCAGTGTTTCTTCACGGTTCGTCATTCTCCGATCGTTCGCTAGCTGCGTTCAGGTTCTTAAGAAGCGTATATCCTTCAATGACCATTTTTTCCCAAGTACGTATGACGATCAGCGATACCGATTTAACTCTGTAATTACGTTATCTGTTACATCTTGCTTAGCACTTTCGCAGCACTTTTAGTAACACTATCGCGTTAATTTAAACGAAAAATTCCAAGTTGACACGACGCGGAACATTAACGCGTTCTAACTAACAATTACGAATCAAGACCCATTAGAAACATTCCTAGTGACATCTACCGGCAACCGCTGGATTCAAACATGTTCTTTAGATGAGAAGATGGCACTGTAATCGATCCGAGGCAAAATGTCTGCCATGTCGTTGGTAGCTCGTGTTTTCACTAGACATTCCGTCAATGTTTGTTACAAAGCTGCCTCAGTGCCGGTTCAAGTGCAGCCGAAAAGAAATCAGTGGAATCTTGTGAAACTTCCAAATCCCGGAGAGAAAGGGAAAAGTTACCGAAGAATCGTTCACTATAAAGACAAGTATACGGTTGAACCTTTAAATGTTACGAATTTAGCAGGGAGAGATCCCGTTACAGGTGCGTGTTATATTTAAATTTCACTCGTTTTGCTTCGATATTCTTCTATTTTGATAAGACATTTTAATAATTCGACGAGAAATTACTTTCTCAAAGTTTATATTCTCAACCTGTATATAGATTTCTTGTTTTCGACTGTACAGCCATCAATCGGTAAGGGAATTTCCTACTACGGCGGGAAATTCGATTAGCGTATATCGAAACCAATGTTACATTTTTTCTCATTCGTGTTATTTACGATTAAAACAGGAAGATTGGTGGCGAAAGGTATCGGTGGAGGGATCAAACACAAATATCACTGGATTCAGTGGATCAGAGATGGGCCTATTGATCTTAACGAACCCCCAAGAGAAGACAAAGTGTTAGCAGTATTCAAGGACGGTTGCAGAACGTCGTTCGTAGCTTTGATTGGAAACGGCTCTAATTTGCAGTACATTCTCGCGACGGAGAATATGAAAGTTGGAGACATAATCCGTACTCATAAAGGCATTCCTGAAAATCATGTCAGAGCCTTTGAAGGAGACGCTTATCCATTGGGAGCGTTGCCCAAAGGGACGATCGTTAATTGCGTGGAAAAATACCCTAATCAAGGAGGTTGTTACATTCACGCCGCTGGAACGTTCGGCACGATTATAAGGAAGGATGGAGAGGATCGCGTGGTCGTTAAAATGCCAAGCAAGAAGGAGTTCAGCATCCACCAAAGCTGTATGGCGACCGTGGGTAGACTGTCGAACATCCTACATGGTTCGACGCCAATTGGTAGCGCACAGAAGAATAGGGAACTTGGAAATCGACCGAGAAGCGGTCTGTGGCAGAGGAAGACCGGTCGATTCGGCCGAAAAATAAAACCTCTGGGTTCTGCACGGAAGGTCGGCATGGATCAACAGGATATTACGAATGTTAATCTTGAACTGAATATCGCAGCACTGAATATTATAAATGTATAAATTGTATTCAATAAATGTTACTTTATTGTACCGTTTTATTGTCTCCGTTACTTTTCCTTGGCGGTATTTGATAGTTACGACGAGTAGTAGTCGTAATATTAGCGAATAGCGCTTGGGGATATGTTTGCATATTTATATATATGTTTGTATGTTTTTCGATTCTAATAGAATCACTTTTAGGTCGTCAGTGACTTTCATACATAGAAATATCGCGATTTAAACTCTCCAATTCGCGATACGTTTCTTTGACTTTACATATTTTCCCCGATAGCATTTCAATCTTGCGACTTGTTCAAAGGCCTTTATTGTAATATACCGTTCGAAGATTAGGATTTGCGGAGAGCACCTGATCTCGTACATCTGGTTCTAAATCGTCCACCGAAATAGGTACTCGTTGTACGAACAGAGCACAACAAAGAGGAGTGGCGAACGTCAGGCAGACTCCGCAAATTAAAACTTGTATGGGGACGACTGCCCATTTCGCGTTACGTAACATTTGTCGTCGGTCCATGAAATTCATTAGAATGGGCGACAATACTAAAACAGATATAACATTTTTTAATTCTCTATTCATACGACAGACTTGCGTATCGAGTCACAGATGAAAGCAATTTCGATACTTACTCATGCTCGGCGCAGACATAAGAATACGAGACAGAGTAACAGCGGCAATGGCTTTGCTTGCTGCTCGTCTACTGCTGCCGACCTTCGTACCTTCTTCCGTTTGTAATTCGATCCCGTTTTGAAGCTCCGGCATTCTCATGAAGGGAATGTTTACGCAGTTGGCAGCGGCAACTGCTGCGAACGGCACTAATCGACCTACCAAGGGTGGTGCATTCCGTAAAAGTCGATTTAACCCGAGGGCTGTCATCACAGCCCCTCCAGTTGCAACGGCGTAACTTTGTAAAATCGTGTTCATGGGGATCGGACTCGATCCACTGCGGTTTGTGTAATTGACGATCGCGTTGAACGATTGGTTTACCCACTGCCAAATGACGACGTGCGCCGTCGTTCTGAAAAATTATAAATGAAATGCTATAAGAATATCCTATAAAATTCATCGAAACGGATCCTTCCGTTACTGTCCTTGACACGCGTTTGATATCTGCGTCTGTTATGTCGAGCAACGAGGAGTCTCGAGATGAAGTTGCAACACGATAATTGAATTCTTCTGACATACTGACTGATTCTTCTCTTTCGCTTTTATCTGGTTGCGCAAAAACGTGACTATCGGTCGCTGTCGTCGGACGTCTTTGTGTTTGTAATTTCGAGTTACACAAGGTGAAAGGTCTAAACAGCGCTTATCGGCGCGTTCGATAAACTCGATCCCGTTTCCTCGAAACTATGTAGCATATGTCGCGAGTATTTACGTCAGCAATGAGTACGTACTTGTAAAATGTCAACATACAGCCGGTGATCATCATATTCATCGGGACTTGGGCACTCATGCGTCCAATTAGCAACATTTTCTCGCCCGTGTCGGGATGGTACGCGCTGTCGTAGCGGTATTTGCATTTCCATAACTCGTCTTCCGTCACCTTTAATTGTGCCAGGCTATCCCCTTTCCTATGTTAATACAAACGTTATGTACGAAGATTAAGCCAACGACAGCATAAACAACCGCTATTAACATATATTCTGATGTAGAATGATAACGATGTCAGATGTATTATCAACGCCATACATATTAACTACCTGTACTTTGTGACAATGTCTCGGGCGTGTTCGAGCTCCTTGGCGCTGAGGAATAGATTCAATGGGTTCGTGACCGTGAGGAAGTGTAGCGCCCTACCCTTGTACGTGCTCTGATCCCAGTATGGCTTCTCGATGTCGATCTTTCGCTCGTCGGCAAACGCGCTGACGTTCTTGTTACTCGACATTTTGCGAGTCTTTTCCGCTCCTCGAACTTGTTCCTCCTCCCACTACCGGCACACACCAGTTTCTTTTCTACTGTTCCACGGGCACTCACCCCACCACGCGGTCGTACCGGTTCTCTGCAAGTCAGCAGCTCCTGCCTGATGTTGTTCGTCCGTTCCTGAAGTAAGAGAATTCCTCTTGGCGTGGTCCTCGCGAGAGGACGCTCAGACGTCAACGGTAGCGGATCTCGCGCCGACGACTGAACGTTTCCACCGTTCACGTCAGCGATGTTGTTCCATCGAGTACTCGGTATCTCGTGTCTCGCTCGACTTTTCGATCCACGCACTTCTCTTTCCTTTGCTTCTCACCCCTTCGACGTCGCTATCGATAACGCGCACGCGTGCGCAACCACTGTCCATCGTTTCCCGCTTGTTCCTTTCGCCAAGAGATGGTGATGTGTCTATGTTCGGTTTGCAATTTGAAATTCTGATTTTAGGCTGGACTGGGTTAAATTGAATGGCTTAACACTTCAGCGAAAGGTATTTTGGTAAATTTATAAATTTAACGAAGGGTTAAGGAGATTATTTTAATATTTGGTATGGGAGAGTTGGTAAATACTTAAGAGCAAAGATATCAAAGGATAGTCACAACCCTTCTTAGTAAGACTTCAACCCTCCAATAGATGGGGCCACTTTGCTTTCTATCGTCGTAAGAGCAGTTTGAAATATCAAGCGTTCGCGAAAGTTCAAAGTTCATCGTAGAATACGAATGCTTTATTTCGTTTAGATATCACTCCCCACTATCCGCACGCTGCCTTATTCAACAAGTAGGCGTGATTTCGTGTTACTTTACGATTACGCATCGCTTGACGACAATAAAAACATTGATCGAGTAGCAGTATTATTAACGATCAAGACCCGATCAAACAAATTATCCTATTGCCTGCATATCCTATTTGCTTTAAACGGAGTCGAGTTAATAGAAGAAAACGAGGGGCGTACGTTGTTTCGAGGGTACATTTATTTTACAATTATTCGCTTGAAATCGAATTCTATCGCATCAAGTGGTAAAAATTTTGTTTCCCTAGTCTGAGGCATCTTCTAAAAGACTGGTTTTACGAGGGTTGTTTCTCATTCTAGCAGAAAAATACCAGAACTACATTCTGTGACTCCGGAAATCCCAAAAAATTGTTCTGTTTGTATATAACAACACACGTTTAACAGACGTATGAATTTAGACCGGGTTTTTACGGTTTCTGACCACTGTGCGCCGTGTCGATTCAGTTCAAAGCAATAACAGTGCCCACTGAAAATTCACACATTCCATGAAAGGAGTAGTAGCCAGTCAATATAACCATCGACCTCGAATACCAGCTTCTTCGTTGTTTTCAATTTTTTAGATCAACAATTAATAGCTTTTTTCGTCTTCAATCCCTTCGCTATTACTAGTTTAGTTTGCAGACGTTTGAATTATCGATTGGATATGAAAGACATTCGTGTTGCGGTTCATTTTACTAATAGTCGTATGACATCACGTTTCTCACGTTCTTTGCATTTACGCGAGACGTGCGTTACAAAAAGAAAAGAAAAAATGTTAATAAGATGAATGCTCCTAATTAATAATTTCAGGGGGTGCCTATTTCTAGGCCACCGATCCACGAAGGAATGTTTTATCGAATTTATTGCATTCATTACCTAGCCAAAGAAGCATGTTTACCGTTCTAGTTGCACTTCATTTTGTACATTTCGAAACGAGGTCGTTAGCGACACGTTGCATCGCCCCAGCTATGCATACGCGTTTGCAATATAGAATTCAGTGTTTTGTTTGATCTAATCAAGCTCAGACGCATCGACATTGATTCACCATTTCCCTGTCGTGAGCTAGTTGTCCACTCTGCAACCTACTTCGTCGCCTGTATTCGCGCATGCAACTGAAACCGAAAACGAAAGGCATGATGAGGCGCGCGCGGTAACTTTATTCCGTTACGCGCGATTATGTGCGCGCGTTTATATTGATCGCATAACACGGATCTTTAAGAGATACGACTTTTCCCTGTTTAATCATACTGTCCAGTTTAATTACGAATCGATCGAATCCCGATCGTTCCTTTTTCCTCAATCCAGATCTGGATTTTTTTTAAAAACGGCGATATTCAGAACGTAGAGTTTTTCTCGCCTTTTCACGTGTTTCCGTCAACAGAGAAACAGATCAGTTTCTCTATATTTACGAGCATTTTTTCGCGAAGACTTCACCTAGTGGCATAATTCCATTGCCGAGGACGTATCAATATGAGAACAAAGTCGACCAAGCTGTTATTCTTTTTGTCAGAAGATCAATAATTATTGATGATAGAGTTCGGTACTTTCACCGGAATAAATCTGCCGGCAACGATGCTCGTTCATGATCGCGTTCCAGTGAATCTCGAGAGCAATAATTGCATACTGCCGTAAATTCAGGTATCCTTGGCTTTGTATAAAATAGAGGCTACCAAAGGTGGACGATAAGCGAACCGTAAACGCGGCCTGACACGACGAATCTTCTCTCTTTTTCCCTCGTCCGTTTCTAGCCGCGATTTCTAGCGATCACTCGAGTTTCCGAAACAATAAAATTATTCTCGAATTATGCAAAGCAGGAAATTACTCCGGTCGGGAGTCTAGAAATTTTATTGTCCACTGCGATTTTTCCTGCGAGGCCGTTTGTTGATTCAAACCTCTATTCGTTCCGTGAAATGTAGCTCAGTTGGTTTGACATCGATTTTTACGATGCTTCGAAGAAATTCTGTCGTTCGTCGTTATTTCTTTAAAAAGATTGGTAAGAAGCATATTAAGCATCTTTATTAATGCGCGTTTTGCTTCATAAAGAGCATGCGTGGTATATATATACACAAACACACACACACATATATATATATATTGGTCTAACGATTAACATACATTGTACATATTTATATCATCTTCTGGCAGATAATAAGAAGATAAAGATCCTGTTTCCTACTCGCTGCCCACATATGAATGGTACGCGTTAAAATAAGACCGCTGTTATAGTGATACCGTTTCAAGGAAGTGGTTTACTATCGCTGTCGATATTTCTTTGCGCCGAGATATTAGCTAATAATTGATCACTATCAGTAACTCCCACAATTATTACATAAAGCGGTTATCACCTACTTCGCTTGTATTACTGGATTCGGATGATAATCGTTCAACACGTTCAGCACATTATAAATTGTTTATACAATAGTTATTGTTCGTTTACATTTTCTGCTTACGTTTCTTCTTTAGCCTTCTGTCTTGTTCACAGATTTGATTTTTTTACATTTCCTTATTGCCTTTACACTTGTCTACTTGTTTCCTTTTTACATATGTCTGTTATTTGTTCATTCGAACCAGATGCATGCCATTATAGGATGTTAACTGCAACATTCCGCATCATCGATCGCACGTGATAGACGTGAAATAGAATGCATTAATTAAGTGGTTACTTTCGACCGCGATTAACGTGCCTCGAGTTCGAATCCGTGAACTACAATTCTCTCAGCCATACATTCACCGCAATCCTGAAATAACCGACGTTAACGAGCAATTCTGCCCTTCCTTTTCTTTTTTAGGTATCAAAATTGTCGAGGTTATTAGATGTATACGAATACAAAGGAACGCGTGGATAAATTGTAAGGTAGAAAATATATATTTTACATACCGAAGTGTAAATATAAATCGGAATATAATTGAGCTGATTCGCACGCTGGCAGTGTTACCCTATGACTGAAAACCCTGAAGCCAACGTTGCCTGTGTACTGTTTATGGTTTGCCTTCGACCCAATCTTCTGTCGATACGCTGTCGATGGCTTCAGTGCTTGAGAAAAATAAAAGACCAGATGTAGAGTTTTCTTAAAAGTGGTGATCACTTCAACAAAAATAAAATCGATTCACGATCGAGATCTAACAATGTTCTTATTCGTTGTCACGTTGTTACGATATGATCGGTCTGAATTGAATGGAACGTTCGATTTGCAACGATCGACGATGACCTATCTTCTCGACGGCCGAATAGTTGTTTTATTATATGTTCGCTCATTTCTCCTGCCTCCTAGTATCGATTTATATCATATCACATGATTTGCGAAAACTGGGTCAACGAATGATCAAGTTAAACAAATTGCATCGTGAATGTGGCGTGTCTAAGGAATCCGCCCTCCAGGCATCGGTAGCTTAGTTTAACCTGGTCGTCCCTACGATTAAATCTACGTACATTTTTTCGAAGCGCACAGGATCATCGATAAAATGTGTTTGATTTATCAGTAAATTACTTTTTAAAGCTAAGACATTCTTAATCATTGACTTCCAACGGTGTTTTAAAAAAAGGTGAGAAATTTTTACGAAAACTGATCGTTACTATCAGAGTACCTTAAAGGTATTTTCGGTGGAGAAATCGTCACCTAATTAACACGATCAAGGATCGTTAAAGTAATTAAAATTTTAAGGTCAGCAAGATATCAATTTATAGTTGTTATTGCGCTATACGGGTACAAATTACCAATATCGACGTACGCGGCATTTTACGTAGCTATTTACTACGTAAATAGTATTACGGTATGTAAATTATTTTGAGGAATGATTAACATCGTCTTGACAGCGATGAAAGTTTGTTAATCGCGAGATTTTATTTCGCATAAAATCTATCGGGGACTTCCTTTCCTTCATGAAACTACGCAACTCTATGTTATTAACATATCGCGTTATTAAGCTTATCGATAGTGGAACAGCCGGAGATCTTATCCAAGGTAGAAACTGGATGTGCACGAAAATAGAGAAGCAAGTTCACGGTGTTTAGAGAAATTCAAATAAAAGTTAAAATCGTGCGAATATTCCTTTTGCTTGGGACAAGTCACGTCGCCATACTAATGCATAAATAAGACCAACGAGTAACTCATTGCGCTGCATCGAGGTCAAAAGAAGAATCATGTCTCCCATAAACCGAGATCGCAAGGTGTAATGTATAAATTAATTCTGATATGGTTCTTGTAATTTTATACTTCGATTTTGTTACTCTTGTTTTAACAAATAAGATTTTAATGCTTCCAACCCTTACGAGGTTATGGCAGTGGAACGATACGTTCCAGGAGAATTTTTAACAAGATAATTGGGCTGCTATAATTTCTGCAACACCATTGAGACCTATCGGAACATTGAATTATATGTATCACGAATAATTGTATATATGGCAGTTTAAAAATTATTTACGATTAACTTACATTTTTTCCAAATGTGGATGTTTTATAGTCTATATTGTTATATTATCGTGTTTATCGTTAAAAGAAGAATTCGTCTCTAAATTGATCTAAGAAAAATCTTACCATAAAATTGAAACGATATACGTCCTTTTATATTTTAACTAACCCCAAATTTAAAAGTTAGATCAAAGTAGACCGAGAATATTTCCTAAGATAAATGATACCATGAGTGGCCGTTATGTTCTGCATTTGAAATCTTATAAATCAGTTATGTAAATAGTCACAGTTGATCAGGAAAGAAATATTAGTTACACGTATTAATTATAATATATAATATAAATATAGGTAATTATCTGGTCTCATTAATAAATCAACTTGATCCAATTAAAACATACGTGACATTCATACGATACATATAAACTTGAAATACTTTGAAAAGTAGTACATGTAAATTATATGTAAATGAAAACGTTACGCTTCTTTCGATAAAAGGTAAAAGGGAAGAATCTAATTACCTTATAAGTTCTGTATATACATGTAACGTTGTGAAGATATTCGAGTGTGATACCAAAACTAGAGTTATTAGCACCATTTTCGCCTGTTTGCTTTCTTTTTGTTTACTGGATCTCGTAGTTCTTGTTTGGACAATTCGTTCGACAACCGTCATAAAATTGAGACGAGTTTTCGAGAATGTTACTGACAGTTAAGAAAACTATGTCACTCATTACGACCAGTTAGATAATCAGAAGTAAGTATCAAAAAGCAACGAGAAAGTAGGCAAAACCTTTGCCTGCTCTCCTTGCAGATCGTCAAACATCGTGATAAATGTTGCAATTTATTCTTTTTTACCATCGAAGGTAAATTTTTTTTATTTTCTTGTCTTTCAACCTCTCATTTGTCATAGAAAGCTTGTAGATTTGTAACAATATATCTTTGCTGATTTGAGTTATTTTTTGTAAAGTATATACGAAGTCATAGAAATTATTTCATTCTTATTTCTTTCGGATAAAATTAACATTTTTAGCCGCCAAGTCTAGTGTCAAATGTTCCTGTGCGTATCTTATTTCAATTTTCCCACTTCATTAACCCAGTCTTTCAAAGATACGTGTGCTCAATCGTAATTCGACTGAAAACGTTTAACAAAACCTCTGCTTCAACGACGAAGGGTACTAACCGGTCTCGGAAAGAGGCTGGTCGGGAACACCCAACCATGTGCAACAGTGTATCTCCTTTCTCGTCACATGATAGATGCGTTAAACCGAAGCAGTAGGTTACATCGAGAAGAAGTCGCAGAAGTCGTGGGATGCAAATGTCTATGATTGCTATATATAACGCTAATTAGTTAGATCGAATCAGTAGCAGTCAAAGATTCGTAGATGCAACTTTGCTTAAGTTTCATACTTTGGCGAATATCTCTGCAACTACGAACGAAGTCGTTTACTGGTACTATAATGACCAATTATCAGAGAATTTGCTGAAATTACTCTACGTTTTAATTACGTTTCTGATTAATCGTGATAGTCAGTTTCATTATGAGCACCGTTCGCCGGATTCGCCATTGCCTTTTCAAACATTACAACGCGAAGAATCAAGTCTCTGTGCAGGATTATCTAAGCCATGGACCGGTATCCCCACCGACCTAAATGTACTACATATAAATGGTCAGGACACCTCGTAACTATCGTCAGAGAGCTTGTGGACTTAATCTTGTCATCTAGTCTGCGTAAACGAGGCGTGGTGCTCACGTACCTCCATTCATCTGTTTCTTCATCTCGTGAATACAATTATGAAAATAAAAGTTCATCGAAAAAATTCCTGTATAAGTTCGGGATAGAGAGGATCGTTGCGTTGACGATCTTTGTTTTGTTTTGGATTTTCATTCGCAGAATCATGAAGTGTATACAAGACGATTGGAAGTTGGGCTGGTTCGAGAGAATTAGCTACGTTTTGTTAGTGACTTTTTATTGTTTTTCCAAGCACGCCTCTGTATTGGCGTTTGATAATTCAACCAACACGTTTGTCGAGAGATCTCGAGTAGACTGCAGCCTGCGCAAAGATATAATCACTTGCGGGAAATACAAAGTTGCCAGGTGGCTTCATGACATTGTGAGGGAGAAGGTATGACAGTGATACAGCGGTCTTTATTTTCTTAAGTATCTTACCAGATTACAAATGGATAGAAATTTGAACATACGATTATCTTCTAAGAATTGTCATGCACTACATAGCTCCAAATACAAGTCCGCGATGTTAAGCAGCATTGTACTCGTTATTTCGAAACTTGTCGTAAAAATGAAACAATCTTTTCCACAAGGTGCTTTGTTGTACGGGTAAAGACACTTTTCGAGGAAAATTAGTGGAAGTAGCGTGTAACTGATTGAAATCCGTAACGATTTCGCCGCAAACCATTATTATCATTCGTGTTCGTGCAACAGCGAGAGTATCCACATACACGTTGTACCCACGTTACTTTCGTCAACTTTTACTTTTTAATTAACGCTGTCGGTAATCGAATCGTACAGTCGTGGCCTATATGTACACTTAATTTCAAACACAGATTTTCGCATCTCGTAACATCGGACGACGTAAAACCGCAATAAAATTACAAACAATCTGATAAAATTATAATTAATTATTTTCATTTTTATTAGGAATACAGCTATGGTTCCCTGCGTATTGTGAGAATCCCATCAATATCTGGACAACCGATACTCCCAAAGTTACCACAGTCACGTGTGTTCAAAACCGATGCGGTCGAGGCCTTGAACTTCGTCAGGGACTGCTTGGAGGATCTGCTGACGAAACGAGCGTTGGTTTACACGGTCGACAACTCTGCCACTGGTAGGAGTTTTGGTAGCGCGCCTATGATCATGGACGAGGATGAACTCATTGAAATGAAGAGCAGAAAATATCCTGCTGGTAATTATATTCTTAATTTTCAGAACTGAGTCTCTCGAACGTAAACCGCGTTTTTGAGAAACGTGTATTTCGACGTTTCACCAGCATTGCAGTTAGTTGCATTAGTGAATCTCCGAAATATTTTTGAAATACTGGCTCGCGAATAAATTCTTTATCAATTTTCATATCGATGATATTGATCGTTTTATCTAGATAACTGGAGACTTCTGAAGAAGAAATCCTCCATAATCCTTCCTCTTCTAATCCTATTAAACCTACTGAAAGTGAAACTGTTGCTTCTACCCATTTTCCTCAGTGTTCATTTCATCAAGAAGCTACTAGTGCTAGCTTCCATCATCGTTCCCTCGTTATTGGCGCGTCTGAAGATTTGCAAACTCGCCAATTCACATTACCAGGGTTACCCTTATCACATGTGGGGTACGGCCGCTGATACACCCGTCGATTATCCAACAGGTAAATGAACACGACTATATTTTTTTGTGTCACGCTTCCTTAATTCAAAGCGATGAAAATTACATCGGTTGTAAGAACCGATTATAAGAGACGATTATATAACCGAGACGATCGACGTATCGTCAATATACGTTGAGCCAATGCTCGATGACACAATATTTCTCTCCCTGTCAATCAACTACAGTTATATAACACTCGATGATTCCTAAACGTGGAATTGTCGAATAGAAAGCATTCCGATAGCTCATTGATAGTAGTAATTTCAATAATTGCACGTGTTTCTTGAGATATGAAAAATTTGAGTGTTACTCGAGTATGACGATCGCTCTTCCATAAGCACTGTCGAGCAATAGTCGCGTTATCGTCACTTTGAACTTTTCTACCGAGACGAAATTTCAATCGCTCCGAAATTTTCTATTTGAACGAATTATTTATTGGGGAGAGTCGAGAATCGCTTTAAATTATTCCGAATTATTATACAATATTTCAAAGTATCTCCAAGTATATAAAATATGGGGAAATTGTTTTAAATTATTTTAAATTACTATGAAATATCTCAGTGTCTATACAATTTTTTTTTTTTGTTATTTTCATCAGGATACGGTCAAGAGGAGCCATGGTCTCACAGAAGCGATTACGCCTCAGTAAACTCTCCTTACATGGGATTCCAGGGTTATCGCAACCCCTATGGATGAAATTAGGGAGCACGGAAAAACATCACCGATCAACTTCAACTTGCCATTGCATCGAAACTCAAACGGATGAACTACGATCGTGCACCTTCCGCTTTCTTCTCTTAGCAACTTTCGACTGTGTTCTCTACGCATTTGCGGTTTTCTTCTCACGACTCGCTAATCCCCTTTCTTCATTCCTAAACATCCTAATTACGAGGCGACAAACTACAAACGAGTTGTATTTAGCAATGATCATCGAGTGCGTTCCTCGTCGCGAAATGACTTTCACACGCCATGCTCGCTACCGTTACAAAATTGGTAACGAGCATCGCCGTACGTAAACGTCGAACTCACGAACACGCGTCTGATGATTTTCTTCTGCAAACTGCAGAAACTGTTCGCGAGTATTGTTGCGTAGCACGCGAGCTTCCAACGTCGTCCGTGAATATTTGTGTACCGTGATCTAATAAAATCGAATTCGCGAACAACAACGTCTCGCGTGATGTCAACGCTGATCACTTCCGGGCTAATAATCGGAGGGCGGGGTTGAAGCGTGTGGCCTGCTCGAGAATGTACAGACGCGTAGTTTGTATAGTAGCGAGCGGTCGTCAGCGACCAGATAGTAGATAACTTTTGGTAAAATAAAATTACGTATAAAGAAACGAGAATGCTGTTGAAATAATTGATGTAAAATTATACCGCATCGACGATGATAGATTTATTATTTCCTTTAAGATAGGATAAGATAGATAGACTACATGTTTCACACTGTTCCTTTAGCATGTAATAGCACATGTTTGGAAAAATCTATCTTAAAGCTAGGAATTTCTTATCCATGCAGGAGTGGCCGTGCATTGTTTATTACCGTAATTGTAAGGGCATGTCTCGGTATGACAATGATCTCTGATTCCGGAACAGTAAGCGTTCTACTAAAAGTTCACACTCGCAGATGCAGACTGATTTCGCGCGATGCTTCTTTCCAGCATAAAATGACGTCGACCGTCTCCAGAAATCTTTCCTTCGTTACGATCATCGCTAAATATGTAATACTTAACGCAGGCTAAAAGTCATTCGTGCATTTTCAACGTTCTCCAAGAAATATACACACGTAGTTGCCATTACTCGTTGAAATAGTAAAAATACCTCCAATTGTTTCACGAGCTTCTAAAAATTGTCCTCTTCCAATCTTCCAGTGCGAAATGGAGTCGGGCGATGGTCGATCTATCGATGCAGGTGAACGGCGACGGTCAAGGTCATTGGAAACTTAAAGCAGGCGCGGCGGTTCCCCTTACGAATGACCTACTGACAGATTTGGACGGTCGCTCCGGCGTGTGACGCGTGCTTCCGCACGCGCGTGCTGACCCATGCACGCATGCACGATCAGGAAGACCGTTATAGGGCCACATACGAGTTCGAGGCGAATGTGGCGCGGCTGTCCTCGCGCTCGACAAATCCGCGGGCGAGTATCGCGCCCCGATCGTTGCACGCGATAGCACTTAACCATTCGCTGTATTTAATAACAATAATTCAGTCAATACATTGAAACAGTTGGGCCTGCGATCAGTGCGAGATATAGCCGACACGCAGCCTGCACTCGTTGTAACTCGACCGTTACGTTGCAACCGACAGGGAACGGAGTATTAACATAACGGCATGCGCTATGTGTACTCCCGATGTTCGATATACCATAAGTTGGTTCGAATGGCGTTGAATTAATCGATACGCGAATCGATGATCGAGAGGGTTGCGTTTGTTGTTGATGTAGATCGAAGCTAGAGGAAGAGCGAGCAGAGTTTTGGAGTAATCGTAATTTGGAGCGAGTAAGAAAGAGGAACAGAGTCTGAGGCAATTAGAAGTTGGAATGAAAAGTAAGCGTAGATTCGAGTGAATCGATAAGAACGATAGAATGTGAAATAAGAAGCGTCGAGGTGAATTCTGTATTCATTTCACGTATAGAGAGTAAGATAGTGAAATCTCTGTTTGCGACAGATATTCAATTCTATTTCGAACGGAGAATGTCAGGCTGTGTAGAAATTCGCTTAACTTCGGTATCTAATAAATCGAATAACTCGGCAGAAAATTGATATTTAAGATAAATAATAAGATATAATAATAAAATGAAGACAAAGATAATGTAAATTTGATATTTGATGAGCAGGGTGTGCTGTTACGTGCACGTTTGCTTGGATATTAATTCTCAAGAATTTGTAAGAGAATCTAAGGAATCTGAAAAGCATTTAACCTTAACGCAACGGTTCAAGAGATCTTTCGTTTCGTTTTTAAGGAAACGATTATGGAAGATTGATGCGCGCATGTAAAAGCTACATGGAGGAATCTGATCGATAGAGAGCAAATGATGGAGCACTTTCTAAAACCGGTTGACTCTTTCTCTCTTACAATACTTACATTTTTCGAACTTTTTCTTACAAAATTGGATTAGTAGAGTTCGCTGCAGGTCCGATAAGCAGACACGCGTTTGTAACGTACAATTAGTCTAAGATATAGTCGCAACAACAATATAATTTTCTCTTGAGTTATTTCGAATTGGAACTTGCCAACACGTCGATGTTCTACCTCTTTCGTTTCTTTCAAAAGTTATTGAATTATTCATCAAGACTTGTCAAAACTACGAAGCAGTTCATTAATAAGTTTTTAAGACGATTTCTAGAAGGTTAATAACCCGTTTCAATTCTCAATTCCACGGAAGCGAGTATCTATGAAATTTATTTAATCTTGAATAGCATTTAAGACTCAAATGGATAATAAAAATTACTTTGAATAACGAGAAGCGTTTAGACAAAATTTAACTGGTTTAGTCTATCGTTCTCTCTCTCTTACGACATAATATAAACATAGACAAACGTAGTTCCGTCGCGTGGATCCTTTCTCTTCGCTTGATATCTTCAAACGATTAAATCGATCAGAAATTTAATCCAAACCATCACAATCTTCGGATGACAGTCGTAGGCGTGAAATTCTTGAAAACGAAAAAGGGAACGATGTATTTTATCGTGACCCTGTTCTGAACATGAATATTTTTACCGGTTAGACGCAGCTGTGTCATCGAACCAGCTCATGATAATGATTAAGAAATCGAACCGATGCCTCCAGCTTGTTAATGAATTATAGTCGTAAGGTAACTACTGACTCTTAACGAGTTAATGACATTTCCATATTTCATTCGTTTCTTACATATCTTTTGTCGTACACCGTTGTCTAATTATCACACCAAGACTTCAAACACTCCGATATCCATCTAACTCAAACCTCTTCGTTCCATTATGCTAAACACATTTTGCTTTCTAGATACAATCCACACGATCGAATCTATTTTCTGAGATTAAAATTCTTGCCACGCGTTCAATCGAATTTTCCTTGGCTCGAAGTGAAACACGCGAGTACGATCATCGATTTCGAGGAATAACCGAACCGTCCGGGAATTCGGGACGCGGCCACAGTGAAATCGCCCGTAAAAGTGTGCTCGGTGTATTCGTGTCCTGGCTGTTTGGGCTTACACACGAGACACCCTTTTCTCCTGATTAACGTCATTAACGTTTACGATTTTTTCCACGTTCGTATCGAACAACGCTCTCTCGAGTACTACTTCAAACGAGCGCGTGATGAGAACGCTGGCTTCTGGATGCAAGATGTTTGCGGTTTTTCTCTGCGCGATCTTTTCGACAGGAAGCAAAATAAAGTCGAAACCGGATTAGCGGCCTACTTGTATCTGAAAATACGCGTGTTAATATTTATGTCGATGGTGCAACGACACTGGGGACACACGAGTAGAATACCGGTGATTTTCCACGACGAGCTTTCCGCGCGAGCTTTGGTGTCATGCGTTTGTCGAATCCGATTAAATTTCTCCTTGCATTTGACGTCGAAACTCTGACAAGCATAATCGTTACTCTTGTGTAGATCGCACCACCTTTTATCTATCGAAATATTTTTAATTATTCGTCAGAGTTCGGTGATTCGTTCACGAATCGATTACAAACTGGCAGATATGATAACGATAAAAATGAAATATTCTCATCCTTGTTATTACACAATGATAAACAGATAAACAGGGAAACTCCTTAACCAAATTTAACTGAACTTAGTTTTTAATATTATTTTTGCAGTGCGTCGAGGAACAAGGAAAGTATTTTTTAACCCTATATTTCAGAAACAGAAAAAAGAAAGAAGGAATGAAACTTTTCACGATACAATCAGTCGAATTTACGAATAGACATTTCTCTATTAATACGTTTGCTAACAAGTAAAACTCAGCCATTTGTAACGCTATTATGATTTGCATAAAATAAGTAAGAAAACGCTATCGTTATAATAAGATTGCGGATGTCTATATATCTACAGGTGATAATATTTAAGGATATAGGATAATACATAATAAAATATTCAAAGTACAGTGCTTGCTAAATTTTTAATAGGCGAAACACATTTCTCCCTAGATCCTTTAGTTATTTTCATAAGAACAGCGCAACTATCCGTAGTCTGGTTACGACGTTATGTCGCATCATTACAAAACTAGAGTCAAAAATTCGAATTGAAATCACAATTAATACGTACTTTGATTTCTGGACCGAAGAAAAAAAAAAGTAAAGAATGGTTCAGATGGAGCGTCATCAGCCGAAATTCCAACCGGTGAAATCGGTCCGGCGGTCGTTAGACCCGCGTCGAATTCGACTGGATTTGAATCAGAGGAGAACGACGACCGTCTACGTGCCAGAGAGAAAGAGACGAAGCGTTTGTGGCGGGAGCGCAACCAACGAATGAACGAACGAAGGTAGAAAGGAACGGACAGAGGGACGAACAGACGGATGGCCGGGTAACCCAGATCGGATCAGCCGAGGCGATGCTACGGAGGCTCGGCAGTAGTATCGAGTCGACGGTCGCGTACCATTCCGACGTCTTCATCGTTCACCAAGGTCTTTACAGTGTTCGATTCTAAACAAAATATCTAAACCTACACGTTCTCCAAGAATTCTTCGATATTTCCAGAAGACGATTCCAAAGTTGGTTGCACACTTTCATGTCATTTACGTGTCATAACAGTGAGAATAGACAGTTTCGTGTATCTGGTGTGATTTTAAACGAACGATCATTTTGGGAACCAAGAAGTCAGAGGACCGTGAATCCCCGACTACCAATTAAGCTTCTTGATTTCCGAGAAGAACTCGTTCACGGTAATTATACTTACTCGATTGACGTTTACTCGATTGAGATACCATCTGTCATACGTCTCCGCTACCTCAGTTCAGAGATCCGTTGTACGAGATCGCGTTGCTTTTATTATTTCAGGAGACATCGAGCGAACGTCGCGGACCGAGATGCAGTTATCTTTCGGCAACAAGAGAAGCTAGTCAAGAGAGAAAGAGAGAGAGTTAGTGTGTGAGAGAGAGAGAGATAGAAAGGGAGATAGAGAAAGAGAGAATCGTGCGAGACAAGTTCCAAGTCGGGGGAACATGGGTGGATCGAGAGACGGCGTGATCTTGCTCATCTTGGCGGTCGCGTGGCTCCGATTGACGGTCGGGGTCGAGGACCACGTGGCGGCCTTGAACGAGACCGACCATCCAGTACAAGCGGATTCTATCGAAAACGAGGTGTCGTTCGGCAGTGACGAGTTCGATCAGCATCCGCACACGATGCCCGGTAAACCTTCGAAACTCGACACGAACATTAATCAGATGATACAGATGGACGATAGATCACAGTATCAGATCGAGGCGACGCGAATGGAGAACGCTACAGCGTTTCCGTTGGAGTCGACGAGTTGCCAGGACAACGAGACGACGCCTTGCGCGCGAAAGGATCTGTCCGATCTGTTCGACAGGTTTTCCAGGATCGACACGTACAACGTGACCGACTCGGTGCAGATCATAAGAAATCGGGACGTCATCGGCAGGAAAGACGAAAAAGGTAACGACCGGCCGGACGCAAGCCTACTCGATAAAGTTCGCCGGTTCGCAAGAGAACACGTAGTAAAGATACGTCTGAGCCAGGACTTAATACCCGGTAGAAAAGCTAGAACCTTCTTCAACGGTGAGTCTACGGAACGTGTTCGTGTCACGCTTTCGTAATCTCCGCTCGCACCAACGGCGCATCCGCGGGTTTCGCAGGATCATTGTTTTATGTTGCTATGAACGTTGTTGCCTTTTCCGCGGACCGATTTCGTTTGCTTGTCGCTGCGTTTCCCGCTCGCTGAGGAGCCGTGGAACGCGTCCGAGCTGGTAAAACTGGGTCTTGATTGTAGTTGCTCGCGTTCACTCCTATACGATATTACGTATCTGTATGAAACGAAAGGTGGGCGTATCATGCGGTGTCTGCCTATAGTGTTCCTTTGTGGACACGTTGAAAAATTCCTTTACAAATGGATTGGATGGCCAACACCGTCTAGAAAGTAGGCATGTTTGCGTGGTTTTTCAAGTCAACTTTCCCAAAACAAGAATCACGAGAAGTGAAAGAAACGACGGAAGAGAAGAGTAAACGTTTGACTTGTCAGAAGGTAGAAACCTGCTTTCGGTTCATTAATTTTTACACCTGAATCTCCAAACCGCCGATTCAGGTTTTGTCCAAAGTCGGAAGACTGGTTTCGACCAAATGACACTGCGATCAAGGCCCAAGCACGCTTTTCGAGAAACGTTACACGCAATACACGAAAATACACGCTACCCTGGCGCCAACAGGGCGAAGAGTCGCGTAACGAAACGAACGGACAACACCGCTATCGCGCGTCGACGATACGCTTCTCACACATCACTGATTGGCTTCTCGCTAAAACATGCTAAAAAAGACGGTTAGCTGGTTCACCGCTGATTGGCAAAACCAAAGATTCGGCTTCATTCGCGACAATCACCAACCTGGCGTAATTGTATTCATTTAAGATCGCCGTGGCAATTCGAGAAATACCTTACATGTATGTTGAATGATTTTTCAGAAAGAGATCTTATGTCTGCCACTGTGTGAAGTAACTGAGAAGGCGAGTGAGAAAGAGAGAGATATATATATACATATATGCTGGCTGCAGCATGGCTTACAGGACTAACCGCAAGGCTTTAATTTGCTGGTACTTTTGCTTTCAGCCATCTTTCAGGGAAAGAGTACCTTTTTAACAGGATTCGGACTTGGTTTTCTAGCATTTGGCCTGAAGAAGCTGCTGCTACCTTTGATCTTTGGCGTACAGATCATTAAGAGTGTCCTACTGGCGCTTTTCCTGCCCAGTATCATCGGAAGTATCGGTAATATCGTCGGTAAAGGTACGTACTTGTACCACTAACTTTAATTGACAATGTGATTCTGTAATTCTAGATATCCAAAGTGTTTCACTTATAGTAATCATCTTAAATTGGTAACTGAAACGTGCGATAACAGATTTAGTTTATCTGTTTGTTTTGTTTCGTGGTCGAATTGAGAAAAATCCGGATATTGATCCAATTTGTTTTGTAGGAGTTTCATCGTTCGCGCAATCATCGCATACCACGGCGCAGCCAGAAGAAAATTTCGAGTTCAAGGATAATTCCGATTTGTACAACGATGACTACCTGACGCGACAGCCGGTAGGAACATTACCAGCCTCTGTAATGTACGATGAAAGTATGATGCAGTCTCAGAAGAGTCCAGAAATCGCGTCGAGATATTCCTTCGTCGATCCAAGAATAACCCACGCCAATGCTGTTGCTGATCGTTATTACACTCGGCACGTTGCTGCTCATGGACTTTCTAAGAAGCAAGACTTTAAGGTAATGTCTCTTTTTCTAACAAATTTTCTAGTTCGATAAATCATCAACTATTATAATATTACATTCACTGATGATTTCGTTATTTTTCTTCAACAACTCTCAACCTTCTTTGTACCCATACTGTTGTCGATATTTTACCTATTCAAAATTCTTCCAACAAATTTCCCAGTTCAATTAATCGTTAACGTTATATCCATCGAAGATCTCATTTTCACAAATTGTCATTCAGATCTTAAATCTTCAAATTTCGACTTACGATATATGGTAATAATCAACATTTTATCCAGTCTATTTACATTGTTTTACGAAAATACAATTTTCATGTATCAAAATTCTCACAAAAGTTCTCGTAAAAAACGAGCAGGTGTTCCATGAAATTCCAACGAGTTCGCTGCTGCTAACTAACTACGATCCATTCTACTCACCTCTGTTATCTCGCCTGGATGCCGTGTTCTCTCGTCTGGGCCACACGACGGAGGGTTGCAGAGAATACGCCGTTTGTGCGATGTACCGAAGCCCCGCCAGGTACGCACCGTATTCGAATCTGGTCTCAGCGCAGCTGTCCAGAGAGCTGAACGAATTAAGAAGACCCAGCAGCGACAATCCCGATGTCTTGAGGTTCTTCCGGTACATGAAGGCCGCGAAAGACGGACAAGATGGCGTGAAATGCGAAGATGCGTACGCGAATTGCGCAATTGCACGAGAGGATCAAACTCTCAGGCAAAATCAGGCGATGTTGGCTACCTACCAGGACATCGACAAGCTCGTCCACGCGAGGAAGTTATAAGAAAGAAGATAGAACAGCGAGGATTCAATCCTAGGACTGAATGACCGATCGAAACCAAATCGTGTTTTTATTCGGTTACCTGTGATTCGTTGATCGTCGTTGGTTGTACTTTGGTATACAGGTATCGAGTACTTTGAGCGAGTTTCTGTAGCGATTATAAGTTGCAGGGTACAGTTCTTGAAAATAGTCTGAATAGTAGGTATAATAGTAAGTTAGGAAATCGGTGAATTTACTTCAACTATGAATTTTTATTCTTTGGCTCCATAGTTCGATCATTTATTCACCGAGTACGTAATCTGGGTATTTAATAACTCGTTAAATTGTATTAAATTTTAGAAGTTTTAAATCATAAAAGGTTTCGATTAATTTAAATGGAATCTGAATATCGAAACTTTTGATATTTATGGGTTTAACAAAAGAGTAGTTCGGAGAGCGTTTCCTATGCGGACGTTGAGATCTCCGCGAGGTCGCTGTAGCGCCTAATTACACACGGCCTTCTTACATATATTTTCAGGTTCCTTGCTGTTCAGAATATTCAAAAGATCACTCAGCAAGGCTCAAAGATCGCTATCTCTGTACCTGCTTATCTCTGTACACGACGACATATATTGTTACTCGGGCAATTACGTACTCAATAGTCCAAACAAGATCGAAGATGCTTAATGCGAAACAATTTCACGCAATTAATCGGTCAGAAGACTGACAACGAAGGAAACAAATGGCAATCATTAGGTTGACCGTGATAACGGTACATGATAGCTGGATCGCTGTATATCATTACCGGTATTCGAATGTTACGTTCTTACGTAATAGTCGACTTACCATGGTCAGAAGTAGGTCCGACAAATAATACGCGATTAGAGACACGCACGATTTACCAAGAAAGGATTTTATGGCCGTGTATTCGTGGAATTCGATGTTTCGAAATGTCAGGTTCGAATTTCTATATAGGGATGCTCGATAGTATTTAGTCGAGTAATCATGGAAAATCGTGGTGTCGCGACGTCGACGACGCCTCGATTTTCCATCAATGAAACGCAGTCATTCGCGATTTAGCGGTTTAATTTCAATAACATATCGAATGATTGTGCGACGCGGAACTTGAGACCACGACGTCTCTGTAATTCCTACCTAATTCCAATGTGCGTCGGTCCACGCTCCGCGGACTTAGATATTTATTTATTAGCCACGAGGAATCGTGGTTCTTAATTTATTAATTAATAGTGCGAGGCGTATGAACGCTCACGCACCGTTACTGTCTATTTATTTATTCGATCAGGATCAGAGACTCGATCCGACGCGGGTCAACGCAATCAATTCTTGTACAGTGCGTCAATAAAACGCTGTGAATGCGCTACGATCTTTTCTTTCTCTTCTAGAAATTGTTCTATTCGCTATAAACGACAGAGTTACGTAAACTAGACGTTCCACGTGCGCAATCGATAACCTAAAAAATTGTATTACAGTCTTGGTGAAATTTTACTTGCCGCAGAACCTCGAGGAAGCTGTTACCTGTAGAATGGTTCCAAGAAAGGATGACCGTCAAACAGAAAACACAAACACGCGTACTATGTACGCGTGCGCTGGACACGAGAGAAAACGAAAGGAGCAGAGCGATGACGCACGCTCGATCATGGATTACGAAGGAAAGTCCAACGACTCTGTTTCGTTCGTCGCTCTTGCTCGTCCCTCTTTGTTCAAAACCGCCCGGTTCCGGTCCTATATCCGGGGACCACTTTCACTTTTGATTTTTTTACGTCTTTTTTTTCCCTCTGCTCCCCCGTCAACCCACATCCTTCCCCTTTCACTGTACCCCGTACGAACGCTCCTTCATATAAATGAAGTGATCAGACTCGAGCGGATGCATCGCATTGCTCTAAGTTCATCCTCCGGTGTTATTAGCTGTAATCTCGTTCTATCCTGTATCTGCGTCGAAAAGGTGAGAATCGCGCTCGCGACTGTAATTTGCGTAGTCTCTTCCAGAATGATATTAATTTGGCAGTGCAATTTTGTTATTGCGGTTGAAGTATGACCGTTGCGGTAGCTTCGTGATAAGGTTAATATTTTTGTACCGGTTTAGTAAACGGAAAGTGGTTTGGTTTAAAATAATGGAATGAATTGTTGAAATTTGTTTCGTCGGTGAAACTTTGTGGTCACTGGGTTGCGGACTAAAAACGTATCTTTACGTAGGTTCTATTCTTTTGGCTTTTTATAAAAATATAAATTTGTATAAATCCCGTAGTCTGATGATCGCGCGTAAAATTCGTATGGAGTTAGATTATTATGTAATTGGAATTCTAAGAAGATGTAACGTTTACATAGATTAAGGGTTGTAATATCGATATACGAGTCAAGTCTTCAAAGTTGCATCTTGCAAAATCCCACGAAATGTCAAGATCTAACGAAGATTAATCCCTAACGATCAAGAAATAGCATATCGTTCGCTGTATATTTTACAAATACGCAATTATTTGTAAAACAACAAAGGTTTCGTAGAGTCGAATAAAAAATGAATCATAATTACGTTTGATGAGTAGAAAATTTGGCGCTCGATCAAAGAGAGTGCGTGATCGGCGTAACAAATACTATGGACGCGCGACCGGAATACAAGGTTATGGACCCGGTTCCTTTGAACCAGGACTCCGGATTGGTCCGTCGAGGTAACGGCACTTCGATATCTACCGCGCGGTTACGATCGAAGTTGGTCTCTGCCAGACACTCGAGTGCGGTTCGTGAATCACGACCAGTGTTCTTTTTTCCACTAAATCGTGAAACGATGTCGTGCCGAGATCCAGTCGGTTGATGGAGTCTGGTAAGAGATAGCTATCCATTTTTCATTCGAAATTATTCGCCGTTGTCTGTTTTTGTTTTTGATTGTGAATCGAACAAGGCGCAGCTATTTTGACAGAACGCGAATGGCGTTACGGTATCCGTCAATAATTCGTTTGTTCGTTTTGGTTCTTTGTTTCGTGTGAATGACGTATCGAGGGATATTATTTGACGAGCGTTTCAGGTGAAACTAGTGTCGATAAAGAAACGTGACTGCAGGTACAACATTCAGGTGAGAAGCATGCGACTAGTGCAATTGCTGGTAACACACGGTCTGGTGCTGTTGTTGACGCTGTTGGTACCCTGTCTGTCGGTTACCTTCGAGGATGGAACTTCCGATGAGCGCTCCGAAGCGCGCGGTAAGATATTTCATATTTGAAATAAAGAATGTTTACTTTAAAATTAAAGTATAAATTAATTTATAGATATAATTTTGAGAAATATCTGTCGTCAGTTTGCTAGAAGAGTGACACGTTTAAAGTGACCGTCAATGTTGAGATATCTGTAAAATTAAGTTCAGAAGCAAGCTATTTGTTAAAATAGCAACGCTATAATTATTATATAATAATATTTGAATTTATAATTGCAGAGAACCACGTGCCAGAGCCGCAAGAGCAGGTCGTTTTCAATAAAACGCGTGAAGGTAAAGGGCTTTTCGACTGGATCGGTCTAGGAACAGGACGAAATGTAGATCCATACATAGCGAAAATAAATCAAGGTTGCTTAAACGGCGACCTGGCGGAATGTTTCAAATCTCAGGCTTTGAGTTATTTCTCCGATTTCTTTGATCACTCTCATTACGACCTGAATGATTACGTAAAGGTCGTTAGGATGTCCAGAGACGTGGTACAGGAAGTCAATCGTCGGCCGTACGAATATTCTGGGGAACCAAGGTGAAATTTATTCTAAGAACGTTTACGTAGTTTCCTCTGAGATCGATACGATGCAAAATTTCTCTTTACTAATACTTTTATCATTTCAGGTCTAGCGACTCTGAATGGGATCAACTGATGAAATTCGCTCTTAGAAAGGCGGAAAAATTCGTGAAAACCGTGGCTATCGAGTTGCACATCCCTTCCGAAGAAACTGGAGAAACTGAAGTGTACGCTCCACGGTTTTTGGATGAAATTGCCGACGAAATTGACACTCTTGAGAATAAAAAAGACACTCTTTTCTGTGAGTCCATCTCCAACAAAAATTGTATCCCCTTTTCACCTTCGATATTAATTAGTACTATTATTAACTATTTATATAACATTATATCATTATAATACTATCATTACGCATATTATTAACTCCATTTTTTCTCCTAACAGCTCGTCATCACTTGAAGAAACTCTTTATTCCACTGCTCATCGTACTGAAGCTTTTCAAATTGAAGTTACTCCTGTTTCTGCCTCTGATCCTGGGTCTAGCGTCTTTCAAGAAATTCCTCGGTTTCTTAGCCATTGTGATACCTGGTCTAATTGGATTTTTCAAGTTGTACAAGCCACTCACGCAGAATTATCATCCACCAGTGTATAGTCAGAGCGGTATAGCTTATCCTCATTACAAGGAAAATTCCAATAGTTATCCTTATCCTGTACAGGATGACCACCATGGTTTCGAGTATGCAAGTGGATATCACAGAGATAGCGGCGTATCTTTCGGCCAGGATCTTGCTTATCGAGGCTATCGGCAATACCAATCGTAAAAATACTTAATTTTGAAAAATTGTTTTACATTACCTTTCTTCGCTCTCTTTCTTAATGTTAAAGGACCTGATAGTATTATGATATTTGCGTTGATTGT
Source organism: Bombus fervidus (assembly GCF_041682495.2). Taxonomy (NCBI): domain Eukaryota; kingdom Metazoa; phylum Arthropoda; class Insecta; order Hymenoptera; family Apidae; genus Bombus; species Bombus fervidus. The sequence continues at coordinate 11,822,430 of NC_091525.1, read as the reverse complement.
AACTATTTCTATCTTTATATGATCGCGTTAAAGTTTTTGAGATAAGACATTTTTGAGAAACTCTAACTCGTAAGAATTTGTATGTAAATTTTCGATATGAAAATTTACGACACAAGCTCTCTTCCTAGATTAGAAATTATATTGTGCTGAGACGCGTTGCCATTTTTGAACAGCCTGGTGTACAAGCTCTAGCTGAACAGCCATGTTCTTGGTTATAATAGGCGAAACTTTTAACTGATCTATTAAGTTCTGTATATATTACTTAAGTGCGAATGTAGATACTTGTATGATCAGTGGAAAGTACCATTCTTATGTTATACGTGTGCTATTATTTATTGTGTACGTCGGTTAGAGGTTTGTAAGCCTAGCTTTATAATATAATTAGTTGTTATTAATAAATTGAATCGTTTTCTATACGAATTTCATAACTTGATATTATTACTTACAATTTGATAAGTATTATCTATAATAGAAAATTATATGACAATGAAATAGAAAATTGAATCTTGTTTCGATATTAATGTCGACATTAATAAAATTTCAACATTAATTTCGCCAAAAGTATTTACATGTCTCCATTTACGTAAAACAATTTCTCTGATAATAACGATGCTTCTGTAGTTGTTTTGGTGTGTTGGATTACGATAACGATCCAATGAAACGGAAATTGCAATAAAATTGGATCATTGGACATGAAAAATGAAATCTTGACCAGAGGTGGAGCAACAACATTGTCAATTGCAATTTTCTTAGCTAATAGGTATAGTGAAACGAAAATAATGAATAGTAGGTCGACGAAGAAATTCATCGACCTGACTCGTTTAACTTTTCTATTCTTTATTTTTGTATCACGTTCATGTGAATTAATGTTTACATTTATTATAAGATTGTCAAAATCTGTTCGTTTAATCAAATCTTCTATCGTTATCGTTCTATCGAGCATCGAATATCTTTCTCAGTGGAAAATCGCTCGAGAGCGGTCTTGTTCAACGTTCCATAAATATCACATTACCTTGTTACCCCTTTTTCTTCATTCCTACAGCTCATAATAAGTTTTTCGAGCCGGAAGTGGCTGAAAAATATGGTCACGACACTACTAACATCGTACAGAAGATGACACTCAGTTTCTGATTTTATAGATCTTGCACATTGATATGAATTACGATGTTATTGAGTAAGTACGAGAAACGAAGAGAAGCACGCGACTTCTCGTAGTTTATTGCTACTCCTCTCTTTTGAAATATCCGAGGCTATACTCATAAATAATTAACAGCCAGTCTCCAATGCATGGCCAAATAAAAATCTAAATTCACGACGTTAAAGCCTACCATAAAAACTTTGCAAAGTATACCGCGATTAATCATGTAAATATAAAATTCAGACTTCACCTTCTCTTCTTTTACAATAAATTATTTAACTTTAGATGACCAATTAAAAGTTCGAATTCATTACGTTAAAATCTGACATCGAAAGCTCTGTAAAACGTAGCTCGATGAATTATTCTACGAATAAAATTTCTCTACGTTTCACCCTTCGAGTTAGCAGAAAATATTGTGCCATCGAAAGCCGTGTTAATCGTCCCATCGATAATATTAATTTCCGCGTTGTCGCTTACATTACCATCCCTTCCTTAAGACACAATTTCTCTCGTTAACATTTCCAACGTACTGACAACGGAGAAGCAATAGAGTTACAGTAATAATAGTCCCGATCAAACGGCAAGCTCTTCCTCCATTCGACTCTTTCACGTCGATGGACGTTTCAACGTGGTTCACGCGTCCCTTCCCTCTTTTCTCCGCGCGACAATCCCGTGACAAGCGACTCGAATCGCGTGAAAATCTTGTCGCAAGGATCACGCTTGATTTTTTCTCTTTTTCTTTTCTTCGTACGCTTGAAAAGGAGGAACAAGCATGCACGCGGCAACCGGTTCGATGCGATTCTCACTCGCGATCCAGAGAATCGGATGGAACGGACCTGTTGACCAAGTGGCCTCATTCGATCAGAAGACCGGAAGCGGCCCGCCGTCCCCAGCTAATACACGGAAAACACGGAAAGTCATGGCGTATTGCATGGCAAAAACAACCGATTTTGCAAACCAGTTTGTACGAACGATGAAATCCCGCATTTCCGTTACACGTGCGACACTCGATTCCTCAGATTCTTCAGGGTGGTCGAACAGTAGCCCGAGTATGGAGAATTAATCAGTACTAAATGTAGGTTTGACTGAATACAGTTTCTATGATCATTCAAATGTCTTTCTTCTTATGAAAACCGCGAGAAAAGAACACGGCAAGTCACACTTCCCACTGTTTTCTTTCTTTTTTACAGAGAAGCAATTTTAAAACTTATTTATGTCGTCGATTAATCTCACGTTACTATTTACTTTTGTCGAGTATCTTGAAAAGAAGTCGCGATCGCCGATTCCGATCCGTTTCTGCGGACGCAACCGCGAGTCCTGAAAGACGACGAATCCGTTCTACTGTCGTTATCGATCCTTTCATCCGGAATTACGATCCAAGTGGCGCGTCAACCATCTGAACGCGTGAAAATGCTCCTAGTTTCACTTTTAAACGACCGACCATCGATACAGGACGACGTCGCCTATACGAATCTCCTTGATTGATATTGACGACTCGAAATCAAGGCCGTTGATGGTCTTTCGATCGAACAGTGGCTATGGTGACCTTGATACGCTTATGGATCCGAAGGGGTGGCGCGGAGGGAAGCGAAATTTCCCGTACGGCACGGTCGACCGAGCCGCGGAACCAAGTCGCGCTAAATCGCCGATACGAACGGTAACGTGCGAAGAAAAAAAAAATGAGGGAACAAGGTTACCTGGGAGAAAGTTAACGAAACAGGTAGATATCAAAGGCGCTCGAGCAATGCAAATCGACGAGGGATCGCACGTGATTGTACGTGATTTTTTGTTCGATCAGGTGAAGAATTAAATTCCTCTTCTGTTAGCTAGCTAGCTCTGTTCCGGAGAACGGTTCTTCGTCGATGAACTAAGATCTACGATAGAAGATGTTGAGTGCGATATGATGTATATGTATTTACGTACGCGTTGGATGAATGAGACTTTGACACGAAAGTGTGCCTACTTTTACCTGGTAGATTATAATTGATGTACCTTCTGGTTATTCTGGTTCGTTAGTCGAATTTCGCGAGATTGAACGCGGAGCTTTTAGCGTAATGGACATTTCCGAAAGACAGATGTACTGGACACGGTTTTCTATTAGATTGTCGTGGTTAGTCTTGGCAGAGATATTAATCGATGCTGGAAATGAAATATTCCTCCGCATATCTGATGGCATTTCAACGTATAACTGTGTCGGCCTGCATTTTATCACATTGTGCTCTCTCTTTTCTTTACTTTTAGTATGGAAATTTTCGTTTTACGTCTCTTATCACGATGAAATCCGTGATATGAAAACAGTATGGAGAAATTTATGGCGTCTATAAAAGTGTATAAAATCAAACATACCATATTGGTTACAACATTCACTAGATAAAACACGTCCTAATCTAGGCTCTGTTTCTCCATTTCTATTCATAAAGATATAAATTCGCATAAGCATTCGTAGTATAGTCATTACCGGAGAAGTTTAAAGATGTAAGAATTCGCAGAATTCACGTACAATGTAGGTGAATATAAAATATCTAAAACATAGTACTCGTGATGCTATGTAATAGGTGTAGCCAAATATCTTTTTACGAAAACCACTTGGGCTTAGCCATTTTCATAAGAATACGAATATGCACGAATATCCAAGTAACGAAAAATATCAATTAGTACAATATGAGGCTTTAAATTGAACTAGTGGATTTCTTTGAAAAATGGTCACCCACGCCGTCTGGATGGCAAGACGGCCCCCGGTTCTGACGAATCGTCCGATTGGAATTCGATGTAACGGTCCGTACCAAAACACCTTCCGGGGACTGTAAGATCGAGTCGACGTCGAATAATCGGTTACCATATACGATTCCACGGCGGCATACTTTTCGTTGTTTTTTTAACGCCGGTTGTTTCGTCGCTCGGGCCTCCGGCTAGTTTAGGTTTCGTCATTTCTGAACGGTGTCCGAGTTTTCGGCGGCAGGGCGCTGAAAAATGGATAAGAAATATAGAACGACCGGTTGACGATGCGTCCAACGCAATTTCAAGTTCGTAATGTAAATTGCAGAGCGAATGATACTCCAGTGGCTCGTTTTAGATTTCGTAGGTCGATCGCTGGCTTGGTAATCGAATTAAAATTCTATCGCTGGGATTTAGTTTCACTGTGTGATTTATTGAAAGGTTGACCGATTATCTTAGCGAATTTGAATATTTGAAAGTTGGGAATATTAGAAAGTTCCAAGCCCAAATAATTGCAACAGTTAGAGTAGTTGATATTTTAAGTACTTCAACATTGTAACAGTTTAATGTTTGAAAACGCGAAAACGTGAAAATTTGGACGTTTGAAATACAGATGTAATTTTCCATCGATCTACTGTTCGATAAGAACGATCGTGAATGGATCGCTTGTTTGCCGTTTGCGAAAACAACTTGTATCAGGAATCGTCCCCGGTTCAAGAATGAAAAGCGGATATCGTTGTTTTTCCGCATGCTCCCTCCCCTTCTCTCTAGCCGATCCGATCTCGACGAGGTAAACCCAAGATGAACTCGCGATATCGCTTAGCGATCGTTCCATCTCGGCAATAACGTTAAAAACGACTAACTGTTCTTATACAAAACTATACATCATTAGAGACGGACATGCAGAAATTCTAGCTCCAGCTTTCTAGCATAATTCTTTTGAGTCTGAAAAATGTTTTAATATCTAGGAAAATATGTCTAATACACGCGACAGATATCTTTCATTTCTATTATCTATCTCTGTATAAATAGAAATGAATCTTCTATTTGGAATTTATTTATTGTTTTAGTTCCACAAAAGTTAGGTAATCGAGTTTTTTGATTATTAATTATACCTATGTGACCAGGACTTGAATTTTTAAAGGACTTTTTTTAGAAACATCCTAAGTCGAAGCTTTTCTTTCTTTAAGAAATCAGGTGAACAAAGTCACCTGCATAAAGTTGCACTGTCTCACGAGCACACGGGGTTCGAACTTGGCACACTTCGTCACACACGCCTTCTTCCTGGCGTAATTGTTTCTTGTTACGGCACGCGGTGCCGCGATATTTACTTTCTTTACGAGCGTAATATAACGCTGGCCCGTTGCTTTCTAGCGTGTTTTTCACCTCGATTCGAGTTCTCGCTTGCCCGTAGTCACGGAATCGCTTCCGTGCACGTGTCGCGTCATTCTTTTGTTCGTGAATTCATTTTAATTGCCGGTATAACGAATCAAGAGGAAAAGTCGGGAAAACTGACGAGAAATAAAAAGGTCGAGTCGACGAATTATACGAGTAAAGAGTCCGTGAAATGGCATTGATAAATCGTGTTTTCCCCGCGAGTTCCGATTTCAACTGTTGTTTACGCGTCCTACGTGCGTGTTCTACGCTCTCTGCCCGAAAAATCAGTAGGTGAAAAGATGATGAGCGATAATGATCGTTAGCCGAATACCATTTACACCCGGAAAATGGTTATGTTTTCAGATTTCCTTCGATATATCCTGATCCATAAATTCATATTCAAGAACAATATATTCAAGCAGCGTACAGTAACCCCAAGTTGACGTTCAAACGACTCAAATTACCACCCGGTTAGCATCCGAATCTTCTCGTGTCAAATTCATCCCTCGAATCTTCTACTAACAATTCTTCAAACCTCTGAATATATAATCCGTAAATTATGATCCATAAATTAACATTGAAAAACAGTTCAATGTACCATAGCCAAGTTAGCGTTCAAGTGATCCAAAGTATCAGCCAAGTAGCATTCGAAACATCATGGATCAAATCCAGCCGTAAAATACTCTATCAACGACCAAGATTCCAAATAACTATCATACACTATGAACAATATTATCAACATTGGACAAACTCATCAATAGCTCGACGCGAAAAATCATGATCGAGACGTTACTGATAGCATCGACGGATCGTGTCGCAGTTATTGCGCCCGCAAGCGGCTGCTCATTCGGCCGCTGGCGTGCGTGCTCCACATCCGTGACACGGTTCTCGCGGTGGGTCGTGGCTGGTCCCTACGCGTCCAGGAATCTGCGCGTTTGTGTACGTAAAACGGCAACAAACGACTCGACGGCGGTCGATCTCCGTCGATGGCGTATCCGAAGGTGTCCGGCAAAGGGGGAACCAGTTTACGGATAAGCGAGCCCTCGCCTTGGGATCTCTCGGGTCGGTGCTCTTTTCAGCGAGATCGAGCCGCGTAGAAGGAGGTAGTTCGTACACGATGGATCCCACCACCGGGTACCGAGTCGACCAGTCAGCCAGCCAGCTCGTATCAAAGGCAAAAGTGGGCACCACCCGCCCCCGTGTGTGCTGTAGGTTTCCGCGCCTCCCGTAGGAAGGTGGTGCTTGTGCAGCACGTTTTCGCATACGCAACTTCGGCCTGTCGTCTAGGTATATAAAGTGGTTGGGGCGAGACGACAGGTTCAGAATACTCGCTACGCTCGATCCACGCATCGGGTGACACCACGCCGTCAAGGGACACCTCTGACCAGCGATAAGCTCAAACAGAAAGGGACAGGCAAGAGGTGCCGTCTCTCGGTAGCGTGCCCTCGACTCCCAGCTTCCGTTCTGCTGATCAGTCGATCGAAACATTGGTGGGTACCTTCATTCCGGTCATCTGTATCTATTTCTTTATTTTTTTATCGTTAACTGAGCAACTAGTTTTATTCCTCTGTGATTTTTGTCTCTTTGTTTCGAAGTTTCGTGAGAATCCTATATTCCGGTGAATGGAGATACGTTGTTCGCCTTGCTTCGAGTCGATGATGTAGTTAATTAATAATTCAGAAACATTCGTCTAGAGTCAAACTTAGAATTCATTGCTTGTCAGACTCGACAAACAGAATTCTTGACAGTAGGTCAAAGAAGCATCGAATTACTATTTATAAGTAAATTGTACGTGTTTTTACAGAGAAACAAGATGAAGATTATCCTGTTATTGTTGCCGATCTCGTGGCTGGCCATGTGCCTGGCGACACCATTGGAGAAGCTCGATAAGATCAGCGTGCTCGAGCAGCAGTCTGTGACGCTAACGGATCGGGCCAAGTACGAGGAGGAGCTGCTTCGAAAGCTCAACTCCAAGTGCTCGCAGAACGACATGAGCAGCTGCGTGATGTTAAAGTTGGTTACCTACATGAACAAGCTACTGAAGAAGGCGTCGATCGAGCTGACAGACGATATCGAGATCAGAAAAACCAGCCAAGCCTCCGAGGAGGTGATTACGTTCGAAGCTGGCAGAAGCAACGACGATGAGTCTGAGGTCCTCGACCTTGTCGCCAACAAGGTGTATGCGTTCATCAAGTCTAGAAGTATCAAATGGAGAATTCTACCGGAAGATGACGTAGTTGTTTCCGCTTCGGAGGATGAGAACGGATCGTTGAATCTTGGCTTGTCCATCGAAAGGGCGGACAATATTCCAGTGCAGGATGGTAATAATATTTTTTCTATTCATAGATAATAGACATTTAGGATGTAAAATTTAAGGTGGTGTTAGAAACGAAATAATCTTCTTTACCATCCAAAAGATTAACGAATCCATTTATAGAGAACTTTTCCTTTTCATCTCAGACTTGACGAACACGAGATTTCTACCCTCTACACTTACATCGTTCGTCTTGACTTTTACTCTCTGTTTTCTGATTACGTTCAAATACAAATCCTTCGATGTAGCAATCTTGTCACGCCTCGCCAGACTTTATTGCCATAGAAAGTCTTAAGCGTTTTGCCTTCCTCGCGGAAAGTGACATCACAGGCTCATCCAACATCCAACTTTCAGGTCGCGGAAAGAAGAACAATAACATGGGTCCGTTGATCGCTGCGGCGGTGCTGAAGGTCGGTCTGATCGGTGGTCTGGCCTTCAAGGCGCTCGCGTTACTTGTCGGCAAAGCGTTGCTCCTTTCCAAGATCGCTCTTTTACTGGCCGGTATAATCGGTCTGAAGAAACTGTTCTCGCAACAGAAACACGTGACTTACGAGGTGGTCGCTCATCCTCATCACACTTCCAGTCACACGTTGGATCACGGACACGGGGACAGCTATTCCAGCGGCTGGGCCAGAAGTTTCCACGGTCAAGGTCCGATTTCCGGGCAGACAGACGCTCACGATCTAGCCTACTCGGCTCACGCGAAGTGAGTCGAGGTGTTAGACCCGTGGATTCGAATTCGTGGTACCTGATGACACCGTCTGCTATCTGTTAGACCTTGTCAGATCCACTGATTCTTGCCAACACTCTCTTGCCGTTAGATTTAGTATCTAATACCTCTCTGTCACTCTTGTTTCTATCTTCTTCATTTGTTTTTATTCCTCGTCTCTCGATCTTTACCTTCCCACTTGGTCTTCTCTCCTACCTTTTTTAACGGTGATCTTCCTTTCTTGACTATGGACGGACAATAGACACAGACGGCATGCGACACAGTGTACTTTGCACAAAAAGAACTTAAACGAAGATCTCGACTATTTAATGGACTGCTTAAAATGACACGATGGCATAATTCGTGTGTATTTGTCGTTCTATTGACTTCTAGCGACGAATCGCATACTCGAGAGCTATTAGAAAGTCGAATCACGATCGTAGATAACCGACGGACGAACGAGACGCTCCCATAGAGACGGAAAATTACGGACGCAAGAAAACGGACTGCTGCATACTCCCTCTGTAACTATACTTTATTTATCCATTAATTTATGATTAACTTATTCGCCTGTTCCACCATCACTGGATGCAGATTGTACAATAATGTTATGTTTATGTTATATTTTATTTGTATAAATAAATATTTATTGTTTTTTTATAAAACGTGTATGTATCTGGTTAATCCTGTGTAAAAAATTAGTCCGATATTTATTTTCCTCTTGTTCTATGAAAATAATTAAAATAATAATAAACAAAAAATAGTACTGCACGTAGAGAGATAAAAAAGATCATTGAATTCTGAAAGAATGTTTTATCTAATTTATTTATCATCGCTTCCTGGTAAACGAGTTTTCGTTCTTCGCGTATTTTCACGTAATTTGAAAATCATTGCGAGAGAGACGAGTGACACACAATTCAATTATTTCTTTTCCCAACCAGAAAGGAAAGGTAAGTTGTTAATTGTGGACTATTAGTTTGAATTACGGTACTTGTGAGCAGTGATAGAAATTACACGTTTAGATACACGTGTCATTTTATCATTATTTATTACAGCTATTATGCACAGCAATTATGATTAAATCCGAATAAGAACGTGGCAACGGAACTCGTTAAGTAGCTTCGCTAAATAAGATTGCCATTTTTTTCTAGCGAACTTAAGAACGAAAAAGAATATTCAATTCGACGCAAGTATTTCATGTTCACATTCTTGAGGTATTTTATACTATCATGAAAAATTAACGAACTAAATGGTTCGTTATCCTTGGTCTGTTTACCGTTTAGAAATCTAAATCGAATCCGTTTGAGAATCTTTATGATTTCACTAATTGACAGTTTACCGGTGGAGTGTAATTAAAAATGTGGGAATGTTCATTCAAAACATTTGGATGGAAAACAATCGTCGTCATTTATTTCCAGTATATAAAGTACACAGAGAAAAGTTAACCGTTTTAGAATTTATTTATGTACGATTAGACTGCAGCATCGACTGTATGAAAGTTGGATGGCGTATTTCTAGCTGTTCGATTGTAAAAATATGCCGAATGTCTCGTGGTATTCGTCACGTCGTGCTTCGCTTTGCGGAACTTAGCGGGACTTTAACATCAAATGTGACGACGACGTCGACCTATCCTAGAAATTTGATTTAATACCATCTTTCTTTTTACAAGTATCTCAAATTTCTAAATCTATCAATTCACTGAAAATATCTTCTCGATTGCTCAAACAAATAATTGCCATTTCCTAGGCCTCTAAAAAATAAAAATAGGAATTAGCATTAAAAAGATATAAAAATATGCAGGCTCTCCGTAACTTTCAAGCGAGGGATTTTTGGGAAAAGTTTAAAAATTACTTTTCACCGCCATCGTTCGCAAAAGCATAAACGTTCTCAGGCTCCCATACCCCAAATTGTCGACGCCTCGAGGTGTTCCCCACCCTGAGGATTGTCAACTTTCGGAGATGTCAAAGATGATCGGAACGAAGGGAAAACTACCGGAGGACCGCGATGCACAAAGTATCTCTCTCTCATTCGAATAAGTTGTCCTCGTTTCGCGGTAGCCGCTTTCTCCACCTCGATTGGGAAGGATCGGAAAGGAGACGAAGGCTCGATAAGGGACACTCAGGAGAAAGAATCTCTCTATCCCTTCCTCTCTCTCTGTGACATCAACTTTCGGTTTCGGGTACGGGAGAGAGGTGGCCGTCATCGTTGACCCAGTTACCGATGCTCGTAAGTCGGAAAAAATCGACACGTGGGTCAATCGTATCGTACGATCATGAAAAATGATGAATTAATTTTTCCAATTGGAGATTCAAAGTTTATACGATTTGATCAAACTGTTATATAATCGAAATAGAAAATACGTCTTCCAAACGTCCACGATATACACTTCCTGATTATTTGTTAATTATTAAAGTTGGATAATTAAGTCAGCATCGAGTTAATTCTGATAATTTTTTAATCGAAACGAAATGTCATATATTCCACGTTAAAGGAATTACAAATGCTCGTTAAAAGTTAATATTTTAGTCTGTTTTTGATTATCGCGTGTGATCGTAATTATGATACGTTCCTCGATCGAAAATTCGTGGCCTGGTTTCTTTTCGGAAGCGTGTTTTCGCCGGATTCGGAGAAATTCGTCGCGAGAGGAGAAAGTATCTAGATGTATCGATCGGATCTTCTTATTGCCGACGCAGGAGGATGTCGAAGGAGCGTTAACGGTGTCGACGAGTCTGTGAATGATCGATTGCTCCGTGTCGACACACATTTCGCCTATCGAAAGGAGAAAACGTCTCCGCGATAAATTCTAACACCCTCCCTACCACTACGGTAGATTACAGAAGTTTCTGGAGAAACTTGGAATCGATTAAATGCTGTTAGCTTTTTTATCAGAGAAACGGGGACACTCGTGTGCGTGAATTTTATCGAGATAAATCCATATGCCATAGAACCGTAACATTTAGGACTGACGTTACAACGAAATTTATGAACATTTCAAACGAAGATATAAACACAAACTAACTTAATTAAAGATTGCTATGTCGATACATTGGGAAAAATAGTTCTAATGATTGAAATTCTAGGTGTATGGAACTTTAAATTTAGAAGACGAGGAGTTACTCTGACAGAGATCATAAGTGACAAAATTTCAAAGGAAATCTCGAACGAATTTTTCGGAAACCCATAGAATTCCCATCTAGTCCATATAATTTCATAAACTTTCCATTATTCAAGAATCCAAGGTATACACCTCTAAACTATCGCAAAAGTTTTCTCCCAGTTTCCCAGTTTCAAGCGGCGGAACCTCGCCTTCGTCCTTGAAGGATCCGCGAAATCCAAGCACGAGAAACGTTCGCGCACCCTGCCCATTCCCTCGGTAGCCAATCAATGTGAAAGAAGAAACGAAGGAGAGAAAGAAACGAAGAGAGGAAGAAGACTCGAATCGATCGCGAATCGTCCCATGCGATCGTCGATCGGGTTTCAAGGATACACGATCGTCCGTGTGGCGTGGCGTCGTGGCAAGGAACGAGCGAGTGATTTCGAACCGGGCCTAGTTATACCTACCAGCCAGCGTTACGTATATGTATACCGTGTATCGTTCGAGCAGCACACGAAGGGAAGTGGAACAGAAGAGAAAGGTATGTGCAGAGATGAACTAGTTTTGTTCGACGATCTGGCCCGGTGCCGATCGAGCCAGACCGATCGTTCCTGCCGCTGATTCCGTCTGTCGGAACCAGAAACGATCGTCGTTTAGAGTCTCACGTGATTATCCTATCGCATTCACGGTGTTACGATGAGTTTCCCGGCCGATGGAAAACAGACTTCATGGTTGCTAATATCTGGCGCGGACGCGAGAGACTCGCGTGGCTCTGTCTGTTAATTGCATATTGAAAGATGAACAACGAGCAGGCACGCGCGCGTATAGAGAGATTCGAAATCGGCCACGTTCTCTTCTGCTCCACTAAAGCACGGAAAGAGGGAAAGGAAGTCGTATCCGGAGACGTGGGGCGGGCGGGGTACGATATCAGAAGGCGCTGATATCTACTGATCTAGAATAAAAGAGACGCGAAGATGAGAGGCATGGGATCCGGTAACGGAGGGAAATCGAGAGGCGAGTGAAAGATGAACGGAGATAGGAAGTGGAGGCGTAAGCTCGTGTTGTGCGAGCTAGTCGCGCCTGCTCGCTCCTTCGCTGGAGCGGCCTCGCAGCCAACCGCGGCGTAACGCTCTAAAACGCTTCGAAAACAAGAATTAAAAAAACACAAGCTACGAGAGGATCGGCCGAGCGAACGAAAAATTGCAGGCTAATGCACACGGCCAACAACACGAATAAGAGAATGGTCTCTGGCCGGTCTCGAGTGGCGATGCTCTCGTTGCTTTTTTTATAATACAATCACCGACCGGCACGTACAACTATATAAATGAGATTTGAAGACCGACGAGATGCAACACTCGGACCTCCGCCGTAGGTTCCGTAGCATCTCTAATCTCTCAGCGCGCGTCTGCCCGCGAATCGTGAAGTTTGATCGATATCGCAACAGTTTGTTACTTTAACGGACGTTTTACTAGCGGACTGGAAACTTCGAATAATCGAGGATCGACGTGGTTACGATCGACACTATGGATTGGTTCAGGAGCGCGTCTATACGCGGACAGCAACGTCGTTGCTTGGCCCTCTGTCTGCTGATCGTTTGCCTACTTTCTACCACGAAACAGGCCTACTCCGCGGACGCCAACGATACGAAGGATCCTTTCAGCGGATTTGCGACCGACTGCTCTACAACGGACTCTAAAAACGTATCTGTATCCTGCTACGGAGTCAGGATAGTCAGGAAGATCATGCAACAGCTATTAGAGAAGTCTAGCAAGGAGCCTAATATCGAGATCTTTGATGGCGTCAGTTTGGTCGAGGTACCAGGAACTGGTCCCATTCGTAAAGGAAGATTCATGAAAGGATTTGGAAATATGGGAACCCTGATGCAGTTTCTGGAGGGAAGAGAACTCAGAATTAAGTTGCCAAGCTTCTTGCCGCAGAATATCGAGACTGCTCTCCAAGAGAGTCTACCGGCTGATCAAGGTTGATTGCAGATTCCATTTTTGGGACGATAATCGTGCTTTTACGGAGTCGGATATTTGACAAATTTTATTTCAATTTCAGCCAGAGCAGGCGGTGGTGGCGGATTCGGAGGCGGCGGATTCGGAGGCGGCGGTGGTGGAGGTGGCGGCGGAAAGAAGGGCGGCAATGGCGGAATAATGCTACTGGCGCTGATGATGGGTAAAATGATTCGCTACATATAATATATTACAACTTTAGACGAATCTTTGGATACATTTTTATTCTGTAACTTGGACAATTTATATTTTTTTGAACAGTTGTAAAAAAAGTATCTTGTCGCTTGTTTGAGTAGTATCTCGCAGTCTCTTGTTTCGAAATCTCTAAGTTTTTTGATAACTAAGAATAGCTTTTCCTTTCTTTTTAAACTGGAATTAAATTAATGATACAAATCTCTAGATTTCGATCGTACCATCTGATACTAGCTTCCCGCTCGAATAAAAGCTCCAAGTTCACTCCATCAAACTCGAACCTTATTGCTCAGGATCGTTAAAAATGTCCGCTTAGATTTAATCTTGCTGAGAATCCAAGCACCAACATTTACGTAGGATTATCCATCTACTTTCAGATTTCAGGATACAAACGCGAATCTCTACAGAAATATCTATTACGATCTAAATCTCAGAGTCAAACGCTAAACATTTTAAATTACGTCTTATCCAGTTTTCCGGATCTCGAAAGCCGACTATAACTAATAGCATTTTCGCGATTTCCAGGCAAGATGATGGCGGCGCTAGGATTCGGTGCTCTCGGTTTGCTAGCCATGAAGGCGTTGATGGTGTCGGCACTGGCGCTCATGCTCTCGTTGATTGTCGCCGTGAAGAAGTTGGCGAGCAGCCACGACAGCGGCGGTGGACATCACGTAGTCTACGCGCAGGACGTCGGCCACCATCACTATCGGAAGAAACGGTCCCTCAGCGAGGAAGACCACGATCTTCCGTATAGAGGCTACGCGCACCTGTTCGGTGATTCGCGGGTGTCCTGATCCAATCGATCTTCCACACACGTACACAGAGCCGTTCGTCGTAGATCTTCTTCGAGAGTCAAGCCGATACAGTATAATTAAACCGCGTTCGAAGAGACTTTACGAGCGTGCCGCGAGATACCACACGAGACAAGGACGGCCATTCTTAACAGTGACAATGACATCGACACGATAGTAGTGACAGACATGACGGACAGAATGTTAGAAAGTGACGCTTTAAAGATTCGTTTTGCACGTGAAACGCGTATACACGGTATAGTGATGAAAATGTAACGATCGGTTGTGGACCACGATGATCATGGGACGGAAAATCGACGACACGGACGGACGCTGAAAAAACCAAAGTACACCCTGTCGAAGCATGTTTATTTATTATTCTTCATTCTCTACACACTCATCCATTCAGCCTCTTTTGTACTATTTATTTATTGCGCAATCGAATAAAAAGTATCCAACTAATTACCTGACCAAAAGTTGGCGCGTGTGTTCCATTCAACCAAGTCACCCAGTCAAGATAGAAATGAGAGATAGAAAAAATATCTTCGTAAATTCCATCTATTGGAAGAAAATTCGTAAACGAGAACGATGGACCAGATGTGTCGAGGATCTATCGGTCGGTAGGATTCGATCGAGTGTAGGAAAATCGGGCAATGGAATCGGAGCCGATCGAAGTAAGTGTGTCAACGAGTCGCCATACCGTGCGTTGCATATTTCCTTCTGCTTCGTGCTTACGATGCTTGAAGCTCGCAATTAAACTCTCTAGTCCAGTCTATTTCTAATCGAACGGATTAACGAGCATAAAGCGGTAAATAAACTTTGTGCGAAGGATTCTTCCTGACCGCTCGTAATCCGGATGTCCGTGTTGGTGGGACGGTTGTGGGTAAGCGTGTCTCGCAAGTAGCACGACGCGATTGTGTAAGAAATCGTGCAAAGTGAAACGTTCTTCGAGGAACTGAAGCCTTTAAGAGCAGTGTAATCCTTAGTGTGATCGCAATTACCATAACCGTCGGTATTAGATCAGGCAGATGTTAATTAATAATATTCGTGTATCGATTTAATCGTTCGCACCTACTTAACGAAACAACCGTGAATATCGTTTATCGTTCTTGCGATTCGATCGTATATACGAATACGATTATTCCTTGTTTGGCATTTTAAACAATTTTTGATGAAAATCGACTCGATTATTAGTTCGGACGATCAGTTCCTATCTTTGGAAAACTCTTCGTGACGCGAGTTTCGATACGGACTGTTTCCTCGCAAGAGAAATAGCGACGATCGAAACCGCTCAGCGGTCGATCGAGAGAATCGGCGCAGTTTCACAGAGCTCCTCTTTCTATGCAACTTCTCCTTCCCACTCGGGGTAACCTGTTCCCCTACTCGACGTGATTTTCTTCGAACTAGGCTCGTTCTCCGCGTTCTTCTGCTCGACGGAGGTCTGGAGGGAGGAAAAGCGCGTTCGGGGGCCGAGACCCACTGGCACACATTCCGGACGATTCCTTTTTTACGTCTGAGATATCATAAAACGGGGGAAACGCGCTGGTAATCGACTCAGATCGCGCAGTGATCGCTGCGCAACGCACGGATGATGAACCGATAGCGGAAATGCAGCCATTCTTCGTCCCGTCGATGTAATCTTCTGCTATTAACATTGAAATTTATTGCTACATAAATTTCTCGAGAATTTCTTCGTCTATTTAAAGATGGATTACAATTTATAATTTCACTTTTTTTCTTATTTTTCTACTATTGTGGACATTCATAAACTTTCTCACTATTCATCGATGGGTTAGGTATTTTTCTTCTTCTCATTAGGAAATAAGTTACGTACTTCGCTATCGACTTTGTATGCACATAGAAAATTCCTTCGACCGAATTCCTCGCTCATTTTTATTCACTCGACTACTACCATAAATTGCAATAGATCACGAACGGGAATAAATTTCTTCTCTCCTTGAAATTTTATCTTTACTTACTATACTCGCAACTTCCTCTGCTTTCATTTTCGTCCCTTTCTTGCATTCGACAAACTCCTGTCGGTCATCTGGCTTTATCAAAATCGGCACGTAATTCTCGGTCTGCTTTCGTTTTCTTTCCCCGCCCGAGGACAGGCAGCGACACGGCGATTAAAGTTTTGTAGCGCCGTAAACTCGAGCGCGACGCGTCTGACGTCAGCTGCATCGCCAAGGGAAAACGAAAGTTAGAACGTTTTCGTGAATGGACCGGCAAAACCGCGACACATCTCGTTTCCGAATACGAAAGGAGCGGAGTCAGGTCAATGGATCCAGCAAGTTTCCTCTTCTTAAAATTCTACGCGACATTTTCATCGATATTACAACATCCAAGAATACCGAACATAAAGAAAATACTTTAGTACGAAGGAGTAGTCCGTTATATTCCACGCTCGTTATTGATCGAAAGAAAATTTAAAATTCAAATGCGACGACGTCGACCGATTTTACGAAGGCGCGCGTGTCAACGATGACCTATCGTTGCTCTGAATAATCTGAGATTCCTGGTTCAAGTGTTCATGCTAAAGGTATTGTAGAATGGAAGTTGCTTAATTTGAAAATAGAAATATTTGTAGCTCTGTAAGTGGTGCGATCGTGTGAATTACGCCAGTGACGAATGCGAAATAGACGATTAACGATTTGATATATAGAGGAGGATATAGGAATCTCGAATTCTTTGAAATCTTCTGTTGTGGAATTTTTAAATTTCTTAAGGAATTTCCGACGGAATTTCTAACGCGATAGCGACACCGATTGCTCGTTTGAACTCAGTTTCGAACGACAAGAAATTTAAAAAATCGCCAGATGATAGTAATTGATCGAAACGTAAAGATCCTAATGTGCAAAAGCTTAAAAGCCCATAAACCTGATATTAACTAGCGAGAAGAAAAGAAGGTGGATTAATGCACGTTTGTCGACAATTCACGTCGGATTTGTGTCACGAGAATAAAGGTACGTCACAGAATTATAGAATTCCAAGTTCTCAAAATCGGTGACTCATTCCAAAAAGTGGACTATGCGAAATTCTTCGACTCTTTCGTTTGACCAACCTTGACCCCATTCTTATTTAATGTTTTCTATTTTACTGTTACAAGATGGAAATTTCATTTCCTCCGAACGCTTCTTGCAGCAATGGCTATGGAGAGCATAAAAACTTTACTTGGTACAATTTTCCTGTTTCTTACCGACCGACTTCGTTCTTGTCTATTTTTACAAGAAGTTTGCAATTTAGAAGTTCGTCGAAGTGCAAGACAAATCACAGGGAATTTGCAAGAAATCTTGCGTGCACGATGCGTGCTGTTCTGGGTTAATACGCGGTCCGCCATTAGCAGACGAGTGTCATCGGACGTTTCTCTGGTTTGAGTGAAACTTCGAACGCGTATGCCAGGCGAGTCGAGCCAGAGAGAAACGTTAACGTCCAGGCTAACGTGTGTGCGCTATGACACTTATTTCGAGTTCTCGTTTTTTTGGAATGTCGTTTCGCGAATCGTCGAAAGGAATTCGTGAAAGGAATCGACAAAATTCGAATATTTCGATCTAGACGACAAAACGTGGCGTTTAAATGTAAATATGGATAAGTTATTTTGAATCGCTATCTAAATTAGACACGAAACTCCGCAGCGTCGGAATGGCGATAAGTCGACGTAAACACGAAATAAAATTGTAAATGAAGGAAACGAATTTCTTCTATCCTTCTCCCACGTAGTCAAAACGAAAAACTTTTGTAGGTCGCATCAGACATTCACGAAACATTCCATTACGATGTGACACTTCGCTCGTTCGTCAAATGATCGTGCATCAAATCAATTTCTATGTATGGAATTCTTCTTACGATTATTACACCAAGCGAACTATCGCGTGTCAGCATTTTCAAGTCCCCTGGAATTACTGCTAAAACTGAAAGTGGCTACACTCTGGTGCCCGAGAAGCTTGCTTGCCCTACTGACACTCTTTCCAGCACTCTCAAGCCTTAAAATGTATCGTTAAATCCTTCCTTCCAAATTACGCCACAAACGATTTTCTCAGACAAATTTCGATAATCATTCAATAGCGACAAAGACGCTCGTATACCCTCCAACGAGCAAACTCGAGGGAAAACGCACAAAGAGGATACGAGAAGTCGCGGAGACTCGGTGAAAGTTTACATAATCCGTTTAACGAGCGATATCAGGCACACCTAATTTCGCGATCCACGTTCAGATCATCCGAGCGTTCCTGTAGACGCGATTTTATCTGCGGTTGGGCGTGTCTGTTCCTTTCTGTTGCACGCCTCGAAGGAGAAACCTTCATTTTACTTTTGAACGGCTCTCCTTCTCCACGAGAACGAAGGATCGACGAAAGGATTCAGACGCTCGAGAAAGGATGAATGAGCACTGACGTAAGATCGGTCGGATTTCCTTTTCCGATCCGGTCCCTTCACCGTCATTGTGCGGGAAGAAGTCTCGTTTTATTAGTACGACCGTCGCGCTCAGCAATTATGTCAACGCGACGTGTCGTGTTACGCGACGCCTTTGTTTATGCCCTGTTTCGTTCTAACACCTGGTTCGAATTTGGGTAATTAGTATAGGGGAATTAATATACTCAAGCTATAGAATATAGAATATAGAATTATGGAGATTTGACCGGATTAAAAATTATGTGCCGGTAGGAGTTTAGGATAGTGCCCGATCAAACAGCCTACTGCATTATTCGTCGCGAAGGAGATTAAGAAGGTACTACTATACCGATGTTATGGGTGATTACAATTTTTGTATAATTATTTTTACTAAATAAAAATTGCAAAATCGTGACTCTCTAACACCTGTATACAAACAGAAAAATTCTTTTATGCAAATTCGAAAATTATGTAAATTCGAAAAGCTTCTGTAGATAATTCACCACATGAAGAATAGAAGCAGAACATAAAGGGAGAACACGAATAAACGTGAAAAGATAAGAATACAAGATGAGGAATAAAAATGGAAATCGAAACCAAAACTTTACAAACGTGTAAGTACTTTCTAAGATCGTTGTTACGATTGATTTCCCGGATTTATCCAACTTGTTCGACGAGAGTGTCGGTGGCACGCGTTCGGAATTCCAATGACCTAGCAGCCGGTGGCCGGCACGAAATTCCACCGAAGGCACCTACACGCGCCACTATTTCGCAACCGAAATTCCACGACCGCTTTGTAACCGCTTCAGGTCGGAAGGAGCGAAACGAAAACGACAAGAGGCGTGTTATCGACACAGGCTCGTGAGAGTCGCGCGGGGTCAGAGTAGAAAGTGGTGTCCGCGTGTATACCTCGTCTCGCGATGAAGGTCGGATCCGGGATGTTTGAACCTGATCTATACCAGTTTTCTTTCATTCATGACGATCGCGCTTCGCGATGATCACGAAAGGAGAGAGTCACGCCAATTTCTGACCTCTTCCTGTGGAAATTACGATCGACAAGGTACTACGAGACTCTTCACTTACGTACACCAGGCACCGATACGATGAATTTACTGCTTCGTATCGGATGCATTCACTTGCACGTTTAGTAGGACCTCTGTCTCGGTACAGCTCTGTGGTCTACGCCAATGGCTTCTTCGTTTTTATACTTTTTTTAATTATCTGCTGCGGTTAGTGCTGTTAGCTCATGTACACGTTTTACCGCTCTCTACTAGCTATGGTTAATTGCTGGATTCTTGTTAATTGCTCCTCCTAGCTTCATAACACTTCTCTCAAGGGAAACCGTGTTAGCATGTCGAAGTATCGAACTATATGATCGTGTACATTTAGATCAATTTGGGCTTCAAATACGTAGTTTAAATTAATCGTCTTTTAGTCCAAGATTCTTCCTAAACCTTCAAACACAAGCCATTGCCAACATACTAGTGAACTACTAGCTGTAATTTTAGGACAATTTCTAAATGTAGGTCACCCTTATCTCAATCTACCCTATCTGCCTTAATCTGCCCTTAATTTCCCAACGAATTTCCACATGAAAGTTAACCTTCCGTGTTAAGTACTACGAGCGAACCATGGATGAAGCGTAAGTCGACAGGAATAAAGTAACGTACGTGGTCGTAAGATGAAAGGGAACAACGAAAGAGAAGGTCTCTTTGGGCGTCCCACGGTCGTCCCGTATTCGTTGGTCGTGGGCAGGTCGCAGGTCGTAGCGGATGGATGGGCGGCTGTAACGCATGGAGGAACACCTATCCGCGTTCGCCGTCCGAATACTTTCGTCGGTTAGGCCGGCTAAACGGCCCGGACGGAACACGGCGACGCGGTCGAAACATCGTGACGACACTCCTATATGGCAAATAGGAAGAAAAAAGAGACAAGGTGGGGCGGTGACGTGTAGGGGCGCAGAGGAGGGGCCCGCCAAATATAAGCTAAAGAGATTGCACGATGGACCACACGAAATTTCACTACCGACGGGACGGGTTCCAAAAAAGGAAAATAATCCCCAATAGCCGTGACACTGACCGTTATATTTCGTTTTCGTGCTTTGGACTTTCCGTTTCGTCGTACGAGAACCATGAAGAAGATAATCGCCGTTGTGGTTCTAATATCAGCCGTTGTTCTGGCCGCAGGACAAAGCTTGGAGGATTGTCTGCAGAGCGACAGCATCTCTTGCGTGCAGAAGAGCTTGTATCGGAAGGCGAAGGAGTTCTTCGACAAGGACAGCTTCGAACTGTTCAGTGGTGTTAGCTTGGTGAAGAGCGCGGACAGTCAGGGAAGAAGCTCTAGGACTAGTAAAGAGTTGATGTACGAGCAGGAAATCGACGCGGCTAACAGTGTCACAGATAGGCAGAGTGCTCTCGAGAATTTTGTCAGCGAGGAAGCTGGAGAGTTCCTCACTGGTCGCAGTCTTAGGGTAAATAGACGATCGTCAAGAAGATTATTTGTATTTATCTTATTCGATACGAGATATTTGACGTAATATTTATTCGATTCGTAGATCAATTTCGCTCCTGTTCTTGAAAAAATCGGAGAGTCTGCTCGTGCCATCAGTGACTCTGCACCGGAAGAGATTCGCCAAGCCGTCAATGAAGTCGTTGAAGGTACACACACGTATATATGTACTTTTAGTTGGCAACAAAATCTATATTATAAAATCTGTATAATTAAAAAATTTCACGAGATCTTTCGTTTTTATTCTCTCATTTTTATTCGTAGGTCGGGGCAGGAAGAAGATGCTGAAATCGATGTTGCCTTTGCTGATCGCGGCGAAAGTGAAAATAGGAGCCCTCGCTACTCTGGCGTACTTTGCCATCGCTCTCATAGCTAAGAAGGCCATCCTCGCCTCCCTCGTTTCACTTGCCATTTCTGCGTTCATCGGCTTGAAGGCACTCTGGTCGAAGAATTCCGATGTCACCCCCTACAATGGGTGGAACGGCGGCAATGCTGGATGGTCCGCGCCAGTTGCGAGCGGAGGATGGTCTTCCGGTGGCTCGTGGGACGATTCACACAATTACGGACAGAGCCAAGCGTACTCCGGATATCATCACTAATTTTAAACTAGATCTATTCGTGTAAACTATCAGTTTCTCCCTCTTTCCCCCCTCCTCTTCATTTCCTCTTATCTTTCTCCTTTCCCTTTTACTTTCATCCTTTCTTCTCATCGTCGATCCAGGAATTATGGAAACATCGATGAAAGTATCGATAATTAATGGATCGATAAAAGCTATTTATTGTTTATTTATCCAATTTTTGAATAGTTAAGCGACCACCATCCAGTGGTCCCACGTGTAAATAATGCTATCGTTGTAAGGGTATACGAATGGAATGGACAGACAAAGGACTTTGGAATCAAACATAGAGGCTAGTCGCGACGCTACCGCATCAATCCGGGGCTCGTTCAGGAGTGACCGATGTCGCTCGGTACCATTTTTTCTTCCCAATCGCAGCCGAACAAAACAACATCTAGTCCAATACGATTTAGATGAACTTCGTTGAATTACTCCTACCTGAGAATCATTGTAATATTGATGTTCAGCAGTAAAATACAGAAGTTGTAGAAAATTATATGATACAACGATATTTTCATTCGGCTATCCCCTCTCCGCTCGTCCAGCGAATCTTCTCCTTAGAAAGAGATCATTCATCCGTTCCTCGAGAAAAGAAGAAAGGAAAAATCGTTCAATTATCGTTGATCGAAACAAAAAGCAATCTATCAAATTGTCGAACGAGTTTCTCATCGTCGAAAATCTTCCCGGATCCACGGCGAAAAGAGAAATCACTCGCCGACTTTCCAACCTTCCAAGAACCTCCGAAACTGACTCGTTTTTTCTCTCTCTTCTGTTCGCGTGTTTCGCCGGCGAAATTTCAGAACCGTCGGCCTCGAAACCGGCCCCGCGCGTCGCGAAATCCAGCCGACGCAACGCTGAGATGGAAATGCCAGATGGTTATCGCGATCGAGCAGCGCGCGGTGGACCACAGCCGAGGGGAAAGTGCACCGGCAAGGTGCACATCCGGTCGAGCGAGACGCACGACGACGCGCTAGAGCTTCCTCGCGAGACACACGCGGAGGTCGAGAGGCCGAGACTCGCGTTCGTCATTCTTAATCGGGTCGAGAGGACGGACATTCTACTAAATCTTCCACGACCGATGTCCTTAAGTCCCAGATAGAGGAGGAAAATGAGCGGCTGGAAAGGAGGTTGACGCAAAATTGCCGTTTCTTCCGTCGTCGCTGGTCAAGTCGCTCCGGGGCCCGCCAGTAAAAATCCTTTTTGCCGAGGCTTTCTGGGCCAACGTTCGACGTGCGACCCACAGGCTGATTAGTGGTTGCAGCCGCTGACCAGGCGCGAATGTAAAACAGTCACGATTCGTACGATGGATTGCTCGAGTTTTATTGTTTGTTAATGTCACGAGCTTCGACGTGACTCCGGTGCTTTGCTACTAAACATTCAGACTCGACGAGAATCGCAATATTTCTAGAAACGAAGAAGTATAATTCGTCCTCTGTATGTATACGTTTCCTTTTTGAATTCTTCTAAAATAAGGATCGACGATCTGCTCGCAATTTTCATTCGATATTCGTATTGAATATAAATTGAATATCGGGGAAAATATCGGTTGGCGATTAAGATAATTAGTAAGAGTTATGTCAAAGGATAGAACCGTTTGATAGAACGAAGGTGAAACGAATCGGAATAACAAGAACACGAGTGTCACGGCTCGTTACGTCTGGCCGTACCGCGACAGGATCGCGAGAGATCCCAAGGAAAAAAGATACGGAATTATTTTGAAAGGAAGAGGAGACTTTCGTTAGTGGCGAAGTCACGCGGCGAGAGACACGGTGCATTAATCGCGACGCGGTGTTGAGGCAACTCGTCTTTATTCAGGCTGCTGTCTCTCTTTCCACGATCAAAGTACATTAACCACCGCGAACGCAAGCTATCCTGTCACAATCGTTGAAACATCGTCGAAAGATACGGAACTAGTTCCAATTTCTAGAATCGATGAATCGACGAAAAGAATCTGTCCATTTATTGTCAAAAAGGCATCGGCAGTGTAGTATATTTTTATTGGTCGACGTGTATCCAAGACCGCCGATCCTGTAAATCGTCCAATTTTTTCGAACGTGGAGAGCAAACGCGAGCAGAAAAACCGGAACGCGACGTCCGTTAAGAAAGAAGGGCGACGCAGCCAGGGCAAACAGAAAGGAAAAGAACGAAAGAGAGGAAAGAAGGAAGGAAAGAAAGAAAAAGCAGCCATGAAAATTGGCGCTGCGCCCCGCGCGCGTCACGGATCTGCAAGCGGATGAATAGAGGCTTTCTTTTGGATGTCACAAAAGTGGAATTTCACCTTGTGCTCGTAACGCGAGAGCCTTCTATCTCATTATTAGAGAGTCGTAAAGTGGCGGAGCCGAACGAACGGCTTTGCTCGTATCTAAATCTCGGTACGGTTCTCACGTCACGATTAGCCCCGGCAGTTTCTCATGCGTCACTGGGTTACTAGATTCTCTCTGGTCGCCTGTAGGTTTCCTAGTGCCTTATTAGCCGCATACCGACCCGCACCGTGCGCCGACAGATGTTCGTCCACATCGACAGGTCACCGTGATTCGAATCACGCTGGCCCTTGTAAAAATCTGGTAAAAGCGCGCGACACGGATTCCATCGTGGAACGCTGCTTCGGAGTCTGTTTCCAATAACTCGATTGGAAATTGGAAAGTTTCGATGTTCGATTTTCAGAAGCCTCTTCCGAACCAGGTTACCTATCGAAAATAACGTATTCGGCTCTGTTCGTGAGCCGCAACGTTGCTTCATCGTCTCGTAGTCGAGAATACCGTTTTGCTTTGGAATAATTTTATACCAAGAAAATCAATGCTAAACGAGGACCGGCATAAGTAAGGGAATCTATACATCCTCTGTAATTTTGTACTCCGTGTTTTCTTAGGTTATGTTACGCGGAAACGAGAGAAGCAAAACGAAAATTCCAATTTCCCGAGGAAGTCGTGCGATGCACGCCATCGCGCGTGTGTTCCATCGACGTTTCGAGTGGCGTGACACGCAACACCTTGAACTTCGCCGTGAATTTCGAAACAACAATCGGTAGTCGACCCGTTACTCTTTCCCGCAGTTCCGTTCGCTCTCGTCCAAGTCGCCTTTCAGACTGCTCGTCTGCATTCCGTCCAAATCTAATTACCACTACGATTCTTCCGCGTATCAAATTACACTCTTCGTCTCGTTCGCGTCTCTCATCTAGTCTCTGAGCACACGGACTTTCGATAACCGTCTAACTTTGGTACGTCTCGAGGCTCAACGACAGCTTTCTGATCGGATGAAAGTGTGTTGTCTCTCTTCAGCTACTCTCTCACACGGGCTCTTAACCTTTGATTCCCGAGTTCTCTAACCATAATGTCCTCGATACCGCGACTTCCGCCACTAGAAACCGTTCTCCATTCTACCTGGTTTCTCCGTTTTCACGATATCCGTTCAGTTCACAACTTTTTCATTCAGGGTGGCCATCCATCGGCCGAGGTACCTTCGCTTTTCTTCACGTTCACGTGTTCGTCAGCGCGGCGAGTCGTGAACGCCGCGTCAGGTGGATGATTTCGCCCGGGGCGACGTTCGCTCTCGAGGACCGGCAGATCTTGATCCCCGAAACCGGCTGGACCAATGGAGACCGTCTTTCCAGAGGGGAAGAGACATGGATCGAGGTGAGATGAAGACAGGTGCGTTGGAAGAACGAGAGAGATAAAAAGAGACGAGACAGCCGAAACGAACGCCCGGCACTCGACCCAGTTGTAAATGGGTGAGCGACCCCGTTCCCGAGATAATATCTCGCGTCCATCATTTGCCGATGAATTTTTCGATGCTTCATCCACGTCAACCTCTGTGGCCGTTAACGATTCTCCTACCATCAGAATCGTTTCGATACTTTTTGCATTCGGACAAACAGTGACGAAATTCGTACGTAGTTTTCTATGAGAACGGTAAGGCGATACTTGTAACTCGCAATTTGATGTTACGAAGCTACAGAAAGAACTTAAGATCCCTAAACTATATTATGCCGACGAATAACGGGCAGAGACCACCCAAATGTAGAAGTACGTTTCAAGGAAAGAATTTAACGACATTAAATTTCGGGTAACTGTAAACGGCCCAATACCGGTCTAGGTAACTTCGATTCAAAGCCAGTGCCATGCTATTCCGAGAGACTGTACCATTTCTGAATCCCCGTGCGACAACTCTGCCAATTTACCGAGAACGTTAAACCATAAACCGTTCGTTAAAATAGGTCGGTAAGAAGTTTCGTGCATCCCATGACATCCGGAGAAAATCACCACGAAGAACGATTAAAGGAGAAACGTCCTAGTCTCCTTGTCATGATTTCGATTCTCGCTGTCAACCGTTTATTTACGAGTTCTTCTGTCGCATGCAAAAAGGGACCGAACGTACGGCGGACGAGCACTGGTATCGCGTTCTCCTGCTAATAATAATAGACACGATCGAAGGAATCGGTAAAGAGAGACACGTCAAGTCGTGCGAGAAATCACAAGGGAGCTGGCTGCCGTGTATGCTCGTGTTCCCCACGACCTCCACCGCGTAGATTTCCCTCGTTGAATCTCCATTCGACCGAGGAGGGAGCCTCCCTTCTACCATCAAACCTTAATGGAGGCCGAAGTAGGTCTGCTGCAGGCGGCAGGAAGAAGAAGAAGAAGAGGACGAAGGAAACAAGGAGACCAAAGTCATGGGGGCCATCGACGATGAAAAACGACGGGGAAGAAAATGCAAGTGCCTCCCTCTTCTATTCCCCTGCGGCTATTTCCGGTATCCTGATCCTGTGTGTTTTACTCTGTTCCTCCTTGAGATTAGAGAGTAATTTTTGCCTCGCCGAAATAACGAGATTCGTTCGAGGAGAGGGATGACGAAAGGGGAAGGAGAGCCTCGTAGAGAGGCCTGCGAGGATTCGAGTCGAAGAGAGGGGTAGGAGAGAGGAGCGAGGAGGCGCTTGTAGAGAGGACATAGGGGGGATTGCAAGTAGCAAGAAAGAGAGAGATAGCTCTTGGTAAGCGAACGCGAACGCGAACTCTCGGTGGCCTGTGCCCACGAGGTCTCCCCTCGTGCGATACTTCGGTATAAAAGCAAAGCAACCTCTTTTGGATGTAACACACGAGGTTCGATCGACGCTCATCCTGGCGTCCTCTCCAACCGTGAATCGGCTACGACACATCACCGCGCAATCGTATCAAGGATAATACAGCAACTTTTTCGTCTTCTTCGATTCGAACTTTTTCGTAGACGCACGGTGGTGATTCTTTCTCTCTTTTTCTCTCTTTTTTTTTTCCTTTATTACCTTGTACGTTTCGATCGACACTCGAGGAACATGAGCAAGTACTTTGTGACCATTTTGTGGCTACTTCCGGTGCTGGCCGTGGCCCTGCCAGCCAATGACAAACCTGGAAACGAAAACGACCTAATGGCGACCATCTACAGCGACTGTCTGAAGAAGGAGTCGATCAACTGCATCAAATACAAAGTATTTTCGTACGTGGACAAGATGCTCGTTGATAAGGAGGATATCACGCTCACGGACGGCATCACTGTGGTCAAGACGTCGAACGCCGAGGAAGGTGCACCTAGGTCGGTTTTCTTTCGTCAAAAGATATACCTTGCACGAAATTTAAAAAGCGGACGTCAGTCTCGAGTTTGATTTAATGGAATTTTGTGTTTCGTAGAATACTTTTCAAATATGATTTGGATATTTCTGTCTGTTCGGTACATTCCAAGTTGTCTCTATCGTTATATTAATTTACCGATATTGATTAATTTTGATGGACGTTAATCCATTAACGCGTTCTTGCAGATCAATCGAGTCTAGCGATTTGGATACCCTTTTATTCGACCGCCTGGGTAGGTTCTTGAGGACGCATTCTGTCAAAGTGGATCTCAAGGGAACCGATATCCTTGGCGCCATTGAGTCTGCCGGTCGAAGTTTCGAGGACTTTACCGACAATGCTGTTGAAAGTCGTGGCAAGAAGAGTGAGTATAAATTGATCCTTCAACTAACTCGAGCCCTCAATCGTATCGATTAGCGATAAAAGGCACTTGAAAACATTCGCTTCGACTCCAGCTAAATCAGCTAACTACTCAGCTTACAAAATCACGAAATTCCTTTACAATATACTTCTTTTGTTTGACATCAACTCAATTATCTATTGCGAACTCAAAGTATTCTCTTAATAGGCCAAGAGGCTATCTATTAATTATCAGAACTCAGGCATCATTTGATCGGGATTCGCACGATAGGCTAATCAGATCGCTATTTAACGCAACAAGTGCACGGGTAATTGGGATTCACTCGATGTTAGAGTCAATAGTACCGTGCCAGCTCCCAAGCTTCGTCGTTGGCACTATTCAATGACAACGCTGACGACGATGCCGGTGAAGCTGGTCGCGAGACGTTGACCCACTGAGAAACTGGTTCCGCTTCCCCTTGAAGCGACTCGAGCGACGAAGATGCGATTATCTGCGAGCAGAGAGAGAGAAAAAGACAGATAGGCCTCTCGAGATCTCGCAGCGCGAGATTTTTGACATACTTTCCTTTGTACGCGGGGTACGTCGCCTTGACCTTCGCCTATTCTACTTCGAGATCTCTCCGCGCGCATCGTCCTGAGAAAGGTCGCGTCGTGTTCTTTCGAGAAACGTTTTCAGCCTCCTCGTGAGAAATTCAGAGTATTCGAACGTCGTATTCCCGTGCTCATGAGAATACTTACTCAGTTTCCGTACATTGTATGTTCGTAATCGATGAGAAATTGTAGTCACGCTACGTTAAGCGCCGTTTCCGCGCGCGGCTGACCAGAAAATTACCAATAAAACGGCCACCACCTCCGGGAGCTGCTCGGTTCTGCAACTTTAACGTGTTACCCAAACGGCGAAGAAATCGAATGCTTCTAAGTTTTTTAGAACATAAATTTTTTGATGGTCGAGAAATTGAAATTTCTTCATTGTTATACACATTGGCACGGCGTTTTAAAATTCTTTCGATTGTTTCAAGCGGACATTAACCCACAAAATACTACCGAACGTTACCGTTACCACCGTTCACTTAACGCTCGTCGAATTCTTTTGCAGAGAAGGCACAAAAGATCCTCGGTCCGTTAATGATGGCCCTGGCCCTGAAGGCAGCAGCCCTGTTACCGTTGGCCCTCGGTGCGATCGCCGCCATTGCTGGTAAAGCTCTTCTGGTCGGCAAAATCGCCCTTGTAATTTCCGCCATCATTGGATTGAAGAAGCTGCTCAGCTCTAGCGGAGGAAAGCACGTGACATACGAAGTTGTGTCGCATCCTCATCACAGCAGTAGCCACATTGTCAGCCACGATGACGGCCATGGTGGTGGTTACGGTGGCGGTGGCGCTGATTATGGCGGTGGTTATTCCGGAAGCAGTGGTCACGGCTGGGCCAGGAGTTTACCTCAAGACGCTCACGACTTGGCTTATCGCGCTCATCAACCTCAATCACAAGCATGAAGAATCTCGTAAAAAATGTTCGCTCTTCGACGTTCCTCACTTTCCTCTTTTCCTCGTCCTCTCAACGTCTCTTCCCTTTCGTTTCCTCTATTCTGTCCCTTGTTTCCTTTCTTCGTGATTCTACCGCTCTCTGTTTTATGTATATTTATTATTCCTATCCTCGTCGCTGCCTGAATATCTCATACGTACTGTCCTCTTCTCCTATTCTTCCCTAGAAATTAATTCCCTAGAAATTCCTTAGAACCATTCTGTTCTATTACTACGACGAACCAGTGCCTCCACGAGATACTCGTTCCATGTATAGCGTAACTCGAGCCTTTGTTATTTATTCATTGCGCCTAATATGATTTAGTATTTATTTAATTTTATTCATTTGACGTGTGCTATTTGTTATTGCCTGCATTTGTTCTTTATAATAAAGAGATGACGAACGGCGCGCTGCGTCTTGTCCAAAGGAAAACGCAACATACGTGAGTGTGAGAATGCGGAGAACGTAAAACCCTCTTCAGTAACGTTTGCGGTTACGTCTGTCTATTCTCTTTTATTTATTCCTTATACTTACACTTGGAGGAATCTTGCGCGGATCCAACGATCTAGACAAGAAATCTTCTTCTACGTGCAACATACGTCACGTGTCAAGGCTCTCGCGAGTTTGATACTTATGAAAACGAGTGAAAGTAGTATAGGAACGCGTCGGTGCATCCATTGATACTCGAACCAGATACGACTTAATGAGCTGCTAGCAAGTACGACCGCTATAGAGGATTTCGGATAAATCAGTAGAAAGTACTTTCATGCATATATATATATATTTTTTTTTTTTTTTTTTTAAAAAGAAAAAAGGATAAATTCGGAAATTTCTCCGGAGTAATTCTGACACCATCGACCGACGAGACATTCCATCTGTCTAGTAACATCTAGGCACATTGCGATGTCAATTTTACGGCACTCTGTAGTAAATAATGGCGAGCGTTCGCTCGACCGTGTCGCTACTGACCTAGCTTCGTCCAGCGGTCGTTTAATGGCTCGTAAAGCTTACCTCTTTTTCGCCAAGCACCCTCATTACTACTGCATAGATTACTCATGGTACAGTGAAACCGGATGCACCGCGAACTTCCAACCGGTAACCTGCATACCGACCGTATAATGAGAGGCAAACTGACACACGTGGACTATGTGTGCATGCTCGTGTTCACTGATCGGAGCAAGGCCAAATGCGAGTGAACACGACGGTCTCATTGGCGAGTAAGTGACGCGTGACACGGGGTTTCATCAATAAACATGGCGATGCAGAAAATCATGGGGTCGCCGGTGTACACGCGTTTAGCTTGTCGAACCGGAAACCGTAGTTCCTACCGATGTCAAGGTGGCGCTCGCGACATTTCGCTTTCGCCATTTCTCACATCATTTTTACGTACGTAACGCGAACGCGATCGAGGAACTCGTGACGAGACGTAGTATACTAATTTTACTAATTTATCATACTAAGTTCTGGTAACAGGAGATTTCTTTGTTCGTTTCTCCTCTATCAGTGACCTCCTTAGATTCGCGAAAATTCATTAGCATTGGAATTGTAAAATTCGTCGAGTCATTGAAACGATCGTCAAATCATCTACCGACTCATCGAATCAAAACGGCAGTGAAGCGTGGGAGAAGAACGAGGTAGAAAGAACGAAAAGAAATCGAGGCGGATCAGGGCCAGTTCCCCACCGAAATTTCATTGCTGGCTCGCTGCTTTCCGATGCTTCACTGCGCTCATGAACCAGAACATTAAGAGAAGGATATCCCCTCCGAGGGTCCGTGGCCTACGCGTGTTTACCACATGTAACGCGTTTTCACTTGGTGTGGCCCAGTTAACCAGTCCGGTCGCCATAAGTCAGGACGAAGATGGCAAGGATGCGTGGTATCACAGGATAAGAGGGAAAACAGCCGCTGAAAACGCTAACCAGGACGGCTGAAACGCTGGCAATGACTAACGGTTATCTTTAATTAACACAGTTTCGTTTCTATTTTTGTTCATGGTATAAATGTGGAATGTATCGTGTCGAAACATATATTACGCGCATCGTTATACCTTCGTTTTACTATACAATAATGAGAAAGAGAAAGAAAGAACCTAGCTATTTGTGATTACAACATACGAGCGTATCATGATCTGGTTAATCCGATACTTCCAGCGGATCAGGTCGATCAACCACCATCTCTCCCGTGATGCTTTCGATTTCAGGCTTATCGAGACACGACGATAACACGAGGGAAAATCACAGCAAAAGGACATTCGTGTAGAAGACACGTACACACCTGGTTGCCACGAACTTCCGATCAGAAACGCTGACAGCGATCTGGTCAGACCGGTCGAGCGGAAGAAGTCGAACGACAAGGGCGAGGACGACGATCCGGTCGAGAGTAGCGAAACGATTCGCCGGAATCGTCGGTTTTATCGATGGCGAGTTGGTGGGGCTGGGACGGTAGGAGAGGAGGGATGCGAATTCCGAGCTGATCCGGAGAGCAACTCTGCTCTCTACCTGTGGTGGACCCCAGGTGGTTAGCGAGACGCGGTCTCCGCTCTCAAATGATCCTTGGCAATGAAAATTCTCCCACAATGGTGGTATTCGTACGCGCTGTACCGTCACGGTGGGGAGAATATCACCGGCCACGGAGGTACACCTGACCAGATATATAGAGCTAGGGCAGGGCTTCCGCTACGGACAGTCCAGTTACAGTGCTCTGTGTAAGCACGCATCTCGCGGCCCAAAGTGTCAAACAACTCTATTACCGGTGGCTAACAAGCTTCGACGCTTGTTCCCAAAATATCGCGCAGAAGTCCATAGAAGTAGGTTCTGTTAGTTTCTATTCGCGCACGTTTCCCTGCTAGATTTCCCTCTTAATGGGTGCGAAGGTTTAGGACTTTCGATCGAAAGATCTTTCTCTGGAACATATAGTAATTTTTTTTTTTTTTTTGTTTCCAGGTTCTTTAGATTGTACAAAATGAGAGATTTTGCATACTGTTCCGTGTACCTGGCCTTTCTACTGGCTATGGCTTCGGCTAGATCAGCCGAGACTAATCCCACGACCAATTCCATCAACGAAGAAACAGCAAGGTCTAGCGGAAACAGCAACGTGTTTGGAGATCTTCGACAGATGTACCAGATTTACAAGGAATGCGCGGACGAGGATATCAGTTCTTGCTTGAAAGTGAGGTTGCTGTCGGCCGTAGACAGGGTATCTAGGAGCACGCAGTTGAACGTTGCCGACGGTGTTACCTTCGTTCAGGACGAGCCTATCTCTAACGCGGAGGAACCACCGAAATCTCTTCAGGAGATCGAGGCCGGGCTACCTAGGGCTTTAGACGACAAGGAAAATGCGTTGAATACCATGATCTTCGACAAGATGATGAAATTTTTCCAAAGCCATACGTTGAAACTGAAGCTGCCCAATGTAGAGGAACTTCAACGAAGTTTGGTGGAAGAAGGTGAGAATTTATACGATTGTCGATATACAACATTAGAACTGGTCTTATCGTGTCAACTCGTTAGAGCATTCATCCGAAAAAAGAAAGTTTCCAGTTCTGATTTCCCGGTCCAGTAGACCGTACGTCCCACTCTTTTTCCCTCTGCAGTCTTTCATACAACAAACATTTTTTTTCGTACAAAACTAATTTTTCAGCAATCTAATACAAACGATGAAATTCGTTTAATTAAATTTCGATTATTTTACTTTGCAGGTCGTAAGAAGAAGAAGAATATGGGCGGTCTGTTAGCTATTCCTCTGTTGATTGGTGGAACTTTGGTACCATTGGCTTTAGGAGCATTAGCTCTTTTAGCTGGCAAAGCTTTGATCGTTAGCAAGTTAGCGCTAGTATTGGCTTCCATCATCGGTTTGAAGAAACTAGTGTCAGGAGGCGGGGATCATGGCCATGAAGTCGTTCAAGTTGCCGGAGGCCACGGATCCAGCGGATGGGCGAGATCGAGTCACGATCTCGCCTATTCCGCCTACAAGCCATCGTCTACTTAGCAAAACAAAGGGATAGCAGCGAGACGTATTTTCAATCTCGTTAGACTTCGCTTTCACGAGGCATCCGTGTGATGTTTGTCGGATGTCGCTTTCCTCTTCGACCGTTCACCTTTCTCATCTTCCCATTTTCTACGACCCCTTCTTTCTATTCGTTTCGCTCCATTCTTCTTTTCCCTCTTTATCATCTCTTTCTCTCTTTATCATGTTTCCCCTCTTCGTATCTACTAAATGATCATCGCTATCGACCAGTTGATCTTCTCATTCACAGTATTTATTGTTCTGCGCGGAGCTGCCAGGCAGCCATGTATATTTATAGATATGCAAATATATTAAGATTAACTTCTTTGTACTATCGGCGAATTCGTTCTTTACCTTGCTCGTACACCTGTATTCCCAAACAATTTTCCAATTCAATTAATCGAACAATAACATCAATAAAATGGCGACATATCTCGAAGAAGGAACTCCGAGCAATTCGATGCCACGGAGCGAAGCTTCGACAGATCTGTATGAGATTCTACAGTCCGCGAATTCCAAGGCTCATCGAAAGTAACGCTGAATGAAACGAACCGCGACACGACCGATATCGCGTTTTTCGCGTCGCTCGATACAGGGCACGAGAGCGTCCCTACTTCCGCCTTCTTCCTCCTTTGCGTCGCGATCAAGCCAGAGACGAGACGAAGAGAGTAGAGACGCGTTACCTACATATTGGAAACGCGCGAGCACCTTACGCACTTGCCTCGGACCTGGAAGCTTCGCGTACTAGCACACACACGCGCGGTCGAGCCAGACGCACGATCGAGAAGTAAACCAGGCCGAGCAGGCCGACCAGGCCAGTCAGCATCCGCGCCGAGCCTTTTCAACGTCGGTCTAACACTCTCTATCATTCCGAAGAAAAGGCTGTGTCTCTCTTTCTCTTAGCATGCGTTGGCACAATCCCCTCCTACCCATCGGTCGATCGATCCTCTCCCTCTACCATCTTGACGATGCGAGGTTCATCGATCCTCAAACACATCTTGGGTCAGGTGGTCCCGTTCCGAAGATGCCTCGGCCCTTTTCGACACTTCCGAAAGTCGTCCCGAGAGTCCACGAATCATTTACCTCCTTTTTCCCCACCGACTTTCTGTCTGTTCCACGTGTTGCACGAGATTTCATTAATGGGAAGACTGCTGAAGAAGAATGGATTAGGTTCTTGCGTTTGGTGCGTAATATGAGAATTATGATCTGTTCGAAGTGGTGTATCAAGAGTGGAACGAATACAGTTTTTTTTCTTTCTTTCGTTTTACTCGAATGTGGGGGGCCAACGTAGGAGTGTAACGTAGAAGATTGAATTAGAATCATTGATGTGGTATTAATTGGTTATTAGCATGATATTATTAGAATTTATTGAGTTATTTGTACCGAGTATGGGTTATGGTTCGAGCTTTTTTATCTTCATTGTGTATTTGGAATTAGAGTTACGATCGGCTAGAAGTAGTACTGAAAGTAGAACGAATATGCGTTAGCATTTGAGTTCTTTCTCTTCTTTATTGTGTTCGTATTATATTTGGGGGTTAATATGAGACCGCAGAAGAATAGAACACAGTAGTTAATCGTAGGATTATGATTCGTTAAAAATGGGATGGAAAGTGGAACAAATATCGGTAACAATTGAAATTGTTTTCCACTCCATTATGTATTTGAAGATTGTATATGATGATGATGCTATAGATTACAGAAGCAAGAATGTAGAAAGAGAAGAACGAGAACTCATTCATGTAGGTGCGTATATGTATATGGAAAGCTTTCTTTTTTCGGCTAATAGTAAGTAGGCACAAAATGCGCGAATCAGAGTCGATGGATCAGATATACGTAAATCGCGTTCATTCATTCGTGCCAGACGCTTCCCCGATTCTCCGCCGTGTACTACTTTTTCTTCTCCGGAGTAGTTTCATTCATAGACCGAATTTAATCTCGAAGATCGTCTGTTTCGAGTTCCAAAAAGTAATCAAAAAGATGCATTGCCACGATAGATTTACTCCGTACAAAAGCGAACAGTTAACAAATTTGTCAACGAGAACATAATATAATTCGTCAACCAATAATCGTACATGTTGAAACCTCTTCACGAACTAAATTCATACAACTTGAAGCTTTATTTCTGTAGAATGAAATGACTGATCGTTTCAATGAGAAATTCTATTATAGAGGTTTAGACATGATCTAAACACAAGGAACCATATTTCCTATAACGTAGGGGTTGACATTTTCTGCATTCACAGTGTTGTACGATAAAGAAGAAAGCACGAGGAAGAAAGAGAGAAGCACGAGAAGCTCGAAGCCTCGCTTCGTGAGGGCCTTGACCTGACCTCGATCCTCGGGCGAGTTCACTCTCGCCGGCGTCGTCGAGAGGAAAGTGTTCCATTACCAGCCACGCTCAGTTCTCAGCCACCTCGTTCTGCCATCGAGATTAGCGTTTTGGTCCTCGAGAATATCTGCACAGTCGTATAAACCATCCGTAATAATCATCAAAATAACGCGCGTTGTACTTTCATTCACGATACGTTTCATCGATCAATCGATCGTTCGATCTATCAACGATAAGAAAGTTTTATCTTAAGAGAGAATCGAAATTGACCGACGCGACGTTAGTAGCCAGACGTGAAGATAAAGTGAAAGTTCTTCTTGGGAGAATGTAACGTTGGCGATTTTGTCTTATTTTGGTCCTGTTGAGTTTTCTCGTCGTTTGGTTCTATTGATACGCGAGATGTTTGCACACACTTTCGCTTTATGGAATGGAAAATTGCAAAACTCGTTTCTAATGACTAGGTGGTTGGATGATGGCTGCGTTAGAATCTGTAATTACTCAATCATTAACGAAAAATTTTTTCAGTAGATGTTTTTCTACGTTATATCTTATGATCTTAAAATTCTTTATTATAATTATGGATTTTTATGCATTTATAGAAAATTTCAAAGCGCAAAATGGCACAAAATGCACACAATATGAGAAAATATATGGCATATCCAAAGTATAGTATTACCTATAATACTTGGCATATAAAACACTTTTCTGCAGAGATTCTATTTTCTCTTTTTTTTTTTTGCATAAAAATCCGCAGTCTAATAAAAAATTATTAACATTCATCGGCAATAAGACACTTATTCGTTCATTGCAAAATTCTAATAAATCTCATCTGAATGACTACTGTTCGTTATAAAATACATGTGTGTGATGCAAATGAGAGAAATGTAGATTCATAAATAAAATAACTAGAAAGTAAAAGCAACGAGCATTTAATATGTACTAAATACGAGTAGGTGTTTTAATATTCATGGCGGGCAATGTACCTAAAATAAAAAAGGTAAAAAATAGATGTGATCCTTATTCACGTTATCATATTAATGTCTTCTTTAAATTACTTTCTATTAAAAAGCAAGGTAAAAAAACTCTTCGCAGAATTAAGTCATAAATGAAGACAGCGTGGAATTAAGGAATTCGAAGCAAGGAAATCCGTTCGCGGAGAAAGTAGCGACGATCCAATCCCGTGTTCGCGTCGATCGGAAACGACGCCTTTGTCCTCTCATCTTTTTCCTTCTGCGTACGTTTTTCTAGGCGTCTTCGGGGTCACGTCGAGGCGCGGCCGGTTGTTCTCCTTGACGAAGTCTGGCGCAGTCCCAACTCGTCCACGCACTACGGACATTCCATGAAAAACCGTTAAACGTTACGCGCGACTGTCGCAGGAATACATTAATTTCAAACAGGCTACTTGAACCTGTCGCATCGCCATTGATATTCGATTCTAACGAATAAGATGCTGAACAGGTGGAAAAATCTACCAAGGAACGCGAGACTCG
This sequence comes from Bombus fervidus, assembly GCF_041682495.2. Lineage (NCBI taxonomy): Eukaryota > Metazoa > Arthropoda > Insecta > Hymenoptera > Apidae > Bombus > Bombus fervidus. Next base: position 11,785,275 of record NC_091525.1, on the reverse strand, counting down.
ATGATAACTTACGGGCATAGAGAAAAAATCCATCGAGATTCGTTCGTACACCGAAGCGAAATAGAACAATGGAATTTTGAATGGGTAGAAAAAAGAAGGAGAAAAGAATTCGCGAACTGGGTGCGTATGATTCGCTGAATAGGAGGTCGCTGCGAGGAAAGTTGCGAAGGCGTGAGATCGAAGTATCTTCTACATAATGCGAGGTATTATACGGTTTGTTGAAAGCGAAATCGCGGCGGTTATCGCTCGATCCTCCGTCTTCTCGATCCTTCCTTGTACCCCGACTTTCAAAAAGTATCACGGGTCGTGAAATTTTATGATTTTCTCGAGCAAGCTTTTCAGAAAGTTATTTTATGAACTGCTATATGGACGTGATAATTATATTCAAAACTAAATTTCAATATTTTAAAATGTAGGTGATGATTCTAAAATACAGACAGGTTTATAATAACATTCCGTGAGAAAGTAACTCCATTGTGTGGTATATTTATAGAAGAAATTTTGAGACAACGCTATGAGAAACCATTACAACCGAGTTCTCAGCACCAGCGATCCCCCGTGAATATCATTGACCCTGAATATTCGATTTCTAAATACACCTTGCTCGTCTCTCTCCAGAAACAAATACGGTACCCTAGAACGAGAAAGTAACTGAATTCTACGAACCTTTTGTCGTTTACACAAATAATTATCACGTTTTAACACTGATTTACCTAAAGATTCAACGTGGGACACAGCAGTAAAATATACCCAACTAATTAACAAATTCAAGACAACCAAACCGATGTAATCAATCATTTTACTTCCTAAGTAGCAACCGAAACCACAATTTCACCCTCGTCGATAGTAGAAAATGATATTTAATGATACCAAGAATTCTTTATCAAAAAGTCATAGAACATACTGGAGCCCTGAGGCCAGAGACCCGAATCTTCTCGGAAAGGGCTGCGACGTGTGAGCATGCTTCTTTCAATAATGTCCTTCTCTCTCTCTCTCTCTCTCTCTCTCTCTCTCTCTTTCTCTCTCCCCCTGGTTCCCAATGACCAATCGTCCGATGGGCGAGTGCGCGCGTGTGCAGAGAGCGTCAGGGCTGGTTCGAGCTTGCCACAGCCAGAGAGGAGAGAAGCGAGAAGGATCGAGCGAGCAGGCGCGCAGAGGTGCGTCAACGGGAGAGACGCGCGCGACAGGGAAACACGGGACGACCGCCTGGAGGAGAACCAATAGCTCGTATGGGTTGTAACCCAGGCGGGGACCCGGTCGGTGGGGGCCATCAAAATTTCAAAAACGTACGCGGACCCCTTTCGCGAGGAGGATAAAAGGCAAGCAATCGTGATTCTTTCAGTCAGTGTCGATACGATCGTTGCAATAATTGCAGCTGTGCACGCTTGTGAAAGGACCAGTATACAGCTATATAGATATACATCTCTTTTTGGATTTTCCACCTGGTGACTCCGGAGTATACGATCGTAGAAGATGTTTAAGTTCGTGGTAGTCGCCGCACTCGTCGCCTCTTCGGTGTTAGCTGCCCCCGCGAGCCAAGGTGAGGGCCAACAGCCGTCGATCCTCGAGGAAGCTTTGGACGTGTACGCATCCTGTTCCGGCGAAGAGGACATATCAGTGTGTTTGAAACTGAAGGCGTTGCGATTCGTCGACAGAGTAGCCAGGTCTGCGGATATCGATGTTGTGGATGGATTCAAGATCGTGCAGACCGAAGAAGCTAAGAATAGGTAAGGCTCGCTTGTGAAAAAGTGAATGGATCGTAGAAACGATTCAAGATGATGAAGATAAGCGGGAGTTCTGGATCGATTCGTGTAATTTCATAATAATTTACGCAAGGGTTTTACTTTTCAGCCGTGCTGACAACGGCAGATCCTTGAACGACATCGAAAGTACTCTACCGGCCGAGACGGAAGCCAAAGAAGCCGCCATCGACCAGGCCATTCTCGACAGAACTTCCAAGTTCCTTTCCACCCACACCGTCGAACTGAGTCTTCCTGAAGAAGTATCCCGCTCCTTCGACGAAGGTAAAATTATTAATAAGAAAATACCAATAAGAAAAATTTGTGTATCGAGTTGGTTGCTTTAACCTTCCTCGTTTTATTGCAGCTCGAGGAAAAAAGAAGAGAATCGTCAAATCTCTCCTGCCAATCTTACTGCTCTTGAAACTTAAGGCCGCAGCCCTCATCCCTATCGCTCTCGGTGGTTTGGCTCTCCTGGCCCTTAAAGCTCTCGCAATCGGCAAAATCGCTCTGATCGTCAGCGGTATCATCGGTCTTCAGAAACTTCTCGGCAACAAACAGCAAAGCTACGAGGTAGTGGCTCACCCAGTGCATTCGTACGGTCACGAAGAACACCACGACCACCACGGATGGGCGAGATCAGCAGGCTCTGATCTCGCGTACAACGCGTACAAGCCCTCCAAATAGTTTATTCTCCGCCATAGTCTCTTCGTTTCAACTCACTACCTTCGTTCACCAAAGTGATCGGTCAGCCGCTGACGATCACCCGAGGACTGCACAACTCGACCCTTCGAGGACTTCGAAACTCATGTGTAATCGATCTGATTGAACGTTTCAATCGACCAGCAAACACTTTATTAAGAGGCTATCGTTCCATTGCGCGTGACCAGTGACCAAACGTGACGAACTGTGACGATTGACGATCGATCAAACTGCTCGACGTTAGCTCAGACAGTTAAAGACATGTTGTTAACACGTGGTGTCCGGACAATTCACTGCCGGATTACAATTGTTACGGTGACACAAGCAGCAAGCTGTCAGACAGACTTTACTAGTAACAGTGGACGGCGGTAGTCGAGTCACCCCCGACTCACCCCCGAATTGTGGTATCTTTCTAAGAGTTAACGCTTCGAAGCGACCTCGATCGCAGATCTCGGGTCGAACGCGCTCGGACTTGTAGTCAGTACCTGTACAGGGCTACCAGATTTCGTCTAATGATTATTTATATCACACCCTTCTCGGGTTGCCATGTAACTTATCGAACTATTTATAAATAAATATAATTTTATACGGAAGCAACGCTTGTTATGTTATTATATTATAATCCTTCCCCTTTTCTTGTAAATTGAGTTTCACGTGTCTCGTGTGACGCTCCGAACCTTATTCTTCGAACGTGCTAACGAACCATTATTACGTTAACACGAATCGATATTTATTCAAACACTGCTTTCTTCCAACATATCCACTCTCTATCGGTCCACGTCAATGTAGACTATCGTCATTCTTACAATTAGTTTTATTCGTCCTTCGTGGCAGAATTTCTCTTCGTTGCTTCCCGACCGACGTTCTGACAGTCTAACGAGATTCGCCTCTCGTACTCTCGAAATTGACCTGCTCGAGTGCATCCGGTGTATCGAGGGACCCTCGATCTCTCGTACGAAATGAAAAGAGCCAGACGTACTTTCGCTGCTCGTAAGATCCGTCGAGTGAAACCGATTGTTCCGTCGCGTGTGAACGCCCCCTTGGCGCCTATATAGTCGACTGATCGTGGGTGTTGGATCAACAGTATTGTTTTGGAACCCGGTCGCCTTACTTCCACTTCGTTCTATGTTCCTATCTTAAGAAATTTTCCATCTTCGCGTGATTTCCTTCCTTCGACGACGAAAATGACGACGAATAGTTTCGTTAGGTGAGAATCGGATACTTTGAGGGAAAATGGATCGATCGTACGTTCGATAAATTTACTGAAACACGAACTCTTTTACGCAGAATGGAACGATCGGCCTAGTCGCATCCAGGAAACTTCCGTCGCGGAAAAATCCATACGAAAACTTTATCTTCTAAAAGTTTTGTTCTCATTTATGAAACCCATATCGTTGTCATGAAGCACGGATTGAGAAGCTTGTGTCTTTTAATCTTCATTTCCACGGGTATCACAGCGATCATGGAGCCAACCGAGGAATCAATTTTGGCTAACGAAGATCCAACCAGCTTCAACGAAGCTTTTACTGCCTGTTTGGCTCGAAAAGAATTTGGGACCTTCGAATGTGTCAATCGTGGTGCCCTAAGTGCTCTTCAATCGCTTAATCACAAGGATGACCTGGATTTTGGAAACGTGCACTTGGAAAGGGCTGACGGTCAAAATAGGCAACTTCTAGATTGGGATTACGATCCAAAGGATTTTGGGAACATCGTGGAAGCGACGACTAAATTGATTGAACGTAGAAGTCTTAAATGGAATTTAGATAACCTGTATCCAGGATTGCAGTTGCGAGCTGGACCGATGTTAAATGGGAATGGGATTATGGAATTCGTCATCAATGAAAGAGCAACGTCTTTTGGTGATAGGCAAGCTGGTCCAGGTGAATCTATAAACTATTTTCTTATCAAATATTCTCAGTTTCTATTCTTATCATTTGTCGATCGTCTGTAAAATTGCTAGACGTCGTGTAGAATCTGTATCGTTCCAGGAAAATTCTAGACGTTATAAATTTGATCAGTGCTAAGAAAAACTTAAATTATCTCGATTTTACGATAAGTAGTTCGTTCAACCTTGAAATAAGCGCGGAAACGAACCCGCGTTCTCCAGGGTTCGCATCCTCGCTGAGGCGGCGTTCGCCACGTGCTACTTTCAGGAAGCACCTCTAGTAGGCAGCACGGTCAAGGCCATTCACTTTGAAGAGGCTTAACGCGCCATTCATAATTCTAGAATATTTTAATATTCATACAAAACATATTACTGAAATGTCTATGACATTACGAATCTGATTTTCTCTACGTCTGCTGCCTATTAATAGTTTCTACCACTTTGAATATTTCTATTTTTGGGTAACAAGGTTAAGAATGTGAATACGGCATGTCTAAATCCTGTCATACAACTTTTTCAGGAAGGCAAATGGTGAGACACCTGCTGCTACCGTTCCTCCTAGGCTTCAAGTTCAACTTGGCTTCTCTTATTCCATTGCTATTTGGATTTTTGCTGATACTCACGAAGAAAGCTTTGTTATTGACGAAGGTAGCACTGGTGATTAGTGGTTTGTTGGGTTGGAACTCTTTGTTGTCTGCTGGTTCGTCTCATTATCCAGGGGGAGGATTCCATACGCATGGACACGAGATACCAGTCGGAGGATTTCCGTACTACGAGCATTATAATTTCCATCATAGACCGTATAGGGTATTTCAGGGCAACGACTTCGAACCGTATAGTCAGCATGTGATTAGAGAGATCGTCGACGTTCACGATAACACGGAAGAAGTGGGGAAGAACAAACGGAATGGCAAGAATTTCGTCTGGGTAAAAAGTAGCTGATGTGGCCATTTATGCTTTCTATTACTGTGATCGATGTGGTAATATCTCGTAAAAAGTTGACTTCGTTTGAACGTTTTTACATAATGTAGTCTGGAAAATGAAGAAACATTTAAATTCACACGATATTGCACAGTATTATATACCCGTCGCTACTGACAGGATGTATTTATTCAATATTACTACCTTTTCCATGAAACGTACATGTTTAAACTGAATAAACCACTGAATAAAGCTTTACTTCAAGAACAAAACTATTCAGCGCGCAACCGTTTCTTACGCGCCCGTTCCAATTACACAGAATTTTCCTTCCTTCTTAATAAATATCATTGCTTTTCTTCCTCATTTTCCAAATAAGGATACTCCTGACAATTAAATATCTTCAACCGAATCGCATTTAACTTCATCAGCGTCCGCCCAATATAGAAGAATTCCAGATGGTGAGAATAATTAATTACGGTGGAATCGAGAAAATGAATTAATAAAAACTTTGAAATTACACTCAATACCCATCGGCAATAATCCAAACCTCGATAAACCCTCTTCCTTTTAACAGTCGAAACTTCTCTCCGCATTTGCATCCTCTCTATTCACTGACCTCTGTTTCATATACCACATCGTTTCATATCTTTCACTGTCGTTTTCGTATACCTTTCGGAGTTCGTCCTAAAGGAAGGATGGGTTTCACTCCTCCGCAGATCTATCACTCTCAGTGCACTATCGTGGCGTGTAACTGTATCGTCGACTTCCTCCTTCGCAGGAAAGTATCGTGTCCGGGAAACGCTTTTGCTCGTAAAGGTAATAGCGTTCATGGTCCCGTGAACGCCCGCGTAGCTTCATCACGTGATTGCAGAGCTCCTTATGTCAAGTGTGACGATGAACGCGGCATACATTACCAGGACGATCGACGGTCGACCGTAAAAGTTAGTCGTTTTCCGCCACCGCCACAGCCCGTGGCTTCTACTATCCTTCGTCGCTGTTTGAGTTACTTCTGCACTTGGCTGCCCTGGTCGAACGTGCGTGACGATGGGATTCGTTACGATGTAACGGTTCATTCTTTTCCATTATTATGGAATTCGTTATCATGCTTAAATCTGCCCGTGTTTAAACGCAGGAATCTTTTATAAAATCATTCCATCGTAAAAGATCGAATAATGATGATAATCCATTTCCTTTGGTAATTGTTCTCCCTCGCTCGAAGTGGGGTAATTGTGGTCATCATCTACAACAAGAAACGACGAAATCGACGAAAATAACGAGTAGAAAGAAGGGCGTCCTGAATTTTGAGACAATACTCGTTGTTATCTGTGTCGAGGTTCCGACGACACGTCGGAATTTTGGTTTTTGCCAGGCACCGTGATAAGGCTGTTAAGGTTTCTTCTTTCCTCTGGTACGAAGTAGGGTAATTGCGTTTGCTACCTGAGAGATGACGCACGGAGAGATGACGAACCATCGGACAAGGAGGTACGATAAATGTTGAGAAGAGTGTCCTGGATTTTTCAGGCCACAACTCGAACAGCAGTGAACAGTGGACATTTTTCATATAAAATTTCATGCGCGCATAATTGCCTCGGTCATTTGTCGAATGTGGCACGTCATGGTCTGTAATCCGTGTCGGATTAACAGTATCTCGGCGAACCGCGTTAACTAATTCGTGGTGACTAATTCATCGGCGTGCATAATTAAAGAATCATCTGTTTGGTACGATGCATCGTTCATTCATCGAGCATTCGTCTTTAACGAATGCAAACACGAACTTTCGCCGCTTAATAAAAACACTTCGAATATGAAACTTGATTTCTCTAGTTTCCTTTCGTTATTCAATTCTCGTTACATAATAAATTTTTATCCTATTACGAGATACTTGCGATCTTCAAATCATATCTGATTACACGCCAAAACTCTTAAACCGTAAATAAATTAAGAACTTTTACACCAAAGAATTCTTATACCAAATCCTTTAGATTACTTATTATGAAACAGAGAAACAGGTGATTATATATATATATAAAAAAAAAAAAAAAATAATAATGCATGAAACGCAAGGAACTTTATTCTAGCTTGGATTCGCGATACTTAGAAGCGGCCTTTAATTTCCATTTGAGAACCATTCCACGAGGGTTTCTGCTTCACTTGGCAACAGGGTCAGAGGGATACTTACTTACGGGGCTGTACGACATTGTTTTGGTTCAAGAGTCCCTACTCCTGGAGGAGGAGGCGTTAAACAGCGCGTAGATCAGGTGTGAGTTAACGTCGTAAGGACAACTCGACCGATGGTAGGAGAAACGTGAAATACCCTTATATAAGAGCGACGACGCAGCGATTCGAATTAGTTCGCGATATTTTTCGAGCGGATAACTTGATCGGCGTGGAATGTTACGCGACCAAATTTAAACTCTTCGGTGTTTCTCCATTTTATAATATCGCGTATTTTGAAACACAATGGGGAAAAACAGGACTGGTTATATCATTCTTATCACTCACTTGGTACTGTTGTTTAACCTGGCGCTGAGTAAGAACGAGTATACCAAGTTATTCGACAAATGCGTCAGAGAGAAGAACGCCTTCGACTGTTTAAAACGGAAAGCTTTGGACATTCTGAATTCAGCGATCAACGATGATACCGTGTACGTGTTGAACGATTACGTCTCCATTGGAAGGGATCCTGCAGCGATTGCCAGGAGCGATAGGTCGTTCAAGGATGAAAATGGGACGGAGCTTACTCTGGATCAAAAGCTGGATAACAAGTTCTACGAGTATATTACTTCTAGGAACGTGAAGCTTACTATTCCTGGAGATGCGTTTCAAGGTATGCAGATTATTCGAGTTATTTCGATTATAAATTCCTTTGGAATAAAATTAAATTTAATTAAAGAGAATTAAAAAATTGGGTTTCTTTACTTATAGGTCGAAAGAAGAAGGACAAAGGATACGGTGCTCTCATGATGGGTGCTCTAGCAGTGGGAGGTAAACTAGAAATTAACAAAACATACAACAAAAATTATAATATAGAGGTACCACGTATTCAAATACTGGTGAAAACTTAATTTTTAGCTATGATGGCGCAGTTAGCTTACGCTAAAATCGCGTTCCTCGCTGGCACTGCCTTGCTTACTGCTAAAATAGCGTTAGTTTTGAGCGCAATTATTGGATTGAAGAAACTGGTGTCCGGTCAAGGAGGCGGAGGTCACGAAGTGATCTACGCCACAGGTAGCGAACATCATAGTGGTGGTTATGGCGGAGGAGGATACGGGGGTGGCTGGCAAAGGTCTTCCGACGGTATTTCTCCTACTTGAATCGATTAAACCCTGTAAAATTTAATTTATTTCATGTACGATACTTTGTTTAGGATAAGCTAGTATAACGGATAGAGATGTTTCTCGTTTGTATATAAAATAAATCTTGACGTTGTCGATAGTTGTATTTGAGTAATATTAATTAAAGAAATTATTACGTGAAATACGACTACGTAATATTTATTAAGAGTTTAAGTGTACTTTTTAATTTAGATATTATTAAGTAACTCGCTATTTGTTCAGAATAGCTGGTGAAATACTCTATACCAAAAATTAATAGTATTGTATTTATTTAATTTATCTTGTGTATACGTCACCCATATATTATGTAAACATGACATGAATAAACAATGTTAACTATGTGGTAATTCTAGTAATTCTATGTATAAGTAGTTTTATATTTTCTGAGAACTTCGAACCTTTCTTGTTTTTTAATTCAATAATAAAATAATAATCGACAAATTTATTTTGTACTTTTTATTATCCAAAATAGTTAGTTATTTATAAAATTAAATATTTCGGATTATATATTTCTACTTTAAATTCTAATTGATCGATTTCCTAGTAGAAAATTCTTCGTCGTTTCCGATAGTTATAACCATATTCCCCAAGTCCACCCTGGTGGTCGTAGTCCACGTCCGTGCTGAAACTATGCTCGTAGCTATGATATGGATGTTTGATTATCTCGTACGATACTTTCTCTTTGTGTTCTGAAAGCAAAATGAACATTTATTAACGCTCTAGGAATATAGGAATATTCCTCTTTGTATATTTTAATAGATTTCACTCACCAAAGGCTTTCTTTAATGCGATCGCGGCTGCAATCACTAGAGCAACTTTTCCCACAATTAGAGCTTTTCCAGCAATCGCAGCAACAGCATTGACTAATACGTAAAGCATAGTCAGCTTAGACGCACCTAAGAAATACAGCAACATCTGTCCATATTCTCTGTTCTTTTTTCTTCGTCCAGTAACTGAGAAAACGAAGTTGTATATTAATTGTTAATAATACGGTTGCCGCAATACTAAATTCAGATGCACATCTATCTACAACAGAAACTAAAACACGAATAACAAGAAGCCTGTCCTGTCACGCGATGTGCAAGATTGTTTGTAAAGATAGCGTTAAAAGGAAACACTGGAACGGTAGCGTTAATTGAATGATTACCATGTAACTTAAGTAACTACTTAAAATCATCTTCATGAAACGGGACTTCATATTTCTACGAGGTGTACACAACAAAACGAAGCAAGATAACGTAAAAAGAATCGTTCGACACGTCTACTATGAAGTTACTCAGTGTCTGACCGGAACGTTCTCATTTTCCTTAAAGCAACGTGTCACGCGCGTACGAAAATTTCGTAATGAAGATCTTTTACGAATGATAGTAAAAGAATAAATAAAAATATAAAATAAACGAACACAAAGATAAGAAAGAGTATAGAAAATATAGAAATACGGATAAGAGAAGGTATTGAATTAGATTTACATCCGAGTTAATTGATAAGAACCAATTATCTATAGAAACATCCGAATGCTTCATATCAATGGACACTTCAATTCTTCAATTATCTTATTTTTATCACATTCTACGACTCACCCTCTTCGACGCCAGAGTTAGCGTTCCTCAGTTCCTCTTTCGCGATCATCCTGGCTTCTCTACTCGATACTTCATTCCTTTTATCTTCAGTATGCTGCATAGTCCTGGTTATACATTCGGTAGAATTCTTACCCTGACTGCAATCGATCGGAGTCGGCACCTCGTTATACGCGTTTCGATGTAGCAAGGTGCAACAGCATGTGGCCAGAAGACCAAACAGCTGTACGACGAAGATCGTACACCGAAGCATCTTCGACGCGAACTGAGCGGCCGAACGAATGGTCATTTTTATAGAAACAGATATAATTAGCGATTACGACATACAGACCGTGAATCTAGCTGCGGAACGTTTTTCTATGCAACTTGTTTTGCGGTATCGTTCGATCCTACGTCGCGGATAGCAAATCCAACCCACGCTCTGTACTCCCTGTTAATTGCACCATGGTCGTCCAGTGTGAAAAAAACGATATCTTGATGCATTGAAATCAAAAGGATCTGGGCTAATTACGCGAGGTTTGGAAAAAACGCGTAAAACGCGGAGTAAGTAACTGTTAGAAGAAACAGGATGGTCGAATTACTGTTCTGTGGGATAAACCGTTTTTTAGTACAAAAAAATTAATGTTGAGCAGAATATTGAACGTAACATCAAACACCAAGTGCCAATTAACATCTGTTACATCTTACTGCTTAACTAAGGTCCATCTTCCATATTTTGAATTCTTTTCGAATGGAAAATATCATCAAGTAGCAGAAATTAATCACGACTGACGATGAGTTACGAGAAACATGTACTTCATGTTGAAAGTAGGAATCAAAGATTGGTTTTGTAAAGCATATTGTGGAGAACACTTCAAACGTGTAACACTTAACGCGTCTATTAACCACTGCAAAATTATCGTTGGAAGTTGCGATCGTGGATAGAATGAAACACTGTATCGAAGATGAGACTACTTCCCCTGGCTCCGCCTTCCGCGTGGTTTATACGACAGGAAGTAGAAAACAAGGTTTAAAAGGTAGCACCTTTTTCTTCGGTAGCTTTGTGTGCCACTGGGCCGATCGAGCATCCTCGATTCATTGCTCCGAGGTATGCAGGATTATCCTCGTAGCTTGCGAAGGTCGCGGGTTGCGCGCGACTTGAAACTTGAAACCGTGCAAACAACGACCTTGTTCCACGAAATATTCTATTTTGAAAATTCCACATTGGAGGTGTTTACTGTTTATCCACGAGGGGTTCGATAAAATGGAAGACAAGAATTTATTCTCATTATCTCATTAACGAGCGAAGATTGTCTAATAAACCTTGACTATGAACCTCACGATTTAAGCATGCAACGTAGAACAAATAAATAGTAAAAAATTCCACAACAACCGGTGAATGCACAAATTACATCGGTCATCGTAAGATTACGCTTACTACTTCACCTTCGCCATTCAATCTACGCTGTTAAAGGCAATCAATGAACAATTTCGCGCATCAGTGAACTTTCATCTCATGATAGAGATCCGAACATGATATCTCGAGAAGTACATTACCACGAGAATCTATAGCAGAAAGCTAGCTCGAGGCGAAATCGAACAGTAGCTAAACAACGAGCATAAATTCGTGGCTCTCTCATGGAGTTAATAAGCCAGGTTAAAACCTTCCGAGCATCTGTTGCGAATGGCTGACCTGGATTTAACGAGAGTCGATTATTTGGCGAGAATTATTTCCGGAGAGTATTTTCTCGTCGGTATTGGATTAGTTTCCTCGTTTTATACTTTGAAATGTTCACCCAGCTTCTGCGAAGTTATTAAATTTTGTGTCACGCGTGTAAACGTTTGTGTAAACTCGCGAAAAATGGATTACAGATAGAAACGATCAAAAAGATTCGAAGCTTGGAAACGAGCTTCAGCACTCTTTGACAGTGCGATAAAACAATGAGGATTTCAAAATGAACGATTTAAAGAATAATTGTCTAAAACGTAATGTCAGATTAATTATAAACTAGAGTAAGAATTAGATTAAAAAATACATACGTCCGAGTTTCTATAGAAAATAAGTATTAACAATTGCGTTGTTACGTACCATCATATTTATCATGCGAAATTTATAGCACTTTCAAGTTAAAGAATTTCTTTGTGTCGTGAGAATTGTCAATAACGTTTTAAGAGATATCTGTAATTGTGGACACGTTTTCGTCTTTTAAACGCGTTCAGGTAGCTTTTGTATCCTGTGAATGGAAGTGAATCTTCGCGTTTGTAAAGCCACTTGAAAAGAATCACGCGGAACTATTCATGCTGTGACACTAACGTATTCGCTCATTAATTTCGCGCGTCCCCGTTTACTAGTAAACCAAGAACTTTCCTTCCCAACAATAGGAAACGTACCAGTGTCACGTTTACTACTTGATTGTGTTGTAACAAAGTAGACTGCGTCTTCCTAACAAACATCAACCGAATTTCTTAGTTTCTAAACATCAAATTATGATAATGACTTTACTCTGACTATAAGCATAACATAATTATGAAGTAAAAAAGAAAGACATATTAAAAGAAGAAGTAGCACAATGATATTATTACAGAAGGAAAAGAAATTAAGAAAGAAAGCAGAGTACCAAAATTAGCGACCACTCTATTACACGAACCTTCTAATTCTCAAATAGAACACTCTCTTTCACATACTAGCAACATTTCTAAGAAAGGAAAACAAGAATTTATAAAGCGTAATACCAAAAGAGCAGTGTTACTGTTACATTAATTCGAACGAAACGCCCAATTTACGTACATATTCTCGATATATCTGAAATAGGAAGATGACATTTCCAATCACCACTGACACCTTTTTCACAAACTCATCGTAAAATCAGATCATAGCCAGACACGTGTACTTTCACACGTTTCAATGTAATTGCCGTGATTCCTTGGAGCATCGGCTGTTCGATCTTGCCAGTGCTTTTACGCGTTGCGGAAATTCAGTTTCCGTCCCATTCTTCGCCATAGAATTCGTCCACGGCGAAGTTTGTGTGAATTCACCTGCGTGCCGCGAATGTGGCACGCGCGTTAACACTGTTCGTCTCGGTTCGCCGCGACCCTAGCTATGGGATAATCGCTAAGTAGGTAAGCGAGCATCGAGGATGCGTCGTTGTCGCATTAGAGATGCGTTAACCTCGATCGGATGTACACTAGTATTGCCGCGAGATCGGTACAGTGACTCATATCGTTCGATCGAACTATTTTTCATAATCCTGTCAAAATTTCAAGTTCAACCCATTCACGTGCAGTCTCTCTTTTTAAATTTTTACGCTTTACAAATAACGAACTTCTAAATCAAAACTGCAGACTTGGAAAGAATACGTTGAACATGGAAAATTAGAGAATATGTCAGTAATTTGTCATCCGTAACCAGATTTTGACAAGAGAATCCACATTGTCCCTTGTTTCTTTAGGTGGAAATTTAAGTCAGATTTTTATGAATGTTTGGAGTCAACCTCTGTGGAAACTTGCAAGTTCAAAATAGGAAATTAATGGAATGAAAATTGTATTCAGGTATGATAGCGGTTTAGAATAAGAGAGTGAAGATCGTGAGTTTACTAGGTTCCAATAAATCTCCACTGTCTACAGGCGTTTGTTTTCCTCGCTGCGGATACGCCCAGCTGGCCGCGGAAAAAGAGGAAGACCGAGTGAAGGTGAGGAATTGCAGTCTAGTGCAACAGACGAAAAAGGTACAAAGCGAGGTCTCGTTCTTGACGAGACGACCGTAATTTGCTCTCGTTGTTACGTGATTCGTTGCACTGTCTACATCTCAGGATTACACACCGAAAAACAATCTTCCAGACCCTGTTTCATAATTACAACCTGTCTAACGAAACTCTAATTCATCATTCACGGCGAAACGATCCAAATAATTTCCATCGCTCTATTACTACATACGTTATCCTAATGTATTGCGTATTGTGCATATTACTGAAAACCGCGTCAAACAGGATTATCGATTTATTAATAGGCAATGACCATTTATGCAAATTCATATGTTTCGTGCGATTCACAGATTAAATACGCGTATTTATCAAGGAAAACCTGTTCGATAATAATTTCAATCGAACGATTCCAGGAAATTCTCGTGCAACGGACGCATAAATCGCTTTAATATCGTTCGATTCGCTATAGACCGAATCTGGACCGGGATGTCGCAAGATACAGAGAGGAAGAAACGATAGGTGGAAGGGACACGCGCGAGAGTTAAGGCCGCAGTTCGTCCACGACCTAAAACTACTTCCAAGCATCGTGATGAGAGGTCAACAAGGTCACGGTGCCAGGCGCTTCTATAAGATACATCCTTCTATATCTTATCCCCCTCTCTTGTTCCTGTAGACATCAGCGAAACTTAATGTCAGGTCGTTCCACCTTCTTCTATCTTGATCTCGATGCTTGAGTGGGTCTGTGTGTCAGAGCGAATAGTATGCTCGCGGTGTGAGAGAATCTTCGCGGGGAACGAGTGGCGAGCGAGGAAGGAGATACATAGATAGAGTAAAGCGAGTGCGACTAGACGAAGCGACAAAGAGAACAACAGAGAAGGTTGATTGTTTAGAGGCCGTTCCAGGGGAGCCCTCGAGATGCGCGGGGCATTGTCATGTGTACCAGTGGTACAGTCTTCGGGCTGTTGGCACAGCTCCTTACGTGGGAGACAACTCAGCACGGTTCGCGAGGGACTGCGGATCGCTGGATGGTATATATTTGTCCGGGCGCATGCTGCTTACCGCCAGTACCCTGTCTAGATCCTGAAGACCGCGGAAGTGCGCTCAGTGATCTCGTGAATATTCACGTTCTTGTGACACAACGCTCGTCCGTGTCCCTCGCCGAGGATTAAAGACTCGCGGAAGATTATTACCAGGAGAACGACGAAGATGATCGATTTGTCCAAGTGTGTGTTCGTCTTGTTGGCGTGCTGTGTGGTCTGCTACGCGTCTTCGATAGCTAAAGAGGAGGACAGTCTCGTGGACAGGAGCTTCAGAGCGATGTACAGGGTATACGAGGACTGCCAGCATCGAAACATAGCAGTCTCGCCTTGCCTGAAGAAGAAGGCGATCGCGTTCTTCGAACGATTAGGCAGAATGCATACTCTTCCTCTGTCGGAGAACTTTGAATTAATCAGGATCACGGACGAAACGCCGAAGAGTTCTGTGTCCGAATTAGAAGCCACCCTTGGCAGAACTATGTCCAGCAAAGATGAGATTCTGAACGAGATTCTGTTCGACCGAGTGGCTTCGTTGCTGAACAGCTTCAACGTTCAAATTCGATTGCCTAGAACCAGTCCTGGTGAATTGAAACAAGGCATGGAAGAGGGACGTGGTAAAATGAAGAAGATGATGGGCATGATGATGATGGGAATGGCCATGAAACTCGCGGCGTTGATTCCCATTGCCCTTGGAGTGCTCTTCTTGTTAGCTGGAAAGGCTTTGATCATCAGCAAGATAGCTCTTGTCTTGTCTCTCATCATTGGACTGAAGAAACTCTTCAGCCAGAAGCAGAGCCACGATCACGGTGGTTGGCAGCAGGGCGGCGGAGGTTGGGACAGGAGTCTCAAGAATGTTTTCGGCTCCACGGAGTCGTCGACGACGACGGAACTAACCCGCAACTACGCGCAGAATCTGGCCTACTCGGCGCGACATCAGCACTGATCGCAGCAAACGAGGGGAATAGCAGGCCTTCCGGTTTCGTTCGGCGTGCATGGCACCTCGATGGTAGCCGTTCTACGTTCTAGACTGACCGACGTATTTACCGTGCATAGATGAGAAGATAAGTAAGCGAAAGAATGCGGATCCGATTGATAATTTCTAATTGATAGATTCAATAGAATCGTAAAAATAGGCACGTATAATAAAGTTTCATATCTATACGTAAGATACACATCTTCTCGTCTCTGCACAGAAATTTCGACTAACAATTCTACAGCGACGATGCGATTTTCTTCGTTACATAGAGAGATGTTCGTTGAGCGTTAGACGTTTATAGATTCTTCGTGGAAGGGAATATTATAGCCGTGAGAACTTCCACGAGAAACACCAAGTCTCTCTTCAAGAAATCGTTGGCGTTTCGATGTATATTGTTCAATTATTTATGAAGAAACATGCGAATCATCTAACTCTCAAAGTTGATTAATTATTTTCTTCTAAATTTTAGCCTATAGAAATTAATTTGAAAAGTATCTAGGCGAAACACATAGCAGTGATCGTAGCCGAAATTTTACCACATTGCGGAAACAAGCGATAATCGTTGGCTAAACGCATATCGTGAACGTCAGCGACATTTTTAGATGCCGTCACGCGACGGTCGATACACCGTATACCCTAGCTGTCACTCATTTTCGTTTCCGGTCAACCGGGAAAGCATTCGGTACGATAATAGCTACGGAATGGTTTCCACGCACGCGAGCTTCTAACGGAACCGAGTCGAGACATTTTTGCGTTCGAAACGACCTGTAAACAACGAAAATAACTTCTATATCCGATTCGTAATCGTTTCTTCGCAAATATTTTGATCTTCACCTCCCGAGCAATTTAATTACCTAGTATACGAATTATATAATATTTATTGAACGCCATGATATTTATTACTACGATATAACTATTGTTAACCCATTGGTTTTTGTAACATCGACTTTGCCGATGGATCAAGACTGAGATCGAATAAACAGGCACGTAATCGACGTGAATAAGGAAGATACAACGATTTAATCATTTTTATCGCTTATTCTTTCGCTACACAAACGAGATACATAATATGTTACATTCTTACGCCTACGTCCGATAGGATCAAGTGGTTCGCGGCAAGACGATACGTGTTCGCGATTTACGCGATCGAGAATTCGAAACTAAATGCATCGACCGATCGTGACGATCGTTCTGTTACCGAAAGGAACAGTATCGATCTCGTTCTTTGACAGCGGTGTTGTTCTCACTTTACTTTCAGACCGAGAACCGCGGCGAATAACGCGAAGAAGAAGCCCGCGAGTAACGCAGTGGCCTTTAACAGGATTAACCCTCCGACCATTGTTGGAATCAGAGCGACGAATTTCAGCTTGTAGGCCATTAGCAGCGCCATCATTGTGCGATCCATCTTCCGCTTCCTTCGGCGAGGACGGTCTGTAACCGATTGGAAGAGGTAATTGTCATAGTTCTTCGTTGATTGCCGCTGCCTTGCAATCGATCAGTCTATTATAGATGTTAGAAAATTATTTATTTAAGAATGAATTTCCTTTTGTTCGTAACTAACGACTACGTATCTTTTCGAGAAGTTCTCTGTGTGTTTTAATGTAGACGATAAAGAATTAATAAATGAAATTGAAAATCGTATAATTAATTGTTGTTATTTGATCATAAAATCGTCATCGATTAATTCCTGAATTTTTACCAATGAAAATATTCGAAGATATTTAAGCTCTGTAAACGTGCGAAACTTAGATAATTCCAATAAAAGAGATCTCAACGTTATGTAGTATACAGAAATATTAAGAGAAATCTGTTGGAGGAATACGAGGATTCGATATTACCTGGTGCGTGTAAGTAATCTTTCGACAAACCCAAACCAGTATTCCTGGTTAGAGTTTTCACCACTTTCGTTTTATCCTCTCCACGTAGGAGAGCCGCACTGTTAGGTGCAACTTTATTGTGAACCTCCTTGATAACCTTTTTCGCGACAGGATACTCCTTGTGGTTCGCATGCTGATTGTCCGACTTCAAAGCTTCCATTACGCGTAATACGCAGCTCAGAGTTAATAAAATCGTAACTAGATTCACTTTCGATTTCATCTTCTCGAGCTCGTGTGAGTTTTATTCACGATCAAATACGACTCTCAGTTACATCGTCGATGTATTCGCGATCAGTTCCTCGACCTACGACGATCCTTAACCGCATTCGATCCGTTAAAAGTTTCGTTCTTCCGGTGATCACGACAGAGCTGTTTCTTCCAATACTACCCGAACCATGGCTTTCCTTAATTGTCTATTTCGATGTTTCTGAAAGCGTGAAATGGTAACTTAGTTTGGTGTCCTAGTAAAATGACTAACTTTAAGAATAACTATTAAGCTAAACTCATAGCCTTGAGAAATAATATTTCAAAATTATAAAGATATTAAAATTTGCTCAACGAACTAATTTCGTCCAAAAATTAGAAAAGGGAAGATTCGCCATCGAAGAAGCTATCTCAAATACTCGCCATATCAAAGTATATAACTTACGATTCTATCCAATCTCCGGAGACGATTATTCGACCAACCTTCCAAAGACACCGTGCGAGTGCTCCTTCGTGTCTTCCTCGAATTCCATCAACGCCTGTACCTGATCTATTTTGAGAAACCTTCACGATAACAAATTACAACACCCACGTTCGAATGCAAATGACGAAATGGTCGTTGCCAGGTTTGTAGCGGACGGCAACAGCGTGCAACCGCGACCGCGAACTAACTGATGCGCTCTTGATTCCTCGACGGCGACCTGGGGGGCTGGGCAGGGTACCACGCCGGGCACGCTTCAGTTACCAGCAGGATCGACAGTCCGTGAAAAATGAGCACCGTGCGACGAGGCGGCAATATATGCGTGCGGTAAGCACTATGATCCAAATTGTCGACGGCAATATATGTGTCAGGTTATATCGCCGAACGGTACAGCGGATTACCCTGACGTTCACGACGAAGAAGGAAGAACAATGGGGAGGTGATGCGCGCACGGATATCTCGTGTAATCACATAGTACCAATGATTGTGCCGTGTAAACGATGATTTTTTAGTTACGCTGCACTGCTAACCGGGCCGATGACAAGCCGGCTGGTGGGATTGATCGATGACTGCTTTATATCTGGGTGGTGCAGTCTCAGTACGATGTATGAACGTTGGTATTTATATAATGGAAGCACAAAGGGAGGGGATTGAGAACGAAAAATGGAAAAGTGAAGTTAAACGTCTTTGAATCTGGGTGGTGCAGTCTAAATAACACGTATGAACGCTGGTACTTATGTGGTAAAAGAACAAGGGGAAAGAAAATTGAGAATGAAAAATGGCAAGAACCGAAGTCTTCTCCTTCCAATAATAGTAACGAGGCGAGAAAGACAATATATCTATAAATTTCCGAAATTACAAAAAGAAAGTTTGGGAGGAATTTTTACGCATTTTGAAGAAATGACTACCAATTTTCGAGATTGTAAAAGAACATAGCTGACATGGGTAAAATGTATTTCGGTGTTAGTGTGAGATAGGAAGAGTCGAATCTATTTTGATAGAGTAATGACAGCAAACTGAGATAAAAAAAAAGTGACAGCGAATTTTTGAAAAGATAAGAGTAGTAGGGATGAAAGGTCTGCAGTTTTAACAGTTCCGTTTGTTACGAGGTTTGTAGCGCGGAATTCCTCGAATTGAGGAACCGCGATTCCACGGGAAATCGGCGGACAGCACGCGATACAGTTTACGACGATCTAACATGAAGACAGAATCCTTGTGTTAATCGCGTATGTACAGATATAATCGTAGAAAGTTGCTCTTCTCTGGATAAATGCAGTGTACATCACAAGCATTGACATCGTAATGTTAACTGAGAGATTATGTTACGATTATTGCCCATAAACACACTTTCCAAACCTTCTTTTCTATGGCTTGAGATAATAGAGAGATACACAATGTTATCGTTCAAAATAATAGTAAGCTAATAATAACAGGGGAGGATTATTCGAGATCACAATTAAGATCAATACAATTTCTCAAAAGCTTGGATTGCTGTGAAAATGAAATTTTAAGAAGTCGAGCGTTCAACTAAGAATGAACGTTCAATTGAAGAAATGGAGTGAAGATTAACACAAAAGTCTCGTTTGAAACGAGTCTTCCAGAAAAGGGCCATCGGAGCAGAAATAGTAATGTCGTATACATATCGAGGAAAACAGAAACGTTGTCGGAGCAGTTCTATTCATGTGCCAACTGAAAAAGCATTGTAACGTTCCACGAGGAAGCGAAGGGCAATTTCGTAGCTTCCTGCGTGAATACGGTGACGCGAATAATTGCGCGAGAAACGGGACAAACAGCAAAAAGAAGGGGAAACAGATGAAAGAAAGGAAAGGACGAAAAGCCTAGACCTGCAAAGTCATAGTCATCATTGCGGTCCTCTTTGGTTCTTTGTTTCGAGCGTTGCATGTCGTTATAATGATCGATATTGCCGCTTTATTTCCAAAGAAATATAACGGTCGAGTGTTGTTGACGATTAAATGGCGAAGAACACGAACTCGATTCTAGATGTCTGTGCAAAAACTATCTGAAACGGCGCGATAACCAGAACGATCGTGGTATCTTTTCAGAGAATTCAATCAGAAAGACGATTTGTTTTATACTTTCTTTGGTCAATCATAATTAAGTAATTGTGTGCATCGCTTGATTCAGAGCGCAAGAAATTTTAATTGATCCCGTGGTAAAGAATGAAGCAGTATATATTACAATTAAGGATAATCGGGAGATTCGTTGTGCACACGCAACACGTTAAACAGGTCGTGTTTACATCCGGAATCACGAAAGCTTATCCTTCTATTTGCAATTACTCGGCGATTTAGCATGATGCAGCGTGAAAATTTATAGACGATCCTTCTTACGTGATTTTGCGTAATTAACGAGTAGATGACTTCACACACGCTAATCAAACAATTAACAAAGCATGCATAAATACAAAAATACTTCTTCTTCCAGATCCAACGAATCTCCGCTATACGAATCAACCAAAAATTTTCCTTAAAATCCGAGTCTCTACAAAATCGATTTCCACGACTACCCAGAACGTTTCCTTTCGCGATGCGATCGTTTTCGTTTTACATCATATAAGTTATATTGCCAGCCTCCACTTTGTTAAGACACATCCCTATAAACAGACCGCGCTCGAACAAACCAGATCGATTACTCGAGTGTGAAACGAACCTCGATTAACGATCGAGAACGGGACACAATCTCGCATCGTCTCATCGTCGTCGACGATCGACAGATTCTTCCACCGCTGAAAATGTTACGAAGACCCATCTTCTTCGACGTCGTCCAATGATCAGAGAGAACAGAAACGGAGGTGGACGTGAATGGACAGTGAATCCTTCGTCACGCGTCAGTACCAAGTTAGATGGCGGTCTCCTTCTCTGGGCTTTTCACGTTTCACCTATATAAACTAATGGTCCGGCCTAGGGCGAATGTCAGTTAACATTTCATTTGCCAGCTGGACAGTTCGCCTGTCATCATCTTGCGTCGTCATAATTTTTTCATCGTCAGATCTTTCGATGATCGTGAATCATAGTTTACTACAGCCTTCAGGTGGCATTTATTCTTTTTGTGAATTATAGTGAGATAAATTGAATCTTTTTATTTCTCACGAAGTGTGTGCCACGTTGCTTCTCGATTCTCCGTAGAATATTAACTACTGGCGAAGGAAATTGTCAGACGAGACAGAAGAATGCTGATGGTGTACCCGCTGTTTCTTCTGCCTTTGTTAACGGCGACCGAAACCACGCAGCCAACGATGATGCAGGAGCGTTGGAAGCCTCAGTTGGAAAATTCGACGACTCCTGCGGACTGGATCAGTGATAGCATTCTGAACGCTGTGGATAATGTTCTTCCTGTGACCCGTTCTTCTTTCGAAGGTATACGGAACTAGACTATAGATTCTCAATGATCCGTTATTTATCTTTCTATTATTACTAAAGACCCTACTACTGTATACCCTTACTAGACTGGACACACCCTAGATACTAGAGACCCTTAACTACTAGTTATTAGTGACTCATTATTACTAATAATTGTAATTTGATTTAATTGAGTCTTTACTACCAGTTAATAATAACACATTAGTACTAACGACTGTAATCCGATTTAGTGGATTTAGTTGTCAAAAATCGAGTATTTTTCGTGAATGTACGAATGTGAATGTAAGAAATTCGTGTGATCGATAGTTTGGAGGGCGGTACGTTGATGCGTTAATCGAGTGATTCCATGTAACAAAGGAACGTCACACTAGCTAGTTAGCGATGTCTAATGCGTATCATAATATGAAGCTCGGTCGTTCATAGTGCGTGGTTGGTTAACACAAAAGCCATAAATGCTTTCCACTCCAGTTCACCTTATTACCTTGTACATTTCATGAACGTGACTAATAAGAAGTGCTTCCTTTTTGCTTCCGATGACCTGCGTTTTCTGGTGCATCTCCGATGACATAGAAACGGTACCCGATTTTATAGCGATCGAGAATATATGAAGCATTAAATGACCAAATATCGTGAAATAATCAAATCTAAACTCGAATTTCTTTCTGACTACAATTACAATATTTTTTTCTCACTATAATTATAATATTTCTTTTTGAGTACAATGGAAAATTAATTTATAATACACATATAATTCATTTTGTTGCAGCTCGCAAGAAGAAGAGACACAAGCTGAACAAATACATCCTGCCCTTGATTGTAGGAGTTATATTAATCAAATCGATTCTTCTGCCTATAGCGTTGAAAACTTTGGCTATATTAAGTGGGAAGGCAGTGGTTCTGAGTTTGATGAGTCTAATTCTGGCAGCTATCGTAGGATTGAAGAAGGTCGCTCAGGGTCACTCCACAAGCTACGAGGTGGTGAATATGCCCGTGAATAAATACAAGAGACAGGACCTTTTCGAGGGCGACGACACGATGGACACTGAGCCTTACAAATTTTATAGGGAACGCCACAGGAAAAAGTAAAGACTCGTTATTATTGAAAATGTTGAAGACGTTTTGTTCATTTCACCCTCGACCCCTGCGTATTTTATAATTCGTCGGTCGATAGAAAATTAAATATTAATTTTATTTCGAGGCTTAATTATACGCAGAGAATTCATTGCCTGTTTTGTCAAACAAACTTAAAGCTGATAAAACTTTCCTCGTTCAAACTGACGCAAACGAAGCTTGCTAATTATTCCATAATGCAATAGGAAAAAGCCGAGAAGTTAATAAACGGAAGACTAAGCGAACCGTAGAAAGTGATTCCAAACGGTAGCTAATCGTCATTTTACGCTTGCAAATCAAATCATGCTTGCAGTAAGAGATGCTCGATTCCTTGGAAACGATGCGTATAATTCTATACAATGCGTATAATTGCTCTAACCTGTCATTATTGTGATTACGTAATTGCGCCGCTTGTACGCCAAGTGAAAGTTCATCTCGAATTGCCAGAATTATAAACTCGTATGACAAGCATCGCGACTGATAAACCTTATCGACAAATCGATATTTCCATTGTTAAATTTTTATAACTATTTGAAGTATTTTATACCTTAGTTTAAAAATTACTCATAAATCTTCTTTCACTAAATTGTGAATAATTAACCTGCGTCTTTTAGATCATTTTCTACAGAATCGTATTTGTCATTTAATTTATTCACTTCAGGTTAATACCGTTACAAAGATTGCTAAATTTGAAGGAAATATGAAAGAACATTTATTATAATACGCATAAATTTTTGTTCCAACTGTATCATAAAGATCGTTTTAAAACGTTAAAAGTCTTGTTGGTTGAAACTAAAGCGGTATTGAGAAATAAAAAGTTTCAAGACCGTAGCGCGGTTAAAGAAGGAAGAAGTATGAACTTTGACAGATATTTTCTAAGTTGGAGATCATTATTTATAAAACTGTGAAATCGTCGTTGTCGAGAATAGACAAAAAGATGAACCACGGAAGATACCACGACCATCTAAGAAACCCAGGAAATGATAAAGATAAGAAAAGAATGAGCCACTGTTAAATAGGACAAGTCGTCAACCTTAAAACCTACAAGTTCCACTGCGCTTTAAAATTCGTAGAAGGGTAATTCGATTCGTCAAACTTTTCTTCACTACTTTCCAATGATTCCTATGATTACATACCTTTCAAACCTCGAAACACTTATTAATCACACGTTTAGATGAACCATGCCGGTTGAAAGTCGAAATCAGATGAGACGACGATCGGAAGAAAGTTATTCAGACACAACAGCAGAAATTGAATCATCGTTGAAAGCAAAGTGTGCATTCGCGAAGAAATTTCTCCGTTTAACATCCGATATACCTATTCAGCATCTTCATTCTACCTTTCTCGATGTATTCTTTTCTGTTCTCCATAACTGTACAAAATTTACGCTACTAGAAATAATTACAGGATCGCTACTATAAATGATTCTATTGCGTTAAGCAAGCAAATGAACGTGATGAGGTTTTATAGAATTGGTGGAAAGCACAATGGTTCGTTGTAACAATCGGAAGTCACCGACTTCATGAACGGACGTAACCTAGAAAATTAATCGTGAAAATCCATCGAAGGGATACCGTTAACGCGAAGATGACGAAGTTCCGCGCGACTGTTAAATATTTAAAGAGACCCGGAACGAGACAATGGAGCAGCGCCCGCGAATAAGGCAGTTGCCATTCCGAGGCACGCGCCATTCGAAAAAAAGAAACGGTCCCGATGAGATGTACGTATTGCTGGACATTGTTTGCTGTACGAATGACATCGGCTGGACTACTTCGCGTTCATTATCGAATCAGGAATTCGCGTTAAATCCTTATTAAAAAGAAAACAGTTATCCAAGTGCTTAGGTATAATATCTAATTAATAATTGCTATTATGAACTATTTAAGAAAATAATTACCAATGCAAGTGTTGAAGCACTGACAAGAAATTCTCTTATCGTAATTTTTACTCTATCCCATTGAGCCATACTTTAGCATGCCGGCTATTGACAGAGCAAACAATGTCGGAGAAAGTAGAATTTTCTTCGACGATCTGCGAATGGTACAACCTTAAAAACACGAAAAATTCCATCTCCCACGAAAACATACTTTGTAAACATTGTACTTAACAGTTTACACCGAAAGGAAACGATTATCTGAATAAAATACGCACAAGTCGCAGAGAATGACACCGGTATTCGCAAGAGGGAAACTGTTTAGAGTGGGTCTGATATCAGAAAATATGTCCACGATGCAATTTGTAGCTTGGGATGCCCGATGACCGAGTCTGTGGGTCAAGGTTAGTTGCTTGCTGCACGTGGAAGTGTCTGAAGACATCGGTCTCGATCGTGGAAAATTTTCCTAGTTGTAGGAATATTTAGAGAACAGAAGTTACTGAATACCTGAGAAGATTAAAGTGAATTATATGCGCAGAACCTCGATCAAACGTGTTCTCGACATTGAAGACCATAACCTATCGATGAATACACTATAACCGTTTGTCGTCTTTGCAATTTATATTAATAATATACAATTAATAATATACAATATACACATATCACACAATTTAAAGGGTAATACCGATGCAATTTAATTTCTCAGAGGTGGATAAGTTCGAGAAAAGTTGTTAGAATTATTTGGATATGCAAAATAGGAATCTCTTCTATTATTTTCCAATAATTAATAAAACTATGAGCGTAATTTTTGCTGTAATTATTGAAACAATGCTTTTTCCTCGAAGAATTCAGCTTCTCTTCGTTCATACCATGGTATTAATATAATTCATTTCGAGATGCATCGATGGACCATCGAAATCCCTTCGTCTTTAACGTCATCGTCTCCCCTACTAACCCAAATCTTAGAATCTTGCTGGACCACTAATATCAGGGATCACCGATACCAAGGTCCGCCCAGCTTCAACTACTCCGCTGATCCATGGAAGTGGTCGGTCGTTTGTTTAAAAAATTGTTGAAGAAAGTTTCTTCTGACGGAGAGGTGGGCAACGACATGTACCAACGATGACGCCTTGTGTGTCTTAGTCGTTTGTCGTCGTCACATGCGTCATCGGTTAGAGTGGGGATATTGGGGAGGGTCTCAGCTGGTGAAGACCTATAAAGATAGAAGCTACGGAGGGTCAGATCACACTTTGCTCCGAAAATTTTCCGAGGGACGTGCTCGATCCTCTTCAACACGTTTTCTTTCCAATTATCGGTTAACACGTTGGATCAGGCACAAAAGATGAACAAAATAGTGATATTGTGTCTTTTCGCTACATCCGCGCTGGCTGTGCCCACGCCGGAACTTAACAACGTTGAGCTCAACAGGAATCTCGATTGCTTCGAGCAAGAGAACGCGCTGTTCAGCTGCATGTTCGTCAAGACCGTCAGCGCGCTGGATAGAGCCGCCAGGTCTAGCGACATCGAGATCATCGATGGTGTGAAGTTCGTGAGGGAAACACCGAGTAAGTTTAAGTTCAATTCTGTCCAATATTTTTTAAGTCCTTCGCAGAGTTGTTTAAATTTGTAGCTACTTGGCTCTTGGAAGTTTAATCCCTCGATAGTGTCACATAAATCGTATCTAATCTATTTTACGATTTGCAAATTTTGACATTCAAGCAAACATCGTTGAGTTCCTTGAAGTTTTATATGTCATTCTTCTTCTTAGTGGAACGCAGCGGAAAAGATTTGAAGACGGAGGTCGATATTATGAATGAATTACCAAGAGACATGTCGGACAGGGCCATCAAGCTCGCCACTATGCTGTTAGAATCAGCCCTGTCGTTTATGAAGTCCCATAGTTTAAAGCTGAGCATGCCCGAGGAGGGCTCGATATCCCGCGCTCTGGATGAAGGTAACTTTCTATCTTGCGCTATGATAGAGATGCTTCTATTACGTAATCTTTCCCACCTTGATGACGCCCCAACGCGTCACCGGTATGAACGAATAAACTGTTCACCGCGCCTTTCACCTTCGTGATATCTATACGCGCCGCGGTAACCTGTTCCGGATAAACCCGTTCCTCGCTACCTCTTCCATTCGCTTTCCTTCTGAAATTATACATCGCCTGCAGAGAGAAAAAAAGGGGCTCACTGCGCTTGATAACACGCAGGCTATTAATTAGCGACACTTAGGATCGGGTAGCTAAGTGACGTGAGCAAATATGCTTCATCTGTTATGTTGTCTTTCGTGTCTTCTTATTCTTCGATGTTCCGTTTACCGATTAAATTTCAGGGAAGTGAAGTTTCATTTTTAGTACCGTGGTATTCGATTTTTAAGCGAAACATGTGAAATATACAGGGAATATATTCGCAATTTTTTAAAGAATGGAGATATCTTTACTTTTAGATCGTTTAGCAACTTCTACATTGAGAATATACGCATTTCAATCTTTTTATTCAGATAAAATTTTTTTTAATTTCCTCTTAGATTTTCGCATTGAATTCTAATTTGAAATAAAACTACCAAATCTCCTTTTCTACGATTATCCGTCGTTCTCTAAATTCGATGCTTCAACTTAAAGTTTATCTATTAAAGTAAAGTTTCGAAATTTCCATTTCACTTCTTTTAAATTAGAGATATCTCCGCTACCAAAATTAATTTTCACTCCGTAACTCTTGTTTCCAGGTCGCGCCAAAATAAAGAAAATAGCACTTCCTCTGATCGCCGCCGCAGGAATAAAATTGTTCGCCCTAATCCCAATTCTCCTCGGAAGCCTTGGTCTCCTGGTCATGAAGGCCCTTTTCGTGGGCAAGATAGCCCTTCTGTTAGCTGGAGTGTTGGCTTTCCAGAGATTATTCGGCGGCAGCAACTCTGGAGCTACCAGTTTCTTCAGCAAGAACCCTCAACCATCGACTGGATGGTTTGACAGCGCCAATCAAGGCTGGACAGCCAATGTCGCGGCAGGTGTTCAACCTCAGGGCTACTACAAGAGAAGTTTCGACGCTGAAAATGGAAAAATAGACGCCCATTCGATGGCATACTCTGCGCAAGCGCCGATCACGAACGAAACCAACTGAAACGACGATCCTGAGTCTACGTTTATGAAGAACGAAAGAATCCAGGCTACCTGGGGGCCATATTTCTCGAATCTAGTGCGTGTAATACTCGCTAGACTCGTTCTCGACTGTTAGATTAATATTTAAGCGAATAACTTATGAACCGAGTAAATTATTAATAATCCTTTGTATTAATAAATTATTTGTACTATTGCAGATTGTCTATCACATACTTATCGTGTATTTGAATCACTTGAAAGTCACTCAGAAAGCTGCAAAATTTCAATAGTTCTATATAACCGATTTCAGAATTGGAAAGTAGAGAAAAGTAATAACGTTGCAAGTATCGTTTTTGAAAATTCATCTTGGAATTTGCTATCATTTATCTCATATGCGAATAGCTAAATAGAATACAACTAACGAAAGTAAGTCAATCGTTTCTTGAGAATCGACGATTAATCGTGCAGCTGAACAATCAAATTGTGACACTTACAAAGGTGGTGTTGGTCATTTTGTCTTCCGAGAAGTTCGTTTATCAGTGTTTATCTCTTTAACCAGTTGGGATCGATTGTTAGGTCGAAAGCAAAGACGATTTCTAATTTGAAGAGATTATTTATGCATGTGCGAGCGATGCAAGGCGAGAAGGTGCATAGAAAACGGTATGTACGTGATTAGTGTTTGCCCTGCGCGCGAAATATCGACATGATCGTGGATCGAGCCGACAATCGGTCTGGCTCATATGCGATTCCGATCGGACATACCATTTCGTTTGCACTCCCACCGCGGTTGTACCCTATTTTCGCGCCTTCTCTTTCCCCTTTCTTCGCTTATCCTTCCATTCCTTTCTCTCCTTCTTTCTCTCTCCTTCTCCCACTTCCGACCGAAAACAGATTCGGGACACGACGGTCGGTTCTGCATGCCGTTCCGTGTCACACGCGCGAACAGACACGGAAATCTAATTTTCACCGAAGAACTTATTACCAACTGTCACGTGAATATGATGTACCGCGAGAAACACGCGGGAGTGGCTCTGTCATTGTCGAAGCCACGATTGAAGGAGCGGATTCTCGTCGTGGAAACACGCCATTGTGTCAGCTCGACAAAGGAACGCTCGTTTCGGCGCCTCCCTTTTATTCTTCCAACTCCAGAAACGAGACGATCCATTGTACGCTGAAGTACGATACTGTCTTCTGTCCCTTACCGCTTCGTGAACAGAATTTAAAGAGAGTTTTACAGTTTGAACGAGGAACAACAGTTCCACGGATTGGTCCCACTTCTCGAATAAATCACGCTTGTAATTTCCAACTTTCCTCTTTGGTAAATGAAATGCTTGAAAGAATACTTCCTACTTTCCTCCAAAACAAATCAGTCGCACCTTCGACAAACCTTCAACTTTTTCCAGGTTTCAATCACTCTAAAGACAGCCCATTCTAGTTAACAGCTATTTATCCTCAAGGTTTCTACAAACCTGTGTTTCACGTTTATATTTCTCGCACTTTAAAAATGAACAGTACTGTTGTTGAATTTTTACCACTCCAGCAAGTAGTAAAATCTGGAATTCATCGATTCTTTTATCAGTCGATTAAGATTTAATTCGAACGCAAAAAGTGGTTATTAAAATTTAATAAGATTGGTATTCGACAGCTTCGGTGCAATAACTGTCAAACTTGTATCACTCGTGGAAGTAATAAAATTAGTATTCCATCGATTTTTACTTTCAGTTGATTAAAGTCTAATTTAAACACAGATCATAGACGAAGTTGATAGATCGCTCGAAAGTGATCTCACTGAAAAGGAAAATTAATTTCTATCGATAGACGATACGTCACGAAAATGTACGCGTTGTGCAGTGGCTAGCCGGTGAGACGCCGAAATTAAAATTCTTGACACCACAGCCCTTGCACGTCGCTTGCCAAATGGTTCAAATCGACCCCACCATCGATCACGAGTCGAAGTATAAAAGAAAAATTGCCCTCGAGGCAAACAGTCAAAATCCTCGTGTCCGTCCAGTCCAATCGATCATCATGATGAAATCATTGATCTCGATATTGGCGTTGTTTTCGATCGCCATCGTCGCGGCCGAAGACGCCAGAAGCGTGGAGATCAGCCTGACCAAGACGATGGACGAACTGAATAAAAGGGACACCATCAAGATCTACGGTGATATGATCACTTTGGAGAAGGTAGACATTGTGGAAGATGAAGAGGCTGCAAGAGCTAACCAAGACCCTCTAGTGAGCAAGATCGAACAGTTCTTGAGGAACAGGAAAATACATGTACATCTACCTAGCGATGGATCTTCTGCCGATGTGTTTGGCAGAGCTATGGGACAGAAGGACATGGAGATTGGCCTTAGAGGTCTGACTACAGGAGCTTCTGAAGGTAAAATTAATTTTGTAGAATATATGTTAGAAGATTTTTAAGTTGGTTGAAGAAATTTAACGTTTCCAAACGTCATTTTGCTTCGAAACGGTGAGGTTTAAGTACAATTTTGATTGTATGAATCTTTTTCAGTACTGGTATGAAGGTTATTAGAAGTATTTGATTACTTTCTAGGCGAAATTCTAATTATATAACTTTTTGAATATTGATAATCAACTTTTGCAGTCGTGATGAACATCAATCTTGATTGTAATTTTAAAAATTTCGATCGTGGATCGAGCTTGGACACATGTACTAAGTGATTGTTTACGATGCGCTAAATTCTACAGCTTTCTTTCAATCTCTTTTAATCGTCGAAAAATCTACAGAGAAAGGGAGACTATGTCCGAAGAAGAAAACGAAAATTCACTTGAATCGTGCAAGAGGTACGAAGCTTTTTCTCGAAAAAGAACCAATCAAAAACAGACAACAGAAGTAAGAATCTATCACGAAGAAAGATCGAAGGAACTTTCTATTACAAGTATTCCTTCGATCTCTCCTTTAGCCTACATTTAACATCTTCAGCATTCGAGACTCACTCTCTCCACTACCAAAGCGTAAAACACTGAAAGAAAGGGGAAATATTCATGATTTCCCGGAGTGATCTCGAGGAGGAACTAAATTCCAGGAGACACTTTTATAGTTCAACGTCAAGACGACTGGACCTTCGTCGCGTCGAGTCGCTGCTGTGAATCGACTGGACCACGGCCACGAACTTATAGTACCTCGCCTTTCTAAACTCTCTCCAATACGATGGAAGTAAGCCACGAAGACGAGGAACGATTGGCCGTAAAGTGGGACTTCAGATGGCGATGTTTCCGATTGGCTTCGTCGACGAACCAACGACTCTGCCTGCTGCTCTTTTTCTCGGCCTCTTTTACGCGCCTCGAAGTTTTCACAAATTTTTTCTTCTCCCCGAACCGAGTCGTCGGGACGCATCCTGCGTTCCCCACGCAAGGAGTAAACGCTTGGAACGCGATGAAGAATGGAGGGAGGAAAGTAGCAGTGCGTCGAGCATAGAAAGCCACGAAGACGCGTCCCACTTCCTCTGCATCCGCGAAAACGTTGCTGTGGCAGGGATCGAGATAAAGTGGGCCATCGATGGGATTCCGGGTTTCTGGGACGGCTGCCTGAAGAACACGACGAACGAGGACCTTGAGGAACGAGAGTGCCACATGTCGAAGAAAGTAGATAGCCGATAAATGGCCATTAGAGGATTCTAGATACCCCTTCCAGATTCGCAGTCTGATCAGCTTGATGAATTTCACTTGACGATTCATTGGATCCATCAAATTCGTCGATACGCATTAATGAACACTTTTGTTCAATTTTTTCTTATTATTTTTGTATTCGTTAACAAATTTCTAAGATCTACGGAGTATCTACGATAAAAATATTGTACGAGGATTACGTAGATTTTAGATTTTGCATCGTTTCGCTTTCGTTCCAGCCCGAACCAAGCTGAAGAAGATCGTGTTGCCGTTACTACTGGCTCTCAAACTCAAAGCCATGATCGTCCTTCCTATTGCCATCACTCTGATCGGTCTGATAGGCATCAAGGGACTCGGTGCAGGTCTACTGTCCCTTCTTCTTTCCGGGGCGGTCGCTCTCAAGGCTCTACTAACACCACCACCACCCTCCTATCCCACCAGGGTCTCGTACGGAATAGTAAAACCTGAAGTTCATCACGAACATTGGCACAGGTCGCAGGAAGAAGTGAATCAACCGTACAGAGGGTGGGCTCCGGAATTCGGGCCTGAGCAGTATCCCTACCAAGACATCCCTTAAATTCGGTCTTCAAGTTAAGATTCATCTTCTCATCCCTTCATTTTATTTATTATCTCCTCTCTGTTACTCCCATTGTGTTGAATAAAGACATCGCGTCCTTTCTTTTCTACGATCTTACGCTTTCTTTTAATTTCCACCCTTCCTAATTTTCGTGTTCTTCGCTATTCTCATTCCTCGAATTTTCCACGAGTCTTCGAATACGTCAACCATCGAACACGTCGCTGCACTTTCCTCTCTCCGCTGGAGCGGGCAGCCATTGACAGCTAAAATAATTAAATAAATAATTGGAAATCTATAACCGCCGAGGTAAAGCAGGTTATCACGGCGAAGGGGAAGGCTAACGACCCAAATAGGAGCCGTGCGACGCGCTCGGTGGAGAGAGAACGACAGGTGGGGAGAAAGGAAGTGGTAGGGGAGTAGGAACAGGAAGGAATCGGGGTCACTGTGACAGGAAAGGTGGGAAAAGTAGCCGAGCCGGTGATTGGCCATTTCTGCTTCCCCTTGGGTGAATTCTCAGGATCAAGGGCACTGGGTCATTACCTCCACGTGGACTCCCACCTTGCGTTCTCCCCTCTTCGTCGAGCGATCATTGCCTCCCCCCATTCAGAGTGAAGAGATGGCGAGTAACGGTATCAGTTGTGATTAGGTTGCGTGGAGAGGGCAGAAACCTTGGGTATATACGAGACGATCGAGAGGACAGCACTGTCAAGAGCATGAAGAACTCGAGGCGAAAAGAAGTTAATGAGTCGAATGCTGGGTTACGGTTTTGTCGATAAATTTCATTACCATCGGGCATTTTAAAGTTCTTTGGAAATATTTCGGGAAATCGATAAGAATACATACTTGGAGTATTTTATAAAGTCTCCTCTTTCTTAAATCTTCTCTTCTCTATCTTCAGCAGGAAACGGTTAATTTAATGAAGTTGTTGATTCATTTTTATCGAAGAATGGTTTTGTTATAAATGGCTTGGTTCAAGAGTGAATATAGTTTGCTTCTCTTCCTTTGTCGAGTTTAGAAGTTGATTGAAATCATTCTGAATGCTCTTTGTTGATTTCCGAAGTCGATAAAAAGTTTATTAACTGTGATTTTTTAATTCGTTAAAAGTTTTCTTTAGTCATGTATATATCTCTCAAAAAAAGCAAGATTTTCTCTGATAAGTAAAGTGAACAAGCCATTTAAAGTATACTATATCGAAGTCCTTTCAATTAACACACTTCGCATCATTCTACAAACTATCATAAAAATAGTTTCAGGCTAAATCCTCGTAACCTTCAAGAGATTTCGATAAACTTGATCTTTCAATGCGATAAAGATTCATCAGCGACATTGCTGAACATTTAAAATGTAGGTACCAGAACGATCGCTCGGACAATGGCTAGATATGAACGGGAAACATGATGTTTATAAATTGACTTTGAAAAAATGCGAAAAAGTATGATCGCGCATGATGCATTTTGAGCGCATAACGGGTGCTCTGTGTCGAATTAACGAGGTTTATGCAGCCACTCGGCCAGCAACCGACATCAGTCGCTGTCCATGTACGTCGGTCTCTTTTTGTACCTTCTGACCCACGGTTCGATAACGCAAATGCGCTCAACAAACTTGAAGACATTAAACTAATCGAATGCACGTGCGCGTGAATCGCCCGAGAAGGTGTTCGGTTTAGAGAAACTACACGATGAGAGCATATTAATATAAAATAAAGGTGGATTAAAGGATGGTTTCACCTAATCCATATTCTACTTTGGAATGTTATTTTGGTGCAGCAAATTTGATCGATTGCAAGCTTTCTAAATTACAAATGTCCAAAATATTGCAGGCTTTTTATACTGTAAACAGTTTTCAAGCTTGAATTGCTCTTCAAATGTCGAACATCGAATGCTTTCAGACAAATCGGAGTTGCCGCGTTTTAAAAATTACAAACTTGCAACACTGCAAATACGTCTCTATGAAAGTTTCGTATTTCAAGTAAAAGCATGGAACGAAGGAAAAAACAAAAAATACCAACAAACACGATATTACAAAAAGTACTATCAGCACGTTCTCCTGTATGCAGAGAATTGAAAGTTTCAAATCCATAAGGAGTATGCAAATCGCAAATTGCCCAATTCCGAGCGGAACAATAAAGCGATCCGTCCTGATCAGACACGCGGTCGATCTTCGTTCCAAGCGACACGGTTTTCCAAATAACGCGCCGTTCACCGGCGATCCTTGCCGGGAAACGATCGGACCGTTTCCTTCGAGGATCTCCAGTGGATCTTACGGGAATTCTCGTGGTCCATGTGCATTAGCGACTAATAGCGACTTTCTCAACGTCCATCTCGATTTTCGAAACGAAAATGGGCTAACCGCGCGTGATCAATCGGCAAATGCTATACAATTACGTTCACCGTTTCCAATGTACAACGCGTTGAATCGAATCCAGCGACTAGATGCAAAACAGAATCGTATGAAGAAATCGGAAACAAGATCTGTCCCAATTGTGGCATTGACAGGGACAGTGGAGTAAAATCGAACAGCTATCGACTGAATGAACAACTCGATCGCTCTAACCAGTTGTTTTCTCTGGTTTCCATGTTAATTACTACGATGTTGAAAGCCTTCCACTTATTAACCCCGGTTGTTTTCCATCGATTAATTCGTTCAACTTATTTCACATTTGTCGAACGATATTTCGATAATTCAAGCGGTCGAAAGCTGGCAAATTCTGTTATATCATTCGAACGATGGTTGTAGAAACTTGGTCAGAGAATTAAGGACGCTTATGAAATTGCAAATCGTTCGTAAAATCGTCAAATGGTTTTAATTTTCGCTTTCGCGGATTCTGGAAAGTAGAGTAGGAAACACCGTTTCTATTTGTTCTAACTTTTTGTTCAGCGTAACTCTCCAACAGAAGGTTGTCGAGCACAGGAATATTTAATAATGCGCGATCGACACCGTTGAGGAAATTCGGCCGATGTTCGATATACTCGTTCGAGTTACGTATTAAATGTATTAAAAGGATAGTAACAGTATATCAGGAACAGTTATGGGAAACAGGAGGAGCGCCCATTCACGTTTCACTTGCGGCACAGTTCGCGTACGTTCGGTACTTGCCGATGATTGGAAAGGCATGACCAGGATCGATCGATGAAAACCAAGTATCAAATCTAATCGGCAAACCGTAACATTGTAACAGGACATTTTCCATTAACTCTACCAATATCGATACTATACGTTTAAACTTTCGCAAGCTTTCAAACAAATTTTACGCCAATTGTCTCGACTGTTTAAAATGAAGTTTCACTTTTCAGCCAGCTGTTTTAAAATAGAGTTTTACTGTAAATTTGAAAGAATATGATATGTTGTGGGAACTTATACGATTCGATAGACAACGGTCGCAAAGGACAGAGCGACTGGCCGACTCTGCGCCGGATCGAAACAAGAGTAGCTCACCGGAGATCGCGCGATTATTAACGAAAGGAAGGCGTTGCGGTAAAAGGAAGTAACAAGTAGCGAAATAGATACCTGGAAAAGAAGGCTAATCCTCTCCTTTCCGACACACCTGCTGGCCGAGCATGCGAGCGCATCGTTTCGGCCGTACGAAACGTCCATGAACGCCTTACGCGGTGTTCACGCCGCGAATTCACCACGCTTGAAACTGCACGCCCTATTGACGATAAATAATTTCAACGGAATGCGCAGCCTGGAATTTTTCTCGAGTTCGCGTGCGGCCGCGTAAATGTAACACTTTAGTCCGAACGCGACGATGAGAAGCTCTCAATGTTTGGTGAAACTTGATCAAATACGTATCTCTCAATTTTATTGGAATTTATTTTCAGTAGCTCGGAGCGATGATTCTTCTTTATTTTCAAAATAGAAATCCAAACTTCTTCTTCATTCGATTATCAATTACTTGGAAGAGATTATCTTTACTCGATCAAGATTATATTCAGGATTATACTCAAGATTATATCGATCATAAAAAAGTTAACGCGCAATATTATAAATATTATGTTATTTTATTGTATTCTTCGTATCGTATCTTTTTTGTTATTTTCAATTCCTTTTTCTCGAAATCATTCGAGAAACCAATTTTCCTAACCATCGTCCTGCGATTGACCCACAAAAGTTCGATAAAATCGAACAGACTACAT
The DNA here is from genome assembly GCF_041682495.2 of Bombus fervidus. Classification (NCBI taxonomy): domain Eukaryota; kingdom Metazoa; phylum Arthropoda; class Insecta; order Hymenoptera; family Apidae; genus Bombus; species Bombus fervidus. The sequence goes on along the minus strand of NC_091525.1, from coordinate 11,749,055 downwards.
GGAGTCTAAAGTCATGCAAGTTCCTCGAACGTGTAGTGGCCACGCGATTTCCAAAGCGTAGTAAACGTTGGATGCATCTCTCGCGCGTGGATCCTGTGAAAATTGACCGCGCACTTTCTCGCCGTCAGATCCGTCTGTAGCGCTGTCGTTCGAGCGTGGCGCGCGAAAATCCGATCTCCCGCGAGTTAACTGGGCTAATTTAAAGTAGGCCTGCTCCGTCTCGTTTCGCTCAGTCGAGGGAAATAATACTCCGTGATTTCCCTCTCCCTTTGTAGTTTTCTTAAATATTCAAATGCTCTTCGCATAGCCGGATATGGAGACTCGATTTTGTCCGACCATCGACCGCCTCGATTTCGTCGTCGAGATCGAAAGTGGTTCATGTCGGGTCGTCACTGTCGCCATCGGCCACAGACGATCCGCGATCCTAGTTTATTCGATTGATCTGTACGTTGAGTACGAAAAAAATCACTGCTAGCAATATCCAATCGATCAAATGAGCTTAAATACGTCCATAGATACAGGAGCTACTTTTCTCCAGTAAAACTAGGAATTAAGCTCTAACAACCAGTGATACAGATGTTGATTTACTTCATAAATATAATTAAACGTGACAGAATTATCGATGCAGGAAGAATCCACTCCATCGTTTAACAGCTGTCTATAATTCCCTGTGATCAACGTACGAAGCGTGATACGAGTACTTTCTGAATCCAGATTGCGAGTGCAACGATTTCTAGAGCAAACGGAATCGATATCGAAGAAAGTTTGGCCGAGCAGCATCCACAACGACCACCGAGCGAATTCACTGAGATGGTTCCGTGGCGACAATTGAATGGAAGTCCAAGATCACGAGGCTTCGCTCTCATTAGAACGTCTCCGGTATCCTTTTTTTTCCCCGCGAATTCGACAGAGATTCGAATTCTCCGCTCTATTTGACGCTCCCTCTCGCCGCGTACGAACGAGGCAGCGGCGGTGGTGGACGCGAGAGAGCCCCTCGCCTCCTCTCTTGGACCACCGTGAAAGAAGAGAGCACGCCGTCGCCGGCGCGTTGCTCTCGACTTAGGAGAATGTATGGAACGGCCGAAAGGCAAAAAGGAAAAAGGACTACCCGGTGACTCGCTCTATATATACTGCAACTATCCGAGGGTATGTCCAGTGCACGGTACGCGTCTCGTCCGTCAGCTTCAGTCAGCAGATCGAATCCTAACCACGTGCAACAAGTCCGTTTTACGCCGTTTATCCCAACCGCCGGACCTTCTCCAGCAGGATCTCTTTAAGATCAGAGTTTGTCGCGTCCGGGTTCAGAAACGTCGCATAATTCGCGCAGCACGATGAAGGGATTTGCGGTAATCGGTCAATCGTCGGTCCATCGTCAGCAGGCCCTGTTGCTGCTGTTGCTTCCTCTTCTTCTCGTCGGCTCTGTTGTCGGCGAGATCGAGAGACGTACCTCGAAACAAATGGTCGAGGAATCTCCGGAAACTCTAGCCTCTACCCTGAGCAAGGATTGTGGCAAGTCCTACAGTGCCACTTGCCTGAAACTAGACGTGGTGTCCTTCCTGGATAGATTATCCGAACAGGAAGACATCAATATCCTACCGGGAGTGTCGGTGATCAAAGAAAATAGTTCTGCCAGTATGCCAGCTTCCGAGGTTGTCGCCAATCTGGCTAGGGATTTCCCTAACGACGTGGAGAAGAGACTGGACGCGTATCTGGTTCACAAGGTCGGAAGCTACCTGAACAGCCACTCGATATCCATCAAATTGTTCGATCCCAGGACCTTCGAGGCTGCTAGGAATTTTAACGAGGAAACGTTGGCTCAACTTGGCCTTGGCGGTGGACAAAGTGTAGGAACTGGTAAGGAATTACTCTCCTTAGAGGGAGATTAAGATTATCGTGAATGAAAACACATGATAACGATTTCATTGGTCATCATATAGGACGTAAGAAGGAGAAGGGCGGTATGAATGGTTTATTCGCTGGTCTGATGATGATGAAGGGTACCCTCGGCGCTATCGGTTTCGGTGCCCTTGCCCTACTCGCCGGAAAAGCTCTGATGACCGGCCTGATGGCCCTCATGTTATCAGCCATCGTTGGTTTGAAATCTTTGGCCGGTGGTGGCGAAAAGAAGACTACCTACGAGATTGTCAGTAAACCCGTATACTCGAGTTCTCATACCCACAGCTCGGAGGAGCACCATGGTCACGGCTATGGACATTCCGGATACGGGAGATCCTTGGACACGATCCACGACAGCGTCCAGCAGGCCGTTCTGAAATATGGCAACGCGCGGGATCGTCGATCGCTATTCCGGCAAAATTAACGAACTCGTGATCGGAGGAGCCGCCAGCGAGGAGCAGCTGGTGGCACGCGAGAGATCTAGTAGCACGTCTCTACCTCACCGAGTCCACTTTGTTTCCGTTTATCCTCTTTTCACACTTCACGGTTCCTTTCAATCTGTATCTAGCTCCTACTCCACCTCCACCTCTTCATCACGCTCTCCACCGCCATCAACTATATTTCTCCTACTCCTCCTTCACGTCTCTCCCATCTTTAACTTCGTTTCGCTTTCTTGTTGCTCGCGCCTCTGTCCGTCACTTCGGTCACATCGCCTGGTCTCATTTCATCGCCCCGTCTCTCCACCATCACCATCACCATCACCACCAATTTATATTCGTAGATTCGTAGGTATTTATTTGCCAAGCATGCTCCCACGTACCTCTACTCCCCACGGTCACACGGCTCGAGCTGGTCGTCGTTGCACATGGACCATTTTCGTATCATGTACATGATTTCTCCTTCTTGTTATTTATATGTATTTATGCGCAGTGTAAAGTTTTAATAAATCACGTTTTTAAGAAGCTCCTTGGCCCTGTCGTTCTTATAAGATCGTATTACGTTTTACGAGAAGAACCAACTATGGTTTCTGAAGATTTACGACGAATCTTTTCTCTGTTTGATCCGCTATATGATAGGTTACAGTGGAAGGAAAGGTGGCTGGAATCAAGTAGCAGTTTGCGCAAAATAAAGACAGCTCTTTGCTCGGTCTGCTGCAAAGAAAATTATATGTGTCGCATCGTAATTACGAGACGAATGGTTACTCAATTAAATTGATGCGAAACAAGGTCGTCCGCTTCTAGGCGCGTGCGTTAGGCTACCTAGACATTCTCTGGTCATCGAGGTGCGCACGGTCATAATTTCTTAGGTGCAGCCAACAAATGTAATCGTATTCGAACGTTCCTTATTGAGAAGGAATAGAAAGGAATTTTTTAACATACACAAGTGAGTCACCTCGTTTCGAAGGATAGAGATCTTTCATTTCTTTTGTTTTTCTTCAGATATCCCGATTTAACTCAAATATGCGTAAACATCCGCGATTTAATTATTGTTTACTTCGAAACTAAAGAAAAAGTGAACTAAAAATTATAATCAACATGCTTTATACGAGAAAGAAAGTAGCTAATCAATTACCGATACTATTAAAAAATACATATAATTTAAAATTCATAATCTGCATCAAATATACTATATTTTGCTAAACAATGAATTAAATTGTCCTAAGACTTTTGAACAGCAGTGTACATACCACTTCCTCTAAACATTCTAGATGCTTTCAACCATCACACAGCGGACGCTAACAACTTTCGAATAGCTAACAAAAAAATATTTCAGTTCTATAGACTAGATCTTGAGCCCTCGTTATTCTTCACGCAGGAAGTCATCCAGTTGCCTCTGAAATCTCGAAAGGCGGGATCTTGTTTCACAGGTTAGGAACCGTGGTAAGACCAAACTACGAGGCAGACGTATTATTATGTTATTTTCCTAGCGGCCTGGTAAATGGCAATCGTGACAAGGCATTGAAAAAATCTGACGAATGACATAAATCCTATTGTATTTAAGCGATTACGATCTGAAGGAAGTTGGTCTTTGCCGACGGTAAAGTACGAGATCGATCATCGCGTTTCGAGCGATGTTAACGCTGAAGATCATTTACATGGTGCACAGATCCATATTCGTCGTGATTGTAGTGCTTTCGATCGTAAAGCAAGTTCGAAATCAAGTAAACAATGGAACACACACGGATGGCAACGTTAACGTGGACCCTTACAAGATTATTGGGACCAGCGGTCGTCAATAGTACTGTGAAATTTATTTTGTAATCGTTGCTCCCATTTCATTATCGAGTGTTATGTAGCTTTTGCTAAGTGGAATAATTAAATAATTAGCTACAACGGTGAAGGAAATAAAATTTTCGTTGAATTATTAAATAAAATGATGGTTAATTCAATTTTGATATTTGATATTTCCGCTATAGTTTACCGTTGCTGATTTGTATTAAAATTTTTAGTAGCGCTGGTCGACAAGTGCTCGATTTCCGAAGGAACGGCTTTAGAGTGGATATTCGAGTGGTACCGTCACTGAAAAACGATTCTGCGAAAGACGATGACTTCCCAGAGTTCCCAACGACAGACATAGGCCGCTGTGTCATCGATTTCTCGCTAATCTGCGCGAAGAAACGTCTCCGCCGATTCCTGGACTCTATTAGGGACTTAAACGAGATTTATTTAATGGGTCAAGATGTTAAACTAGTGAAAACTAGAGTGATTAACGACCATAGATCCGTGAATGATAGCAATGACTCTATAGAACGAAGTATCAATGACTTCTTCGATACGTTTGCTTTAAGAATTACACTACCCAGGTGGAATGGGAACCGCGAAAAAAATCAGATAGATGTTATGTTTGACGAAACTTCTGTTTCCGAGGGTTCGTAACATTTCAAAATACTTGATGTAAATACGAGTGACAATTAAACGTTCTATTAACTATGGAAGGGAATACTAAGGATTCGTTTAGTAATTTTTGCATCACTGCTTCTTCTACGCTAGATTTCGATTCTACGCTACACAAGATTTTACAATTTTACAAAATTCAGAAATAATTGAAGTATTTCTAACATTATCATAAGTGTTATCTTAATTGCTTCTTAATGGGTTAAAACATACGCTCTCCTCTAGGGCGAGGCAAAGGAGGAGGCAAAGGAGGCAAAGACAAAGGTGGCAAATGTAAGACAATGATGATGGCTGGTCTTATGATGCTCAAAATGAAATTCATTGGTAACGCGTAAATTATAGCACTCTATTTCTTTACGACATTCTAAAATACCTAATCAAATTTGTAAATATCAGGAGTAGCAACGATGAAGGGTATGGTGATGGCTGGGATGTCCCTAATGATATCCATGGCAATGCTGATGCAAAAGTATATGAAAGGAGGAGGAGGCAATGGTGGCGGCGGAGGAGGAGGTAATGCCACAAATTACCAACGTTATTACGATATGAATTAAATGCGATATTACTTTAATATTTTCAGGTCAGTACAAAGAAATCGTTCTTCTAACAAAATCTAGCGGAGGCGGAGGAGGTTATGGCGGTGGAGGCGGAGGAGGTTATGGCGGTGGAGGCGGAGGAGGTTATGGCGGTGGAGGCGGCGGAGGTTACGGTGGCGGAGGTGGAGGAGGTTATGGTGGTGGTGGAGGCGATTATGGTGCTCCACCGCCTTCGAGCTATGGTGCACCGTCAGGCGGTGGTGGTGGTGGTTATGGTGGTTGGGGCCGCAGCTTCGGAAGGCGGTTTATAACAAGCAATCTTGCGAAAACAGGATATGCAACAGAATCGAAAGATTCATCCCTTAAAACAGAACAACTTGTATCAGGGACAGACTCTATTGGCTATCAGAATTATGGATATCCTCCTGTTATTGCCAATATTACATACTTGAACTGGAACTCCAGCAATACCGTGGAACCACAGAAGTACCAATATTTGACTAACAACGTCGCTAATGTGGTAAACAGCAATAAAATGGAACCATCATCGCGCTCAGAATCCGATAATTACGATATCGAAACGTATCAGGTTGATGATCCGATAGGTAATTCGAGAGACTATGTGACAGATTCGAGGCTAAACTATTTGGACAATAGTGGTCATGTCACTTCGACAAATCGTATAGCAAGCAATCATGATACGAGTGTAATGCATTCGGCATATAGTGATGAATGGCAACCGACGGAAGAAAAGTTCTCATCAAATTTGAGCAGAATTCGAGAAAGTGAGAGTTCGAATATTGAAAATTCTTCTATATGGTGAATGTAATATAATCCTAAAGAAATTGTCAATTTAAATGTATCATTTGGAAATAAATTTAATGTTGAAAGTTTAGTATTTTGTCTGTGAAAGTGGCTTGAAACCAAAAATAATTTCATGTGTAAGCGACCGTGATTTTAAACTCGATATCACTGGCCGCAAGGCGGTGGCGCAATCTTTCGAACAATTGTCTAAGGCTCTCCACAGGTGAGAGTTTTACCTGTTCTCGCTAGGTGTATTTCTCGTAGCATTGAAGCAAAGAGGAAGTATAAGTGCAGGCGAGGTACAAGGTAGACATACCGTCTCATGTACGTTTCAACACTCTAGAGCACTTTTAGCACTTTAATGTTTGAACAATTTCCAACGTTACCAATGCCACATAAATTTCACATTTTTAAACAAGTTTTGCAAAACGTTTATATCTTTCGATCGTTATAAAAAATGAACAAGAGAAGAAGCTTTGAGGGAAACCACCTACCTACATAAATATCTAAATATGATAGTAAGAAATCAAGAAAATATCTGCCTACATATATATGGTACAAAAGTGCTATGGTTCTCAGATGATCTCTGAATAGATTTTATCTTTTGTTTGTGACTACAGGATGGCGCGGTATCGACTGAGTAAAATGTTACAAGTTGAAGGACACTGTCACTAGATGTCCAAAGCCATCGGCCGACTTCCGCTATGAAGTTCAGAATAGTTCAAATAATATGCATACAATAATAATATATACAGTATAGCTGTGTTTATAAAATGCGTACAATGTGCGAATTATCTCCAGAAAGTCGAACACCTTTTAACTTATTTGTAACGATACAGCGATGTCTTCTAAGACTGTATGATTGATATTCATTAAACTTTTTTCTACGTTTCTTTCTTCCTTCTCCAGTACTTCGTAATCATAAGGAAGTGGAATTTACGATCCAGTATCAGATCTGTTTATGATTTATAGGCATCTTTCTTAGCGCGAAATCTGGATTACTTGTTCAACGATTTTAAATTGCAAAATTATCAAGGAAACTTTTTAAAATCTCCCTCCATTTAATCTATTCAATTTTCTTTTTCTGTTCTATTTAATCCTTCTCTATCGAAATATCGTAAGTTTATTGCACCAAATTCTATGCAAATCGCGATTTTATATTACACGTCTGATGTTTACATTAGATATTTTATATTAGATGATAGTAGCATGCAACGTGCGAATTTCAAATTAGCTACCATCTAGGTAACCCACATGGAACGAGTACCTTGAGCAACGTAACAGATCGATGATTCCATAATGTACACAACCGGTACGCATAGAAATGACTCGTACACACATTAATTGAGCGATAACTGTACGTCGCGGAATTGAACCGCACATCGAAATGCGTGTCTCGATGCTGTACATAAGAATGTGCTGACGAGCTCGTCTTAGAATCGACCCTGCACCATAACTGACCCACATCGGTCCACGAGTTTAGCCACTTTATACTCCTAACACGTAGCATTTTTGGAGACAACGCGATCTGATTTGAAAGGTATAACGGATTTTTCAGCTACGACGCTCGACGATTTCAACTGCTTCTTTGTCGTCAATAACTTCAAAGAAACGTTCTTCTCTCGTAAAAAGATTCAAATATCTCGAAACTATTACGAATTCAAATGAATTTTAATTTACTTGGAGTGTTAGGTTGTTCTCCACAAAGATCACTTCGAATTATCAAGTTATATTAATTCCCCAAACTATCTTATCTTAAGTTTTAAGTATTTTATAGTAAATTTACGACACGTTTGAAAACTTTCATAGAATCGATAATTCAAACACACATAATCAGTAATGTAAATACAGGAAGATTTAGACGATAAAAACGTAAAGGGTAGGATTTAATTATTTAATGGAAAGAGTATTACATCATCGATCGACAAGAGAATAACAGAAACCAAAGAATCGGAAAATCGGTGAAAGTTACAGTGTAGGAGTCCAGTCAGGATTGCTACCACGCCAGAAATAGGTAGAACGTGTCACGCCAAGAGTTCGCGGATCGGTTCACTTTCCTACGCGCGCAGCACGTGTCTCACGATGAATCTTTGCCCGATCCTTCGTTGACGTAACAGAAATTACCCGCACGAAGAAGCAACCTGAGAGTAAAACGAACACACGTGTGAAACGATTGCATTGTGATCTGGTCATTTCCCATGACGACATAAATCGCGGATGATAGATTAAAGAGTACAGAAATTGTATCTCTTTTCACACATGTACACGATGTTTGTATGTTTTCAACGTACACGGTGATGATTCCGATGAATCCTGGTAAAAACCTCGTTTTATATTTTACTCTTCTTCCGTATTACAAATGTATGCCATGTCCTGTTCATTTTTTCTCAGTATATATACTTTCTTGACCTTCTATTTCGGTGAAGGCCTTTATTAATTACTTTGAATACGTTATTAACGTTACGTAAGCTTCGATGGAAACGATTATATTTCACCGACCACTTAGTCGTTTGCTCCTGTATACGGGGTGTTAAACACAAAGTATTGAATAATTTTATGCTATTTTTTATTCCATAAAATTAATAAATCAAATATACAGATGGCAATTTTTGGACTTTCGTAAGTCTATCTTGCCTATAAATATAGAAACATAAATCATGTTTCTATATATATGTTTCTGAATTTTTAAATTCATCATTTCCACATTTCTCCCACCGTTTTTTCTATTCCGACATTAGTCATCCCGTGTTATTTCATCAAATATTCGAAGCTATCACAGAGCATAATTAACAATACGTATTAAACTCTCGATCTTAATTTTCGATTGTGTACGTGACGTCGAACAGGAGTGTCATGCACGCACGAAATTTTTCTGTTCACCCAATATATGTAACGTGTCCCAGTTGCTTGGTTCACTTCAAGCACATGCAAACCAGTTCCGATGCACCGTGTCTGTGCAAATACTTTCAGTCGGCCGACGCGACGCGGCCTGCGTTTCTCACTTAAGAACGCGCATAGGCTTACGATTCGAAGCAGCTTGCGCGATTCGCGCGTTTTGGGGAATTTCCTATCGCACATAGCGACACAGTTCTTTCAGCCTACTTCGATACTTGAGTTTCTCTTTTTTGTTTACCCGCCACATCTAGTCGTTTTTCAAGTCCATCCATGTCTATCTAACTCCTATTCGTTATCGGTTCTTAGAATCTCATGAAATCATTAATGAAATTTACATAAAGCAAGCCGAACCAGAAAATTCCAATCTATTTGAGTTCTGTTGATTCGTATCTCCCTAGGAATTGCAGTAAAAAAAGATTTCATTTCCGTAGATACCTGCAGATACCAGCTTTCATTTATTCAACAACATAAATAACTTGATAGTTTCCAATGCGTTTTAGTTTACGTTTTAGTCTACTATCGGTTTTGATATATTAATTCATAATACCGCTGGCATCGTGTTTGACTTCGTCCATTTTTCATTATGCCTAATGTTTTGTACCAATATTTCAATAGAGATAGAAATGAACAAAATTTGATAAAATGAACAAGTTCGTAATCCGAGTAATGGCGATCGGGGGGTTAAAGCGATCCACTGTTATGGATAATCTCCCGACTAATTAGACGGTAGAGTGTGTACGATGTGAAATCACTGTTAAGGAATTCTACGCATTGGTACTAATATCTAGGCTGGTTGAAACGTACTCGTTCTTCCTCCATGAGTATCGAGGGCCGCAGGAAAAAAGGAGGCAGAAGTCGCGCGTACGAGCGTTCGTTTCCGTGAACGTGTGCGCTCGACAAGATCGCTTTTCGGCGGTCATTGAGCGACCAAGCCGGTCGTCGCTCAACCTACCTACCTACCGGCCAGATCAATAGTAGGTTAATGGAATTCATTCGGCCGGACCACGTTCGTCACTATTGACCCACCCGATCCTCCTTCTTGGAATCTTGGAACCCGACATAACCAAGCAAGGTGGAATAACGTTGATCGATACGTCATGTGTCTCGTAGCAAGATGTACAAATTGTGTAAGATACTTCAGATAGGATATCAGAATACAACATTTTGCTGAGTTCAAGCGGAAGTAATAAATGATGTAAATGAGGTGTAACAGTAGTGCAATTTCTATTATGTTAATTGACTTTGTATTGAAGTTTCTTTCTTTTCACTGTGAATTAATCGATATTGAACATTTTACGTAAGAGGAATAAGATTTAAAAGAAGAATTGGAGGAAGTAGAGTACCAGTGAAATTGCCCTCTTTCGAAGCTACATTCTGTAACTATGCATAACTCACTTACTTCTATAATTATCTGTAATCTAGAAGGTGTTTCAAGCGTGCTGTGAAATACGTTGTTTCCGGTATCCCGTTTCAAGGTCGCATTTTCCTCGCCGAGAAGAAACGACACAGGAATGATTTTTCCTTGACAAAAACATTGATCGACGAAAATCGTGCCTGTAGTCACGCGATGATACGCTTATCGACCGTTCTTCTCGAATGTAGGTTGTCGAAGTGACGTCGGAGTCGTCGATGCCGATAATGGGAACACCTTCACCAACAATCTATTAGTGAAAACTCCGGTGTGGAGCCTGGTCGAGAATTCGTAACAGTGTGATGTCCATGATAAAGCTATTACATTCATTAACAAGAACTACAGAATTATTATTTGCAGATGAAGTTTGTAGATAACTCTAGAATGATGCAACGAATTTATTCTAACAAGTAGAACGACTAACAACACTTGTTCCTTTGCAAAAGCTTAGTAAAAATCTAATCGCGACTAATTAAAGGAGAAACGCAATGCAATTAAAATATCCTCCAAGTACATGACGACGCTATTTAAACGAAAAATATGAACACAGCGACAGACACTGATTGGAAAGACCCAGCGATCATCTTGGATTTTGCTCCAGATCGCTGTGTAGTAATTACTTCCTCTTCCTAACCGAGTCAAATCTCTAAGTTTGCTGCGATCTTCCACGATAGTTAACCTCGATATGAAAAGTAACGAACAGATAGTATTACTTAATATTCCACACAGTGGACTTCTTCATTTAGCGCTTCGTTTTTCACCGAACGCTCTGAATTTCACTCTCGCGTTCCACTTTTTTACTTTTGTGTTATGTTTTGCATTTATTCGAATATACAGTGACTCTTTGGTAGCCGATGACAACCGCAAGAAGCAATCCTAGACGTCCCGCGACTATAATCGAGAGATAATCGAAACCGGATCACTTGCGAACTCGCACCAGACCGGTCTGATGGCACATAAACAGCAATCTGCAACGGTCCAACGATTTGCAGTTTCTGTTGAATCCATAGAAGAAGTTTAACGAGAAACGACGACATTTGTCGCAAGTTTGTGAATTCTTTTTGTTTGTCACCACAGTTACAATGGATACTTGTTAACGGTTTAATATGTTACATAGAAAATTGTTTATCCAATACCGTTGCAGTAGCTTTTTAACTTCTAAAATAATTGTTAGGCTCGAGTCCTCTCAGATACAACAATAAAACGAGTTAATAATATCTAGCGCTATTCATAAACCTGTCATTAAATGCAAGTAAGCTTTAAGTTACTGCTTAATGAGTTTATATACCCGTAATATTCATAATAGCAGTAACTAATTGAATCAAAGAGGTTCCAGTACTTGGTATAACTTGTAATTTTCATATCAGCGTCGAATGCCGTCGCACGTGACCAAAATGCCTCGGTGACCATAACGCGATTCACACGGTTTAACTCGACTGAAAACGTTGCAAAGAGAAGTTGACAGGTTTCCCAGCCGCTTTCACCGTGCGCATTGCCAAGGAGCTTGGATTGACGGTGCATACAAAGTCCGAAATCCTCTTCAACGCCTTTTAACACGCGCGCGCGTGTAGCTGGACGCGTGGCCGGTTGCAGTCGGAGAGGAGACGATAATGACCTTCCACGGAGCGGCCGTAGACGGAGTAGGAGGGTCTTTGACACACTTGACGCTCAGGTGAATTGTAACCGAGAACCGAGAAGCTTGTGGTTAGTTTTGAGCGGGAGATCGAACGGAACGCGTCTCGCGAGAAGGAACGGAGAAGGCGATCAAGTTGGATGAAGATGATGTGACATACCGGCTATAGGTGACACGGACATGTCGAACGAATCGATAAACAGTTTACGATGCGACTGGATTGCTTGAAATTGAAGGAAGGAATCGTCGATCCCTAAAACGTTTGAAGGAGGTGCGATCCATTCAGATTGATATCGAGGTCGTGATCATTGGAGGGGGCAACGGAAGTGATAAAAGGTGCACGTGGATAGGGTAATATCGGTGTGACGAAATCAAAAGTGTATTAATCGTCGTTTTGATTCCTGGTCTATACACGCTTCAACTATCTATATCTTTGATTGTGCTAAATTTTGTTCAATCAGATACAGGTGAAGTTCTATTTAAATATTTGAAAAAATACTTATCCGGTGAAATCTAGTCTTCGTCAAGGATGCATTTAAGATCCGTGATCGTGATCGTATATTTGTGCGTGGTGCATGCAAACTGCCAGTTCTTCGATATTAAGAATTTGAAGAATTACGCAAAGATATTTAACTTTGGTGGTTTGTCGCTAAACCACACTGAAAATGAATTGTGGAGAGGATTGATCAGGGACTGTGATCGATCCGTAACGTTCTCCTGCATACAGAAAAACGCTTACACGTATCTAGACAATGTTTTCGTGGAGAGAGACAATATCACGGTGTTTGAGGGTTTGACTATGACGAAGAATAATTTGGACTATGGAACGTGCCGCAGGAAGAGTGATCAAGATGATTCCATGGATGAGAATCTGGTGGAAAAGTCCAGTAAGGATAATTGCGACGAAGAGGAAAGTGAAGAGGAGAAGGGGGAGGAAAGAGGTCGACAGTTCGGCGAGGAGCAGTCACCTTTGGAGGAAGTGACTAACGCGTTGCGGAAGAGGGCGATGAAATTCCTCGCGACCAGGGATTATCAGATTCAATTACCCGATTTTTTCTTCCAAGGAGCCACGATTCGAATAAGTCCTCGTGAGATTGATGAAAATGGCGCTCTGGTTAGAGTAGACTTGGGTCAGCAAGGCTTAGAAAGCGAAGGAAGAATCTTCAAGAAAATTAGTACGATGAATAATTATTTAATTTGTGATAATACATATAAATATTTTTCTAGCGAGTTAAACGTTCCGAAGGATTTAATCGACGCTTCTTATTTCAGGAAAATTTATACAGAACAAACTGATGACAAGCTTGTTAGCCCTGTTGCTCATCATCAAGCTAATCAAATTGAAGTTCATGTTCGTGATACCGTTCCTGTTCGGCGTGGGTACAGCGAAGAAGCTCTTCCTGAAATTGTTACTTTTCTTTATCCCAGCATTTGCGCACGTTTTTAAGCTATGCTCGAGCTACTATTCCGCGCACAGTACAAAGTACCACCACCATCATCATCAGGTGATTATTACATCACTCTAACGACACTTTCATGTCATTAAGGGCTGATCTCTCGAATATTACCATTAATATTCCATTACTATTTCAGGTAGCGCATCACCATCACCACGTGCCAGTTCCAGTACCAGTTCCAACTTATTACAATCATCACCACCACCATCACGACGATGAATTCGATGGCTATGATTATGCTCATCCTCATATTCAATATCGAAAAGACATCGAGGAATTGAAGGAATGGGGCATCGAACCTTACGAAGAGCCTTACGAAGTTCAAACCGAGCCTGTAGGAGCTGGCACGGTGCCAGCTCGACCTCCACCAGGAGTGCTGCCGGCGCCATTCCCAGCGCCCACTTACTCTGGAACGTATGGTATTCCTCAGTATGCGCCGAACGCGCAGCCAATAGCTTCTCCGTATTTAGAAAAACGTCCACTGACATCTGCTCATAATCTGGCCTACTCAGCATACGTTGATAATAATCGTAGAACAGTTGTTCAACCAGCTTCGCCAACAGTCGTCAACGTTCCTTTAAATCCTGCAAACCTGCCGTCAACGATGTTGCCAACTGCGACAAATATAAAGAATTCGTACATTGCGTTTGGACAGCAAAATGCGAGACAAGTTTCGGCGAAGAGCAGTCAGGTAGATTCGAAAGCAACAGTGATCACGCAACGATCAGGTTACGACGATGAATATTATGGACCGATAATTAATAGGCTTGAAGATATATTTAAGCAACTTAGATTCGTCGAAGAAAGTTGCAAAGAGAGGCTCGTGTGCAGTATGTACAAGAATCCGGCTGTGTATTCGCCGCACAGCAACCTCGTTTCGAACGAACTGTCCAGGTAAGAGTAAAAGATGAATCGTACGGTCAACTAAATCCATCGTTCGTTATTATTATCTGGAGGAAGTTCATTTAATTTATGAACGTATTGGAAAGCGTGGAAAAGAGAACGAATTTACGTAGTTTCGTCTACCGCTAGACAAACACGAAGAATAGCTTCCACTACCGTTGGAGTTCTTCTAAAACTAATTTCTTTTAATGTATAAATTATGCAAAAATTCGATCGACGTCGTATCGATCATCGTGCTATTAATTATTCATTCACCTGTGTACCACGTTCGAATTCGATCACTTCGGGCGTCAATCATAAAGAGAAAGGTGGCCAACTGCTCCGAATCGCTCGAATCGGAACGTTGAATCACGTTCCATGCGGATTCGACTCTTTTTCTTCTTACGCTCTTACCGTTGACTGTTCTCTGACAACAATAAACGCGGCTCACAAAAGAATCATTAGTTCCAGCAGGAAGTAATGCAATCTCTTGGCAAATTCTTCCGTAGTTCGTTTATTAAAGAGAAATTATCTTGTTAGCGAACCTAGAACCGCTAAATGGCGAAAGTATCACGCGTGCCGACTGGATGCAAGCGTTGGTAAAGAAAACAGGGTCAGGGTTTATGTTATAACATGATTATCGACTGATTTCGATGCGGAAATGTGTCAGGAGAACATTAACAACTTGATTTTAATTTTTCTTTTCTATTTCAGAGATCCACAGGAGTTGAAACGTACGGGGACCGAAAGCTCGTCCAGCAAGAAGTTCCACAGATATTTCAACGCGGCTAGATTGGGTCAAGATGGTGGAGATTGCTTGAGAACGTATCCATGTCACATAAATACCGAATAAACTCGGTGTGAATTTTTGTTACTAATTAATGCAGAATTGTCGTGGGGACAAGAACATATGTCGAAGTCACCGACTTCTGGCATCACATCGCCACGCGTTGAAGTCTCCGACATGAGCACGACTGGTGGGTCTGTTCCGCTAAGCGTTATCAAGGCGGCCACGGCCACGGCCACGGACACGGCTGTAGGCTATTAGTTAGTGTCAAGGCCATGAATTGATTATTTGGGTAGAGGATGTCAGATAATTTTACGTCCGATTTATTAAAGTATTTTATGATAATAAGGACACTTTTTGTAATATGTAAAAGTACTTCGATTGTTCCTTATAAAGCTTAGTGCTTGCACTCATGGCAACGTTACGTGGAATTTGTGATGGGGTGAATGCTAAATCGAGAAGAAACGAGCTTTCTATTCGATTTCATTAAATACTTTCTATTATAAATGTAAATACAATATCTGTTTGGAGTATTTGTTACAAGGAGTTTCTTAAGCACTTGTTCAGTCTTCGGTGCTATCTGAAGCAGAATGAAATTTTCTGATGAAATGTCAAACTTCGTTTCTTTGACACTTTGTCAGGAAAGTAACAGAAATGTAACTCTTGGATAACAATACTCGATCATGCACTGGATTTCGTGATTATTATAGTTTCACGTTTTTCCAAGTACTACTGTTCAATTGCAGATTTTCTCACATATTTTTGCAATTAAAAATGCTTTCTCTGTGACATTTTACCCAGTACGATGTCGTTGCGTAGTCACAAGAAAGTGGTAATTTATGTATGTGTAATTTATAAATAACTTAATTCAAATGTAAATCGATACATTATACGTGCGAATGGATCGAATACGGGAATCTTTATACTACATCCAGTGATTTATTTATTTTTGGATATGATAATTTATTATTACCTTCTCGGGTGCCATACCCAACTATTATTTATTGTACGCGTTAACAACTAGGTTATGTATAGTCTGTAAGTTATGTATTGTACAAAGATAAACTAATACTTCGATTACACTACCTCGAAGTTGTAACGTATATTATTGTTTCGTTCGTAATAAATGATGTAAAAAGAACAACTACTATTGTATTATACTTTATATTACCAAAACCAGTATAATATAATGCAATGCTCATCGAAACCTCCATATTAAAAATTTATTATTTCCTAAGCATTCAACGAACACATTTCTATCGTAATTATTAGAAGAATCAAATTACAAATTCATTTAATCAATATATCGACAGTCACCTATCTTTCACTGCGCGAAGCTGAAGTTCTACTACGGTAAGATCAATTTACGCTTGTGATTCGTACCTTATTTAAGAAAACAAACAGTGCGCCACCCATTCATGCGAATCTTACGTAAGCACGAGCCAAATCCTCGTATAAAATTACTTTCTACCAGTTTCCACCAGTCCTCATTACTCCTCACACATGAACAGTTTTTACTTTCATCTATTCTCCTCTCACGATCGACCCTCGTACAATTTCACTTTGTCGTCGTTAGTTTTCCTTTGCTCGAAGTAGCTATCACGCTGTGCCTTCTTTTGTAAACGCTGTCTTCCCGAATCGTCCATAATCGTGTTATTTCGTGAACGCCACGACAGCTACAAACGAGAAATTTCCTCTATATAGTTTCGCGTCATATGTGGAGCTAAACTGGACCGGAAATAGTGAATGACGAAACAAAAATCGTTCCATAGGGAAAGAATACGAAGCCGTGAAAACATCGACACCCTAGATAATGAGGCTTTCTTCTTTCTTTTCAGCCGGGCACACGTCCCTGATCAAAATTCATCGGCCGTGCGTGGCTTCCATCGACTATAAAACCGCGTTGTCTTCGTTCGAGCCGGCATTCGGTGCTTAGACTCGCAAATCGGTGGGTACCGTCATGAAGTTCACAACGATCGTCTCGTCTGTCGCCCTTCTGGCCGCCCTCACCGCTGCGCAGAGGACTGAAACAACAGCTGACGTTCTTCAAAACATTTATTACAGGTGAGCACGAAGATGAAAACAAAAAATTTATTCATTAAAAAATAAAGTTATTGCAATATATTTTAAAAGTAACAAAGATAATAAAATTATGCTCTGGATTTAACAATTAATAATTAATTTCATCTTGCAGATGCATCGACAACGAGTCCATGTTATCATGCGTGAAACCCAAAGTCCTGGCCTACCTTAGCCAAGCTGTGAAAGAAGACAGACTAGCCATTACGGACGACTTAGCAATAGTTAAATCTCGAAATATGGCCGAAGAAAGCAACGAAGAATACTACCCTCCGCAGTATGACTCAGTAGATCCTGCACGGAAAGAACTTCTTAGGTCTTTGATGTTGGAGAAACTAGACGCGTACCTGTCGAATCACCAGCTGGAGGCTAAGCTGCCTGAAGCTATCGTTGGCTCCAATATTGTACCGAGAGCTTTGGTGGATACCATGCCCAGAAGCTTGACTGTTCCTTTGTCTGACTCCTCGAACGGTCAAGGTAACAAAATTTATTTTATAAAGAGGAAGAAATAAAATACAACTGATCTAACACACTTGTCTGGATGATATTTATAGGCCGTGGATTCGTTAAGAAGGTTATGATACCGTTCCTGCTGGGTCTGAAGTTCAAAGCTACCGCTCTGGTGCCGCTCGCTCTTGCCTTGATTGCCCTGAAGACCTGGAAAGCTCTCACCCTGGGTCTCCTCTCGATGGTGCTCAGTGGAGCGATGATGATCTTCAAACTAACGAAACCCAAGGTCGCCTACGAGGTCGTGCACTATGGACACCCACCAGTAGAGCACCCACCACACTGGGAAACGGCAGCTCATGGTCCCTACAGAGGGTACAGAAAATAGGCTGACGAAGAATCTCAATTGTCTCCCCCTAGAATCGTTCTATTTATTATTTATTCACGCGCGACTCTGACTTATTTATAAATAAAATTTCTTACATGGTCTCATCATATCTTGTCTCCATTTGTCATTCTCACCCTAATCATCAAAGAAAAAAAGAAATGGACGAATTTGATCACTTTCCTTTTTATTATTTGCCTACGCGATGAGAATCGATCAAAGTCACTGTTTAATGACCGAGAAAGTGGAAAATGTTACTTTGGCATTCAATGGTCGTTCAGGTAGATCCGCTGGAAATCGAGTATCGTGGGAGTAATTAAATCGATCGATTCGAACAGCAAAGTCTGAAATTATTCATGACATAGTAAAAGTAGATATTGTTCTTGCCACAATCGATTTATGAAGCCAAGTAGAATTAGTTCTTCATTTCCGTTCTAAATAGTTCCGTGAATTTCAGAGTGCATTTCATTAAAATAAACCCGTGTTCCACGATTCCATATCGACCAGGGCTCTACGTGGACAAGAAGCCAAAAGGGAACGTAAACGGGGAAAATACAGGTTGCGAGCGTGGAAATTCACGAAGGAAAAATTAGAGTGATCGAAGAGTCGGAAAGGTGACATCGATGGCACTACAACGTCCTGAATGCTTATGCAAACTCGACCCAAAATTCCAATTACCAGTTCATTGTTACGAGCAGAAGGAAGTCGGCAAGGCGGACAAAAGTGTCTTGTCACAACCCTACGCGCACATTCTCGCACGAGAAACTCGCACGCAACGCGCATCTCTAATGTGATTAGAGCAACTGCTTTATCAAATCTGATAGTACACGTGGTTTAATTGAGACATTAAAGAGTAAAATGTACGCATCAATCTTCATTAAACTTCATTAAACATCATAATCCAAATAAATTAAATAAATATACTTCTTAAAAGCTAGTTCTAGAAAATAAACGAAGAAAGAAAATTTGCGTCTGTAAATATTATTCGTAGATCCCATTTTTTATTATATTTAAGATATTTCGTAGATTTTATACATTGTAATGAAATTGGAAACTTTATAAGGTTATTCTATACGAAACAAAGATTAATATGTAATAAAATGAAAATTTTATCATTCAGATATGCCTAATTTTCAAAGATTGATTCAAAGGGTAGATATCTTGTCGTCATTCGAAACGGGGTGGGGAGCACTCAAGTGTTGATGAAACAGACGTGTGGAAAGTATCGTGTTCGTGGTATGAATGAACGATCGATTCAATGCCAATGTTACGGTGGCATTGGTGCCAAGGATGAAGGGTCTTCTGTTCTTACTGGCCTGCGTACGCCACTTCCGCTTTGCTAGCTAAAACGATGCTGTATGATAGCAGGCCAAATATTCGAAAGTTTCGCCCAGCTTAATGCGTGAGTGGATTTTTTTATGAATACATGATCGAGGTTAATGAAATGATAGATATTTTGATCAATTTGGTATGAATGTCAAGCGAACCCTCAATTCTGACATAGAGTAATATCAACTGTACAACTTTTATATCAATAGCAGAAGTTTTAAAAACTAATCATAGATACAATACTTATTAACTGAAACGGTAATATGGTAAAGTTACCTTTCTCATCTTTTATTTTCCATTTCAACCCTAAGATATAAATACCAAATCAATATTAAACTTGATTTCACAATCGAGAGTAGATTACAAAATAGTGCACAGAACACGTACAGTTAATAGTTAACAAAATTCTTCTTGGTGGGAATCAACGTAACACTTGTCGTTATCGTGTAGCATAATCGCGTGTCTTTAACGTAGCACGCGACCGTCTTGACAGATATCGGTCGCGGCGAAGCTTTCTTTCGGCTTTGCTGATCTTGCACAATCCCATATTCCCGTCACGATCACGTCGAGGCCTCGATAATCGAACACCATACTGAACGAAAAGAAAATTCGTGGCCGGATGAAAGTGGGGGCGTCGTGTATGTCGGATGCTCCGCTACGCGACGAACGTCCGACGATTCGACGACGGGGGCTCCGTATAAATAGCCTGATGCCCAACCCATTGGCATCAGTCGTCGTGCAATCGTCCTCAAGACCTTCTTCAGGGTACCACGAGTTCTTGTCTCCACATTAGGAAAATCATGAAGCTGTTTGTGTTGTGCGCCATGTTGGCCCTGGCGGCCGCTCAACCTGCGAAGAACGACCTCTGGAAGGGTAGTGGTATAGACCAGATGGTTGATCAGACGAAAATCGAGTGCTCTCAAAAGAACGACGAGGTTTCCTGCATGAAATTCAAGGTCTTAAATCTCCTGGACCAGATCTTCCGCAAAGACAGCTTCAAGGCAAGTGTCTGCTAACTCGTTCCAACCCGGTTATGCAAGCAACCATCTTTCCATTCTCGCTTCACTTTTATCACCTTATTCACAACCAGTTACCACAGTGGTTGTGACCCAATCACTTTTACGGTTTGGTAGTTCTAGAGAGTGAAATGGCGTTGCATGATTCCGTTTAACCCGGTTTGAACCCAATGTTCACGAAAGTAGATTCACTTTCCTCTTTGTCGGTCGCAGGTCTCTGAAACCGTGGAGGTAACTCGCAACTCGTACCCCGTCGAAGAAGTATCGGCTCGCAGCGAGGGCTCTTTCCTGGACAATGTGCAGACCTACCTGACCTCTCACGACGTGACCTTTAAGCTGCCTATGGACTCGTCCGTGAAGGTGAGCGCCAGGAACATTGACGACGATCAGCTCACCTTCAACGTCAAGTTTGGCCAGGGTCGTGCCGTCGAAGAGGCTCGCAAGTCCAAGTTGAAGAAGGTCGTCATCCCCATCCTGGTGTTCGTCTTGCTCAAGGCCATGACTCTCATCCCTCTAGCCATCGGTGTTCTTGGACTTAAAGCCTGGAACGCTCTTCAACTTTCATTCTTCAGCTTCATCGTCTCCGTCGGTATGGCGATCTTCCAGCTGTGCAAGAAAATTGCCGCTGACGGTCATGCAGCTCCATTGACCGCTCACGGACCGTGGGAGTACCAAGCTCAATATAGATCCTTCCAAGACGACGAACAGCCATTGGCGTCGTTCGCGCAAAACCTCGCGTATTCTGGACACGCGCAATCGTAAAACACTCAGCCGTACATCTTGTTTACTGTCGCGACTTTTGTAAAATACCTGTCTTCCACCTCTCCTCTATACTCTTTATTTAATAAATTATTATTGCAATTTACTCGGCCTGTTTGACTTTCTCTCTATATAGACTCCTATACTGCAATGATAACTTCATAATCCTTATGAAGTATGTACTTAATGTACATAAGTAGTGGATAATAACAGGATGAAATCTGTTAGAGAAAATTATTTATAAAGATTGAAAGGGGTATTTGAGATTAAAATTAGCAATCTGAGTCTGAAGTAAAAGTAATAGAAAGTTCTTCATAGTAAATGTTACTACCTACGAAATAATTCACAGGAGGTGATAATCTAGATTATCGTTGTAATAATACGTAGCCTTAGGTTTCGATCATGTTACAATGATGTCTTTGTAGGATCTAATATAACCGTGTTACAATAAAAATATACCTGTTATTACTATCATTATCCTAATAGCCCTGGAACCCAATCTTGAGAACAAAAAGACATCGACGAAGATTCAAAACGATTCATCAAATGATATTATTAAATGGCCCCGCGTCTCATCTAACACGCAAGAAATCAGATCTTCGTTCACGGTAATGCGTGAAACTATTTCAAGCAACGTTTATCGTATCATGAACGTAAATGGCCCATTAACGGTGTAGCTTATTTCATAGCTTAACGGCATGAATGACGATGGAACTTCTCCTTTCTGATTGATACGATACATCCTTGTCGACGATTAATTATAAAAACACGATATAAAATTATTGTTAAGTAGAATCAGACGCAATCCGGTTTTGCAAGGAGATTATACCCAATAATAATCAGACGCAGCTACTTCGCTCGACTTGGAAACCATCGCTTTGTTCCGCACATGTGTTCCTATAAAATGGAAATCCAGTTTCGTCTTTGCAGTGACCTTCCAGCACCTTGTGCTTTCCTTTTTCTTTAAACCTTAAACAACGTTTATTCGAAACTACGTTTTCCGATTATGTCGTTATCGTAGTAAATGATATGCAATTATCACACTGAAGTGCAACATTTTACTCAACGATTTACAACATTTTAAAGTTATACACATTTTTTGCAGGCAATTTCTTAATTATCTTAGGAGCGATAGTTGATATTTTGTAATTGAAGCTTTAAATCGGACTCAATAGTCTAAGGTATCTCTTGCAAGTAAATCTCATACGCACAGTTGAAATTATAAGGTTCCATTTTTACGTCGTTTGAAATATCGAAACTTGACATAGAATTTTTTAACTGATATATAAGACTTAGCTTAATTGGTACACTTTTGAAATTACATAGACTTTTTTGCAAATGAATCTTATACATATAACGAGAAGAACTTACGAGTTTTAATTCTGAAATTGTTTGAAATATCAAATAAAGTTTATTTAAAAAACTCTAAACTTTGTGAAATAATCTTTTTACATATACAAAACTTCCCTAAAAAATATAGTCACTCTCATTAATATTCGGAAATTCTTTAAAACAGAATATCTTTCTTAAAATTGGACTACACGATGAACTTTTTTTTTTCTTTTTCTTGGAAAGATCAGGTAGAAGAATTATTGAAATGAAAAAAAATTCTGAGGAAGTTGAAACTTGTCAGAATTTTGAAAAACGTAGCGAAAGTCACTTTCTTCATTTTTTTTAATGAAAATTTAAATACCTTTGTAAACTCATGTGTTATATACGTGACAATACATCATTGAAATCTGTAAACGTTGCTATGAGCTACAAAGCTAGGGAAAATCGCAGCTTTTTCATAACTTTCGACCTGTAATTGTAATAAAACATCTTAAAATTGTTAGTTTCTTTCGGTGCCTGCCGCTTATTTCTGTTAATCAATCGATCTCGATGAAATTTTTAGTATGCATGCAACTAACAAAAATCTACAATACGTATTGTTTGGATTTTCAGTACAGACTAAGAAAAAAAAAATTGTAAAGAATGTCGTACTATTTTTCTTTCTTTTTTTTTCAGTTCTCGCCAATTGCAGCTTTTCCAAAATCTTTCCTACACGACATTTAATAAATTGATTCTTTTAAGTTCTTAAAAAGACTCAAGTCGTTTGGTCCAATATTAAAAAAGTTACACCGTTTTAAAAAGCTCGAATATTAATGAAAGTAACATAAATAATAATATATTCAGATCGGTTCACCTTATGAAATGCCCTATAACAGTAACACCAGCCAAGAAACCTGCATACCAACGACTTATTGAAATAGTACAATCTATTAAAACCCAGCAAACATTCCATCGATCCATATATGATCGCGTCAAACGATCAAAAATCGTCGGTGGAAACTAAAACGTTCCCGTTCACCGGCCATCTGTCGACGTACAACGAGAACGGTTATCCGTTGTCCAAAGCGTGTGTTCTTTACAGATCACAGAAGGCATAGAGATCGCGTGCTTGCGAGTGGGGCGTTAGAAACGACGTCCAAGTTGAGGAGAGCACGAATCGGCGGTGAACGCGGGACAAGTTCCGTTTCCCGTGTGGCGAGGCGTCGCGCATGCCATCGTGTACGCGATACGCGACGCTACATACGTATACGCGGTCGTAAACGCGTCGGGACGCGTGCACGCACGTACTTAAGGAGGAGAGAGAGAGGGGTGTAGAGGAGAAGCCGCTCTATGTGCCAGTGAAATTTGAATAATTTTCCTTCGATCGTCGATTCCCGGCATGCGCGACCGAATAACATAGATTCGCAGGGGGCAAATTAAATAAAAGGGGCGGGCCACTCCTCTGCCAGTCGCAGTTCGATCGGCGATCGCTCGCTCGCACACATACGGGTGGACGATCGATCGTTTCGCGTTTTGTTCGAGACACGAAGTGTAGAAGTCGTGCAGCGAAGACCACTTTAGGATATCTAATTCCAGGGATAATCAAAGGATCAACATGAGGATTTTCTTAGCGACAGTAGCAGTTGTGTTGATGGCAGGAAGCTGCCTGGCCAGTCAAGATTTCCTCTCCAAGTCTCTCAACGAGTGCATCGCCGCGGACTCTTGGATATCTTGCCTGAAGCAAGAGGTGCTTGGATATTTAGATGGAAAACTCGGGACTAGCACGGAAGCTAGGTCTTTGGATACAGTGGACGAAGCTATCGTTGCAAGGACTTTCAAGTACCTGAAGAGCTTTGACTATGGAATCGATTTACCCTTCGTGGATGCTAGCCTCAAGTACAGACCCAGCAGAAGTTTGGCTGATTTGGATATCGAATTCAAAGGAAACGAAGTTGCTACCAGTCAAGCTAGGGGAATGTTAAAGAAGAAGCTGCTGTTGCCATTCCTGTTGTTGTTGAAACTGAAATTGAAGGCTTTGATGCCTATCTTCGTTGCTATCATTGGTTTGAAAGCATTGAAGGCTCTAGTGCTCTCGAAACTCGCGATCCTCCTAGTCGTTGGATTCATCGCTGTGCAATTCTTCAAGAAGGGTGGAATGATGATGCCAATGGGTATGTATTGCGACTATAATCAGATAAATTCCATTAGGTATCGAGAAAACCGAAATTATATTCGATATCATTACAATGCGAACAACCATTTTCGACGAAAAAGATAAGAACAGCGAAACTGACTGTTGCAGGAATGTCGATGGAACCAGCTGCTTCACCGGCATACGGAGCTCCACCTATGCCCTCGACCACGTCGAGCTACGATCCAGCGAACACATGGGACGGAAATGGACCGTATTCCCGCGTCTGGACGCCGACCAACGGTGTGGAAGCCCAGAATCTCGCATACTCCTATTACTCGCCAGGCAGCGGATCGAATTCGTATTCTTCTTCCTCGTCCTCCTCGGCCTCCTCGTCGTCAGTCAATTCCGGTAGCTCGTCAGGAAACTATTAGGTCGCGGTTACAAAAATGCGTCGATTGCCACCGGCGCCACGATTCATTCTCTGATTAACTCATATTCTTAACGACGGATCGATCGTACGATCGAGAGACCAAAGAGACGCACGCCAAATAACCACCAGAACCACAATGGATGATCGTCGATCGATGTTAGTTTGGGCTACACGACCGATCGATCGAAGATTGTCGATCATTCTGCCACACAGAGCGGAAGTAAAGTTCTATTATCTCGTCGTGTGAACGATCAAATTATTTATAACTCTTTCGAGATCGAAGTTGATAAATTAAAAATTGATAGTTTAGAGACGAGAAGATGGAACTTTAGGACCGTTCGTACAACAACACGTGTACGCGGTAAAAGGTAACTGATTCGGTAAGAAATTGATAGGATAAAGAGACGAGCACCTGGCTCGATTGACGACGAGTCGAAGAGGTCGAATTTCGAGGCTGGCTCAAGAGTTCTTCATTTTTTAACAATCGCCAGGACGTTGTTGTATCTTATTTATTACTCGCGCGACACGACTATTTATTATCCCCTCGCATTTGTTAATAAAGACATGTGAATAACAAAGTATGATTTTCTCTCTTTTACACACTTTCCTTAATGAATAATTGTATTCATTGAAATTTTGTTCCAAGAGAAGGATTAATCAAATTTCGCGTATGTGACGTGCAGTCGAATGTGCTTTCTCCGTTAATTAAGGTAAAATAATTCTGATCACGGAGTATAAGGAGGAAGTATAAACGCCAGAAAGTGCCCAATGGGACGATGGACCGATATATACATCGGTCAAAAAAGCAAAGACTACTACTACTACTACTACAAATACTAAAAGCGAGCATAGTGACAAAGTAGTAACAATAATGACTTTCCATGCTCTGGATGACCCAGAAGATGGTGAGCCATTAGTAGTTGCCCTCTTGAGTGACAGTTTGTCGGGCCTCTTCGGCTTATAGCCTCTTCTTTCTTCGGGCGCAATGCCCGCTGAAACTTAAATCTAAGCTCGAGTCTTCTAAATCGCAAACAAAAAAAAAAAAACTTATAAAATAAAAATATAAACCGCGGAAGCTGATCGAAGTGCACATGGACTGACCAAGGATCACAGCGGTGATCGTTGCTCATTCGCACGTGCGTGCTCGAGCGATAAACGTTCGTTTCGAGCCCACTCGCGTCCGCGACCGCGAAATTCGAAAAATCGAGAGGAAAAACCAGAGACGAGAGCATGCTCTACTCGTGCCAGTTTCACCGTCGATTTTTCAAACCAATTTCCAGAAACAGGTTGGTCACACGAAAACGTGCCTACCCGACCAGAGACTGTGCCAACCTGCCCGGCCCTACCTACTTATAATTAACAGACACACCAGAAAGTATACTACCTATCCTACCTAGCGCTATATTTAAAAATGGCAAAACAGGCACACCAACACACTCTCTCCACGGTTGTCACACAAATGCTAGGGCGCAAAGGTCCTACACTAGAGAGAACGTCCCGGGACGCCTCCGACACCCGAGCTTAACACACAGCATGCACACTGTAAAATACGTACCGTTTTCCTGAAATCGATTGACGAAGGCTAGTGGCCATTGCGTAAGACGTGATAAAACACGTCTGAGGAAATGATATCGTTAAAATGAATGTAAGTGAACTTAGAATTATAACTGTAATTTACGGCAAAGTTAAAAGCGTGATTACATTTAATCGCGTGGATGATATTATCAAAAATTGTAATTGTATCCAGATGTAAATTGAATCGATATATGTCTCGACGTTTTTAATATTTGAAGTTTTAACGAATAAGAAAAAGCGACGCAATTCCACAGCCTAACAACACACATACATAATGTGGAAAATACGTCGTGCACGATACACTAACGCGTCGTCAGTCGCTGAGAAATTATTACATTATTTAATTCTAGATCATCGTGCCCAATGTCTTTCTCCCATTCAAGTAGCACCTGGGCACGTGAATGAGATCCTGACAATGGGCACGGAAAGGATTAAACCTGAAAATCCTGATCTAAAAAGATGATTAGTTTGTCCAATTTTTATTTAACGGGCTAACTTTCTTTGATTTTATATGTCATTACTTCGTTTCATATTGTAATAACTCTACTTTATTAATTTCATAAATAAGAACAAAATTTTAATATTGCAAAAGAGGTAGCGTTAATTGAAAAAGGATTAAGATTCGATCAAATGGAACAGTTGACTCTAAATATATTACTAAAAAAGAAATAATCTCAGGCGATCTCTTTATCAAAGCACATACTACAGAAAATGCAGAAGCAGTGTTCAAAATTATTGCTTTGATTAAAACATCTGCCTGTCGCGAAGTGTCTTCTTGCACGTAAAATTTCACACATTTTTGTACGGAAAAAAATGAATTTTACTTAATATTGACTTACCTGATAAACGTGACTTAATATTGTCACGATCAATTCATTGCTAAAAATCAAGTATATTTATGTCATACAGGTATATTCGTGTAGATATTTGTCATTTGCAAATATTCATACGGAATATTAACATGCATATTTATAAATAACACGAATATCTTCGGAAATGTATATGTTTAACCTCACTATTAAAAAACTAATTATTATAATCGCGATATGCAAGAAGACCTATCCTAAACTAATAAATTTGAAAAAAGAATGTTACTACTCACGGGTATAAAAAATACCCGCGGTCACTATGCTCGCAAGAAATTCTACGTAATACAACCGGTCACCCGTGCCGATTCGGACCTTTCATCCTACGCCATGATTGAGTGACCGGAGGAACAGAAATGCATGCGACTCACCGTTCGAAGCGGAGAAACAGAGGACGTTACCCTGGATGCTGTGGTATCCCAGCGAATATCATCAGGAAGACTAACACCAGGCTGGAACCGTTGAAAGTCCAATGGTACAAAAAATAGAGGTTGCCAAAAATCTGTTACAGAAGAAAACACGATAGGTGTTTACTGACTATTTGAAAAGTTGAAGATAATGAAAAATGAAGGTTTATTAACTTTAGTAACTTTAGTAATAATAAAGGTTGAAATTCTAATAAACTTTAATAAGTATAAAAACTCAAACTCTAATATGAAAATTTAAAATCTAAAAATTAAGAATCTAATGATTTCTGAAGTATGTTAATCATTTGTTTCGTAATTCGGTATGAAGACTTTAACACTTATGTTATTTTAATAAAAGAATAACTACAGTAGATCCTAACCTCTCAAATTACAATCAAATCGTAGTTCTTCATCGATAGTGATCGAAGAAAAATATACAGAATAGACATAATTGAAGTACGATATGTAAAAATACTTACATTCTTGGCTTCTGAGTCACTGTTAGACATTCCGAAAGAATGAAGAAGTTGAAGCAGTGGTATGTCTATAACAAAACATAAGATATCATTAATATCGGTAATACATAATAACAAACTTCAAACTTTAACAATAATAAAGACTAAACTCTAATAAGTATATAAATTGGAACTCTAATACAAAAGTTTGAGAACAAAACATTCAGTGATTTTTTATGCGTATCAGACGGTTTTATTGTACTTTAATATTAAGACTTTAAGATTTTATTTCAATTAAAAAGGACATTTATAGCTTTCTAAAATATCAATAATTTTTATTTTATAGTTAACAATATTTCAAGCAAAATATAGTAAATAGAACAAATTGAAATACAATATATAAAACTACTTACATTCTTGAGCTCCTGGAGAGGCTTTATCCTCTTGAGGGTGGCACTGACTCTAATACCGAAAACGAATATTCAAAAAAATAAATGTATAAAAAAAGAAAAAGAAAAGACTACGTTACCACGACCGCGTAAATTATAATCGGCGAACAAGAACTCTAATATCGCGTACAAATTTGATTGATAAAATTTTATTATTTTCGCGTGTGATTATTCGATCGAATTTAATCAAAACTATCGTGATTTTAAAATATTGAAAAGAAACTATCGCGTAACAAACACTGACTCTACAACCGCATTGCGCGCGGTCCCAAATATTCTCTGAAAATAAAGTTGTGTAATGGCGGACTGGGGGGCGGGGTGTAGACGAAGCGAAATATCGTTTCGTTATCTTTCTTCTTTTCTCTATCGAACGTTTCTTTAGAAAACACTGCTATTCTCTGTACACCTAAAAAATTGTTATTAAGAAATTGGAATACGTATGAAAAATATTAGTTGAACATTATAAGATATTTCTCGATATTGAACAAATGCTTACAAATACCGAGAATGCAATGCAATGCATTTACAAGAATTATGCTATAAATATTCGTTACTAGAATATGAAATATACACTGCACTAGGACACTATAGTCGCGTGTTATAAATATTCGAAAATATTTGCAAGAATCCAAAAGTTCATAACTAAATATACTTAAAAAATACTACATAAATGCGCACGAAACTTTGCTTTGAACTGTTTGAGCCTACTAGCACGCCACCTCTGTGAAAAAGATATAAGCTACGAATTTGCAAGTATATGACGTTAACTGTAGAAAATTCACATAATATACCAAAATAATTTGAATTCGATATGTGAATGTTACGATGCCTATCGAAATAAGTTAATGCTATTTTTATTAAGATTTCTATGTTTCAAACTGTCTACAGGAAACTACCGTTAAATGATCAAGAATTCTATATCGCAAATTACGTTGAAACAGTAAAATAATTCGTTACAAATTCATTTGAAACACGAGAATGATTTCATATATTCGAACTAGAACAATGATTTATTTAATCGTATTTACTTTCATCTTAGTATTCCAAGTAATTACAAAATTATCCATTATGAAATATGTATCAAATATATTTTAAAGTAAATATAAATTGTATATCAAATGTTAACCATGCTCGTATAACAAGGCAACAGAATTATTCATACGCAGTTGTCTTGATTAAAATAAATTAAACATTACCAAATTTCCATGAAAATTCATCGGATTGATCGTCGTTGCGTCCACATATTAATATTCCAGTTACTTCTATATTATCGATCTTACTGCTATCGATCAATAACCTGCACAAAGAATAACTACAAGTTAAAACAAATGTATAAAATAATTAAATGAAAACACAATCAAACTCAAATGTGTATTAATCAAACGATATTAATAACGAGATATAGACGATGGTAAAAGATATAATAATGAATAGCACAAAACATATAGTAATGATAGTAATAAGAAACCGACGCCAACAATAGGTTAGAATACGTTACAAACCTGGCACAACGCGACCCACGTTATCGGTACGAGATCGAACGCCTGAATGACTTCTTGTACATTAGTTTCGTTGTGCATCTTCCAAAGCGGTGGGGGAAGGGGAGGAGACGCACGAGCCGGTGGTACAACCAGGTACACAGTTAACGATCTACAAAAAAAATGTAAACATCAACATAAACATTCATCTTCTACGCAGCGCTTACACGAACGTTCCCAATTACAAACAAAGCATGTATACACGCAATATTTACATCCTACACAATGATTACATCGAACTTTATAAACATCGTACAATAATTCGTACCTTACTGGCAGCATTCGGCATCAAAGACACATTTGTCTAACTTGGAACGAGAGAAAGAAAATAAAGCTATTGGCACTGTATATACAATTTCGTGTCTTGCGAAAGGAACAAGGAACGATTTGTTGTATTAAACTGTTTTAAACATTCTATTTTCGCGACATTAAACTTTTAAAAATATCGGAAAATTGTAAACTCCGAGATGCTTGGAATTTCACTTCAAAGTATGTAGGAAGAAGCGACAGAAAAACCACGATCGATCAGAGAAATAATAATCGCGGCGCGAATGAACGAGTACGCGATTTTTCAAAAGAATCAATGGACCCACGTAACAAACTCCCGTGCATAAAATAATCGCAAGATTCGGTGGAAAAGGAGAATAGATTTTTATATTCCGTGCAAAGTCGGATAAGTATCATTGCATGGAATGGGCTCACGATGAACTTGACATAATGAAGACATATCCCACGGTGCCCCACGATGCAACCCAGTCTAGATCGTACAAAATTCTCTTAGAGGCTTTTGGTGATCCAAACTGTACTGTAGCGTAGTTCTTGGCTTGGTATCGTTTTCGTAAGATCGGTATCGTAAAATTAATCAACTGATCAATTTTTGGAAAACGATGCCAATTACCAGGTCTCACCACGAGGAGGTGACTACGCACGAGACCCGCCCATGAGTTATTTAACATTATGCATCGGTCTCGACATTCAACCTATTGGCAAGAATGTCGAGTTCTGACTCTACTCGATCATGGGCCTGCGTAAAGAGATAGTTATTTCGTAGCCTAACCGCGAAACACCTATCTCCTACGCAGCAGTTACACGAATCTTTACAAACGTAAAACAAAGCTTACACGACGCAATATCTATCTCCCACACAACGCAACATTATCTCACTCACACGATTACATCGATCGGTACAAACATCGTACAATAATTTGCAACCCTATCGGCATCATTCCGTATCAAAGATACATTTATTTAACTTGGAACGAATGCAAAGAAATGGGGCTACTATGGAAATGGAGCCCCAACAATCAGACGATGAAGAAAAACCGCGGCTCGCCCGGAACGAACGTAATCGCGATCTCTCGAAAGAACTAACAAACCTACGTGACGTACCCCCGTGCACCAGATAACTCAAAGATTCAGTGGAAGCGCAAGCATTGACCTTCGCTCGATTCCTGTCACGTCGTTTGGATCTTATCACGGTCGATGGCACTTACCGATGATACCAGTGTCCAGCAAATGGGCCTGCAATTTAACACACTCCAACTGAACAGTTGAACCCGGGAAGGGACCGCTGAACAGGATTACAAAGGCAAGGCCCCAACTGAACAGTGGGGTCCACCCCCGCGAGTTCGAACAGAATTACGGAGGACATTAAATGCAGGTCCCCTGTCCAAGTACCAAAGTACCAATCGGACAGTATTGCAGAACTGCGACTCAATCGTCAACAGATTCACAGGTATCACCAGCGTGATGACAACGCCCGCGATTCGAGGCAAACAACGAGCAGTCGTCGAGTAGTCACCAAGACAAGAGGTGTCCTTGGGCGACCAGCGAATCCACGGAGTTGTCCAGTGCACGTTAACCCGCACGTACCCGGAATACGCGCGAGCGAGTACGCCACGCGGCAGTTTGAAAGAACTGAGCGATCGCGAACCGATAAATCGCGGGAACAATTTTTCCAACGTGGTAAGCGAGGGGATCAAGAGAGACGAGATTTATATTTTTCGTTCCAAGATGGATAAGTATCTTTGTACGGAATGAGCTTACAATGCACATAACATAGGTATGAATAATTAGTCTTATGAATAATTAAGGCTAAAACGCACGCAACCAACGGCGTCCCACGGCGTCCCACGGCGTCCCACGGCGTCCCACGGCGTCCAACGGCGTCCCACGGCGTCCCACGGCGTCCCACGTCGTCCCACGGCGTCCCACGTCGTCCCACGGCGTCCCACGTCGTCCCACGGCGTCCCACGTCGTCCCACGGCGTCCCACGTCGTCCCACGTCGTCCCACGTCGTCCCACGGCGTCCCACGTCGTCCCACGGCGACCCACGTCGTCCCACGTCGTCCAACGTCGTCCCACGGCGTTCCACGGCATCCCACGTCGTCCCACGTCGTCCCATGGCGTCCCACGTCGTCCCATGGCGTCCCACGACGTCCCATGGCGTCCCACGACGTCCCACGACGTCCCACGGTGTCCCACGTTGCAGACCAGTGTAGGTCATCCAAAATTCTTTTGGCGGCTTTTGGATATCCACACTGGACCAACGGTATCCAACGGCGTCCAACGGCGTCCAACGGCGTCCAACGGTGTCCCACGGCGTCCCACGTCGTCCCACGGCGACCCACGGCGTCCCACGGCCTCCCACGGTGTCCCACGTTGCAGACCAGTGTAGGTCATTCAAAATTCTTTTGGCGGCTTTTGGAGATCCACACTGGACCAACGGTATCCAACGGCGTCCAACGGCGCCCAACGGTGTCCAACAGTGTCCAACGCTGTCCCACGTCGTTCCACGGCCTCCCACGGTGTCCCACGTTGCAGTCCAGTGTGGATCATACAAAATTCTTTTGGCGGCTTTTGGAGATCCACACTGGGCCATCGGTGTCCCACGTTGCAGTCCAGTCTAGGTCATCCAAAATTCTTTTCGCGGCTTTTGGTGACCCAAACTGGACCTACGGTGTCCCACGGTGTCCATCGGTGTCCCACGGTGTCCATCGGTGTCCATCGGTGTCCCACGCTGTCCATCGGTGTCCCGCGGTGTCCATCGGTGTCCCGCGGTGTCCCACGGTGTACATCGGTGTCCCACGGTGTACATCGGTGTCCCACGGTGTCCCACGGTGTTCCACGGTGTCCATCGGTGTCCATCGGTGTTCCACGGTGTCCATCGGTGTCCATCGGTGTTCCACGGTGTCCATCGGTGTTCCACGGTGTCCATCGGTGTTCCACGGTGTCCACAGCGTCCCACGTTGCAGTCCAGTTTAGATTATCCAAAATTCTCTTCGTATTTTTTCGTGATCTAAACTGCACTGTATTAGCATGGTTCTTAGCTTGGTATCGAATTATTGTACAATGTTTGTACTGATCGATGTAGTCGTTTTCCAAAAATTAATCATCTGATTAATCTGCGAAAAAGATTACATTGATCAGTACAAAATTGTACAATAATTCGCAATCGCATTCGGTATCAAAGATACCTTTGTCTAACTTGGAACGAGAGAAGGAAAATGAAACTATTGACACTGCATATACAATTTAGAGTCTGGCATAAGAGAAATACGACTCCTTGTACTAAAGTTATGAAGTTATCGAAAAGTTATATTAAGTTATATAAACATGCTATATGTTTCTCTTACAAATGGGAAAACAGGAAGAAGCCTGAACAATCAGACAATGAAAGAATGATCATTTGAGTATCTAGCATACATATTTAATATGCTATGAAACGTTCAAATATATAACTGCAAAATATTTTCTGTAAATTGATAAATCTGAAACAAAGTCATTTACTGGATTTGGAATACAAAAGAAACAGGAATCTTTAAAACGAGAGCATTTTATACATGAAAAATAAACTACTAATAATGGTCAATTACAGATCAAATTACTCTCGATTAAATTTTAGCAAAAATAGAGAATCATTTGTATCTTTTTAATCGAAACTAGGGTTACGTTGAAAACAAGAATTTTAAGTAATAGAATTTAAACTGAATTAAAAATTAAAAATTTCATTTAAAATAACTAAGATGAGAGAAAACCTGCTTATTAGAAAATCACTTGCTTCGTCTTTTAACTTTTAACAGTATCTGTTATTTCCTACAACAACATAGTGACTTGCAACATAATGTACCGATAGATATGCACATAAATAATTTTGTTCAAAATTTTTGTTACAAACGTGACGATTATCGCGAATGAACTTTTGTTTCATGCAAATTTTTACGCCACGAGGCTCAGTAGAGATCATATTTCTAACCGTCGCTCGCGGTCCTCCAGCGTCGGAGAAATAATCTCTTATCTGCCCGACGAAAAACATACATTGTATCGACGATCGCATAGTTGTCACCAGGCAGCGAATTCTGGAACCGTCGATTTCGGACCGTTATTTCTAACAAAGAAGTCGGTCTGCGTGATCATTATGCGCTCGTCGATAGAATGTATGTTTTTCGTCCGGCAGAGGATATATCTGCGACGCTGGAGGAACGCGAGCGACGGTTGGAAATATGATCTCTACTGAGCCTCGTGGCGTAACACAAATGATACTCGAATATTTATAAAATTCTACATTACTCTTAAAAGATTAAAAATATCGCGGTCGAAAACATTCTAAAAGGTATGGTTCTAAGAACGAACAATCACCAGCATTAATTCCAATCGCAATGAATTAAATTTTAAAAAATATTTCAAGCTTTCATAGCAACATTAAGATATTTCATTATAATACTTTTTTACGCATGAAATCGCTCACAATTTCATACATGTAAACAGTATGACATATATATACATGTAATAAATGTATGTAATGTAATAATGTAAATATATACATATAAATATAAATTATACATTCATAGTAAAGTTTTGTATTTTAGCAGTCATGGTAACAAAGGAATATGTCTTATAGCAGTATTTTCAGTAATAAACGTAGTAATAAGGGGTGCATTAATAAGGGACTCTGAAAAGGAAACAAAGCAGTAGCCAGAAGGGCTACTAAAATTCGATCGTCTTCCACTCTATATAAACCCGATCAACGCGCCGAGAGTGGAACTGAATATTCTTGTTTCGCAACGCTAATTTACTACTAATATTTATGAAGCAAAAAATTCTCAAAATCAAACGCGAAGAGTGCTTTGTTATATCTGCAATATCAATTAATCTACTATTAAAAAAAAAAAAAAAAAGAAAAGTCTGAAAATTCCCGAAACTTGAGACGCAACGCTAATAAATTTAAATCTACGCACTCGTATTTAAACAATACGCAACACTAATAGCGAGAGATCGTAGTGCAACCATTTAGGAGGTTGCTGATGAACGACCACACTTGCACAGCTCTTGCAGCTGTATCGTGTGATCCAGGAACAGTGTCCGACAAATACAGTCGGAAGGTTTGGGCATTCTGTAAACGCAACTCTACTTAACAAAACGCGATCATTCATTGTCGCAACGCTAAAGGGAAAAATAAGTAGAACTCGCGATGGAACAACATCGCAACGCTAACTCTTAAAGTGAATTTAATGAAAATTATTATTTACTATATGAAAAAGCTACTTTAAATATTCTGGTATTGCTACTTGCAATACTATAAAATTAATTGAACACTTTTATAATCTAATTTTAAACAATGCAAAACAGGAAAAATTCTAAAAATTGCAAAAGGCAATCGCGATATCGTCATTCGCAACTCTAAAGCAAACGCGATTATCATTTTATCGCAACTCTAATACAACCCGTAATTAATTTATCGCAACACTAATAAGAAAAATCACGAGTGGAGGGCTGACATATCGCAGTGCAACCATTTAGGAGGTTGCCGATAAACGATCACACTTGCACAGCTCTTCCAGCTGTATCGTGTGAGCCAGAAACAGTGTCCGACAAATGCAGTCGGAGGGTTTGGGCATTTTATAAACGCAACTCTACTTAAGAAAACGCGATCATTCATTATCGCAACGCTAACAGGAAAAATTAGTAGAACTCGCGATGGAACAATATCGCAACGCTAACTCTTAAAGTGAATTTAATGAAAATTATTCTTTACTATATGAAAAAGCTACTTCAAATATTCTGATACTGAAACTTGCAATACTATAACATTAATTAAACACTTTTATAATCTAATTTTAAACAACAGAAAAAAGGATAAATTATGATATGTATAGTTCTATAAGAAATCCTAAAAATTCATAATAAAATTTGCAAAAGACGATTTACAACTCTAAAGCAAACGCGATTATCAATTTATCGCAACTCTAATTCAAACCGTAATCATTTTCTCGCCACACTAATGCAAAGTCGCGATGTTATTTCGCAACTCTAATACAATCCGTGATTAATTTGTCGCAACACTAATACGAAAAATCGCGATTGGCCCAATGGGACGATGGACCGATATATACATCGGTCAAAAAAGCAAAGACTACTACTACTACTACTACTACTACAAATACTAAAAGCGAGCATAGTGACAAAGTAGTAACAATAATGACTTTCCATGCTCTGGATGACCCAGAAGATGGTGAGCCATTAGTAGTTGCCCTCTTGAGTGACAGTTTGTCGGGCCTCTTCGGCTTATAGCCTCTTCTTTCTTCGGGCGCAATGCCCGCTGAAACTTAAATCTAAGCTCGAGTCTTCTAAATCGCAAAAAAAAAAAAAACTTATAAAATAAAAATATAAACCGCGGAAGCTGATTGAAGTGCACATGGACTGACCAACGATCACAGCGGTGATCGTTGCTCACTCGCACGTGCGTGCTCGAGCGATAAACGTTCGTTTCGAGCCCACTCGCGACCGCGACCGCGAAATTCGAAAAATCGAGAGGAAAAACCAGAGACGAGAGCATGCTCTACTCGTGCCAGTTTCACCGTCGATTTTTCAAACCAATTTCCAGAAACAGGTTGGTCACACGAAAACGTGCCTACCCGACCAGAGACTGTGCCAACCTGCCCGGCCCTACCTACTTATAATTAACAGACACACCAGAAAGTATACTACCTATCCTACCTAGCGCTATATTTAAAAAATGGCAAAACGGGCACACCAACACACTCACTCCACGGTTCTCACACAAACGCCCGGGTGCAAAGGTCCTACACTAGAGAGGACGTCCCGGGACGCCTCCGACACCCGAGCTTAACAAACAGCATGCACACTCTAAGGTACGTACCTTTTTCCTGAAATCGACTGACGAAGGCTAGTGATCATTGCGTACAACGTGATAAAACACGTCTGCAGAAATTATATTTTTTAAATGAGTATAAGTAAACTTGGAATTATAATTGCAATTTATAGCAATATTATGAGTGCATATACACTTAATCGCGTGGATGATATTATCACAAAATGTGATTGTATCGAGACGTAAATTGAATCGATATATGTCTCGATATTTTTAATATTTGAAGTTTTAACGAATGAAAAAAAGCGACGCAATTCCACGGCCTAATAACACGCATACACAATGTGGAAATTACGTCGTGCACGATACACTAACGCATCGTCAGTCGCTGAGAAATTATTACATTACTTAATTCTAGATCATCGTGCCCAATGTCTTTCTCCCATTCAAGTAGCACCTGGGCACGTGAATGAGATCCTGACAATGGGCACGGAAAGGGTTAAACCTGAAAATCCTGATCTAAAAAGATGATTAGTTTGTCCAATTTTTATTTAACGGGCTAACTTTCTTTGATTTTATATATTATTACTTCGTTTCATATTGTAATAACTCTACTCTATTAATTTCACAAATAAGAACAAAATTTTAATATTGCAAAAGAGGTAGCGTTAATTGAAAAAGGATTAAGATTCGATCAAATGGAACAGTTGACTCTCAATATATTACTAAGAAAGAAATAATCTCAGGCGATCTCTTTATCAAAGCACATACTACAGAAAATGCAGAAGCAGTGTTCAAAATTATTGCTTTGATTAAAACATCTGCCTGTCGCGAAGTGTCTTCTTGCACGTAAAATTTCACACATTTTTGTACGGAAAAAAATGAATTTTACTTAATATTGACTTACCTGATAAACGTGACTTAATATTGTCACGATCAATTCATTGCTAAAAATCAAGTATATTTATGTCATACAGGTATATTCGTGTAGATATTTGTCATTTGCAAATATTCATACGGAATATTAACATGCATATTTATAAATAACACGAATATCTTCGGAAATGTATATGTTTAACCTCACTATTAAAAAACTAATTATTATAATCGCGATATGCAAGAAGACCTATCCTAAACTAATAAATTTGAAAAAAGAATGTTACTACTCACGGGTATAAAAAATACCCGCGGTCACTATGCTCGCAAGAAATTCTACGTAATACAACCGGTCACCCGTGCCGATTCGGACCTTTCATCCTACGCCATGATTGAGTGACCGGAGGAACAGAAATGCATGCGACTCACCGTTCGAAGCGGAGAAACAGAGGACGTTACCCTGGATGCTGTGGTATCCCAGCGAATATCATCAGGAAGACTAACACCAGGCTGGAACCGTTGAAAGTCCAATGGTACAAAAAATAGAGGTTGCCAAAAATCTGTTACAGAAGAAAACACGATAGGTGTTTACTGACTATTTGAAAAGTTGAAGATAATGAAAAATGAAGGTTTATTAACTTTAGTAACTTTAGTAATAATAAAGGTTGAAATTCTAATAAACTTTAATAAGTATAAAAACTCAAACTCTAATATGAAAATTTAAAATCTAAAAATTAAGAATCTAATGATTTCTGAAGTATGTTAATCATTTGTTTCGTAATTCGGTATGAAGACTTTAACACTTATGTTATTTTAATAAAAGAATAACTACAGTAGATCCTAACCTCTCAAATTACAATCAAATCGTAGTTCTTCATCGATAGTGATCGAAGAAAAATATACAGAATAGACATAATTGAAGTACGATATGTAAAAATACTTACATTCTTGGCTTCTGAGTCACTGTTAGACATTCCGAAAGAATGAAGAAGTTGAAGCAGTGGTATGTCTATAACAAAACATAAGATATCATTAATATCGGTAATACATAATAACAAACTTCAAACTTTAACAATAATAAAGACTAAACTCTAATAAGTATATAAATTGGAACTCTAATACAAAAGTTTGAGAACAAAACATTCAGTGATTTTTTATGCGTATCAGACGGTTTTATTGTACTTTAATATTAAGACTTTAAGATTTTATTTCAATTAAAAAGGACATTTATAGCTTTCTAAAATATCAATAATTTTTATTTTATAGTTAACAATATTTCAAGCAAAATATAGTAAATAGAACAAATTGAAATACAATATATAAAACTACTTACATTCTTGAGCTCCTGGAGAGGCTTTATCCTCTTGAGGGTGGCACTGACTCTAATACCGAAAACGAATATTCAAAAAAATAAATGTATAAAAAAAGAAAAAGAAAAGACTACGTTACCACGACCGCGTAAATTATAATCGGCGAACAAGAACTCTAATATCGCGTACAAATTTGATTGATAAAATTTTATTATTTTCGCGTGTGATTATTCGATCGAATTTAATCAAAACTATCGTGATTTTAAAATATTGAAAAGAAACTATCGCGTAACAAACACTGACTCTACAACCGCATTGCGCGCGGTCACAAATATTTCCTGAAAATAAAGCTGTTTAAGGGCGGGGGTGAGGGTGGGGTTGGAAAAGAAGCGAAACATCGT
Source organism: Bombus fervidus (assembly GCF_041682495.2). Classification (NCBI taxonomy): domain Eukaryota; kingdom Metazoa; phylum Arthropoda; class Insecta; order Hymenoptera; family Apidae; genus Bombus; species Bombus fervidus. The sequence continues at coordinate 11,708,982 of NC_091525.1, read as the reverse complement.
TTCGACAATTTTCTTCTTTTTCCTATCGGAAAAATTAGAAAATACGTTTACTTAGAAAATACTGCTACTTTTTTACACTCAAAAATTATTATTAAGAAATTGGAATAAGTTTGAAAAATATTATTTAGTTGAAAATTGTGAGATATTTCTCGATAGCCAACAAATCCTTACGAATACCGTGAATGCAGTGCAATCGTTTGCAAGAATTATATTGTTCGTAATTAGAATATATACTGTGAATTTTCGTTATTAGAATACGAAATATACATTCCACTAATACACTATAGTCGCGTGTTATAAATATTAGAAAATATTTGCAAGAATTAAAAAATTATGCACTAAATGTACTTAAAGAATACTGCACAAACGCGCGCGGAACCTTGTTTCGAGGTATTTGAATCTAACTGTTACTAAGTTGCAAGTTTATAACGTTAATTGTAGCAAATTCGCATATTGTAGCAAAAGAAATTGAATTCGATAAGTGAATTGTTGTGATATAACTCAATTTGAAACAATAAGATAATTAGTCAAAAATTTGTTTGAAATAGGAGAATAATTTCATACATCGGAAATAGAACAATAATTTATTTAATCGTCTTTATGTTCGTTTTAGTATTCCAAATAATTAAGAAATTATCTATTATGAAATATGTATCAAATATACTTTAAAATAAATATAAATTGTATATCAAACGTAATCCATATTCGAATAAAAAGACAACAGAATTTTTCATACAAAACTGTCTTAGTTAAAATATACTTATCGGATTGATCCTTAATAGTCTTTGCATCCATATGTCAATTTTTCTATTACTTTTATGTTATCTCGGCTTTCGACAAATAAGTTACTCGAAAAATTACTAGAAATTAAAACAAATGTATAAAATAATTAAATGAAATTATAGTCTAGATTCAGTGGAAAAGAAGAATAGATTTTTATATTTCGTTCCAAGTCAGAAAAGTATCGATGTACAGAATGGGCTTACAATACACTTGTCCCACGGTGTCCAACGGTGTCCCACGGTGTCCAACGGCGTCCCGCGGTGTCCAACGGTGTCCAACAGTGTCCAACGGTGTCCAACGGTGTCCAACGGTGTCCAACGGTGTCCAACGGTGTCCAACGGTGTCCAACGGTGTCCAACGGTGTCCAACGGTGTCCAACGGTGTCCAACGGTGTCCAACGGTGTCCAACGGTGTCCAACGGTGTCCAACGGTGTCCAACGGTGTCCAACGGTGTCCAACGGTGTCCAACGGTGTCCAACGGTGTCCAACGGTGTCCAACGGTGTCCAACGGTGTCCAACGGTGTCCAACGGTGTCCAACGGCGTCCCACGTTGCAGTCCAGTCTAGATCATCCAAAATTCTTTTCGCGGCTTTTGCTGACCCAAACTGGACTGGTGCGTAGTTCTTAGCTTGGCATCGTTTTTCAAAGATTAATCAACTGATCAATTTTTGGAAAACGATACCAATTACCAGGTCTCACCACGAGGAGGTGACTACGCACGAGACCCGCCCATGAGTTATTTAACATTACGCATCGGTCTCGACATTCAACCTATTGGCAAGAATGTCGAGTTCTGACTCTACTCGATCATGGGCCTGCGTAAAGAGATAGTTATTTCGTAGCCTAACCGCGAAACACCTATCTCCTACGCAGCAGTTACACGAATCTTTACAAACGTAAAACAAAGCTTACACGACGCAATATCTATCTCCCACACAACGCAACATGTAACTCACACACAACGATTACATCGATCGGTACAAACATCGTACAATAATTCGCAACCCTATCGGCAACATTCCGTATAAAAGATACATTTGTCTAACTTGGAACGAAAGAAAAGAAATGAGGCTACTATGGAAAAGGAGCCTCAACAATCAGGCGATGAAAGAAAAACCGCCGTTCGCCCGGAACGGACGTAATCACGATCTCTCGAAAGAACTAACAAACCTACGTGACGTACCCCCGTGCACCAGATAACCTAAGATTCAGTGGAAGCGCAAGCATTGACCTTCGCTCGATTCCTGTCACGTCGTTTGGATCTTATCACGGTCGATGGCACTTACCGATGATACCAGTGTCCAGCAAATGGGGCTGCAATTTAACACACTCCAACTGAACAGTTGAACCCGGGAAGGGACCGCTGAACAGGATTACAAAGGCAATGCCCCAACTGAACAGTGGGGTCCACCCCCGCGAGTTCGAACAGAATTACGGAGGACATTAAACGCAGGTCCCCTGTCCAAGTACCGAAGTACCAATCGGACAGGATTGCGGACCTGCGACACAATCGTCAACAGATTCACAGGTATCACCAGCGTCATGACAACGCCCGCGATTCGAGGCAAACGACGAGCAGTCGTCGAGAAGTCACCAAGACAAGAGGTGTTCTTGGGCGACCATCGAATCCAAAGAGTTGTCCAGTGCACGTTGACCCGCGCGTACCCGGAATACGAGTGAGCGAGTACGCCACGCGGCAGTTTGAAAGAACTGAGCGATCGCGAACCGATAAATCGCGGGAACAACTTTTCCAACGTGGTAAGCGAGGGGATCAAGAGAGACGAGATTTATATTTTTCGTTCCAAGATGGATAAGTATCTTTGTACGAAATGAGCTTACAATGCACATAACATAGCTAACTATCTTATGATTAATTAAAGCTAAAACGCACGCATCCCACGGTGTCCCACGGGGTCCCACGATGTCCCACGGTGTCCAACGTTGCCCCCGCGGGGGGGTCTTAGTCCGGTCTAGATCACCAAAATTATTTTGGATGATCAAGACCAGACTATATTCAAGTAGTTTTTAGCTTGATATCGTTTTTCAAATAATAATACTAATATTTAAAGCAGTAGTTGGTGTATCATTATTTGGAAAACGATACCAATTACCGGGACCCACCACGAGGAGGTAACTACGCTCGGGTCCCATTTACATAAACAGTTTTTAAGCATTGGAAGCAGAGATGTAAAATTATTTTATAACAAAGAAGTAGCGTGTAATTGTAATTAATGGAGTAATTGTTTTAGATTAATGGCTTAAATGTATAAAATAACAGTTTAAATGCTACAAAATTAATAGTTTAAATGTTGTAAATTAATAGCTTAAATGTATAAAATAACAGTTTAAATATTGTAAATTAATAGCTTAAATGTTGTAAATTAATAGCTTAAATGTTGTATATTAATAGCTTAAATGTTATAAATTAATACCTCAAATGTTATAAATTAATAGCTTAATTGTTATAGATTAGTGATTTAAATGTAATAAATTAATGGTTTAAATGTTATAAATTAATACCTTTATTCGTAGAAGTTCTTCGATCTTCACTGCACAGGGGTTCAGACACAAAAGAACTCGCGTGCGAGTTACGTGTTCCTTATGTTCCTGATGCCATACATATGTCAAGGTGCCGAAAAGTCATTCAAACTGTAACCGTTTGTTGATATCATAAGAAGTAGTTTTTCCATTAGAATGCAATGAAATTTAATCATTTGATCATTTTTATTGTAAATTGATGCCTTTAACAATTTATTACAATAATCATTTTTATAATTTTAATAGGTTTTACGAGCGAAAACTGAACTCACACTTCTGTGATACTAGTTTTTGATTTAGAACTGTGTTATTTTATACTGAATGCCAGTTCTTGATGAAAATAACTGTACTGTTATAGTCAAACGCTGTAACTATTATAAATTAAGGGAGAAATTCTTTTTAATTATGTAGAGCATTGTTATAAATTAAAAGCGTAATTGTTAAAAATTAATAGAGTAACTGTTTCAAATTAGTAATAAATTGTTATATACGAATAGCGTAATTATTATAAATTATTAGTTTATTCGTTATAAATTTGTGGCTTAAATGTTGTAAATTAATAGTTAAAATGCAATTATTAATGGTTTAAATGTTATAAATTAATACCTCAAATGTTATAATTTAATAGCTTGAACGTTATAAATTAACAGCTTAACTGTTACAGATTAGTGATTTAAATGTAATAAATTAATGGTTTAAATGTTATAAATTAATGGTTTAAATGTTATAAATTAATACCTCAAATGTTATAATTTAATAGCTTAAAGGTTATAAATTAATAGCTTAACTGTTATAGATTAATAATTTAAATGTTATAAATTAATACCTTTATTCGTAGAAGTTCTTCTTCGATCTTCACTGCTCGGGGGTCCAAACACAAAAGAGCTCGCGCTCGTATCGTGTGTTCCTTATGTACCTTATGTTATGCATATGTCAAGGTGCCGGAATGTCAACCAAACCGCAACGGTTTGTTAATATTACGGAACTTGCTTTTTTCATTCTAACAGAACCAAATTTAATAATTTTTGAGTTTTTATTGTATAAGCATAGCATCTTTATAAGTTATTTCTTGTTTCGCGATTAGAAAGACTCGAAAACTAAATTTAAGTTTTAGCGGACATCGTTCTCGAAGAAAAAAACGAAAATTGCGATAGAAGAGAGCAACCACCAATAGCTTCTCATCCCCTCGGTTTCCCACTCGGAGCATTGCAAGTTATTTTTGTTACTTCTTTGTCTCTATACTCATTTTTAGTATTGATAATATGTCGTAGTAATAGTAGTTATTTCTTGACCGATGTGTACGTCGGTCTATCGTCATCTTGAGCAGATCGCGATCTTTTTATTAGTGTTGCGAGTAATTAATTCCAAGTAAGATTTGAATTGCAAACTAGTTTATTTCGTATTTTGAATTAGAGTCGGGAATAAACACCGATTTCAGTTTGAGTTAGAGTTGCGAAGGGATATTAAAAACGGATTTAATTAGTGTTGCATTGAATTATACAATATCGGGATTATTCATAGTACTTTTTTTACTATCAATTGCTATTGTTTTTTAAAGAACAATATTTGGTATAATATAAGAATGTTTGTTTCATTTCAGTTAGAAGGATGTAATTTGTAAGTAACTTTATAGCATTAAGATTTTTGAGTGTCGCGAGCAATCGAAGTAGTTTTTTATTGATTTAGAAATAGTAATATTTATTGAAGTCATTTGAGAATTAATGTCGCGGTACTTTTCCATCGCGATCATTTGAATAATTTTCTAGTTAGCATTGTAAAACGCGTAACGCAAATGATCGCGTCTTGTAAAGTATTCGTTGCGCCTTTGAAATGTCTGAAACTTCATCAATGTCAATGAAATGTCTGGAACTTCCTGGAGGTTCCTGTTCCTCGATCAATCGATGCAGTTAACTAAATTGTAACTTGCATTGTAACTTTTTTAATACTAATCCAATGAACAAGTTTGATGCAGAATTAGTAACATGTACAAAGTATCAGTTATTGATGAATGTTTAATATCATCTCAACTAACATCAAAGGCTTTGGAGTGGAATGATATGGATTAAAGAAAATTACTAAAAGAAACCAAGTAACTATTGAGAAATAATTAAGTCCCGTTTATTGTTAATTAATTATATCTCACTGAATTTGTACAATTAAATATTAATTAAATATTAAATTTTTTACAATTTGAGTTTAGTTCAAGAATCATTTTCCTATTAATAGAAGGCTCATATTCTTATACTATACGATACCCGATATAATATCACATTCCAGTTTGTTTATATGAGAAAGAACAAAGGAAAGGGCAAAAGGGATAAGGAAATTTTAAATTTCAAAAATTTCCAACATTGGAGATGCTTCAAAATAGGTAAAAATTAATTCTGCCTATTTTATAATTTCATAATTAGATTTCATTGCAGTTCTAACCGCGAATATAATCTTACTTCCTGCTAGATCGGTAACGTTGGAAATTATATTTAGTAAGATAACTCTAATATTGCCAGAGTCTTCGTAGAGTATAACATTTCATTATCAGATATTTATTCTGTATCTCATTTACTGTACATACATCTGTGTATTCTATAATAAAAATCGAAAATATATATTGTCTGTTTTATGCCGTAATCTTGTGCTGTCCGCTGTCCTATGGTCGGTAACTTCTTCTGCTTCGAATTTACTTTCAGTACCACCTTCCCAAGCTTCAGGATACTACCTGAAGATGGTACCTGCTCCGCTTTTATAAAATTCTAAGCGTTATCTACAGACGTTTACCAACTTACCATAAATAATACATAACGTTGTATGCCATCCTTGTTCTTCTCCAATTTTTATGCTATTTCGCTTATTCAACTGTTTCAACTACCTTCAAACATACGTCAACTTTCCTCAAAACCAATAACGTCGATCATAAATAAAGAGAGAAAGAGTAGAAGACAAAATCAAATCGACGAGAATCAACTGAAATGCATCTTCTCCATAGTCTACTAAACTGAAAACTGTTCGAGCATAGATTCACCGTGACGGGTCATAAGGGATTGTTTTTTAGGAACTCCATGAGTACAAAGGGTCTACGGTGATCTGTCATTTACGGATTTACACGGACCTTTCTCGACTAAATGGTACCATGCAACCCTTCTGTCGTGTGCCTTAACGAGGCATGGCACCAACGTCCCTTTTAATCCGCAAAACAACAACCCTTTCGTCTTTCTTTCGGTGGGCAGATCGAAAAAACCGCACTGACCAGAAAAAAGTAGTAAAAGTTTATGACCAGCCGAAAGGTAGGCCAGATAATTCCCTGTTCTCGCGTGTTGAAACGGACACAGAAAGGGTTTCACCTCGGGTACCATCCGTCATCGCGAATAGTGGCGTAAGCTTGTTCGTACTCTAGCTGAGAATCGACATAATCCGCTTTGGGTCTTAGTTTTTTAGACCGCTCGACCACATGATTTTCTTCCCTACTGCCATAAACATGGCTGGATAAGGATTGTTCAACACGGTATTTTACAAACGAGAGGACCATTACTACACGAAACTGCAGAGTTTCCGTAGAAAGTACAGGGTACCGTGGATACCGTCTATTCGACTACTTGTATTGTCAATTGTGAAGCATAATTGTGATAATATATTTCTGTGTGGGTTGTGAAGCTTGGGATAATACTGTTGTTATAATATAATACCGTTTGAAACAATTAGAGGATCCTTCGTCTTATCACTTTAACTTTTATATCAATTTCTTGTATCTATATATGTTAAAAAATTGTTTAATAATCGTTATAATATCAATCTATATTAAGAAATTTATTATCGATCAAATTTTACGTTTTAATATCGTATGAAATTACAATTCATTTATTAAATGTTGACCGTACTGGAGCTATAAAACGGTCCATAGCAACGATCTTCTTTTTATTTTTTTGTCAATAAGCAGAATACAAAATTTCGTGAACTTTTAGTTGTCTTCGTTTACTGTGCTATTCAATATCGAGCACGAGCAAAAATAAAAGTCAGTGATTTCAAAGCAAGGATAAGCGCAATCGATGCGCGAAGTTTCAGCGAATCTATTAATAAGTCCACCAAGGTCTATAAAACGCATCTGCGGCCTCTTGATGCAATTTTCTCAACAATGTTGCAGCGATTTCCTGTTTCTACTTTATTTGTACAACGTCGACTATCGTTTCATCTCGCAAGTTTTAATCGATTCGGAAAGAAACACCGGTTCGATTCGGCGGAAGGAAGGTGCAACCCTTTTTCCAGAAACCTTCTTCCGCTTGTCGTTCGGCCTCGTTTGTACCCCAAATCATCGTCGTTATCCTGAATGCCCTGTGGCTTTTTTTCAAACCACGAATTCTCACGGTCCACCGAAAACCACCATGATCTTCCTCGTTTTCTTATTTAACAGAATCATCGTCCGCATTGTGCAGCTTGCTAACAAAGCGTTGCTAAACACTCTCACACATTATTAGCGTTATCTCTCACGGTGAAGATTTCTTCTGTAATAATTGCTTCTTGGAAAGATTAATGTTTTCTTCTGGAAGCAGATCATTAGCGAAGCATTGATAATTACATAAGGCATTAATTTTCACTAAAATTAAACATAAAACAACAACGTAGTAGAATGACACGCAACAAACATAGATATCATATCGCGCCTCTAAGAAATATTTGATGAGAAATTCTGGACTGTAATAATTCATTTTCCAGACACGTAGCATTTACCTTAGCAAAAGTAAAATTAGAATGGAATATTTGAAAGTATTCTAAGATCGACGTTCTCTATCTGCGTCTAGAGTGTCCAGGACCGGTCGAATAAAGGCCGAAGCACGATCCTGCGAGCGATAGATCGATCGCACAGGATGCGTAACTTCCTGCATTTGTATTCCCTCCCGCTTGTGCATGGACACTCGAGGGACCGAAAAACTGTCGGCGTTTGTCGACAACCATCCAAGCAACCGCTGCACCGTTCGTTCGTTCTCGTTTTTTTCTTTTTTTCTTTCTCCCCTCTTTTCCTAGATCGGTCGGAAACTATTAAAAAAAGCTCTTCGAAAACTGCGGATCCTTTGTCGATGACAACACAACGAGGGGGTGCTGACTAGACGAAGGGATGGGGTGTAACCGGGCGCTTGTTACACAACCGGAAGGAAATCTGTAACACAAGGAATCTACCTCCTGCACTTCGTACCATATCACGCGTTCGAAGATACGCAGATGAAACGTGCAACTTCACCGGTAGTCGCTTGCGTAATTTCAACGTCCTTACGTTTTCTTACGCATATTCTTACGGCAATATTGTTTACAGTTTACACGATCGATCAATGGAACAAAATCTTCTGTAATGATCGCCTCTTTTACGGGCGATGCTCGATCACAATTTAAGCAACGTTGCTTTTAAATAAGCGAAAAACGACACTGCTCCTGCGATAAAGTACAGCAGTTATAACAAAATCCCGAATCGTTACAATAAAAGGATGTTCCTACTACTTTCGAAAATCCTTTCGGTTTTTGCATTTCCGTAATTTATAATTCTTTCCTTTCACCGTAGAGTACTACAAGTACAACAAAGCGAACGGCACGCGAATAAATGAATTTCCCTGTCACTGTCGAAGAGAAAACGGTAAAAGGTTACACGGCGGATTTCCTCTTTGCAACTTTCCTTCCACTTTCCATCATATCGCTCCTCTAATCGTTAAAAATCCATCTAACGTAGTCCGTCTGTCGATGGGGATTTTGCGGAAGAGAGGAAGTCGCTTCGTGTCGTTTACGATGCAAGAAAGTTCCCGAACCGCTAACGCTCGTCGCCACTTTCTTTCTACCCTCTCCACCTGTGCGCGATTGCGTAACGAGAAATCGATCTTCGTTGCATCGATACGCAGCGGGACGACAGGATACATACGGTTGCCAATGCGGCTTTTGCGGTGAATTGCGTAATTTCCTTTCGTCGAGCGATCTTTTCTACGTGCGCCGCGAGGCCCTCCAATTTAATTTCAACAAGGACGCGCCGCGTATCGAGTGCTACGGGCCGAGAGTCGCGAGCGCCTCACTGGCGACATTTAATCGAACCGCGCGGATATGTGACATTTGAGGCGTCCAATTTCCCCGCGGCTCGTGCTCGGCTCCCTTGCAAAATCGTCTTCGAACGAGTCGCTCGTCTCTTTCCCGTTCCTTTTTTTTTCTTCCTTCCCTCCGGCTGCGTTTTCCCTCCTGCCACGGTTGACATTTGCGACTGGAACGGCGCTCGCTGGAAGCGAACGGTCGTCGACTGGCAAGCGGGTCGATTGGTCGAGTAGAATCTCTCGATACTCGTAGAAGCTAAAATGTTGATGCTTTGCGAATACAAACTTAAAGACATAGATCGTGGTAGAGATTTTGTAGAAAATGGAAGGTTATAGGTTTGAAAATTAATATTTCTTGAATAAATTTCAGTTGGATTCGGCATAGTAATCGCATTTGTTGGCAATCGTCGATGGTGCTCGAAGAGCAACCTTTGGAATTTTTGTCAAATTCTTAACGAGGTCGCTCTTTTCGTGTCTGCAGATCGGTAGCGGCGACAGGTGCGAGAAAACAGTTCGGTGGTCTATTGTTTCGCGGGTTTAGATCCGATATGGTCGATAACGAACTCTTGGAAGGTGGCCCTTCGACGAAGAAAGTAGTGGATGAAAGAAGGCGAAGAACAAAAAAGGAAATGACTAAGGGCGGCAAAGGAACAGAGGTGAACTATGTTTCGGAGAAAGTGAAAGGAGCAGAAAAAAAGTTACACGAATAGAAAGGGGCTCCCTCGAGGGAGATACGACACAGGTAAAAGTGAAATGATGCAAGATCTCCGCGGTTTGACAGCCCGCTAACGACTCTATTCTCCGAGCTTCGTCGAAGGGTTGCTCATAAACTTTGCGTAAAACCAACCGACAGAACTCGAATTCTCTTTTCACATTACAAATCGACGGCAGGATAGAGATACTTGTCACTTCGAGCATGGTCCTTGCGGATCGGTTGCGCATTATCTCGTCGAAGATCGAGCCTTCGTCGATACGTCCTTCTGACGAGGATGAAATGAGAGGTTACCATATTGTTCTACGACTGCCCTACGCCCTCAGTCGTTTGCCTGTCCGATTGGCATCGATGCTGTTCGTCGTTGCGAAAGGACATGAATTTATTTGGTTCCCGATGTGAGTAACGACCTTACCTAGGATCTGACCACGATGGAATCGCCGTGCTCCTATGCGAAGAAACTAGACGAAAGGAAGGAGAAGGGAGATACATCCTCCTTGTCCTTGCTTCGTCCTTTTTTCCTTTCTCCCAGTTCTCGATTTCGATCCAGCCGGTTCTTCCTCTTTCCCCGTGCCGTTTCTTTCCTTCTTTCGTTCGCGTTCTCGTTCCGTCTCTGTTTTCCGTCGTGTCGTTGGCGATCCGTTGCGATTGCATTCTTCGCCAGCGATTTTTCAGACGCGAGAGCTCGCTCTTGCGTAATCGATCGCGCCTCGCGGACATTCCGATAGAATATCGGCTCCCGTTAATGGACCAAGATTCATTCAATTGTTCGAATTTATTATTTTAATCGATGCGCCGCCTTGCTACGTCGCGTCTCTCCTTCGATCGATTTTAATTAACGAAACTCGATGCTGGAGCCGGAATTTATTGAAATTGCGACTGGTAAAAGGGACGCTAGCTTTTCAGACTCTCCTCGATCGTTGCAACAGTTCATTGAACGCGACATCGTTGGACAAAAACGCGATTGACGCTGCTGCGTTTGCGTTAATATCGCCACTACTAAGGATACATCGGCAAAAAGGAAACTTTCCGTTCGATACTTTGGCGATCATATCGATCGAAGCTGAAAGTAGGTTCATTCAGATCCGAATACATGGTCCATTCATCGGCGGTTTCGCGCGCGAAATGAATTCAATCGCGTCGGAAGCGTCTAGACGATACGACACGGACGGTTAGCAATCGCTGCATTCGAAATCAATAGGCTTCGTGTTCGTTAAATGGACTACGGCCGATGAATGTCGTCCGCTGCTTCCTCTATGGAACCTTTAGAAGCTTCAGGACCACCAACGATACGTCGAATGATACGCGGAACGATGGACAATGACGAAGCTTCACCTTCGGCAAGATTATTCCAAAATTGACGATACAACTCTTTCATAGTATGGTATACTACGAGTGTCTTGCTATATTAGCATCTGGTGAATGACCTTCCCAGTTTATATATTTACATTTTACTTGACCATTTTATGGTTGATACGCGCAACCAGAAGCATACTAATGATTTTGTACGGGATCACGTTTCGCAAATGTCTCATCCAAAGATCTACTGTTACGCACTCTAATTGAAAGATTCTCTTCTCCTAAGCCACAGACGTTAATGGCAGATTAAGATATCGATCATGAACGCACGTAAATTCTAATAATTATCGTCTTACGCGTCATTTCGCGTAACTTGTGGCCGTCTTTCTCTTCTCGAAACTGTTGGTTCTGGCGAAACGGCTAATACGCGACGTGGCAACCCTATCCTCGAGGCTCGTTTCGACAACATAGGTATATAAGTAGCGGCGATTAGCGCTCGAACAGGACAGCGTGTAATTAAGGCGCCGGTGTTAAAGCTCGTTGCACAGTTCATCGGTGATGAGGTTCTATCCGGCGGATGAGCGCGCCGCGCTTGAGCATCGATGCGTCACGAAATGTTGAGCCGGCTTGAATACCGGAGGATTCCTCTGCTTATCCGCATATTTTCAAGGGTCAGCGAGTCGGCGAGCGAACGTGCCTCGTCTTTTCTTCGCGTTCTATCACGACCACTCGCCGACGACACTGATTAGGGGTGGTAATGTTGCCGCGGCACACGAGTCACTGGAAGATTCGAATCGCAAGTGACTCACATATTGTTGTGCTTTGCAGTGTCAACATTGTTTTGATTTGCTAGGTTCAAAAGTAAACGAACTAAGGACAAAAACATTATTTCCAACCGTCAACCGGAGTTACGTTTGAACTTTTTGTAAGCCCACCGATCGATACAAATAGAAGAACGTGCTCTCTAAGACAAACAGATTCGGTATAGCGACGAACATAGCAAGCATTACAGCGAATCATTATAGCGAGATATACAGTCTATCTCTGTACTTTTATTTCAAGTGATTTTAATATACACTGACTATTACAATTTCATCACTCGTCTCTTTAATAAACTAACACGTATAACAATCCACCTGAGTAATAATTCAAATTCGACGAAACTGCGCCTTTTACGAGTACTTTGCGACGATATATCGAAGAACGGTGCAAAAATAACGATAAGATAACTTCCACAAAACAAAATATCGTATCGTCGATAACGAGTTAAGTAGTGGATCGGTCAAAAATCGTTGATAACCGAATTTGAGGAATTACAAGGTAAATTACTACTCAACTTGTTTCGAATATCCATCCGACTCGAATAATCCTATGTTATACTGATTGAAAAAAGGTGCGATACCGTCTTTTATGGTTATTTGCCTGAATCGCTCCTGTGCCGGCTATATCGTAAAAGGGCTGAAAAAAATTGGCGAAGAAACGTACATTACACGGAGTCTCGTAAACGTCGTAATTGCACGAGTTCTCAGGGTCGAAAATTAGGATGCGTTTCTTTCTCCTCCGTACAATCTTATCAACGTAGAAGTATTTTGTAAACTTGTACCGTGACCATTTTAAGTCGGCCTCGTCGATTACATTGAAAAAGTGGCAAAGGGGATGGAGAGGGTGGATACGATGTAAGTAGTCGATACACGAGCGTTTTTTCGTTGCTTCGGGGCAATCTTATCAGCGTGAAAGGGAAGAGGGAGCCCGCGAGCGGGCGTCTACGTCCTCGACGATTCGAAAGGGAGATTCCTTCGTGGTGCCGTCACGGATTTCATGCATTCCTGCGCGGACGCCGCGGGAGGCTTCCTTAAAACCGAAAGTGATATGGAGTGGACGCCGGGAAAAGACGAATGAGCGGCGCTTATACACAAATACACGCTCTTGCGTGACATCGCACCATACAATCGCAGGAAAACGAACGAAGAAACGGCAAAGGATAAAAGAACGGACAAAGGTGCGCGGCATTTTCTCCACGATCACGTGACAAACGTGGACGAGTTAAGTGCACCTGTGTCTCTCGAACGCACAGCTATCGATCGACCAGATAGCTGAACAGGGTCAAACAGGTGTAAACGAGTCGAGGAGAACACGATTGAGTGTGGAATCGATGTTCTTCCCTTTGAAACATCTCTGCACGCTTTGTCACGTTTGGGATGGTCGATATAGGCTAAACGTTTCACCGTAGTTTACTACTTTGGGATTAGAATTCGATATCGGGACATTGGTAAAAGATATTGTTTGGGTTGATGAGGTAATTGCTATAGGAACAACATAAGCCATTGTCTATAAGGTCACTTTTTTTTATCAGGCTTCTAGGTCATCGATTTCTTCGATCGTGCGTTTTTGCTTTATGCAACGTTGCAGTGACGCGCAACGAGACCTTGGAACGATCTTGAGAACAATCATTCTTCTTACGTGCCTTTGCTCCGTAAGAAATATTAGCGATAAAGAATGTTACTCTGGCAGGTGTATCAATTTCTTTTAATATTTGTCTCGAAAAAACGTTTGATCGATCGAACGAGTGTAACGATAATCCGAATTTTTCGTCCGATATACAAGATTTATTCTGAATAACAATCTGACGAAAGAAACTTTATTCCACAGTTGATAATTCCGATACAGATGAAACGATTGGTAATTTGCGAATTAACTGAAAGTATGCGAAACGGAGCAGGAATAATATAGGATCGTTGCATGCAAAAACGAGGTAAATACCTTCCGTATTCCATAAAAACTCCGTTACTCTGAATGAAAATCATATTCGCACGATCGCCGCATTGATTCGATTAATTTCCTTGTTGCCTCGGTGAGCTATCGCAATCATTCTTTAAACGTTACTTTATCGTAATTGCTTCCAATCCTCCTACCATCTTAGTTTACGAAGATGCAGGAAACGGGTGTAAGCAGCCGGCGAATTTCCAGGCACCTGGCGAAGATGCTGGAATTGATTCTCGAGTAGCTGGCTCGTGATTTTGAAGAACCAACGTCCGACGCAAGAAATAAAGGAAAAAGAAAGAAGAAAAAAAAAAGAAATAGAAAGAGGGAATAGGAAGCTACGAAATCTGGCAGAAGAAAGACGCTGAAGGGAAATGATAGAAGGGGTTGATGATGGCTAGGTAAGAATCTCTCTACTTTCTAAACGGCTGTTCCACCGCTGGTATGCGGAAGGGTTGAAGCTAACCTGGACTCTTTTTTTCATCAAAACTTTTTTTTTATCCCCTACCCTAGACGCGATGGGGCGGTTACGAGGGTCCCGTTAGGTCAGCTCGCCAGCAAGCTGCCCCTGGAGGTGTGTGGTGGCGATGCAGTTGCGGCATTTCCCCCTTCTTTTTTCTTTCCTCTTTGTTGTCCCGCTCACGCTTCTTCTTCGCCTGCTTCCTTGAAACCCTCGTCTAACTGTGATCCGTGTAATCTACGCGCAGCTTCCGCGTTTCGAGGGCCTGTCTGGATTTCTCACGAGTGCTACGTTTGGGAAACCTTCTGGTTCTATTTTTTCATTCCGTCGGGAGTGGACGCCGTTTTTTCGGAATTAATTCGGATACGATATTTCCCAGGAAAAATATGGAGAATAAGCGTGTGAAAGGGACGATGGCACAATAATAAAATCGAACCTTCCGCCTTACCTGTACGAAACTTAAAGCTGATTTTACTTCAATTTAAACAATAACATCGTAAAACAGTATTTCACACAATCGTAGTAAAAACACTCGCCTTAAACAACTGTCCCTCGTACTTTCTACTGCTTTATGCAGAATGGTCATTGCTGTCATTAGCTCTAATCCTCGACGTCGACGAACAACTGCGTATCAATAAACTGCTCCAACGTAATCCTACCCCTTGTTAAGTTTCAGTAAAAAGCATTGTCCTTTACTATTACTTTACCTATTACTTTAAAAATCTGCAATACGAATTGGTCCGTTTACGACACTGTCGTTAAATTCATCAATATTGCCGGGGTTCAATTCTTACGTTTAAGAATAATGAAATGGGCGACGAGTTTCCGCAACATAGGGCTCCTTGTACATTCAATTATCCTGGAAGCAAACAAAACTTTATGCTTTCAGCTGTCCTGCGATAAGGTCAGCGGGGCCAAGAACTTGTAAACATGATAAAACGTACTTGGTAAAAGATATTGAGTTGTGGGAAGGTTCGGCTACTTAGGTACCTTTATCGTGGTAGATTCTTTAGCTGCTAGTAAGATAATTGGATTATTACAATACCATGAATTTTGGAAATGGTAAAGATTTTTCAAATTGTAAATCATATACTATGCAGGCTCGAAAGAAACCAACTGTTCGTATCTCGCTTGTTTTTCTCAGCTGCTGATACGATTATTAGATGCGATCATTTTCATGATGAGCTCACCTTTCCATTTCTCCACGGTATCAGAATGGTATCGATCGATCGCTCCCTGCTGTTATTATCGCAGGAAGAAAATAAAATCAGAAGTGAATTGGACAATAGGGTATTTTTGAAAATGTATAAATGCCCTTCTTGGAGAAAATAACAGAGCAACAAAGATACAGGCTTTAGGAGGAGCAAGATCCTGGTTTACACGGGGGCGATTCTTTTCTCGGGTTTATCGCCTCGTTCCGGTGCCAAATGAGGAGAACTGGTACCGCTGCGGAATGCTAAGCGTCGAAAGTCGATATTCCGCAGAATGCAACGCGGAAAGCAAGAAAGAAAAAATAGAAGGAGCAGAAGCAGAGACGACAGCGCGTGTCTGGACGCGTAAAATTTGCCTTCCTCGAAAAAAGGACCAGAGAAAAAGAAACAATCAACGGTCGAATAGAAATGAACGTCGCAAGGTCGCGAACCATAATTCTGTCGTCGTTTTGCAAATTTCCTCCGTCTTTTCTTTTTCGCATTTATGCGTTTACGGTGCACCTCGCTGCGCTCTTCGAGGTCACGGATTCGTCTTTTTTTCCTTGAGCAGGGTCCCCTAACGGGATCGCGAAAAATTGGAACCTACCTGGGACCGTTAAAAATAACGTTGCCGCCTCTTTCTTTCCTCCCCGACCTTCTTCTTTCTTGACACGTACGCAAAACAGGCGAGAATATTCGTAGACAATTGGAAGCTTCGCTTCCAAAGCGATCGACTTTGACGATCTCGGGAAGGCTGTTCGAATTTTCTTCTCATTGTCTCGCGATTGAACACGGCACAAGAAAATTCACGAGAAACGCCAGTTCCTGAATCGTTGCTCGGAAAAACGCAGCCATTTCTTGCCGGAAGTCAAGGACGGGGCCTCGACTTTGCTCGTTAGAATGCTACTTATTCTTTTATTATTTTTTATTGTCCAATGGTAAACGAAACGGCCGGCCCAAGTAAATAAGGTACATTCTTTAGTCCAATTCTTTTGACATTTAAATCAAGTTACGTTTGATGAAACATTCGTACAGAGGCGTGGTTAGAACGAACGAATCAAGATCAGAGACAATTTCAATTTGTCGTTCGTTAAACACGGACCAAACTTTTTTCCCCGATTCCGTGTCACTAACAAGGAGGCCAGGGTCGAAACAAAAGCAGGGTGTCGTTCGGTGGCGGCGAAAAGCTGCGAAAGGATCAGGTTCGGTCAGTGGAGAAATAACCCGATACGTTATGTCAGCGCGGGCAAAGGTGCATCTCGCATATCCGGGGTATACCTCGGTTCGCCGCGTCCACACCGTCAGGGTCGAGGGAAAGAGAGCCGGGAGTTGGCCGGGTGTTGGTGGTGGGGGCAGCAAGACGAAGGGGAAGGAGGCAACCCGAGAAGAGAACCCAGTAACCTAGTGCCGAGTCGCCTGGAGGTCTGCAAAAACAAAAGAGAGAAGAGAGTGCGTGCCACGTGCCCCGGTGCGCCGCCGATCGGCGATCCCTTGCGATTAGTCGCGGTGCCCGTAAAAATTACCCCTTTCGCGCCTCCATGCGATTTTATCGGGCAACAAGGGTGGCCCACGGCGACCGCCAGCGCCACGTGCTCGAGATTTAGCGATTCTTTTCGCCGATACGCTGCCTTTTCAGCTCGTTCGTCTACTCTGCCTTCCTCGACATCGATGCCTGACCGAGTCATAATTAAGCTTCGAAAGCTTTTATCGTTGATACGATACGATCGTTGATTTATTGCTAATACGACATAATTATCGATTAGGGTTATATTCGAAATGGATGTACTATTTTAGAGGGTATGGAAATATTCCTTTTTGTAAAGCATCGATAAAAGAAGGAAAGAAGAAATGTACCCCGTTTAGAAATGACTCAATCGCGATAGAGCGTGATCAGCGAAAATATTTCCATCTCGAAGGCCAGCCAGAGGCGCGCAGGAAGCGGTCGCGAAGAGAAAAAACGGCAGGAGGAAAGAGGAAAGCAACAACGACGTTTGATCGGTCGTCGCGTTTCTTTCTCCTTTTCTACCCTCTCGTAGTTTATTATACAAGAAAACAAGGAGAAACAAGGTGTAAACGATAAGGAAAGAGATACGCTATTTTCTTTATCTAGGATGGTAAAGAAGTAAAATAACCCAAGGGTGCGCTTCCATGGACGATGAACTGACTGTATCGCAGGCTCGTTGCTAATTAACCGAACGATCGATTGGATATTAGCAGCGAAAATGGTGAACACGGTCTTCCTGGCGTAACCTCCGGTAACAAACTTATCGATCTATCGATCGTTGCGTTCCACAGAAAGGTCACGAGGATCATGACGGGGAAACATACACGTTGGCACGTGTTCACGTGCGCTCAATGCGCGACAAAACTGCATATTCCAGGATTCCACGCGAATGATTACCGCAACTTCAGCAATCTATATCAACGTTAAACATAGGAAGCCTCCTGCTTTCCTTTCACTTAACTTTTACTTCAAACTTCATGGTCCTATGAAACTAAATTACGATTTTATCGCGTTACGTAGAACTTCACCAGAATCATTTCTCGGTAGACTTCCGCCCGACCCATTCCTCGCGATTCGACCCCGAACAGAAAAATACGAAAAAAAAAAGAAATATATATATACATATTACTCATATTTTTTTATATGTATATGTGCGTATAGAATCTGTGTGCAACGAGCCCGTCTCTGTTTCTCTCGCTCGAACCCGCATTCGTACTGCACTCTTTTCTCTCTCGCTTTGTCGATGCATTCGGCTATCTCTCCTTTCTCTCGCCGTAACTACATACAACGTAAACCTTCCGATTTCCTCTCTCCGTCTTTCTCTCCTCGGTTTGCCGCTTCTTCTCGCTTCGCTTCTCTGTTTTACAACGTGCGATCACGATCCGTACCGAGCGGAGCAGCAAGAGGAGAGGCGAGGAGAGGAGGACATCCAAGTGGAACGTCCAGGTCCGAGGAGAGATCGTTAACGCGGCTTGAACAATCGAACGTTACGTTAATCGCGATCACGGTGAAAACAACGTAATATCGTTGATAACGACGCAACTTGTAACGATAATATTAACACAACGTCGCTCCGATAGATACAATTAAGGTGTATCAAGTAAATATCGTTCTTTAACGATCGTACGATATACAGAAACTTGACAAAAAGGAAAAGAAGAAACAAATTATTTAAAATTTGTCGAGTGTATAAACTGGGTTATGATCTCTGGAACATTGTATACTGATATTTCAGTAGGTAATTTATTATATTTGCGTTTCATTTAGCCATTGCCCGAAGCAATTAAGGAATCACTGCTATAAACGGGTTTATTGCATCAACCAAGCAAACAGAGGTAATGGAGTTCTATACGCTCGATAGATTGACATGTTGTTTATGCGATACTGTTATAAAAAAAAAAAAAGAAAAAAAAAGTGACTTCGAGAGAATAATCAAAGATTACGGATCAAGTTTAACGTCAAAATCGTTTAATATTTATATTTTGCAAACCTCACAAAATCTTTATTATCCGTGTTATAAAATTCATAATCATAAATCGTAGATTCGATTCGATATCAAAAGTTTATAATTTTATATTCTGCGAACAATACAGAGTTTCTACCATCCGTGCCATAAATCCATTAATCGTACATAGCAGGTCGAATTCGACACCAAAGTTTCATCCGATTCTTTGTATAATTCCGTTCCGCCGCAAGAGAATCATCTTCACGGATGATCACGGTAACTAAACGTCGTAGTCGAGACGAAGTTCGGAACAATGACAATAGTCGCCACTCGGTGGAAACGCCGACGATCGGGATCGTGGGACGGTCCCGCGAAAAACCGCGACGTGTGCGCGTGGAATGCAAAGCGCGCGGCGTGTTCGTGGCTGAAAACGCGCGGATCGCGCGCGTTACAACGCCGAGGATGGAAAGAAGTTATGTGTAACAATGCACGCGGCCGCACAGTAACTGCTTCCTGACGACCACAGACAGAGAGAAAGGTGGAAAGAAAGAGACAGTGTCGGAGGGAAAAGGGAGAAGGAGAGAGGCGGTAAGAGAGAAAACCGCGCTCCTGTTGGCCGGCCGTCGTGCTTTGAGGCGCATTCTCTCTCGCGTGCAGCTCGTACGAACACGTAGCGCGATCGCGAGTAGAGGAACGGGTCAACGAACACTCGTGTGCGCAACTTGAACGAAAAATAGGCAATCGAAGAATCTTTTTTTTTTTCTGTTCTTTCCCTTTTCTTCTCGATTCTTTACTCCGTTCGTCGAGCCTCGTTCGTTTTCGGTACGTTCGACTCACTGGTGACCGTGTACCACTGTGCTCGAAAACTTTGGTCGTCAAGATATCCGATAACAATCGCTATTCCTCGATGATAGTTCCTTAAACTCGTTAGATGCCAGAGATTTTCTCATAGGTAGGAGGCAAAGCAGGATAAGAGAAGACACAGTCGGTTGTTGTTTGGTTCATAATAAATATATTCTAGAGAGAATAGGATAAGAATAATTTCGTAATATAAGGGTCGAAGAGAGAACAGGTTGTTGTCATTTTTCTTTGTCCGCTAGTACCGTAGAGTTTCATGATCGATCAACCAGGTCACCAGCGATCTCGAAAACGCGAAACTCAATAGTATTGAAATCGTTCGCTGTAATAGAGGGACAACGTGTATTTTTCCAATGGTCGTGTTTACGTCTCGTAACGGCTATATCGGCGAATAAGTAGTATACTGGTAGCGCGTAATTGCGGTGTAACAGGCGACGATATAGCGGCGGGTAGTAATAGCGGTGATAGCAGTAACATACGGAAAGAACAACATTTTTCATTGAATTTACTAAAACGTGCTTGGCCACGTTCTACTATGCTTTTAAATGCAATGAGACTGGATACACGTTACCCGCCGAACAAGCCGACGAACGTTTAGTAAATTCAACGTCCTGGTGTTTGTACGGCCAGTGTATGCTTCTGTGTGTGTGTGTAAGTACGTCGCGCGTACTTGAACGCGGTGTATCTGTATGTATGGGTATGTAGTGTATCTTTACAGTAACCAAGTAACTATCGGAGAGTAATGACAACAATTTTCCAGCGGTAGCAGAGATACGGGATGCGGAAGTTCGCAGTCATTGTGTTTTAGGATCCTTCGTCCGCACCTACGTTTTTATACATGTACATATTTATATTATATATATATATATTTATATTATTTATAACGGTGCCTTAGTGCCCCTTAATATTACGATTTAAATAATTATAATAATAGTAATAAAAAAAATAGTAACATTTTCAAGGTCGCCTGCGCTATAAATGAAAGGGCGGCTGAAAGTTAAACGAACGCGCGTCGAAACGGACAACCCTGCAGACCGCCGGGTGCAACGGCGAGATTCGACGGTTTAAACGCATCCAGTCCTCGAGCTCACTTGCTTGCTCGACAAACGGCGAACGAAGAGCAGCAGCGACTAGGTGACTGATGTCCATGGCAGTGCGAAGCTTCCATTCTTGTGTTCCTTGCTTCTATCGAGGAGCATGGATCGCGGTCGCGAGCTCGGTTCGATCGCGCAACGATCCGGATTCCTCGGACGGCAGTGACGTTGTTGCTGGTCTCTCTGCAAAAGAAGAGAAAACGTATCGTTGTTACTTCCACGTGTTTTGTACGCGTTTCGTAGAATTTCATAGAACTGTGGTACATCTAAAAGAGAATGGACAGGTGCCGATATCATTAACATAGTTATATTTGTATCGTTGGACGATTAGAAGAAAGGAAAATCAACGCGGAGCGATATCGCGCAGTGAGAGTGGTTATGGGATGTCATGAGGGCGCGGTGGGTGAGGTGAACCAGCAGAACGAGGGAGCGAGTCATAGGAGCGGAATATCCTGATCCTAGCGAAGGTCGTCTGGTGCATTCTAGGCGGGTAAAAACTGCATAAGAAACCACGCCCTGGCTGGAGCCGCGATCCTCAGGGACGCGTGACCTCCACGTGGAATCGACACCCCTCCTTTCGAGCCTATTCCATACGTTACATCGATTTGCGTCCTTTAATAACGCCAATATATCCTCACGCGTAGATTAAATCAGCCAACTATCACCGAAAACATACAAGACGATGTAAACGTCAGCGGACAACTGCTGAAACGTTTCGCTTGCTTTCGAAACACTTGGAACGATAAAAGGCGCGCGAGTTCTATGTACTTACATATACACTGGGCTGCGGAACAGAGAGACGAGTGACGCGTTACCGGCTACCTACGTTCTACCTACTTCACCCACCTACCTAGCAACCTAGTTGTCTGTGCCGCCTATTCGCGAGCGGTGTGCGCGCTTTATTGCTAATCGATACAATATATCTTCCGGCGTCCAGTTGCGAACCAGCTGCGCGAACCGTGTCGAACGGCCTTCGCGACGATTTCGCCGAGGTCGCGACGCCAGAACTCCGTCTTTTTGTCCATTCGATCTGCGCATGGATCGGATTCGTAGAAACGGTCATAGGAAAAGATACCGTGAGTAATCCTGAGAGCTAACGATTCTCTCGCCTTAAGCAATTTACTAAGAACGATCTTAGAACGGCAACGAAGATGAAAAAGGGAAATGAAGCGAGTTCACGTTCACGCGGAACAATCGATCGTATCGAGGAGCTCACAGAGTTCACTGGATAGAACGTGAAATGTGACTACGTTAGGGGAACAAATGGAAGTGGAAGATGAAACGATAGACGGTTCTCTCTTTCGAGAGAGAGGTTTCACTTGCACTTTCCACCGGGGGCCATTTCTGGGCCAAGTTCATCCGAAAACGTTACGTGTAGGGATCGTCCCCTTTCTTCTCGCCACGGAGAAAGCGCATTTCGTCGCCTAGGCCAAGATCGTTTCAACGGGGAGAAAGAGAAAACGAGAACGATGTCGTGAAACGCCACTCTCTCCCTCTTCGACGGCGGCAGCCGCGTGTAGAAGTGTACCCAACCGGGTGGTGGTGTGCGAGGACGAGTGCGAGAGAGGAACGGAACGAATGGCCACACGCTCCGGGTCCAGTGGAAAAATAAAACTAGGCAGACCAGAGAAGTCCGTTAGACCGCCTCCGCCGTCTCTGTCCGCTCCATCGAGTCCGCGCGCGCGTTGCGCCTCCTTCTCGAGAGGGAAGTATGCACGTTGGAGAAAGAACGAGTGAGAAGACCTAACCTAAGCCACCAGGAGAGTCCGTGTGCTTCGGGCACGGCGCTGCAGTTCGCCCCTGAACTTGGTTCTCCGTCTTGCCCACACGACGTTGACCTACTTCCATGGCCTACCCGATATCTCGATCGTTCTATGCTTGCGAATACGCCGCCGATTTTCCCCATACGTGCTCGTTTCTCCTCTTCGATATGTCGATTAGCTACTATGCATTTTACCGATGTCTCAATGCCTTAGGTTTGTAGGCGTTGTTTCGTTAAAGCCTCCTTTTATGTTGCGAAGACAATTTATTGAAAAAATATGAAAGACATTGTACGTCTAGATCTTCGCACCGACTAATGTAGATTTAATAGTAGTTTCGTAACAGAAGTTAATTCCTAGCGGATTGAAAGCCAATGAACATCGAGTGTGAGATCGTTAATCGAAAGGTGTCATTCATTCTATTCGCAGTTAACGATCTCCCGTTCGAAGGCAACGAGTCAAGGTCCCTTAACTCTCGTCCGTCCCTCGTTTTCTTAACTTAATTTGCCCTACGTATTAAATTAACAGAACTATAAAAATATTGATGTATAGGAAAAAAAATGAATAGAAGGATAATCAAAGTTTCGGATATTTTAACTAAAGATTGGAAATTAAAGCAAAACGAAATTCCTATACGTTCGTTCATCATATAAATTTATATGTTTTCGTAAGTTTTGTTTTTTACATTTATCGCATCGTGTCAAATTTATATAAATAACGAACGAAGGTTGAAATTCTCGTTTCAAAATCGTCGAGACATTAACACTACGCGTTTTGGATTATAAAACGAATGGCTGACAATCGGCTCCCAATGTCGGTAACATTCAACAGGCTGTTTGCATATTCAAAGCGCGAGGAAGTAAAGTTGCACGAGCTGCGGGACGATGAATCTCGCGTTCCAACGTGACATCTCGATCTCCTTGGGCCTTATCTGCCGACTGAATTTCCTGCTCGGGAACGATCGAGGTGGCCGCAACGCCTGCTTGCCTCATATATTATTATTAGAGCGGCGTCTCGGGGGCGTTATCCGTTATCTCGCGTGTTATCTGTTGGCCGTAAGTTAAATGAGCTGCCGTGATAATGAGCTGTGCATGCGGTCTGTGTCCCGGTCGCCAGAGAAAACCGAGGTCCCTGCGGATTACCGTGCGGGGACTATCGATATTGTGTGTACATATGTAGCGAATAGAGGGCTGATCAACCTGTGCCGGACTCATTGGTTTAGACACACGGCAATGCACAAGTACCCGGATAATCATTAGTTTATATAACAAGTCATTTCCCGCGGCCACGTGATTTTCTCGTCAAGGCGAGCCGCTCACCACCACTCTGGCACCGTTCTACGCGACACACCGCTACTTCTCTGCCACCATAGGTCAGCACCACCACGCGATCACTTCGTATACCTAGCTACCGACTACCGACGGAAAGAGAGAAGTTCGACCACATTGACCAACACTCGCTTCTACTCTCTTTTCATCCTTTCTTTTTTATTTTATACTTTTCTATTTTTTTCTTCCTTGCCTGGACGGTTGTTTGGTTCTTCTCGAACGATCAGATTTCTTAAAAAATTTCCCTCTTGGAACGAGAATAGTTTAATCCCGGACAGCCCAAAGCAACATGGTCCAGGGATTTTATTAGAAAGGAGCAAGATTATGCGGATGAGTCACGTACAATTAGGTAGAGGAAGATTTTACTACCGGCCGAAGGAAATTCCTGCGGCTGCCCGTACCTTGTTATACGTCCGCCAGGGCGTCGTAGCACGGCAAACGAGATGAACCCGAATCCGAATTCGCGTGAATAGGACGGAGCCGAAACAATTGTTGGCCGGGACCCAGAAATGAAGAGAAGCTAATGTGCGACGAAAACAAAATTTCGTTAAAACGACGACAGCTGTGATCCGATTTCAAAATACGCCACTTATTTCACAAGAATAAACGAACTACTGCGGTTTTAAATGGGAAAAGAGAAGTTTACTCGAAAACGGTATCAAATCCAAAGACTCTGTCTGATTCCGCGAATTCCAGGTTCGTAGGTGTTGCGAGAGACCGATGCATTCCATAGAACGCTGGTAATGGAACGCTAAAGAAGCAGCAGCAGCTCGTGCACCTCGACCACGATCGAAACGGAGAGAAAGAAGGAAAAAGATCGAGAGAATGACTACGGCAACGTAAGTAGGGAGGGAAGAGGAGAAAGAAGAGGGATAGAAAAGAAAGAACATCGTTGGTGGGACAGAGAACCGTCAGGTGAAATAGAAAGAGATAGGAGAGTCGAGGCAAAGGTGGTCTTGCCGGCGTAAATGCCACTGGTTGGCATTATGCCGCTTGTTGCCTGGCCAGACCTTCGATGCACATCGAACACATCCCGATGATGATTGCCTGGCTGCTATAATCGTGATATCGTTCGTCTAAGATACGCCATCAGAGAGGAGACGTTTAGCCAGGCGAGAACGTTTACTCGTCCGCTCCGAGGGAATTTCGTGTTGCGCGAGCGACCACACGACGACGATCGACGACAACCACGAGGACGGCCATGGCCTATTTACCTCTGGCAGAGTCACCAGATACCACCGTGCCGATATTGGCCTTTTCAAACCTCCCTCCAACGTTCTTTCGCCGACCCCACCACGCAGCCACTATCCCGCAGGTTGCGTTTTTTATTCACCACCTACGCGACACGACGCAGCGAAAGGTTGCTGCGACGCCTGCGAGCTGATGATTCCACGGCTCGGCTCGGTAGTTTCGCGAATTTTCGATTTACATTTAAATTCGAGCGTTTTGAGTGGAGAATATAAATTCAAGAGAGTTGCTCGTTACGAGAGTTTCTTGTTGCGTTGCTTGTATCAATCGGGTGACTAATATCGATCGATCGGTCATGGAAATCCCGAAACGGCCGACAACCAGGAAA
Organism: Bombus fervidus; assembly: GCF_041682495.2. NCBI lineage: Eukaryota > Metazoa > Arthropoda > Insecta > Hymenoptera > Apidae > Bombus > Bombus fervidus. Next base: position 11,683,122 of record NC_091525.1, on the reverse strand, counting down.
ATCCGTCACGGTCAACCTCCACCTTCGATCCACCGGTTTACTCGAGAGCGCGTTTTGACGTAATCGACCCGCGAACGGATCGCAATCGAGGCAAACGGAATTGCGGCGGTACAAGGACATCCAGTGCGACGGTAGTGCATAACGTGGAACGGTTCAGGAGTCGGAGGAGAATTTTCGAGGCGGTGAGAAACCAAGTGCAAGGAAACGCCGCCGCCGCGAGGAGGGCTCCGTGGAATGTCGAATTAAAGTCCGGTCTCTGAGCCACGATCTCGGATAGGTAGAAGCGTTATTCCAGGTTGGCTAGACGCGGTCTACACACGACCGACGCGTACACGTTCCTATAGGAGTCTGTGACGATCGAGGTTCGAGGTGAACGAACCTCCGAATCTCCTGCACGACCGTACAAAGTAAAAGACCGAAAAGGCCAATGGAAAAAAGTTGTAGAAGCTTTGAAAAAAAGAGTGGACGTTGGTAGGACGCGGCAGAAGATGAAGAAGGACTATCTCGGAGCAACCGACTGGCTAGAGAGGATAGAGAGGAAAGAGAAAAAAGAATTGAAGAAGGTTGAAAAATAGAATGGAAGGATGGAGGGAATAATGTCTGGCACGGGAGGAGAATACAGGGACCGCGTGTATCTGCTCTTTGTGTACAGGCAACGAGCGCGAGTTGTTCCTTTTCAGTCAGCGATCGTTTTGCTCCGCGCGATTATCGCGATTTAATGATCTTGCTCCGTGATATTAATAATCGTAATAACCGGCGCGGCTTATTAGCCTTTTATTATACCACTTGTGTCACATTGTAACCGGTCAGCTCGCGTAAATACTTCTGTGAAGCGTAGAGTGGGGTGAAGGGACAAAAAGTGCTGTGTACTACCGCGAGAACGCGTTTTTTTTTTTTTTTTTTTTATTTTAAAAACCGTTGCTGCAAGCGTCGATGACGTTGTTCAAGGCTGACGTTCAGCTCTTTTTCGTTTTCTATTTTGTCCTTTTTTTTTTTGTCTTCGTTTCTTTTTTTTATCGTTGGAAACAATACGACGTGTAGTACCGCTTGTCGCGAGATTCTCTCGACGGCGAAATACGGCGGAGGAAACGGAGTAACGCGACGCGACGCGACGCTCGCATCAGCAGTTTAACGCTCGTGTAAACTCGTACGTGTTCACCGTGTTTCACGTGCCCGCGTGGCTACCCGCCGATAAATCATATCTGGCGTCGCGTTACAGAAAGAAGAAGACAGACGGGTATAAAAAAGGAACAGACGTGAATCGATTAATTTCCGAGAGAGGAAATAAAATCGATATCGCTACCACAGGTTGAAATTAATCGTCGATACGGAGAATAATCTTTTCATTGAGCACGTGGTTTCGAGAAAAATCGTCGACTTTCTCTTTCGGTACGATTCCTGATCGATGACTGTCTATTAAATTCATTCATCGTGCTATTATGTGCGAAGCATACGATAGACGATAAAACACCTGTTTGCCTAAAGGCACAAAGAGGCATTATTTTTACATCTGATTGTTCATGATATCGGTATGAGAGATTGAAAGATATCGCGAGATGGGTTTGAAGAAAGATCGAAATTGACAAGGAAACGATCAGGAATTGGATGAAGCACTGGTCCCAGGCCAAATAAAGTCAAGCCTTAGTTTTTCGTCGCCGTATGTGCACGTGTGCGCGCATGCGTCCGATACGTAGGTCGAAGAGGAGGAGGCGAAGGTGGAGGAGGAGGCATCGAATCGGCCAGTGTCCGAGCACGTAACCAAATTCAAATCCGGGGGCGCCATTGTTATGCGAGCTGCATCGGCCCGTTCAGATGCCTGGCTGCCAAAATCTGCGATCGCTGGGTTCGATAGCATCGCGGCGCCTTGCTCTAAACCGATTGATTCGATGCGTCACAGGACTATTGATATCACCTCGGCTCGACTATTATAAGACATTGAATCTCATTACGAGTGCTGTTCAACATTTCGACGGACTTGTCCTGAATTTTTTAAATCCTAGCGACCAGGTCGACTGGTCGAACGAAGGGGAAGCAAGAGAAGAAGCGCGCGAAGAAGAACGGAGCAAAGAGTGTACATGGCTAACGCGCGGAAAAGAAGGGAAGAAGGAATGTGCGAATATACGCGAGAGAGCAAGAGAGAAACGATTGGCATGCAGGTCGCGCGGTATGTTGTCCTAGGTCACGCGTAATCCCACTCTCTCTCTCTCTCTCTCTCTCTCTCTCTCTCTCCAGCTCTCTCCAGCTCTCCCTCGTTCTCTCTCATCTCGTGGATGATGCAGGAATGATGCGACGTTCTCCGTGGCTGTCGCCTTTCCATCATTTTCGTAACCAGATCGTGGACAGAGAGAGGCGAAACAATGTTGGGTGATTCGCCTCGATGCGAATCGCCAGAGGAAGTGATTTACTGAGTGGCCGCGGATTTTCTATGGGATTTCTGCCGTGTTCGTTGGCTTTTACTAAACACGCCGGATGAATATAGATTAGCAACGGCGGGGCGGGGCGCGCGAGAACGCGACGATAAAAATAATTGCGCGATCGCGAGAACGAGGCAGGAGAGAATCGATACATGTGCTCGCGGATAAAATACGTGAAGGTTTTTCGTGAAAGATCCCCTTTCTTCGATGATCGTATAGAACGTACACGAGCTCGGAGCGTGCTCGACCGGTTGGCGAAATTTTCGCCGGAGTTTCCCGCTTGCGAGAGAGAGCTGTCCCGCACGAAAACGATCGTTTTCGAGCGAGAGAAATGCGCGCACCGGTGGCCGAGAGCGAGAACCGAGCCGACCGAGCGCGTACGAACGAACCAACGATCGCTTATTCCTGACGAGGAGAGCACGATCGTCGGCGCGCGCGCACGACCGGGACGGTGAATGCCCAAAACTCAGCTGGTGTCAATGAACTCGGCCATGTGAGGAGTCGGACGAGGCTTCCTCGGCTTATACTCTCTATCGGGGTCTTGTCTTTCCCATGGAACCAAGACTAATTTCGTGACTTTGCGAAAGCCTCCGGCGACCAGGAAGTGCACCCGTGAGTTTCCTGTAAACGCGGTCGTTCGACTTTCTCGATCCAGAGCTTCCACGTTCCACTATTTTTAATACAATGGAAAGACACAGAAGTCGGACAATACAGAGGAAACGAGTACGTGTTAAACGAAAGTAAGAAGAACGAAACGGAAGTATGGTAAACTACGAGCGCCCAAAACAAGGCGGATAAAATCGTGCGTGAAAGGAGGCGAAGTCGTAGCGTACGGAAGAAAAGAGATCTTAGCCGCCAGAAGTTCCCCTAATTACGCGCGGCAACGACATATTTGGCTGCGTACCTGCCGACAGACAGAGAGAGGAAGAGAGAGGTGAACGTTCTAGACCGACTGGCGGGGCACCTGTTCGTAACCGCGACAAGAAAACCGAACGATTTATGCATGAGAAAAGATGCAATTTGTTTGCAACCAAAATTGAATCGGATATTAAACCAATCGTTTATCCTGGATATGAAGGATAGGTCAAAAGGACAGAAGCGAGATCGTCGAACAGACAAACGACGCGAACGTCACTCGTATTCGAGCAACGTGACGTAACGTGAAGAAATCAGACAGTTGCCTCCCCGCTCTGCCCGCGGGGCTGGCAGCGTGTTCGTTTTTAACCGGCTCCCTCTTCTCTCGTTTTGAGTCGCCGGTCACGCGCGGGTCAGCGAATCTTTCAAGAGGAATCCTCCCTTCTTTTGCGACCTGGACGCGAATAGCACCGCGACGACTATGCCGAACAAGGTAGAGGTGGTGGAGGTGACTCGAGAGGGAGAAAGAAACGAACGAAGTGGGAGGGTTGATCGCCGAAAGAGAAGTTCAAGTAGTCGCGATTCGATCGCGTCGCTTGCTAAGGTATCGCGATGCTCGACGCAGGCCCTCGAGCAACCGAGAAATCACCAGGGGAAAAAAATAAACGATCGATAGATCGTATTTCCAGAGAGGGAGCAACGCGATAAGAACGAAGTTTCTTTATTTGCGTTCGATTTCGTAAAAATCATGAAATAATAACGATCTTTGATCGAACTCGCGAAGAGAATACCGCTACCATATGTCAGCGTACGACGAGTATTATGTAAGAGAGGAGGATACAGGTGAACTCGTTTCTATCGACTCGAAGTATCTATCGGTGACAAGAAAAATGCGTCAACGACGATGGTCACGATGATCGACTAGCCGGTGATTAACTCTCGTGTAGATAAGTCCAGGTGAAAGAGACAGAGAGAGGGGAGGGGGGATAGAAGAAGAAGAAACGGGGGGAAAGAGACGCGTTGAATTCCGCGATCGATGAGCCGGTCAGAGAGCCGCCGACAGAGAGCAAGCTGCTCTATAAATACGAACACGAGAAAGAGTAATTAACGGACTTACCTCTTAGATGCAGGCAATGACAGTCTCTGAACGCTTCATTGATGAGTCTCATCCAACGAGAACGGCGGGCGATGTCTTCCCTTCCGTATGTGGATGCTCCACTCGGGTCTCCTCAAATACGAGGTCGAGGTTTCCTCTCTTCTTCTCACGTGTTCCATCGTCGATTCACGAACGTTTCACGTCGGCTTCGTCGCCGTCTGCCGGTCCCCTCCTTAGATAATTAGGAAGCTCGAGAGAACTTCAATACTGGCCGGTGGGATCAAGGCCCGTGCTGGCAGCCATGTCGCGACCTTGAGGTATCTCGACTCTCGATTACTTCCTTGTTTCTTCCGGAATCCTCCTCCTCGACCTACCTCCACTTCCCTTCAGTACTGACCGGTCGGATCAAGTCCAGCCATGTTGCAGCATGCGTCTTGAAATTCAACTTGTATATATAAATAATCAACTCGACACGGAAACTGGCCACGGGACGCGAGTATTTCGATCGGCTATCTCTGTGGTTGCTCTGCGTGTAGTGGGGAGAGGTTGTTTCCAGCTCTTCTGGTTTCTCTGTGTTCAGTAGAGTCCTGTGGGGTCCAATCCAGCTGCCATGATGTCAACGTGGTGATATTTATCTGTCACGAGTAACGGAGAAACAAAAAAAAAAAAAAAAAAAAGAAAAAGAGCAAAAAAAGGATGGAATCTTCGATTTCTTATAAGTTTCTCCGCAAGGCAGGTGAATTGTTCTCTTCAGTATTGGCCGGTAGGGTCCAACTGACGAGCCATATCTTTCCTCCCAGGAATCTCGATGAAACGTTCTCCACGGGATTCACCTTGACTCGTGCCGCGTGTCTGCGTCCTGGGTGCTGTTTATTCGGCAGTACGATCTCTCGCCTATATTAATGAACTGTGCGCTCGATAAGCGGCGATGAAAACAACGCCAGAGGCTCGTTGACTCCGGATGCGTACCGCGAGCCAAGACGTATGCGTTTCGGCCTACACTCCGCGAGCCGTAGAATCCACGAACACGATCAGACCGAAGAGAGCACAGAAAGAACGTTGCGTAGAACGTGAACGATTCCGACGACGTCGACAACGGATTGGATTGTCGTCGGATTATCGAAAAACGTGAAGCGAACGTACGAAACGGAATGAAACGGAACGAAAAAGAGAGGAAAAAAAAAAATTAATAACGCCCCGAAAACAGACCAGCTGCTGTGTGCGTGACCGTGCCCCACAGAGCTCTGACAGCTCCACGGCGAGTGGCCTCTCTTAAGTCTTGGCTGACCCCCACTTGCTCAACCGGGGGCAACGCTGATTGGTCGACGCCACCGGCTACACCGGCAATCGGCACTCCGATCAAGCTTTCGGAAAATTTCCCCCGATATATCGTCCGGACGAGCCCAACCCCCACGAGTGTGCCGGACCGGAGGCCCACTACGTGGGGAGGAAAGTGGGATTCGTTGGTCACTGGAGGAAGGGAGACACTTCCGAACGGCGGACGCTCCTCCTAGGGTTCCAGCAGAATATTTTCACGACCGATTGGACGAGTATCGTGGCAAAAGGGGACAACGCAAACTAGCGGTCGAACCGGAGGGGGGAGCGAGGGAAATAATAGTGAAAATTCACGATGGTTCCACGTTTAACAGAGCGTCAGTCTTCTTTCTTCGAACTAAACGTCGAAAACTATGCCACACACCAGGGATACGCGTAAACTTGTTGCTCCTGGGTACACACGGATCTCCGTATGATTCACTGACTTTCATTTCGAAATGGAATTTCGTGGTAATGGATGAACGATCGGCTATGACGTTTATCTTTCGGGTGGTGCAACCGCGTTTACGTTTCGTTCCACTTGCCTGCACCGTGGTGGTCTCTGCTCACCGTTGCGCGCCTCGTTCGCACCGACGCGACGGGGCAAAAACGTTCGTGCAACGTTCGCAAAGTATGCGACCACGTTTCCCGGATGGAAAACTGGATCGTAAATGTTCGAACAACGAATTTTCCACCGGTAAAGTATCAAAACGTACAAACGTAGCGATTTCTGCGGCTCGAACGGAACAGCGAATTCGTTGACCTCGTGTAAAATCGATTCCGTCGTTATCGCGCGGCGTGCGCAGTTCCAAGGGAACCAGACGTTATCGAAACGAACTTAACAATTTCTTTTTCCGTCGTCGCTATCCTCTGTGATAAAATCGCTTTTACTAACTTATCTCTTAAAACGAAGAAAATTAAACATAATGTAATATCTCGTTCACGAGTTTCTAACCTTCAAAGCGTTACTCGGCTAATACGTTTCGATGCTTCGAAAGAATCACGAAACCGATTTGCGATTTTACCGAACGTATTCAAAGCTGTACCCTCGCGTGTACGATTACGTTGCGAAAATAAACTCGAGCGTGCATTAAATCATCGCGAGCGCCCGTTCGTGCCAAGCACGACTCTTCCTACGTTCGTCCTACGAACTGGAATTCTGCGACTTCCCTTCGTTCAAGCCCTAATGCTCCCGATAAGGAAGCTCGTTAGCTAATAGGCTGTCTCGAATCGGTCGAACCGGACGCTTACGTAACCGGTCGGAAATATCAGAAAATCGGTAAAATTCGTTTCGTACGGTCAGCGTGAAACGATATTGTAACGTTGGCATATTTCGTCGAACCAAATGCATACCAAGGAAGAGTAACGTGTCGCTTGTAACAGGAGGGGGGGACAATTTCTCGGAGACTTCCATGCCTGCTTGAAATACGAGCCTTTCGCGAACTAATCCTTCCCTTTTAATCCCTGTCGAACACTATGTTGACGTTGGGGAGTCGTAAAGGTGTAACTTCAAAGGGATTTTCGTTTATGAATATCCTAACATCGATGTACTTCATGTCCAACTCTCTTTGTTCTTTTCTATACTTAGGTTCTGCCACGTTCTCAGCGTGCTACTCGAATACGTAGAGGGATTGTAACTCGCAAACGGCCAAGCGTTTATTGCGCATCGCAACTATTCTTAAGTGCCGGCGCGGATTAAGGGTGTGGCCCACCGCAGTTACCGTTCTGGCCCCATTAAGACAACAGGCCATACCATGGCTCCTCGTTTGCACAGGAGACAATGACCGGTGGCCCCAGACGGCTTACCTCCGCCAAGTTCCACCTCCCGCGTACCCATATCGGACCAGCAATTGCTGAACCACGGAGTCTCTGATCTCCTCGTACTCGAATTCTTTCTCATCCAGAAGAGAAAACTTTAGGGGATCGTAAAGCGAAACGATTAGATCGTCGGACTATGGTTGTACCGTCTGTCTGATCTCTCGATGATGTCGCTAACCGCAAGTACCAGAGTTTCTAATCGCAGCCGACATCCCTTCCGTTGGTCACAAATTGGCCTACCTACTCGTTGGCGAAACGAGCGTTCAAAAAGCAATGGCGGAGGATTAACAACAGCCTGGTGTTATTAATTTACAGAACCGGGCGAGTCTCGTGTCCCTATCGTAAATCACTTCCGTTTTGACCCCCTCGGTTCCGAGACAAAAGTCTCGTCCCAACCTGGTAGGGACATCAATTTGACTCGGTAGGCCGGGCCCGCGGATTCGTCCTGGCGAATTTTACGAGCCGCGAGAACTTCTCGTCGTCGCCATCCCTTCGTCTCCGAAAGAAGAAGAAGAGAAAGAAGAAGAAGAAGCAGAAGAAGAAGAAGTAGAGGAGTAGGAATAAGAAGAAGAAGCAACGAGACGACCCTAACGGATTGAAGACACAAGAATGAGAAGACAAGACGCAGCAGGCAGCGCGGCGGAGCGAGAAGGAAAAAGAGTGGCGACCGGTGGCGGAGGACGGGACGCTGGTACACGCCGGCATCTGATCGGCCGATACAAATAAAGCACAGTACTGCCATCGGTCGTGTAGATATACCGCGAGAACGTGCAGTTTGTAGTTTGTCGCCCGTCGTCGCTCGCGGCTACGACTTCGTGTTACTGGGATAAAAGGTGAACGACTCGTTGGTACTCGCTTTGCTCGTCCCACCAGCAGCATCCCGCTCGACGTTTGGAGGGGTAGCGTCCTTCTACGAAGTCTAACTGAGAGATACACCAAGACAGAAGGAGAAAGAGACAACTGCCGATGGTTCGAAGGGAAGAGGACAGACTGTGAGAGTAACAGAGTTAAAGAGAGGCGGGCAAGGGGAAAGGGGAACCATAAATTACTTGATCATCCTCAAGGTTCGATTCGCCAACTCCGTGCACCTTCTCGTTGCGTCGGCACGCTGTCATTAACGCGATTTTCGCGCGGAAATGTAAATCTCGATGCCGCGAACAGCATCAGCCTGGCCTCGCGTGGACGTAATCGATCCGTCTACCGTGGCGACAAGCACGGGTGTCGCATCGGTAAGCGCGTTTTAATAGGCCACCGATAGAACGAACAGTATCGCCCAGTGGCAAGTTCAGGGATGAGCTTTTTGAATGGTTTTTACGAATCCTGTGGCGATTTCATAAACCCAATTCAGTAATTGGGTTCATGGTTCCCGCGGTAATGGTCGCTGAAGCGTATATTTACGCGCAGCAAGTGAACGTACGCAAACGGAAGCACGTGGTGCTTGCGAACGAGCGCGCAGACCTCCGCGTGTGATTCTTCAATGGTGCCAAACGAGTAGCTTGAACTTTTGCTTCAATGATTCGAATTCGAATGGATGAAAAGAAATAATTAATAAATTAATTCAATTACGTAGGATTACGATCTTCGCGATTCTCCGTGTTAATAATAATAATAAATATAATAATACATTATTATTAGTATAATTAATTAATAAGAAAAAAATAATAATAAGTAATAATAATAATTTAATTTAATTTAGTTGAATATATTATTAAACGGCTTGAATATCCTTTTTGGTACAACGAGAGTCGCATACAAAGTCGTATAAAGAAGAAGAGGATAAAGACAAAAAAGAAAGATACCAAATGTGCAAGTCACGAACGCAGGTAAGAAACACGGTAGGAAAATAATAGTAATAATTAAGCTGACGAAGATAGTAAGACAGGTCGGTTTAACGCAGGAAAACTAAACATGTATATTATATATTATATGCATGAAACTTCCTAAGCTGAGTGATTTGCTCGTTCCGAAATACGCACGGTTCCCTAATGTCCAAATCGACCGGAATGGTCCGATTGCGTTTATAGTCAGTTTAGATCAAATTCTCGGTCCGTGGGTGTTTCGAACGCGAACGAGGAACCGACATAATTCCGGTGGATGGTCGACAGGTTAACGATTTCCATATTATGACCGGTGCAACGGCGAGTGTTGAAACTCGATTCGACCGCATAGTTCGGCGATGAACGACGCCCTTCGATCCACGATCAAGGCGACGACGGCGTCCTTTGCAGCCATTCAGACATCTTTCTCACTTCCACGCTGTGCGTCAATGCTGTAACCGTACGACACGACCGATTGTGCAAGAAACGAATAGCCTACCTACTTATCCACGCCGTTTGCGCAATAGCCAGTTTCGAAAAGACATGCCAACGTGGATCGTCTCGTTCGAGAATGCATCGTTTCATGCAGCGATAGAAAGACTATTCACGTCCTCCCATGGTTAGCCTACGATTAATTAAGCTCGATTGGGAGACCACGAAACGATACGATGAAGAAGAGGTTTTAAAAAGCACGATTGATTACTCGAGGCCGGAAGGGCCTTTTATCCAGGACTTCGCTCTACATTGTCGATGAAACGCCTTTAATTACCGCCGACTTCCTACTCTGAGCTGCCCCCTTTGCGTGCCTGGCCCGGACTCGTTTCCATAGGCCTTGGCGCGGTGACGCACGGGCCCATTAGGCGGCTAATAATGGGACTAAATAATGGGACATTTGCGGCTAATTTTCGGGCGTTTACAAGATCGCGATTAATGTCGTTTGTTGGGAAACGTAATCATTGTCCGATTAGAATCGATCGTTATCTAGTGACACGATATTTCAACTTTGCTTCGGGGCTGATGTAGATGAACGACGTGGTATCGTTATCGTTTCGCAATGCCAACACTGTGTAATTTAGCAGATTTATATTTTTAATAATGCAATACACGGAAACGTTTGATTTCGATATTGGAAATATAAAGCCTAATGCAAGCGAGCGGTTTCATTTTTCCGTGATTTCGCAATAACGATACTGTGCAATTCGGCAAATTTGTATTTTTAATAATGTCGTGCATAGAAGCGTGCAACGTAGCCGTTGAAAGTATAAAGCTGTTGAACTGCACAACGTCACCGCTCCAATATCGTCAATGTCCAATCCACATCGATTATTCTCCCCATCCATCCCTCGTGAAAGTTGCTGTCACCACGCATGACGTGATTTATATTAGCAGTGAGTCGCGTGCCTCATCTACGATCCTCACGATCCTCCATACAATGGAAAAGCCGCGCGTCATGGTTGTCCCGATGAGGGAAGCTGTACGTGCCATCGCGGCTAGGAGACTCGTCACCGTGATCCACGCGGTGTCCCATGCGGGGAAAAAACAGCTTAAAAAGAAGAGGAGGGAGAAACTGAAGGAAGGCGGGAAGGAAACGGCGGTGGTGGAGAACGAAGAAGAAGAAGAAGCGACAAGGCGATCTTAATCGCGCGGCGCGGACGTGATCCTAGGTCGTCGAAGGACTCGGAAGTCGAGGCGCGCGCGGTAACACCGTCGCGCGGAGCTACGGCTCGGCTTGCTCCACTAGCGGCTGGGAAAAAGTGAAAGACACTATGAGAGGAGGATGCGAAAGAAAGAGAACGAGGGGTGGGGGACGTGGGGCAAAGACGTAACTACTGGTGGAACAGAAAGAGAATGAGGAAGAGGAGACGACGCGAAGAGGGTGACGTCGGTGGAAAGGTGCGAAGGCGAGGGAGGACAGGAGGAGATGAACTGAACGGATAAGAGGAAGCAGGATGGAACGATCGGTTGAACGAAGAAACGAAGAGAGATAGAAGGAAGCGTAGGCCAGAGGGAGCGAGCAGGAGGGCTGTAGAAGGAACGAGAGATAGATGGTTAGGAGGAAGAGAAGGAGAGTCACTCGCTCGAGTTGTCGAGGCGATTGTGCCGATGTGCGTGGCAAAGTTTTGCGCCGGGCTCTCCCTGACCTAACCACTCCGCCTCTCTCGACTCGGCTCGACTCGGCTCGTCTCTCGAGCGTGTCACCACAGAGGCTGACTGGTCAGCCGTTTCCCGAATACCGCTTCAAATACCAAAAACGCTCTCTCCGACACGTCACGATCTCCCGATCTGGATCTGGGCAACACCCTTTTTCTCCATCTACCAATGTAACGTGAATCTTATTTACTTTACGCTTAGAGACACGTGTCTCGGATAGATTTTTCAATTTAAAATGGTACCTACTGTAAATCGAAAAGAACACCAACTGAGAAAGATGGATAAACATATGTAAACAGCCATAATCGGAATGATACGCTTCAGAACGGCTCGATTCCGCTTGATTCCCGCCTCGATCGAAACTGCTGCGAGAGTAGCCGCTTTCTGCAAGACGCAGCGCGCAGCCTCTAGGTCGGCCGTTCACCCTGTCCCGAGACGAACAGTCGAGACTCGCGGCCGGGAATGCTGAAACTCGATCGAATTTCGCTGTTCGTCGCGAGCAGCCGCGAAACGCTACGGCTGTTCACCGGGAAACACCCTTCCGGGAAAACGACCGGGAAAAAACGATTCGAGCTGCCGAGCAATGGAAGAAGAGAGAACTTAACGTTGGGAGGACGAGAACGCGATGGAATCGAGCCGGCTGCGTCGTCGATCGAATTCCACTGAATCGTGTCGGTTCGACGCGCGGAGCATCGCTTTTTATCCTGGCGCTCGCGTCGATCGATCGCGAGCCAATGATTCGTCCGGTAATGAAGATCGTCGACTCGAAACTTTCATGGTCGATCGCGAGCGGCAGATGCTTCATCGGTGAGATACGACAGGAACGTCCAGGGAAATTCTTTGGTCGCAGAAAGTTTCGCGATCGATATGTTGCTGGATAAACGCGCAGAATTCTGAATCACCGTCGTGAAGAAACTCTCTTATATCATAGAATATCATGAAAGTCGAACGTTTTGTCGTGGTCTCTCAATCTCTCAATTTAATCGTTTCTAGGTAGAGTTTTATCCTGTTCTTGAATCATTCTTCGTTCTCAGCAAAATTACGACTCTCTTTTCTCTTTCTGCGTAACGAGTTAGAGATACGTAGAACGAAATCTTTGATTACGCATTCAGTGACTGTGACACGAATATATTATATAACCGTGTGCCATAAATCATTCGATGATTCTATACGAAATCCAGGCTCTTAGGTCGAACACTTTCTCTAAAAACACGCAAAAGCCTGATACTCGTGGAAGCTGAGACAAACGAGATGGTGGATCGGAGCTCCTATAATTTCTTTGTCCTCCGTCGCAATGTCTCGTATAATTGATTCCTCAATGCCTCATCGGACGTGTTTCAGCCAGTATCTACCGGCCACGACTCTCCATCGATTCGTCACAGTTTCTACTTCCTGCTTCTCGAGAGATGCTAACGTGTATCTATCGTCGTCAGAACTATCCTACAACGAGGTACGTTTTCGGAAATTATTCATGCCATCGACAAAATCGAAACGAATGAAAGTAGAATCAGCAATGAAAAGGAGAATCGAACGAAGCGAAGAAATTCGTCCAGATTCAACACGGACTGACCTGCTCGCCGTTAATCGAGTCCCGGCAGCTCGATACTCTTTTTCAAGATAAAAAACCGCACTGACCGTGTGATACCTTTCCCCCCACCCCCGGCGGTCCTCCGCCCCCGGCCCCGCTGTCGATCGGCCGGAGCCCGTTTCTTGCGAATCGATTCAGCTGGATCAGTGACCTGAAGTCGGGGCGCCATGCCGTGTTCCATCGATACGGGCTCACGAATTATCACCCGGCCTTTCGTATTCCTCTCTATCTTCCTTGCTCTCCTTACCATTATTCTTTTTCTTTTTCCTCTCTCAGCTGTTCTCTCAGCCAACGACCAAGTAGATGGTCTACGTGATCCCGTGAAGCTCGCTCGAGAGGGGCCGCTTAGCGCGCGGTTAAGCTCTTGATTCACCAATTCGGGATTCTACGGCCGCCGGAACGCCTTGAAGAGAGAACTGGTGAATAAGTGACGATAAGTAGGTAGATGGGTAGGTAGGTAGGCAGAATGGATAGGTTGGCTGGCTGGTCGCTCGTTAGGCTAGGTGCGTTGACCCGCCTGGCGTGTTCACTGTTCAGCTAGAGACAGATAGAGAGAGACGACGACGAGGCGAATGTGAAGGAACGAGACGAACAGATTCTCGGATAGTGATAGAACAAGATAGCGCGATAGGGAATCGTGCGAGCGGGGGGTTGGCGTGACGGGAGGAGGGAAGGGGTTGCCAACACGTCAAGTCCGCGATCCTCCTTCCGCGGCTGATCGCTCGAGCCGAAAACCGAACAAAGAACGTTGAACTCCGCCGCCTTTCGGCTGACGTTTGCACGCTCGACCCAACTCTCCGGGGGATACGGTCATCGTGTCATGATCGAGGCCACCGTTCGACGCGAATGGCACGCGTCTCGCTTACCGATCGCTTCCTCGATACGATTTATCGATCCAGATCGAACACCCTTCGTCTCTTATCGGATCTTCTTAGGCAGGAAGCTAAGGACTGTGCGGAACATCATCCTCTCTCACGTTGGAAATTCAAGTTATCGAGCCGAGTATAAATGATGACGGATATTTCTGAATAATGTATGACGTAGCAGTGTGTAAATGTTGTACAATTATTACGAGAACTTTCATCGTTACCGCAGGAAGTAACGATTGCATCGATTTTATGGAAATTCACTGGGACGGAGAAGAAAAGTAAGTCAAGCTTTTGGCGTCAATGGAAGGAGGTACTTCAAACGTATATCCGGTGATTGATTTTTAACACTTTCAATGCGCTCTCTCGGTTCTCTTTTACTTTCCCCGTGTGTGAAAAAAGCAAAAGAAAGAGACGGAATAGAAGGAGAGGCAGCTTCCTCACCGGGGAAAGTGAAATCGGTCGGCTGCACTGTTGCACGCGTATTCACCTTGTTCACCGCTCCTACCTGTCGCGTAAATCAACCCAGGCCAATGCCACTATTAATAATGGAACGCGTTAATTTACCTACGTCCCCTGCAGAAGCGAAATGGTTAGGGAAAGCGCGAGTTTCGCAGCGAGGACCGCGAGGAAACGCGTGCGCACGCTTGGCGCGAGCATTGTCGGGAACGATCTATACGCGATCGTTCGATGGTTGAACGTAAAACGTGGAGAAAATTCAGAAACCTGACAAATAATACGGTGATCCCACTATCCTTGCGTTGGAAGAATCGATGAATCATTTGGAAGCACATAGAAACGCTTGTACAAACATGTTTCTCGGTTAGTTGTGTTGTAAAGTAGATGCGCAGCGGTAGGAACGCTTTAAGTTAGATATCATGTTTTACGCTCAGGGAATTACTTTGTTCTACCATTTCATTACCGATTTAAGCATCCCCGACTCACCAAACAAGTGTTACGTGACGCCCGTCACATCCATCGTACATCCTTCGTACTAAAAGCATCTTCTCGTTCGTGTCCGAACCATTTATCTCCGCATCGGACAACCTTACCGTCTACAGGGTACACAAAACTCACATCGTTGATCAGTAGAAGGAACAACGATATGGAGACTTTACGGTGTCAACGGGATAATAATTAACTTAATTAAACTACTCATGAATCTGAACAGAGATTTTCGGTGAATATTCTTTCGATTGATTAATTTTATGAATGATACAGAATTCCCTAATAAATGATCATTGTCGATGGAATCAGACAGAGCTAAAAACTGCACGTTCATCGAGGATTCATTAAAAATTTGTTATCTTTGTTATGAAATCACCGAATATTCCTCGTTTACTTGCTCTTGTTAAATATTAAAAATACTACAATCGCTTTTATGTGTAATAACGTTCCGTACGCGACTTTTACACATTGCTTTACAGCCTAGTCTTTAATATCTCAAAATAAGCCAAGTGGTTCTTTTAGTAGTTACCATACTCTACCATACTTAATCCAAATTTCACGAAATTTCTCCAGATTGGGCGAATTCGTTACTACGAATCGACGAGAAAAACGCTCGATCGAGCAAGGGGTTAGAGTGGCGGTACAGGATGTCAAGGAGCGTCACCCCCTTCGTTCGGTGCATGCGAACGCTCGTCACGCACGTAGAACTGTTGTGCAGAATTCAGCGCGCATTTGCATCCCGGCGGGCGTGTGTGCGGCGTGTGCACGTGTGCAGACATGGCTGGTCGCGTGCAACGACGCGCGAATCGCGGCGTGCAGTGTGTGCGTGCACCCGGTCGATCGGCTCGAACGCGTGATCGGCACGCGAGTCGAATCTCGATCGGCCGGTGCGCGTGCGCTTCGCTACGCGACCGGACAGCCGGCCGCGATGCGACCACGAAACAGGGTCGAACGATCCGCGCTGCTAACTATCGCTATTACGCGAGAGTGAAAGAATCGAGAGTCTGTTTTGCCTGACGGCGCGCGATCCGCATGGAACTAGGGTCATTAGCGACGTTCATGCTACGGTTGCATGAATTTCTAGGGTTCTAGGGGCGAATGGAGTAAGCATTAATTAGAGATTAACCCTTCACGTGTATGTGAATGCCGATGGCAGCTATACGCGCACGATAGTAATCGATCGTTGGGTGCTAAAGACGCCCTCAGGGATACGATTCTTTTTCGTGATAAACATTACGGATGATTACGGTAATTCATAACGGTTATTCTATGTTTATATGTTGTTTATTATGTACATGAAAAATATAATATAACGTTTCGCGTACACCGATGAATAGACTGTAGACTCTTATCTATTTATGGCAAACGTTGGGTTATGCAAATAGATCAAAATATTATAAAGATTACTCTATGTTGGAAGTTTTGTATATTTTTGCAAATCGTCTATAACTTTCAGTTTCTTAATGTTAAGTGCGTAAATATCCGCAATATAGTGATGACCATTACTGTAGCTCGATCAGAGAGTGCAACTTGTTTGCAAGTGATTTACAATCGACGTATCGAGGGTGGAGATATCATGCAGAAACGCTCGTCGATAGCTTCGATACTGGCGTTTCGCGTGCAACTATTTGCTGTATGTAAGCTACTTTGAAATTCCCGCTATGTACCTGCATATGTAGCAGCAACAAGGTTTCTACGATTGTACGTGTCGTATGTACACTGTGTTTTATGCTAATCAACGTACAATAAATCGACGATATCCTTATATCTTGAGCGAAATGGGACACCCAATATACGTAACGTTGTCCGAGGTAGCCAGGAAAAGTGCGCAGTAGATTCGAGCTTATATAACATCGTAATACAAATTGTATTTTCACACGTAATTATTCGATACATCGTACATTTCTACGTGATTTTATGCCTCTTTCTCAACCAGGTGGATTCTTCATTAATCAATTCCTACGTTTAAAATAATCACCAGTTCCAGAACTTGAAAATCCTACGAATGCTGACTTTCCAGTTTCTTCATTGAAAAACCTTGAGAGGCGTTGTTGGCTGGAAAAGATTTCATTTCCTGTGTCAACCCTTCTCTATCGTACAACATCAACGGGTACGGGCGCAACTGAAATTCGATTCGCGGCAAGATTTATCGGCAAAGGAAGAGATTAACGCGCGGCGTAGGACCGCGAACGATGAGAAGCAAAAGAAAGTGCCTCGGTTTCTGGCGAGCGTGGCAGGAAAGAAAAATGAACGCCGCAAAACGGAGGTGCAGAAGGAGATCGCCGTCCAGTCTAGCGAAACTGGCACAGTGTCAAGGTGCCTTGCGGGCACATTTGCTCCAACACACCGCTGAAGAGGGGCGTGCAGGACATTGAAGGAGTGGGGAATGTATCGTGATTACCCTTCCACCTTCCTCGTTTCACCACCGAGCAGGCAGAGAACGGCCGGTCGAGGCGAAACGCTGCGGCATGTACGCGAACGAACCACGAGCGGACTTTCACGGGGCTTTCTTCCTTCGCGGCCGACTTGCTGCGATCGTGTGCCACTATTTCGCGTAAACACGCCCGAGATATCGCCGCGTGATCGCACCATCGGTTGGCATCCGGGGTGAAAGGCAAAACGAAGCGCATGAACCGAGAGTTGATTTTCCATGGAAATGAAAAGCCTGACGACGCCTTTCTATAATATGTTTGCTCGTCTTCCTAGCACGCTGCACTTTCTTACTTTCGTTTTGTAATACTTGTATCTACACGTAGAGAGCTGACGTGGCTTCGATTTCTTGATATATTCCATAAAGAAACATCTAGAATCGATAAGATGGTATTAGACGTTTAAAAGCTTGTTCAGTTGGTCTAGTGAAGTTAGATTATATCTAAATGGACAAGAAACAGGAAATGAAATGGGTCAAAGTCTAAAAGACAAGGGGACATCGCACCATGAGGACAAGCCACGTCAATTATCGCGGTGAAACTGCTAAAAAATTCATATCCAAACATACCAATGGATACGAGAGTGGTTCGTAACGCAGTCACGTAACGTCCTCGAAAATTGAATTCTTCCGTGTACTGTCGCTATAGCATTCCAAACGCTGTACCCGGTATGTCATTCATAAAGAAATTACACCAGCCCATTATTCAACGATTATTTATAGGAGACAGGTCGAGCGTGGGCGAGTCGTTCGGTGATTTCCTCTTCTCTTCGGGACCTAGTTTCGCGACACGAGTTGAACGTATTTATAGGCAAACGTTTAAACTTCCTTCGACGTCATTTGTGATATCTTCTTTGTCAAATTTGAACGTTACGCGTGCTTATTCCAAAAGAATCGAATAAAACACCCACGTGCGCCATAAAAATCTCCAAAACAACAGTGAATCGCCAAATTCGCCTACATTCTTCACCAAGACCGCAGAAATGCAAAAAAAATGGAACTCGAAAGGAACACGAAAGACGAAAAGGTGGCGGTGGGACTCCGTGATTCCGCGGTGCCACGAAATGATATTCAGCCGTGTTTCGACAAGCCGGGTGTCGTTAACCTTTCGCGCGATTCGTCCCCCGCTAACGGAAAAACAATTGTCCGATCTAGGACTAGCTGGTTGCGACTGGGACGCCCACTCCTCAGGGACTATTTCAAGACCGCGAGCGTGTCCCGTAGGTTGCGAATTGGGCGTTGGCCTCCGCTTGCTTCCTTCTGGTGTCAGATCGAGAGACGAGCATGCGTGGAATGCCACGTGGGATCATGGGCTACGAGAAAACCTTTTTTCCTCCCACCTTTCTGAACGGATTTTGGTGGGTTCCCCGCTTCGAACGAGCGCCGAAACGGTGGCTGAAGGAGAAGGGCGCTCTCTCGAGAGTGACGGTATGCATAGAGGACCGGGAGGAAAGGGACACGGTCGCGATCAACAACTGCGTGTGCACGCTCGTACTCTGAAAATTCAAGGGATCCACGTGGATGGCCCAAATGGCCGGCCGAGAGTGTTGCAATCCTGCGCCGGCCCCGTTTTTTTTTCTATGCTCTTGTCGGTCCCCTCGAGGCCCCTCTCGAGCCTTTACGATACATCTCTGCGTGATTTCTCACGATGAACAGAATAACCGTGGGTGGTGGTCGCTTTTGGATATCCAACGTCTGACGTTGTCGTGACCATGACGCGTAAACTGTGTATCTAACCGGAGACCTATACGCGCGTAAACGTGTGAGTTAAAGCGAGGCAAAGCCGAAGAGGAGCGGTGTAGATTTGATTAGAAATGTTTGCTAGAAGTTGTTTGGGAAGCGACAATGTCAAGAGCAACAGTTGCCTAACTTTTCGACGCGTACAATACATCGCGTGCAATAGCGCGTTTCGTAATCCCATCGGCTGGCAGTAGATCCGAAAACGGTTTCAAAGCGGAAATTTACGACCGCGTTTATCCAGCAGGACGGTAGTTTGCAGCGTGCTTAAAGGCGAGCCAGCGTATAGTAGAAACGTCACGCGAGACGAGCTCAGCTGTCCGCGGTAACGTGCACTAACTCGCAGCTCTGATCTATGGTGTCAGGGTCCGCGGCTACCACGACTGATCGCTCTATTAGAGCTTACGGACCGACCGTTCAACCGACCGCCCTACTTTCTTGAAAATCGTAACTCCATGAGATATCGAAGACCGTTAGCTGAAACGTGCTCCGCTTCAACCGGATATCTGCTAGGGGACTTTTAAACACAACCTATATTCCTCTGTCCTCTAGATTATTTGCTCTTTGTATTATAACAAATATAACAAGTTTCCCGCTTATTAATGAAAATTGGAATTGCAAATCTATATATATTTGATTGCCTTGATGCGTGTATTGAGTTGGTCAGAACTATTTCGAAGAACATTGTGTAATTTATACGTAATAGTAGTATCCACCCTACGTGGTCGAGTCAAGAGCTCCCCGTTCAGAAAGTTAATCTTCAAAGCCCAAATACGACTCCACAATACCACTCTGCTCCGATCGCGCCGTCGAAGAACATACGAAAACCCGAAAGCCCATGTTCCTCGCCGCTACGCCGCGCCGCCTCCAAAGAGTCATCGATCACAGAGTCGGCGGAGCGTGGTTCAATATCGATCAGCCGAAAGTGGCAGAATACCGTCTCGTGACGGCAGTAGATCTCTACGATAACCGTTAGCGATGGCAACTATGTTCTACAGATATATATGTAAATTGCACGAGCGAGTTGACCGAGTGAGAGAATAGCTGGGCTAGCAATAGCGGAGGGGCCGGTCGAATCTCGACTAAAATCTCGCGGCAGCAGCGAAGGATGAGGAGGAGGCGAGCAACGGTAACCCATTGTATCGAACAGCCGGTTCCTTTACGATGGGTTTCTCACGATCGGTCAGTCGGCGGATAAGCCAGAGGCAAGCGAACGGGGCCCGTCGCGATCCCTCTCGCGAGGATGTACCCCCGGTGCGTGCAACTGGGTTTACAGCCGGATGCAGGCGGCGAGGTCGCGGCCACACAGAGGTAGTAAGGGAATATACACGCGCGAAGTAGTTGGAGCGGAGTCGAAGCGGAGTTGGAGCGGACGGGACAGGACAGGAGAGGACGGGGCGAAGCCGGATTTCTTTTCTCGTTGCGAAGCCGCTTGCCGGCGCTCGCACGCGGCCACGGCTAACTGTATTTTGACTTTGTGGCCTGAATTGCGGTAACACGGTAACTGGCTCCACCGCGCGCGACACCCTGAAGTAACGGGCCATATCTCGAAGCCACGCTCTTCAAGCCTTTACACGCGTGTAAGCTACCTACATAAAAGGCAGTCTCACGCGCGTAACTCGGTCCCCTGGCTCTGTGTCGACGTGCGTATACACACGCGTGGCAGCAAGCGTGCATTCACGAGGCGACCGCCAAACGCCACCGATATGCCGCGACTATATGTACGATGGGCAGATGGTCGATACGAGCATGCAAAAGTAACGAGGAAACGCGCACGACAGAATGGTGGCATCGTTAGATGCGAGAACGAGACGACAGACGGTGGCGAGCGTAGGATCAGGAGCAGCGACGGTTGTCATCGTGTGCGTTCGGCCCGCCGCGAGTACCTACGTTGGTACACACGCGCTCGTTGCAACGTGAGTGTAGGTACAGTTAGGTAGAAGGTGGCCACCGGCTCGACTCTGTAGGTCGGAGCCGCGGGACGCGCGGACCGACTCTGTATATCCTTCGCATCCGGGGGATCGCCACCGAGACGACAGCAGGACCTTGGGCCTTAACCCACTCTTACTGGGAAAGGGACTAGCGATATAACGCTTCTTCGTGTCTCCTCTCCGTGGCGTGCCTCTTCCGCGTTCACCGTCTCGTGGACACGGCAGTTCGCGGAATTTAGCTGCGTGTTTCTTCATCAATCTCGATCGCTAGATACGTATACTGAGAAAACACAAATTTTTTATCTAGAAAGCGTAATTTTATTCGTTTCTTCGAATAACAAGCCGAAGCAGTGTTTATAAATTCTTTGATTAAACATATCTTCGGTTGATTAAAATTAAAAAAATTGCTTGATCGATAAATATCATTTTAAACTATAAATCGAACGACGCGAATTTTCTCGTAGTCTTTGTCAATGGGTTCTGTTTAACGAACGATCAACATCGCCTGCACGTAAAGAACCTACCGTGAGAGTATCACGTGCCACGGCACGCGACACTCGATTCCCGAGGCCTGCGACGTACGGTGCAGGATCAGGAAGCGTAACCGAGAGAAAGCCATCTCAGACTCGTCTCTGTTGTTCATCGTTCTCACCCCTTTCTCTGCGTGCGTCTTCCTGAGTAGAAAAGGAAGTGCAGCAGCTGTTTCTGCCGCTTTTTCGAGAAGAACCCTTTCTCGGTCGTCCCTTGAAGAAGGTAAAGAAGGTCCTTCCGGGATCCTGTGTATCTCGTATTCCATCGAATTGGTTTTTTCCTTAAGGGAAAAATGGCCACGTGTCAGCGCAGGGGATGAAAGTGGGGGAAATGGAGAAGGCGACAGGAAAGAAAGAAGCGATCTGCTTTGTTGTCCATATGGCGCTCGATCCACGCTTTGGGACATCGTCCACGATCCACGCGATCGATTTCTTCCTGGAAAAGCTCAAATTTGATCTACGAGATCAACAGCTCCAGCGGAGACCCGGAAGTCGGTGGCGTGGCTCTTCGACCCACGCGACGCGCGCCTTCTTGTCACGGGAACGCAAGATCAACGTGTTTAGCCGAAGGAAGGCGGAATAATTATCGATGATATTCGAGTGACGTTTCTTTCACCGATTCCAGTTCCTGTGCTCCATAGGTGAAGAACGTCTGCCTTTTTCTCCCGTGGGATCACGGTGAAGAACGCTGTAACGCTGTGATTTTCTACATTCTAGTGGAAAAATTCACGGAAGGTCCTAATAACGTACAATGTTAAACACGATTGGAACCTACCGGCCACAATTCCATCTTCGTACTGGTATTCTGCTGCTGTCCGTTGCTACTTTCCTTTCAATTTTTCATGATCTCTATACGACTTCAAAATGTATTTCTTCGAACAATACACCCTCGTGGTCTCGTTGGCCAAAGAATGATCGACGAACGAGTTTCTCGGTCGACGTCCAGCCGCTCGAGAAGAATCGGTATGCAGATGTCCAGTGGTCAGCGTGGTGACATGGAAAAACGGTCAGCCGTTCTACCACGAAAAATGTCTTTTTAATTGGCAATTAGCCGCGTCATGGACCCTTTCGCATCTGTCACACGGCCACGGGTGATCTTTCACCGGCGGACGTAGCCGCCTTCGAGTGTCCCTCGAGACGTCTGAATGGGTCGGTTAACTAAAAAGCCTGCACAGAATGACGGTACATTCTCCGTTAATCCCTGGGACACGCGTTTCCTCCATTTTCCGGAAAGTGGCCACGCGAGCTGGCGAAGAAGGAATAATGGACGCGGTGAGTGTGGCCATCGTGAAGTGGTCGATGGCCCGCTGGACATTTTTCATCCCCTAATTTGACGGACAGGCGTGCGGCCACCGTGCCTCCTCCGTTCTCTAAGGACATAGTACGCCAAAGAGAGTCGGATATCCATGGGAGGGCATTCAGAAGCGTCGGCTTTTCAATCGTCGTGTTTTACATGCCGCTGCTCCGTTTTATCCATGACTGCTTTCACGAGGAAGAAGTATGGTAGGAGAGAACATTAAATTTTCATTGCTTGCTTCCAGTTTGAAATGTATAAAGCTTTACACAAAGGAGTTATGCGCAGAATCAATGGCACTTGTTATATGAATTTCAATTATACACAAATAAATTATAACTAAACTATTTGTTTACCGACAATTTCATATGTCCACTATATGTGATGATATTTAACACAGGAAGTTGATAAACCTTACGATTAGTTCGTTTAACGCGTCCATAGCCCCCATAAAATACGAGTAAAAGAAAAAAAAAACCATTCGTTCAAAATTCTTTGCGACATAATCATTCCATAGAAGTTACGATTATAGTATTTCCAATAATCTCCGTATTGCAACATTTTATGATACTCGGTTTAATGTCCGAATTAAAATCTTCACGTTTATATGTACCGTAAAAGGTGCACGAAAAATAAAACGGTACCAGAAGTTTCATGGCGCCCACGCGTCACCGCGAAGAAAAGACGCGTCCCGGAAAAGCGATATCTCCGAGGGAGCATTCGAGAAATATCGTCGAACGAACAATGGGAACGAGCGCTGGTTAAGAAGCGATAACAGAATCGAGGCAGCATATCACGGACCTTGAATTGCACCAGGCACACCTCCGTGTTGCCATTACGCGGCCACTTGGCACCGGCCACTTGGTGCGCCTACCCGGCCGCATACATCGCCTCTTTTTACCACTGCTGATCTATGCGTTCTACGATTACGCGACGTTCCTCTCATTCTCGAAACGTACGGTCGGCCGCGCGCTTTCCGGCTGTGAAAGAGAAGCAAGACGTAGTATCGACCATTACCTACCGTTCTCTCTCTTCTAACGCGACGCCGCCATTGTCGCGGCTGACTGATAAATCGATTGCTACGGCTAAGCTGCCGGTAGGAAATTCCGCGTTATCGCCTTTTTGCATATGTTGCATAGGGACATTTCGGAGAAAACAGCAAAACGATGACGATTTTTCTATTTTCTACTCTTCCGATCTTTACGAAGGTATTCCTTTCCTCGTTTCGTTTATATTCGTTTATATTCGATTTTACCGTGCGAGATATAAGAATTTTTACGCGTTTCATTTTATTACCTCCAGCTGAAGGAATTTGGAGAACGTCGGGCAACGTTCAAGATTCGAATCGTAAAAGTCGTCGAGGCCCCAAATCTTCTTTGCTTCCTGAAAGCCGGGGCACGATGGAAAGTCCATGGAGGCAGCACGGCGGTCATCGAGCAGAATGCAACGCCGCATATCGATGCATCGTGCCGATCGCAGCCAATATAAACACAGCGAGGCGACTGCTATGGCAAAGTCTAATTTCAAACACTTGCGCGACTCCGACGTGGCGTCATGGGAATCGATAATACGACCGATGCCTGTTGTCTTCTTCGTCCTTCTGTTTGCCAGTCGTCGTTCTTCATCGGTCTCGCTTCCTTCCATACTGCCATCTTGCTTTCTCTCACACCAGCTACTTTCTTTCTTCGGCCAGTGCCGATTCATTCGGACTGCCGATGATGTTTCGAGAACAGTTATGTGGGAGTCTGGGTCACGAGGCGTGGCTTCTATGGGGACACCGTCCACTGTCCCATAGAACCACAATCCCATTGGCCAAGAAACACTCGCGAGGCACGACCGGAATAATTATGTAACCTGCGCTTCGCGGTACGCGAGCCGACGCGTTCGTGCTCGAGGGGGGTTGCAAACCACCGCGTCGCGAGAGAAAGAAAAAGACAGAGTGACGTGACAGCACGTGGAAGGGACGGAGAGAGCGGAACGGAGAGGAAAGGAGAGTAGAAGAGCAGAGAAGGGGAACGGTGACCCCTGCATGCGAGGAAAATAGGTGCCGGTCTGCCCACGTGCGCCTCGTGTTTTTCCTCTTTTTCCTTTCTCCTCTGGCCTTTCGTCGCGACTGTCTCCACAGCCTCTTCGAATGGCAGTCCGTCATTCCGTCCGTCATTGTGGAAGTGGAAAACGATCGACGTGACCTCGGCTAGGATGTCAGCCGCGCGACTAGCTATTTATTGTCCTCCGTTGGGCCTGTTTTATCCACTCGATGGATTCGTGTCAGGGAAAAGGTTAATTATACCCAGTCACGAGCGAGATCGCGACGAGCTTTCGACTAACCGATGCTGTTATCTTCGCACTTGAGGAATTAACCTTTAGAGCGGCGGCTTTTAACGCGATCCTCTTCGTCGGACGATCCAATGGAGGCGCATTTGTAACTGTGAGTTTCAAAATATTTTCAAATCGTGCCCGAACAAGGTAGAAGGTAAGAAAGGAAATAATAGGAAAGAATTCGAGGAGGGATAAATGATAATAGTCGTTCAAAAGTGTTGGTGGTAGCGCGTTTATTTCAAAATCGACGCCCACTCGACAGAGGTTGCATACCATTGATAAACTTCCGCGGTGAGGGCACAATGAATCGCATACGCGCTCGCTCGCGAGATATTATATCCTCTTCTTACGTCAGACCGGCAAATTGATTCCACCTTTTCACGGTGAAACACTCGGGGGAAGCGAAGGTTCTTCCGTAACGCCAGAACGAAATAAGTTTTGCGCGATTGTTGTCCCTGATTATACCCACGCGATAGTTCCTGTATTAGGCGCAGATGTTATATGGCCAGAAGAATTCTAATTACCATCGGTTTTCACGTGTTCGCTGCCCGTTTCCGTGTTTCATTATTTTCACCATGCGTCGTGCCTTTCCTTCTATTTTATCAAACGGACGTTGTCGATAGTCATTGAACTACGGTGTTCCCACGGTGTTCGTTCCTTTTTTCCTCGCTCTTCGTACTTCATCCTTGCGCGAAAATAATTTTTCTTCCACTCTTCATTTCGCTGTCTTGTAAAAAAAAAAAAAAAAAAAGAAAAAGAAAAAAAGGAGAAGAAAGAAAAGTCTCATTTGGTTGTCTCATTTCGTTTTCGTTATTCATAAAACTGCTACGAAGAGAGTAATTTCGGTAACCCAGTAACGAAAGCAGCTTCCAAACATTCTTTCGAAATTCTTCGAAGCGACAGCACTCCAAGTAGCACGAAAATTAGCAGCGTTGGAGGGATCACGGCGTCACTAACGAACCGTGTTCCCAATTATCATGGCCGCGCGAAACGAGGATTTTCGAGGCACGACTGAGCCTAATGCCCCAGTAACGGGATGACGCTTCTCTGTTCATGGTGCCGCGAATTTGCAATTCAAATAATTAGCGAACCTGGCGAAAAACAACCGCCTGCCGATCTCCCGTTGTATCTCTTTCTCTTGTATCTTCACGCATGCACACGATCGTGTGTATTCGTGTTCGTAGCATCATCCAAATAGACGGATGTTCGTCCGTGGTAAAATCGGACATGGATCGTTCGTTCGCCAGGTTTCGCGATGAATGGCGAACACACAACAGTGACTTTTTGACCTAAATTCTTTAACGACCGGCGAAGCTGACGTCAGCGAGTCCTTGACCGTAACCGGCGATCGCCTATACTCCATCGCCGGCACCTCCACCACCGCCGAAGCATCATGGAATCGCCGATGACCCTACCGGGAATTTGATTCGCGCCGATACTTCCTGCTTCTCTTTTCTTTCGTTCTTCCCTCGCATTTCCCCTATTTTTCACCCTGCTCGTTCTCCTTCGCCGCCACTTTTCGACGATTTTTGCCAGTTTCCTTCGCATTTTTATTTTATGATACTTTTTCTTTCGCAGTGTTTCTCTAGTGTTCACAGAGTGAAGTCAGTGTTTAGCGTTCTATTAGGTATATCCCTTTTTTCTGATTATTCTCCTTTCCTTTCGTTTATTCTCGTTGTCGGGGTTAGTGAAGTTATCGTTTCGGGATTAAGCAAGAAGATCCATGACACCAACGAATTTCCAAAGGTGATAATTCGAGCGAAGTTCAGCTGGTAACCCGGTTCTTTAGTGTCTTCTTTCGTCGCATGAACACGTCGGGCTGACTCGAGTTAGCAGGAAATTGAAAACGCGAGAAATTTCACGCGGAACCGGTACAATTATGCGGCTCGCGTACCACTGTGACAGGATGTTTACTTATTGAAATTGTAGGCCTACACAAAATCGGTGAGGATTATGCCGAAACCGGTTCCGATTGTGTAGTTATTTTCGGAGGTACGCAAACTCATAAAAGGCTTTTACGAGGACCGATGGCCTGGCGCGTTCGCGAAACTGCCTGCTCCACGGACATCCATCCATCGACCAGTCCCTTGTTTCTATAGTGCATGATCCCATCCGACTAAAATGCAGCTGCTTCGCTTGCAACTATCCACCTCCGTCATTCAATCTCTAACGAATATTTAGCATTATACGAATCGCTGCACGATATACATCAACTATGTCGTACGTTTTGTCTCAGGGTTCGGACGACGCGCCAAATTGAAATCGCGCAGACGGACGCGTCTCGACGATAGGGCCGCGTTTCGAGGGATACAGCTCGATGGAGAGGTTGCACGCGCCAGCCACGTAACACGAGATTCTCGTAATCGAATACGCGAGAGAGCGCGCGTATAAAGGGGACCACGGGACACGGGAAAAGAGAGGGTGGTGAAAGGCGGAGGAAGAAAAAAAAAAGTAAAAGAAAGAGGACGGATAGGATGTACGTAGGTGAGTATTCGGACTGGCCAATCGATCGGACGGTATCCGCGTTACTCGAATGCTACTTCTTGCTCGAGAGGAAAGAAGAGAAAGAAAGAGAGAGAGAGAGAGAAAGAGAGAAAGAGAAAGAGAGGTCAGGCCATGCGCACAGGATGCGTCGATTTTTTGCCCGCCAACATTTTTTCTCTCTTCCATTTTTTTCTTACAGCGTCCGCTGTTGCCGCTGTGCCTTTTTCCTCTCTCCTCTCTCTTCACCGTCGCTTTTTTCCCCCCGGTGGAAAAATGCATAACGGGATACGCGGACCAAGCACCGAAAACCGGGGGAACGTGCGCGGCATCATCGAGCCACCGAATTCAACGAAGTCTTACATCAGCGTCCCTTCGGGAATGGCAACCGTGACACGGGTATTTGGGGATGCTTCCAAAATGGAGGCGGAAGGAACGGAGATGAAGATTCGTTGCTGATAAGTGAAAGGAAGAAGACTTTTACACGGAATCGTGGCTGCGAGGGAGAAATATAGCAGGTATTGGAACTATATGATACTTATATGATTCATTGTATATCGACCTAGGTAGCAGCTGGTATAGATTGTCCGCAGCAATCGAAAGAATTAGCTGGGGTGAATGAAACAAACTCAAATATCACGATGAAAGCCATTATACCTCGTGTACGTTGATCGTCCTGCTGTATTTACCAAAAAACCGAGGAAAAAGGCGACCGCAGCAGGCAGCGGTAACACGAAAAAACCTCACGCACAGCGCCACATTTCCTTCCATCAATCAAACCTGGAACACGTGACAGGGGAGACGGCGCAGACACGGTCGAAGGCCACGGATTGCCTATGCAACTTCTCTCGCAACCTTCTCTTCGGACAGCGAAGGGGAGGGTGTTAGGTAAAAAGATCGTAAATGGTTACCACGTGAGTCCAGAATTCGAATTCCGTGTGGACGAAAAGCATACATGGTTTCGGCGTTATATGCAAGAACAAGGCCTGGTCGTTGTTGCGCACGAGGAAACGTGACGCGAAAGCCGAGTCCTTTTCCGTGCATCTCATTAGGACATCGGAGGGACAGGGGCAACCACCCAGGACCTGTATGTCGCTTATCAGGATGGATATATTTTACGATCGGGAAGTTGGCCAGACTTCCGCTGTTGGAGACTACCTAATTGGACGGCTCTCTTCCTGTTACGATTCGCCGAGGAACCCTCGACTTTCGTGGAGCGGCCCGAACCGTGCTTAGAAGCGTTTCTTTCCGTCCTGCCTCCTCGTTCTCTTCCCTTCACCCAGCTATACATATTTCTCTCGCACAACGCTCTTTGTCCACCTCCCTTTCTTGCCTTCGTCGTCTTCTCTCCCTCTTCTTGCCTCCCGTCTCTCTGTTCTTCGACCTTCCTTCTCGCCTTCCCTCATCCGCCATACCGACGAGGAAGTTTAACGCCGGCCCACCGTGGTGTGGCACGGGCTGCGTTCGTTCGCCGCGCATCCGTGAAAGTGAAACGGAGAAAATCAGGTTTCGAAGACGAGCCTTCGAACCTCCTCTCCGTGGATGTCGTCCGAGACACGTTGATAGAACCGAGAGCATTGTCTCGCGGACCACGCGGATTCTCCTTTGGACGCGATCCAACGCGACCGGGGACACGCGTTTTTCTACCTGCCTTCGAGGTAGAAAAGATCTTTCCGCTTCGATGCGACCTTTCTCTCGACTCTTATTTAATATAGTCGCTTCGCATCTTTATGACTTAATTATCCGATAATAAATAAACTAAAAAGAATGTTTTTTTTTTTTTAAATAATATCACGGATAAGAGAATAGATATTTTGTATGTATAAAATACGACAATAAGAAGAATCAGAGTAGTCGATAATCGGGCAGAGATGCTGATGCGGTCTCAGCTGAGAGGCGGCCAAAGTCAGCTGACTTCGAGCGTTGCCTGGCACGGGTCAAGACTCCCTCCTACTTTCCACACTCTTTGTCCCTCCATCGCGCTTCCACTTCTAAATCGTCGAGTCGTAACTGCGAGAACAAGTCGAGAAAATTTCGTGACTTTGCAACAGCGAATTTTCGTCCTCGATCTCCACTTATCGACCCTCGTCGGCGGCTGATTAAAAGACGGAAGCGATAGTATCCCGGACCAAAGACGATTAACAAGCAACGGGAATCAAGCGTTCGGAGAGAAACCGATCGTTACCACGGCCTCGGTTCATAAACCAAGAAACCACAACGCGCCACTTCCCGTGAGGGACGCGCGCGCGCGCCGTTCGTCGCCTCCGCGCCGCGACCGTCCCTCCCGGCCTCTTCCGTAAACAGAGCCCAATTTATGCAACGTTGATAGACAACCGTGTCACCGCGTTGCTTCTATCAGTGAATTTCGTCCACTTATTCTACGTGTCCACTCGGTGTGATTTGAAAAATGGATCAGAATTATGAGACTGCGAACTATGCTGTGGTTCACCCTCGGGACCTGCGAGCGGCGGGTTCGCTCGTGTGTTCCGTCCACGCGAAATCGTGCGAATCGATCGGGCCGCTGGCATGGGACAGAGTGCAAGGAGGAAGCGAGCGATCGAAAAAGAGCAAACCGGGAAGACGAACGCAGAGGATGAAACATCGGCGGCGACAGCGGTAGAAGAAGAAGAGAAGGAGGAGGAGGAGGAGGAGGAAAAGCAAAGGTGGTGGAACAGGAGGCGATCGAAGAAAGAGAGTGAAGGATGAAAAGAAGGGAACGAAGGAGAAGAAGATAAAGTAGACAAAGAAGAGGAGGCAGAAGGAGAAGGATAAAGATGAGAGTAAAGAGGTGGAGAAGGATGAGGAGGAGGAGAAGGAGGAGAATGAGGAGGAGGAGGAGGAGGAGGAGGCACGAGTCGTCGGTGCAAACCGAACGAGGTATAGAGGAATCGGTAGGCGATACGGGAGCGGGGGAGGTCGAGCGTGCGAGGGAGGGAGGAGGTGGAGGTCCGGGTGTGGGGACGAGGTAGGGTGGAGGCTAGAGGGGGCTGGCGGGGCAGAGACGAAGGGAAGTTGGTATCGCGGATGGCGATGGCGATGGCAGAGTCAATGTCCTAGCGCTCGCACTGGGTCACGGCGAGTTGCGGCCAACGACCCAAGCCAGAGCTCCTCTTTACTTTGCACAGAACGAGCGAGAAAGAAGCCTGGAAAAGGGGAGGAACGAGGATGGAGCGGGACCAAGCGATAGACAGAGAGCAAGCTTGCGGCGCGAGCGAGCTAAATAAAGGGAGTTGGAGGGAAGGAAGCGAGACGAAAGGAGTGAAAGAGAGAGAAGGAAGAAGATACAGTCTCGGAGGAACAGAGACGAACAGCGTATTCCCTGGTTTCTCGTCTCGCGATGTGTATACTGGGTGCTCGAAGCGAGAAGTCGTTCCTTCTTCGCCGATCCTTCTTCCCGTGGTGGATCCTTCTTCCCATTTTCTGCATCTCCGCGACGATCTCCACCTAGCCTTTGTCCACCGTGTCTGCCTAACCCAGACCTGCTGGCCGGCCGGATTCGCCGAGTCGCCGCTGACACGGAAACCAGCCTGAGAATCTCGTTTCCTTCGAGCCTACGTGGTTCGCGTTCCGCTAAGAGGAGAGGGGGACACGCAAGTTCAGTGACGATTATCGGTGACCTGTCTCTTCTCTTCTGTATATATTTCTGCCTGTGGTGTAGCTTCCTCGATCACGATCCACGAGCATTGCCACGAAAATTGCCCACGGGACACGCCGTTTCTACCGAGCTTTTCCCTTTCTTCTCGTTAATCTTCGAGGTCTTCTAAGACTCGACCGGTTCCGCGATCTTTCACGATCGCTATGACTACTCTTTGTGCCGGCACTCTTCGACCGAGACTAATAGATTACGTTCTATCCGTCTGTCTCCTGTGTACCGAGTCCTCCGAGTCCCTTTCCTGCCCTCCGGCGATGTTGTGAGGGCTTCTTATATAATTCCCCGTGTCCTTCCTTGAGGAAAAGGCGAGTCTCGCTCGGAACACGAGAGACACACGCGAGATAGAATCTCTCTAGCTGGGATGGTTGGCTGACTCGCGAGAGAATTCGAGGAAAGTCGGTAACGAACGTCCACCGTGCCGGTGAAACAGTCGTTTGCCAGAGAATAAATAAATTACCGAGGCGTCTGGTCGAATGTAAATCACACGATGGTGGCCTGATACGTAAGTTGGCCTCTCCGGAAGAATCGATCGAACGATCCCCTGTTATCGTAGTCTGTTAGATTTCGATCCGACGACGATCCGATAGCGAATTCCTTCAAGCTACTCCCACAACGAAGTTCACGAAGTTCATCCGTGTTCGCTGAAAGCAGCTCCGTTCGCCGAGACCAATCGAGAAACTCGAGTTTCCAGTCGAGCGACAGATACCGTCTCGAATTCCACTCGCGGCATTACTATGCATAATGAAGAGATATTTGTTTTCATAGCGTTCAGACCACGTGCTTTTCAACATTTCCCTTTCTCAGTCTTTTCTTATTCCCTGTTTCGATTCTTCGTTCTCTTTTCATAATACACGATGGTAATGAAAATGGCTATGAACGCAGAATTCTCAGATTCGTATCGAAGATGCTGCGGTGTCGATCTCGAGCAGCCTCCGCACGGGCAGGTGACTCCACGTATGATCGATCGGGCTGGCGCGATCGAACTCCTCTCGTCGACGTGTTCTCACGTGACGGCGATCGATCGAGACGGGTCAAGTTCGGAGTACCCTGCTCGCGAATGGTCTCCGAATAATCGGTCTCGGTCGTGGTAACGGTGGGGATGATCGCCACTTAATTAGACGTAGGAAGCGCGAAGGAGGCAACGGCGAAAGAGA
Source organism: Bombus fervidus (assembly GCF_041682495.2). Classification (NCBI taxonomy): domain Eukaryota; kingdom Metazoa; phylum Arthropoda; class Insecta; order Hymenoptera; family Apidae; genus Bombus; species Bombus fervidus. The sequence continues at coordinate 11,650,729 of NC_091525.1, read as the reverse complement.
CACCGGGGGCTGCGGCGATCTTGCGTGATACGCCGGTACCCGTGGTATTCGCAATAATTTATTCGGCCAATTACTTCAGAACTGACGCGAGCCTATGGCGAATCATTGAGCGTAAAGGTCAATAGCACGTAGTTGTAACTCCGTGCACGGGGAACAAGTCATCTAAGCGTATGTATTCGCAGCGACGCCGCGGAGATCTAACTTTTCGAGCGATTAGGTTTTATTCTCGTTAGGAGCTCTTTATACCGCGTCGAGGAAATTAGAAAAAAAAAAAAGAGAAAAAAAAATATATATATATCTTTATATAATGTATAGACACGTGTACACACCGATCCGTAGATAGAAGGACGTGGGTTCCCCTGGGTCTCCTAATGGAGGCTCCCAGTTAAATATCGCGAAATTAACTTCACCCTGTTATTATCTGTACCACGGTCCCTATACGTGTAAGGGATTAATTAATCGCGCGATTAATAAGCGCGCTACGGATTTCAAATATTTATGAGAATGGAATTCAACTGTGTATACGCGCGGCTCCCGAGGAAAGCTAAGTGGGAGAGATCGCTGATAAGCAGACGGAAAATACAAGAACGAAGCGCTTCGAAGACTCGCTCGCTCGAGCACAGTGAGAAGTGAACGGCGATTAAAGCGGCTAAATTTATATTGGATCGTCGAATTCAACGGCTGGCAGCCAGTTGGAGAAATAATTGCCACCTCTTACGTCGGATTAACGATTAGGTTACCCAATCGATCTTCTCAAGGTCTGTGAGATCTCGATCTCGTAACGAACCCGCCACACGAATACCGGAATATCGAACGAATACGGGCGAAGCTTGACGCGAACGTTGACGCGTTTCGCCTCCCTGCGCGAATTCCTCCATCGGTAATATCAGTTAACGCGTACGAATTGACAAGTGGAACTTGTAACACGCCAGTTCCTGTCCGTACAATGTACTATGCTCGCCGTCTCGTGCCTTCGATACCAGGCTTAGGAATCGCGAAACACGCTTGACGGTTCGCAGAGATTCTAATTATAAGTCAGTTTCTAATGGAACCGCCTGGAATTGCCGCTTCAGATAACACGAGAATTATATCCGACCTCTTCCTACGGAATATCAAATGAACAAACGAAAGCCTCGTTAAGCTCATAAATAAACGAACAATTCCCCCCATTCTGCCTACCCGCAACGTCCAGCCGATTCGTCGAGGCTTTAGGAGCTACCATTTCGCTCGGATACCAAAGTCCCAGAACACGCTTTGGCGCGCATGAATTATTCTCTCGACTTTAGCGCCGAGTCTTAATCCGCCAACCTATGGATCACGGAAGTTTTTCTTTTTATCGACACAAGCGATCGACGGTCATTTTCATTGCGTATGTGATCGATTCTATTATTAACCGTTTGAACGATCGCTATCGTATAGATTTATCGCACGATGTAGAATCGAAGGACGAAGCGAACGAACGATATTCGCGTCACCTTTGCCATAGTTTAACCCGACAGTTTTTAATTGCGATGGATTTTTCTAAACCTACGGAAAACTAGAATACTCGCTGAAGAAAATCATCAAGGCGCGACTTCTTACGGTAGAGGATAGAACGACGTTCGAGGAATCGACTGGCCCTATTTCGTACCGAATTCGATGGAACGGCTGGCCAAAAATAAATTCAAGACCCGGTAGATCGGAGAACGAACAGGAACGCCACTAGCAGATCCAGCAGGGAAATATACCGTTAGCGCGTTGCCCACGAATAGTTCACGGCGATCGAGCGAGCCCGATTTTTTTTCTGCCAGCTTCGCTGCTCACCTACTTCGAGAGACCGCGCTTCGCTGTTTACGGCCCCGTCGTTGGTCCGCCAGCGAACCTCTCTTCTTTTTGGATTACCAGGCTGTTTCGGCTGACCGGTATTTCGATTCTCCATGTCGTCGCTTCTTTCGTCCTTCGAACCATGTAACGATCGTTTTTACTAATTTTCGTCCTTGCGTGAAATAGTCACGCGTTGACCTATCGAACCTAGTCGTTTCAGTTTCGTTTAGTCATAATAGAATTATTATTATGGTTCGCGTCCTTGATCGTTCCGATCAACGTATAAATATCTACATATTATTATTCTATATATTTCGCAGTATCGTATTTTATCTCTAGTTTTATATCTGCTGTACAAACAGGCATAAATCTTCTACCATAAGGTTCAACGACAACGTTCTCAACGAAGATAGAAAAGTTCGAACGTTCGAGCTCGTTACATCTCCCTCGTTCGAATAATTTGGCCACTGTTCGCGGAATGGAACTAATTTTAATTAAACGATAGTTTTATTGTTTCAAGATGATAATTCCGTCGTGGGTAATGGTAATGCCGTTTGGGGATGAGACCGACAGCCTCGCAGGATATAGTACCCTTCATGTGAACCTGAAACGACGCCTGGAAACCCGAGGGAGGGAAGCCTGAGGAAGTGTATTTGAATTCGTTACGCGTACTTTGAAAAGTAATAGTACTACTCATAAGCGGGGCTGGGAAGAGGATCTCTCTTCTGACACACAGCAACAATGGGTCGGTTTATTCATCGTCGTGCTGCGTACGATATTCCCCCAATTCACTTTTGCCGCGAGCAACTTCAACCGTGACAATTTATTACGAGCAACTTGGAATCCTTGCAACGAACACGGAATATTAATACATCGACAAATACATATTCTGCTATTCGTCGAGCAGCTGTTCTCTCGCTGCTACCGCACTAATCCATTTACCTGACCGAAATTACCCGCGAGATCATAAACGAGACACAAGCGTAATCCTTTTTATTACGTTACGACCCTTTCACGCTCGACGACGTGTACAAGCGATATCGTACTTTGCAACGTCGTAAACCGAGTAAACGAAAAGTCTACGGATATTCGGTAAAATCGATCTCGCTCTTCTTTACGAACAAATTAATTTTTATTACTGGTAACTGGCAAGAGGATATTAATACAGAGCCGAAGGAAGATTCGGCCGTGAAAGAGATAAAAAGAAAATTGTAAGAGACGTTGGAACAATCGGTGAACCGATGGTTTCACAATGCACGACGGAATACGATTCCGCCTTCGCGGGACAGCAGCGATGAATAGGCGATAATTGAAACGGTCGATGTTGCAAGAAGCGGCTGACCATCGCATCAGGGTCAGCCTGGTGCAACGAGGAAACGAAGGAAAGAAGAAGAAGCGGATGATGGTCGTTGCATAATCCCGATTTCAATCCCCTCGCCCGCCGTTGTCTCGGGGTCAGCGTGCTTCTCGAAGAAAATCACTTTCCTTCCCATAGCTGCTACGAGGTATATACATATATGCATGTAACTACGTTCTATACGCAGCTACGTATCTAGCTACTTGTTCGCGCTTACGAGCGAGCGAGCGAGCGAGCAAACGCGTGCACCGATTCTTCCTTCCTCCCGCGGCGCGGCTCTTCCTGGTTTCTCAGCTCGTTACGAACGAACCGACAAATTATCGAGGCTGGCTGCACGAGCCGTGGACGCGAACACGCGCGACTGTACACGACGAAAGAGCAGAAGGGAAGACGAAAGAGGAACGACAGCACGAAATCTCGGATGCGTCAGTAACGCAGGCCTCCTCGTACTTTCACTTCCTTTCCCCTTCGAGCTCTCTTTCCCTCTTTCTTCGCTCCTCTTTTTCCGCCTCTTTCTCGCACCTTCCCGACTCTTCGCCTCTTCCACGCTGCCATTCTTTCTTTCTGCCAGCCTCTCCCTCGGACATAGAACTACTTTTCCTTTCAAGCCCTTGACTCAGGGCCATCACGAATCCGTGGATCTTGCCGCGCGCATACGAATCCCTGATCTCCTTTTATTCCTCGCCACCATCTGGTCGCGTGTCCTGCCGTCGACCATTTGGTCCCGTCGCCGCATCTTGCCGGCGAACGCGTGGGATAAATAGTCGCGTCCAGCCGTGGCTATTGCCGCTCGATCACTGAACGAGCCGCGCCGCGCGCGGAGGAAGGAGAAGGACGACACGGACGAAGAATGAAAGAGGGAACGCGCGCGCTGTGACCTCTCCGCGTGGTGTTCGGGCCACCGCGCCGCGGAGAGGAGCGGCGCAGTCTGCGCGGAGCGTGCTGCCTAGGCGAGCAAGGGTGAGAACCCGAGGGACACGAAGAAACGGAATCGCGAGGGGAGGAGGAACGACGCAAACACGTAAGTTGCTGGTGGTAGCGATGGTAGCGATGGTAGCGAGGGAATAAAAGAGTTACACGGTAGGAAGCGTAGAGGTAGCGGGCCATGGAGCGGACGTGGAAGAAACCGAAGAGAGCAGGCAGGCGAGGATGTTTCGAGCGTGTGGTGTCGCTTTCGCGTGATCGACGGAGACGACGAGGACGTTGACGTTAGGACCAACAACAACAACAACAACAACAACAACAACAACAAGTACAGAACCACTGATAAAGAAGCCGAAGAAGAAGAGAAAGAGGGGCAAGAGGAGAGAGGAAGGCGAAGAAACGGAGAAAGAGGTGGTGGAGGACGCGTTGAAGAAGGAGACGAAGAAACGGGCAAACAAGAAGGCGAGGAGGGCCGATGATAGAGACAGCGGTCCGTGGCGGTGGAACGAGCGTGAAAGAACATGCAGAGGAAGAGACTGAAGGAAGGCTGCAGAAGGCGGTTGGTGGGTAGGGGAGCGGGTCGGTGGGACGAACAGGGGGGGGCAGGGAGGTGAGCCGAGATGATGCAGTTGTGCGTTTGCAAGGAAGGCGGAAGGAGGAACCGCGGAGGGAACCGGTCCCGGTCACTGGGCCACCAGCCGGCCGTCGAACCCGCCACACTGCCCCCTACCACCCCCTACCCCTCCTTTTCCTCTCCTCTTCTCTGTCTCTCGCTCTTCTTCGCCCCGTGTTTCGCTCCAGCCGTCTCTGTCTCGCTTCCTTCGGCCTCCCTGCGCAGAAATGCCTCCCCCGCCCCTCTGCCGCCACCGCCTCCTCCTCCTCCTCCTCCTCCTCCTCCTCCCCTTTGGAAAGCTTCCCTCCATCGAGAAACCTTTCTCGACGCTCGGACTCTCCGCGACGACGACGACAACGACCACGACGACGACAACTCTACTCCGCTGCCTTGGAGTTCTTCAAACAATGTCAACCGGCGTGCAGCGTTGTGTGCGCCGATAATGCCACCGGTGCCACCATGTTTACCGGCCCGAGGCTATATGCTAGCCGTCTTGCCGCCGTGGCCGACGTTTTCGCGTGTCTCCTCGTCCCTTGCGGCGTGAGCCCGCGCGAGGCCGACGATCGCACGCTTCAACGGTGAGAATGAACACGGATCGAACGGACTCGCTGTTTCCTCCGCTCGTATTCGAAAGGGAGCTTGGTCCTTTGCCGATGATCGTCGTATCGATCCTCGGTAGATTTTAATTTAATCTCTGTATCGTGTATTCTTTTCCATAGGTTACCAAACATTTTCTTACTTCTTAAACGGATCGATAATTAGTTTTCCAAAGTTTGCGTATTCGTATATCTCAGATATGTAGATATAGTAAATGTCCGGTGATTTATGCACCAACGGTGTACACGCATGCATCTTGCGAGAGTCACGTTCGTACTTTTCAACTTCGTAACACGTGCTCCGTTTTCTCATTCATCCTCTCGTCTTTGATTCTCTCTTGTCGCATCGAACGATGAAAAAGTAATAGAGACAGTACCAATGCGAATCGATACGCGACAATGGAGATAATCTGTTGATCCGGCAGGAAGAAGCGAAACGTCGGGATACGCGCGTGTGCGCTGTGCAAACACCGCCGATATATCGAGGCGGTGAAAAGGAACGGAGACACGGGTACTCCGGCGGGCACGGTCGTTCGCGTGGAAAGAATGGAAGAATTAGTTTTGGATCGGGCTTTCGATCGTGAGAGAGCAGGCGAGCAGGTAGCGCAAACGGAAGCTTGACTCGTACACGGTAATCTCGCCGAGATACGCCAAACATTTTCTCTTAATTAAGAAAGGACGTGGCCGTAATTAAGTTTCCCTTCCACGTTATTCTCCTGCTCGTTTCAGACCGCGCCGCGTGTTACACCGCCGCGCCGTCAAAACACAGCGTTCAGAGACTTCGAACGATGACTTCTGCTTTCAATTAGCCACGCTAATTCATCAAAACTGCACCTGCTACGCTCTTCCCTCTGCATCCTGTTTATTCGTCATCTCGGTGAAAAATATGTTTGTTCCGGTGTAATTGTAGAAGAGGTTGCACCAGTTGCGCAAACGACAGCGATCCAGGTTTCAAGAAAAATTTACGATTTCTATCGCGAACGTCACGTGTTTCCAAGCTTTCTCAAAGATAACGTTTAATTTAGCAATCAAGCCGGTCGATATTACAGTTTCGTAAATCGATACAGGGCTTGTAGTTCTTATCGGTTTTATCTGAACTGTACGATCGACTTCTCGATACGAGACTCACCTGAACAATACCGACACGCGTTATCGCCACTGTCCCTCGTTTCGACCGACAAGCGAAACGCGCTTTGTCACAAGGTAGTAATCGACAGTCTGGAAAGTTCGATGATTCCTGTCCAGCTCGTGTCCGTTTAGATCGCATTCCGCAGATAGGACACGCGACGGCAGACAAGAATTATTATCGGCATATGTCGTAACATTTCCCTAGGATCGCGACAGACATGCGTGATTTCCGTGTTTTCCGACGGACGTCGGTTTAGAACCGTCGTTAGATGCGAAACTTGTCTACTTTTGTAATATACGTATACGTGATACGCGTTGTTCTTTTTATTTATTGGATAAATTATGGAGAGAGATCAGTTCCTTATCGTTATCACGGATACGGTAACTGATTCGAAACATTGTTTTACAGATTCCTGTAAAATCTTCGTTGGTCGCTAGCTACTTTATTTCCAGTAGGTAATAGAAATTTACTTTACCTACAATCGATATCCGGCACTGACCGAAGGTAAAAGGTAAAAGGTAATAAAAGGTAACTAGTTGAGAATACATTATCGACTACTTTTAATCTGTAGATTTTTCAAAATTCCTTCCTTACCTACGTGTTACCAATAACACACTTCGCATCCTATATTTCTCATACGACACTCGTATCGAAACAACAGCTATCAAAATTCGTTTAGTCCAGAATAAGAAGAAACATCACGTAGAAAATTTATTCGGAAATAAAACTTTATTACAAAACAGTCGTTTCAGTTAACACATTTCGGAACGTTCGGTCTGCAGACGGGTTCAACGATGGTTACGTTTTGCCCGCACGGTGGACAGGGTGGACACGGTGCACAAGGGGCAGGTGGACAAGCTGGAGGACAACATGGATCACAGGGTTGAGTGCACGGAGGACAACAGGAACAGCTTGGTGGAGGACATATCTTCGCATCGCATGCAGCACGGCACGGTGGATAACACGGTTGACAGGGTTGAAGGCACACGGGTTTGCAATCTACCTCGCAGACGTATTGCATCTCGAAGGGCAGATCGTTTCGTACGGTGAGACATTTGCCTTGGATTAAGTAGCAGTAGGCCAGAGCCAGGACGGGGTTACCGCTGTAGGGTAGGTGGTGAGGATCGGGCACATGTGCGAATATGTCGATGTGCGTGTATTTTAAGGGAGAACAGCTACAGGCTCCGTGCTGCAATCGATACGAGGGGGTGAGAACGAGTGGTCGAACGAGGCGGGCCGAAGGGAGATAGGCCGGCTAAATGAGGCTTTAAACGTCATTGTAATGGAAAAGCTTTTTAATCTGCCATTAATGCCTCCTCGCGGTACTTATGTTAAGCTGATCGCCCATAAAAAATTCATTCCGCCATCCTAAAGAGGGAAAAGCGCGAGATACGTAGGTGTGTATAAAATTGCTTGCCGACAGATATTGGTTTAAAACCGATGTTAACACGATACCTCTTCGAATACCGTGTTATAGGACTGCGATAACTTATTGAATAGTACTAGTTAAATATAACCAGCTCGCGAGGAAATGAGATTAATTTCGTAGAATGGTAAGTTTAATCGGTTATGGATTAGCACGAGATTGATTATCCGAGTCTGCTGAAAGAAGATCAGGCTTCACGGTTATTTATCCCTTCGTTTAAGCCTCCGATTATCGTAGTTATTACCTACTATACAGATTCCAGTTTCTTTTTTAGCCAAATGCTGTCAGTATATTCTATAGATCAACGTAAGAAAAATATGTTACACTAACGCGTGTCACTGGAAGCATCGTTAAAAAGTTACAACAAAGGAACGACGCGGAAAATGAGCGGTAACGAACGTGCGTTGCTACGGTGCAAAGTACGAATGGATCAAGAACCGCTACGTCTAATAGCAGTCAGAAGGTATCGTGATACTTTTACGAGATAAATTTGACGAGCAATAAATGAGAACTTCAAAGAGTAACAAATTCAGTCTTTCGCCGCTGCCAATCTTGTATTGATAGGAATGGTGAACATTTTGAAGTGGAGTTGCGTAGCTGAGGTCATTGAATTATTACGATACCCTCTGACTACTACTAGACGTAAATTATATTATATAATTTGTAACTCTTTAACGATGCTTCCAAAGACATATGATTAGATGACATATTTTTCTTATCGTGACCTACAAAATGTACTAACAAAACTGGGACGCGTCACATGTTTCTCTGTCGTACCGATATAGATAAAACTGCGTCAGTTTCGGATCATCGACTGGCTGGTTCAGCGGGAAGCCTGTAAAATTAAGTTTAAGTATAAATTTCCACGGGCTAGGCTTCCGTCTGGCTGGCTTTCCCGAAAGAAACGTCACGAAAGAGCAACCGTTTGGCCAACGTTGGAACTGGAGCACCTGTTGGAGATTCGGGAAAATCGCCAGCGCTCGAGGCGATGTCCAAGTGACGGTGTTTCAGAGCCGTTTCTGATCGAGTGCCGTGCGAAAAGTTGCGATTCTTCGCGTCTATGAAACGAGATAAATTTCCCACTTTAACTTAGGTTCTAAAATATATTTTACCTTGTCCAGGCCGGACGCCATAATTAAAAAAGCGGATGGATTTTGGTGCCCTCTGTTCGTCACGCTACTGCCTTTAGGAGGCGCTTGGTAAATATCATCGCCTTCCGTTCGACCTTCGTGGAAGTGGAAGTCCTCTCTGCGTATCCTTGATATCTCGAATGGATCGCCCATTGTCTCTCCGGAAGCTTGGAGTTTCTCGGCGTTGCTGACTAAACGCGCCACCGCATTGTCCATGGCGATCTGGAGTAAACGGTACAATAATTTATTTCACAATGGAACGATTTCGAAGTTCGTTATTTCGGAAACGCTCACCGAGTATCCGCGACCGACGGTGAGCATCGCGTGGTTTGTTAGCGTCGCGACAGTGAAAATATGCGGATTAACCGAGCACAGGGCCATTTCTTTCATGTGACAGAGAGCATCGGCCATAGCCAAGCGACCATCCGCGTCCGTATTCGAGACACGTACCCTGACGCCGGACTTAGCGGTGATCACCTCGTCGGCGACGAAGGAATTCTCACCGATGCTGTTCCGTACCACGCACAGAGCCACCACAGCCTTCACCGTCGGTGGTTGCAGCAAATTCACCACCTGTCAACATCAAATCCTTCCTACGGCTACTTTCATAAACATACCGAACGTATAACGCTTTCAACAGTTAACGAGACTATGCGCTCTCTTTTAATCTTCTTACTGTCCCGATTAAGCATTAGGAAATACGAATTACATGGCACAGTTGTACCATCGATTATCCCGATCGCAGAACCGTGCTCATAATCATATCGACCAAATTACCGGTTTAATCATCGTAAAATGAAACGCTCGAGTTAAATCCCACCTATAGATTACGCCCGATACTGTCTATAATTTCACTAGCCACCTCTGGCCAAATCGGTTAACAACCTTCGGATACAATTGGAAAAAGTTGCAACAAAGCGAAATAGAAAGCGCAGGGAAGCCTTTTACGAGCTATCAAACGTTTCACTTTGATACCGCGGCGTTCAAACGCATGAACGAACAGTCTGTTATGCAGCGAAGCACCTGCATGAATCCAGCGCACGCTGCTGCTCCGCATTTGTCTCTCGACATGCCGAACATCGAGCCGCCGACCTTAAGGTCGGTGCCGCCGGTATCGTAAGTAACACCCTTAGCCACGAACATAACCGTTTCCAGGATACAGGCAGGATTAGGCGGCTCGTACGTCAGAAAGATAATTCTACCCGCGTGTCGAGGTATCATGGAGGCTGCACGGTTCACGCACGCGAACAGAGGATATTCCTGAAGCAGAGTCTCCTGGTCGGACACAACCTGCATCGTCACGTTCGTACCGCAGAACAACTCCGCAAGGTACTCTTCGACCCTTGGGGGTGCCATTCTTTCGGGATCTGCGCCACCTGCAAGCAAATCACGCGAAATTAGCGCAGGAAATGAGATTTCATCGGGGCTAATCCGAAGCGGTGTTATTGGGATGATTTTACGTTCGGGAATGAGGAAGATCTAGCCGTTGAGGGAATTAGGGCGTAATAGGGTTGAACTTTGGGTGGTAATTTTGTGAAAGTGTCTACTCTGTTATGGGATACACGCGAGGGATAATTATCGTTGGTATGAAAAGTAGAGAGGAGGGCGATGGGAGGAGCACGGTGGGAAGTGCAACATAAGGTTTATTTCCTTACGAGGTTCGTAGACGTGAGTTCTCGCCACTTTGCCGAGTGCAAAGCTGAAATATAGATATGACGGAGTATTGTCTCTTAAGTTTCTAGAGATTTACACGTCCGGCCAATTACCGCGCTGCTTCCCTCCGAACTTCTACAGGAGATTTTATCGAAAAAGGGCCGGCAAGGTTAAAAAAGATCGAGAATGTTGGTGCACTCTGCAAAGTAGAAGCAATGCAGGTCGTTCTACACGCTTCGAAACTCCCTCAATGACGCGAGTAGATTCTTCTAGCCAGACCATACACTCCAGCGGTATAAAAAAGAGATGGTAAAACGAGAAAGAGTCTAACGGGCGACGAGATTTTGGCTTTTCGAATCTACGGAGTACTTGAGAAATCATCGTTCCCGTTTCTTTTGTCTGCAGTTTCACAAAGAGTTAATATCGTAGTAAAAGTAACATTACGCTTAATCTACGGAATAATTCGCCCGTTAAAGATCATCAAAAAATACGCGCGTTCCTTTCTATTTGCTGGTCGAACAGTGCGACTACGACCGATCCTTTTCTTCCTTTAACGATCGGCCTATTCTCTGTGAGTATTATTTCAGACAAACGGATCAACGTTTTTGTCACCTCTAATATTATTCTACGTTAACAGTGGCACGAGAGAGACGCGAACAGTAGATTACCGGGAATTCCGTTTAAAATTTTTACGCGACACGTTTCTTCCATCGGATATAGAATTTTTTCGGACTCATAGTTTTTCAGCAACGAGAAATTAATACGATCCACGTAGTTGGAAGCGAACGGTCAGCGAACTAGGCGAGGAGAAAAAATTCAGGCGAATAATCAACTGGAAACTGAAAACGGCAGTAATTGTTTCTCGAGCGTCCAGGGTGGAAGTACGGCCTGGTATTTTAAACATTGGAGGGAAAGTGCATCGGCGCCGGCGTAACGTCGCGCGAAAACGTATATACGCAACTTTTTCTCGCTTAATTAAACGCCCGAGATTCTTGGCGAGAACGAGCAAGTGGAACAGACGGGAAATTTACATTCCCCCGACCGCGAGGAACGCGAATAAAATGTCGAATCGCTGCGTCTATGTCGAGGAAAAAGTATTCGGGCGATGGCCTCTGAAAAATGTTCCGTCGTCAACGTCCCGGAGTAAACCAGAGGACGATCAACGTTGTCCAGGGACGAAGCAAGAAATTCCACCGAGAAATTCATTTCGAGTCGGTCCCTTTAAAATAAAGAGCACCGATAACGTCTAAATGTTTGAATATTAAAATGGCTCCCAGAGGGACTTTGCTGAAAGGTACGAACACGAAGATTCACGCTCGACCAGTTACTCCAAACGAGTTGCGAGCCGCCAGCGATTTTTCCTTCTTCTCCCACGTCCTATTTCTCCAAGGGAAGTCCGCGAAACGGAAGACGGGGCCATTCTTCGGCCAGTGCGCTCGATAAAGTAGCAGGAATCTTTCTCGGTCCAGGCAACGACTTACCGATGTCCCTCGCCACGTATCTTCCGCTCTCGAGCGCCGAGGCCAGCTTCACGATACCCTGAAGCTTTTTACTGCAAATCGGACTCCATACGGCCAGTTGACACGCCTTGTAGCATCGGTCTGGGCATGTTTCTCGAACCTCCAATGGCTGCACAGAACCGGCAAAGCGATTTCGTGGTTACAGAAAGTATCATTACCAATCAACTTTGAATAGGGTCTTTGGAGGATTAACAAGTTTCCTTATTATCGAACTCGGTAGCTTTGGTTTGACTGGCGAATGGAAGGATGGTGGTGATATTGATAGAATTATCGGCAGGTTTGTTCGAAAGGTCAGGGATACAAACGGATCGATGACCAATTTACAACTTACGCCAGTCACAGCTCGATATGATAATTTTATCGTAGCTGCGGAATAGATGAAAATAAAAAAAAAAAAAAAAAAAATAGGTCGTGGAAATCCTGTAAACCAATCGCCTGAAATCTTCTAAGCTTCTGTTCGAGCCTGTTTTCTCTACTAAATTGAAAGAAACGGACTTAACGGAAACAGAAATATCATCAACTACTGAGAAGAAAGCAGGCGTACCGAAGAAAGCTTGTCTGGACAGAAAAATCGATATGGAATTAACCCCAAGAGGCCAGAGACGATGTCCAAGTGACGGCGAATTTTCTGTAGCGTGAAAAAAGGATGCAACAGCCGTTTTGCTAAAATATCATCCCCTTAGAACCCGTGTACCATAAATCATTAACAGGAACGAGACCATCGTCTCGATCCCTCGAGCTTCCTTTAACTACACAAATTCCGTCGTAAAAATAGTTGATCCTACGAGACATCTGACACGGATCAAAGAGGTCAACGTTCACGTTGAAACAAGATAAGCGGTGAAGAAGTTGGTGGAACGCCAACGAAGACGTCAGTTCCTGCGGAATATTTCACTAGCCAGAGAGAACCAGTTTTCGCAACATAGACACGCCGCCGGAGTTCGGTTTCTGACGCAGCTTCTTAGCTACCTTTGTTTCTCCACACAGAAAATATTAAAGCGGATAATCCTCTTAGTGGATCGCTCGATTGATAAGCGGGCTGGCCACGGAACACGTATGTTTCGTTCGAAAGTTCTCGAATTAATCCCCTTAACATTTCGCTCCTCGACCCATTGAGAGCTTGTTTTCCTCCCTCGTTTTCTCTTCCCCTTCTCAACTCTTTCCGACCGTTCTACTCTTTAAAAATCGCCATATTTAGCATTACTTTTAATCTCCGCTCTCTCCTCGAACGCCTGTTTCTTTCATCATGGCACGAGGCAAGTTTCAGCATGGAAGATGGTTTCTCGTCTTCGTTATCCGAACGCCCGGCATAGTTCCGCGTTAATGTATTCGCTGCTCGTATCGGAGCCGCGTGTCTGCCTACCCGATAGCTATTATTTCGAAGTAGGTGAATAGTTTACGAGTATATACATGCTGGCGATATCCTGCGAGAGCTTGAAATCGAGGCAACGTTATGTAACAGATTAGGCTGTTAATACATTGCGAACAGTGTTTCCATTTCTCCAACTTGTTAGCGAATGTAGATCCCTCGCGTCAGATTTACCGGTTAATATTTAATTTCCAATCTCTCGTCCGCCACATATGCTTTCTATCGAAGAATTTCTTTCTCGTCGAGCTCGAGCTTCGTTAAAACGTTACAAATATCTGATTTATTTCCATTATCGTTTTAGTTCTTTTGGAAAATTGGAAATAAAATTTCTTTTCGGAAAATTCCGATCGGAAAACCAATTCACCGGGAGATCCACGACGGATAAGTTTTTAATTGCACACTTTCGATCTATTATGCTTTTCCTTTATCTTACACTCCAATCGAATGTCTACGATTTTTCTGACATACTTTCTGATTATCGCGTCGTTTTTGCTTATTTTTTGTTCCTTCTGATATCCCGTCGAAAGGATAAAATTCGTCTAGAACGACACGTAGATAATCTCACGGTATGTCTCAAGATCAATAACGGCGAAATTCCGAATGTTTAAAAGAACCCGGGAATTTCAATCGAAGCATCTGAAATTCCGGGAACACCGAAAGACAAGTAATATTCGAACCGGGGCTAAAGTACCTGCAGCTATTTTAATCTTGTCGCTGACCGTCTCCCAATCTCCTTCGACGAAAACGAGCTTTCTGATAAAAACGCTAATCAAATATCCGAAAAAAGCGAATTAAAGGAACCACGTGGCGACAAACGAAGGAGGAGAGAAATAAAAACGAGTCACAGCAAAACGAGAGAAAGAGGGTGAGAGATAGAGAGAAAGGGCGAGCGAACTTCTACGAGAAGAAGAGCAAAGGAACGAGACGTTCTACAAGAAGAAGGGTGAAAGTGTCGAGAGGATGAGGAACGGAAGTACCTCAGGGTACGGAAGCGACGAAACGAAGAGGCGACGTTCACAACGGCGTTCCGATTACGCGGCGTCGGAATTCCGAGGGCGTCTTCCGGTATTTGGAAAACGATGCTCCGTATTCGCGAGACCCGCCTCAGGAGGATGGCTAAACGACGGAGGAAGTGCGGGCCGACGAAAGAAGGAACGAGCTACGCGTCGATGGCTCAGACACACAGAGCCTGGACCCTCGAGTATTTCGCTAATTAGGTCGCCTTGCCGGCCGCCTGGATTTAGGAACGCCAAGCATCCACTACTCTTGGCAAGACGAAACTCCCTACTACGTTATCCCTTCAACGTCTTATACCATTCTCCCCTACTTTGATCGAAGAAGGCGCGTGATGCTTCTTACTTCGTGTGTTCGTCGCTTAAAGCTGCAATAGCAATGGAGATACGAGCTTCGTTTCGGGGATAAGAGACGAAAGTCCTTAGGTAAGTCCTAAGTCGTGTAACGTCGACAGGACGAGGTGTTACGTTTTTGAGAAACAGATAATCTTTTCTGACACCTGATTTACTGGCGGATGGCTAGCCACGCGAGCGGTATGTTTGGAATTTGAAAAGAGCGGCTGTTAATTTTCTAATGCGATTAAATGGTATTAAGTGGAACTGATAGAGAAACGGGAATTCGGTGTAACTGTGTGTACAGCGGGCATTAGCGAATAACCAAGTTTCGAGCGTTAGAAACGCGTGGCAAGAGGTGCATTTGAGATTGCGATTGAAAGGGAATGAATAGCGCTTGGCCACTCAATGTTCTGGGCGAACGTTGGTGAAAAAGAGATTATGTTCGTGCAAATGTATGAGCGATTTAGTCGCCGAGTCGGTATTCAGAGTTTTATCTTGTCCTCTGAACTCTATTTTATAATTATTTTTAATTGACCTAACCGGATTTTACGTGGTATTAAATCTGGTTTATAGCTCGACTTTTTTACCTTTCTACAGGCAGATCGGACAAAAATTTCTAGAACAATGTCGTATACGTATTTTGTGGGACATTTCAAGATTGAATTTACGTTGATTTTAATTAAAGCCACGTTAGAAGAGATTTAAATGCGTGTATGTAATTTCTAAGGATAACGAAGCAGCATGTTAACCCAAATATCAGCAGTATCAGTTTTCCCTGCTAATTAATCTTGTCTCCGTGTGGCGTTATCGATAATTTCGCAGGCAAGATACCGCGCCGATACGA
Source organism: Bombus fervidus (assembly GCF_041682495.2). Classification (NCBI taxonomy): domain Eukaryota; kingdom Metazoa; phylum Arthropoda; class Insecta; order Hymenoptera; family Apidae; genus Bombus; species Bombus fervidus. Next base: position 11,635,016 of record NC_091525.1, on the reverse strand, counting down.
TTGACCAATGTCAAACAGGCAATTCTGGTACAGAACACGGCTCGTTTCCGATCGTAATTCCGATTGTCAGGTATATCATGTGCTTGTGAGAACGAAGCTGTAATCAAGCGTAGTTTCGCAACCTGGGAAGACATCGATGAACAATGGGGACTCGTAAGACACACTTATCCATCATCCGCAGCTCGCGTTGCTACTGCCGCTGACGGGTGTTGTTTAATAGCTCTGTTGACCGCGCGTTTCGGAGCTGATACCTGTCACGCGCTGCTGTTTACTCAAAATGTCGTCGAACCGGAAACGCTTAGGATTTTATTCGCTCTAGTAACCAGACGACTATCTGGGATCTTCCCATCATCCACGGAGAACCATCCTCAAGCTGACATCTAGAATCACGCGTGGAAAAGCATAGTTACGAAGTACCAGGAAAACAGCGATTATTAAGGAATGGAGGAGAGACGACCTTGACCGGCCAATTGATTTTCTACGGGTTATACCCGATGGTCGTAAATAAATCAGAAACGAAACTTTTCAGCGAAATTGCTTTCCGGCGTGTAATTAACGTCGACCATCGAGGGGATAACGAGGTAATCTAGAACGTTCACTTAGTGGAGTTGAACCAAGACTAGGATCAATCGTTTATCCAGAGACTAACGGAGCATTTGGAACAAGAGTTGCTCAGCAAGTATTATTGTCTCACTGGTTTTCGATGACCGAGCGTACGGTGCCGTTGGTTATGGATTAAGATGTCAGAAGGATCGGCTGAATTCATTCGATCCTTGCCAATCCACGAGAATGTGACGGTGGATTTAGGTCGGTTTAGCGAACGAGAGTCGACCAGCCAATCAAACCAGGGACCAGGTTGAAACACGGGAAGCTGAATTCCTTTCAAACACAGGCCACAGGCTTCCTATTCTGCGAGCGTAGTCCGCACGCCAGCGGCCTGTGTTGTCTCTGTTTGATTGGTTTAAATGGCGCGGCAGTGACCACAATTCGACCGACTATCTGGGAAACGCTTTAACCAGCCGTGTTGCCTACAATTGAGCGGCGCCCGTTTATCAGCAACGTTGACGTTACTAATCTTCGGTTGCTCCACTTTCTTCCGGGAGCTGTTCGATCTGTCATGCTCCAGTCAGTTTCCGTCGTTTCCCCCTTTTTACTCCCCCCTTACCACTCTCTACTTTGGTCCATCTATACACCGACGAACACCGACGAACGTAGGCAGAGAGTCTCGACTTCTCGTTCGATTGTCTCGTTTGTAACTGGTTAAAATTGTTTTCGATAGTTCTCTGACTAACGCGATTTCAACACTTGATAAAGACACGCGATCGAGTAAAACGATCGTTCACGGTATTTTGAGAGTTCAATTTGGCGATTCGAGTGAACTAACGTCGAGTACTTACTACATAGAGGCCTTCTAGAGCTCCAAGAAGCGTGACCAGCTCGACGTTCTCGAAACGGATGTCTGGTAGAAGCGCAAGCAGCGGACACCTGACGCCAGCCTTCAACGCTCTGTTTAAACATGAATTCTCGTTTAATAAACAGTCGAACGAGAAAATAAAGGGAAAACGGAAGGCAGTGCACGGTCGATCGAAAATAAAATTAACCCGATTCCATTATTCCCGGAAACGAAAAAGGAAATAATATATCAATGTCAATCTTGGCAGCAAAATGAGAAATCAGGATCGATTTTAATAATCATCAAACCATGATTAAAATAAATTGCATGGAATAGGAATAACCCGCGATAAACTTCGTATTGTCAAATCATCGTTGCTTTCAACTTAAAAACGGTTAAAAACTGTTGAGCTGACGAATATTAAATAGAAAAAATACAGAGGGAAATATCGAGCACGTGTTTCTACGTGTAAAATGCGACATACGTATCCAATATTTCACCCTATCGCGAGTCATGCTCTCTCCAGAACACAATTTCCTCCCCTGAAATCGTGCCTTTTGTTCGACGCGTTTAAACTTCGGAACGGTGTCATTCAAAATCAAGGAATCGTGACCAATATCGGTTGAAAGTTATTCTTTCCTCCTCGTTTCGCTGCGGTATTTCAGCTGTCACGCTCGCGAGTGTCGTCGATGTGCACGCGGAATCCCACGCGACAGTCCTCGCGGCGTTTCTGGTGTCAGCTCGTGGAATTTCATTTTTCAACCGAATTTCGGGACACACGGCTCGCGTGGAATTTCACTTCCTTGGCGCTCGCGCGATCACCAGACGCTATCTTACGACGAGATCGAGCAATGCTCAAGATTTCTCATAGTAGAATTGCTTGATTAATCGTCTCGAATTGAGGAGGGAACGTCACGAGGAATTAGGGGAGTCGTGAGTAGCGGGCCGGATTAATATACTTATCTACGGACGCCAGTACGTTTGTATAGAGATATATGAAAGAATAATAGTTCAATTAAAAAAAAAAAAAAAAAAAATAGACACATTAAATTTTTATAAACTTTTCTATCTTATTCGCCACCTAAAATCATTAAATTTTGGCTAATTAAATTTTATTCCACTTTCCATTGCTTCGAAGTTATGGCACCGTTCTGTATATTGAAACTCCAATTCATAAAAAAATGTTCTACTATATTAACGATATCTATCCCTTTTCTGTCATAAATTTCAAGCACAGTGTCAATTTTCTGAAACGTGTAAAATCCCTTCCATAACGTCGGTATTCGTTAAAAGTTTCTACATTGCTCCGGGTTGTTTGATCCTCCTTTCTAAACGCATTTATCTTGTTCTTTTGCTATTTCCTTACCGTCTTCCGCTTGTATCTTCTATTTCCGCTCGCGGTCAGACTCCAATCTTCGATGGCCGTTTAATCGACACCGTTTGACAAACGGTTATCCCTTTTCTAACCAAGAAAACTGGATGTTATCGCAAAGAACCTATCAACGTTCGTCGAACCTCGGCGCGTTCGACGTTTATTCCGCTTCCGGCGTATTAAGCGCGACAGTAAAAGGCGGCTCGGGGAGAGAAACTGTTATCTTGGTGCACCCTCGATCATGAATATTTATCTCTCGTCCCACAGCTTCGCTTCATTCCGTATTTATTAAGCGAGAGACAGTCGCGAATCAAGCGTGCCATCGCCATAAATAGACAGGGTCGATCCTCCGTTAAAAACTGATAGATCCGATGAATCATTCAGCCGACCGTGCACGAACAACCCTTCCTCCCGGGCTCGGTGGCTACCTATTCCGTGTATGTTCTTATAAATATTCAACAGCTCTATTTATCTTTCCTCCTGGAGGACATCCATCATATGAAACGAGAGAACCTTCCAATCGAGATAGGTGTGAACGCTACTCCGTTTTCGACCAATTCTGCGGGGATTAACACGATGAAGACCTAGCCAGATATCTCGAAATTTCGTGTTATTGGTAGTTGACGTTGTTTGAAGGTTAGTAGGGATCATCGAGGTCGTACCACGTTTACAAGGTTATTACAAGGCCAACGAAGCCGTACAAACGGCTAAAAATCACGTCGTGTTGCTGATATCCGCGAAATCATCGAGATCATGTAATTGACACTCAAAGTATCATAAAAGTCGCGTCATGACAATCAAAGGTCGTTTGAAAGTCCACAGGGATCATCGAGATCGTAAATCAAAGATCATTTAATAGAAGTAAAGCTCGTGACGCTGTCATTTGAAAAAAAGAAAGAAAAAACGAGGAACATTCTCTTTTTTTTTAAAAAGTAGTTCGACCGTTCGATAATTACGGAAATTGTTAGAATAGTTGAATAATTAGGGTAGGAAGTTGAAGGTAGTAATATGAAACGGCACATGTGAGCGGACGTCCTCTCCCATATATAGTCAAACTTGTAATCTGAAAATTCACGCGGCTCGTTAGGCGATGGTTTGTCGGTCAATTCGATTAACCAGCTTCTCTCGGCGATGCACCGTCCTTTTTCGCCGCGAGCAAACATTTCGGTCCCGATCGGACAGCCGTGCCCACGGGAAGGCAAAGTTAACCGCGTTATCCCACGCGAAACCTCCTTCGTTATTCAACAATCGTGTAATCCGAGTTCGTCTAATGAGCCTGCACTTTGATCTCCCGCACCAATTAAGCCGTGCAATTAATAAGCAATTACGTGGTGATTAGCTCTGGGTAATCCGCTTGTTCCTTTTTCCCTTTCGCGGGAAATTACTGACAAATATACACTACCAAGCCTGATCACTCCCACGCGCGATCCAACTCAGATTACCCTAAAAAATCCTACTAAGAATATCTCTTATTAAAAAGATATTTATTCGATACTACCTTTTGACGCCTTTAGTAGCCGCCTCGGCGAAGCTGCGAACGTCATGGTAATCCATGTTGAGCGGCCCGGTCGGACTGTAAATGAGCCTTTTCGCGGGCAAATTGATGGACAAAACCGCACCGATCACGCCCAGAGCGGAATCGATCTGGGCAGCGCTGAACAGCACCGTTTTGAACGGCTCAGGCTCGTCGAACCCCGGCGCGCAGCCCGACACCAGGATTATACCATCGTAGTCGCAGCTGCAGATGTTCGGCTCGATTTTCAGCTGACACGGCATCCATCTGAAACGAATCATTATCCTCGTTAGCCCTGCTCTCCGCTAATTGTCGTGCCCCCCGGCTTTCCGAGTGATTATTTGTCAACGATGTATCCCGTCATAACTCTTAAACAATCGACCACCATCGATGTGTGGTCTCTCGATCGTTTTTATTCTGACACAATTGTCAGAGGAGCGAACAGGCTAGACCAAAAGCTACTCCGGAGAAAATGAAAGATCAAATCTTAGCCTAATGAGAGATTTGAACGTGGATGGAATTATTTTAGCAGGACAGATCAGATTTGGCGCTCATGTAACAACACGGAAATCTTTGACGTTTCTGTTGGAATATAAAGCCACTTTAATTGCTAAGACGGTATAGGCGGTATTCCGAGCTTTAGACTTAAGAATGGAGATCTATCCACGCCGTGAGTGACTCAATTACACGACACAGGAAAGATCGCTCTTTGAATCTTGATGCAGCTCTTCCCTTGGAATTGGTAATTTTAGAGATAAGGTTCTCTCCGTTTGAGAGTTGCGGGTCATTTGACGTAATAAAATCAGAATGTATCTCTTGTATAACGAATGAGAGATTTTTATGTTTAAATAGAATTTCTTTATTACTACGAGTTCAGAGACAACAGGGATTCTAGCGAGTTAAAAAACACATAAATCTCGCTATTTTGGAAATGGCCATAGTTTCGTTCTTCGATTCGAGATTTATCGCGAGCCACCAAGTTCCAGTTCGAACATCTCCCCATTACTGTTAAATCCACCATCTCTTTATCGTTTCCTCCTTTCTCGAAACTCTATACAAAATCTCAATTTTCCGAAAAACGTTAAACACCCTCATCTCGGGTCTCTTTTAACGAAAAGTTGAATGAGTTGAGAAACTCCGCTTGAACTGGTATTACGTCGGAGGAAATTTCGTACGAGTTTTCCTAAGAATTTTCGAATCCCACGTGGTGCAGTTACACGCGTCGGAGGAAAGTTTCCTTTGGCTTATTTTCGCAGACTCGCGACCACATCGAAGGGGGCGGGGGCATCTTCACGCAAGTTCGCGAAAGCAACTCGACCCCTCAGGGGCGGAGGTGTTGGATCGTGCAGCAACTCGTACGCTTTTGTCTTCGTTAACCATCGATAGCCGCGCTTCACACCGCTCAGAACAGCCGTGAGCGTTTATCACGAACAAATATACGAAAATTCGGACGGTATGCACGATCTGACACTCGAAATTTTGCCCTGTGGATTTCACTCCAGATTTTTGATCTCGTAAAAAAATATATTCCTTAATAAAAAATTTAATACCTATTCCTTAGTAAGTATTAAAATCTTGTATTATAATTTATTCGTATTAATATTTGCTCGAGCCTCGTTGAAGTTTCGTACAGAGTGCATACGTCTTTCTCAAAGTTTCAATTATAAAGTTATGATGTCAAAACAAGTGTCATTACTTAAACAAAAATAATTTGGTGAACTTGTTGACAGATCCCTCACCGACTTCGATGATTTTTGAGTATGTTGTCGGAGGCATAATGCTGTAAAACTTTTTCCTATACACGTAACTGTCGGTCAGCCCTAGTTTCCATCATATTCGCAAGAAACTGCCGGTACCAATACGTTGAATCCTGGCTATCTGTTCGTATCTGTGATACAGTGGCGAACGTAGTCGACACTTTCGCCACTTGGCGATCTGTCGATATCCATCAACCATCGATTTATTTATTTTCGTATCATACTTTACGAATCTAATTAGGAATGTTCTATACGAATGTTCCGAGTTGTGATCGCAACGCAAAGTGACAAAATTATTATTCTGATAATTAATTTATTATTATGTTATGCAGTCGTTGTTAGACTGAAAAATGTTTCATGTGTTATTTGCAAATATCTCGAAGACTATGGATGACCGATGGTTACATACATAGGAAAAAGTTATTCAAAATAATTCCCCGCAACAAAGCCAAAAATTATCGGAGTCGGTGAGGCAGTAATCTTTCGACAAGTTCACTGGTATTTTTAATAAAAAATACGCAGTTATGTGATAGTTGCAACAGAAAATGTATCAAATTCAAACGTACATTGGTTTCGTCTACAGAATTTAAGAAAATCGAAGTTCATTAAAAGTCACTTAACGCCAAACTTTATCGGAGTTTCGATAACTCGAACAACTTTCAATCGAAACTTGTTCCGAACGAGACTTATTCTTCCACAAGAAATATCCAATTAACCGTTAAAGAAGACGAAGAAATGTTATAAAACAACGTTCTTCTCGAGAAGACTGTAAGAAGCAAAATCGAAGCGTGGCAGTTTCTCGAAGTAAGCCGAGTGGACGTCGAGCCACTCCGAATCTGCACGAGTCCTCGCGGGTCAACGATTGCAGAAACGCACGAGCGTCTACGTGGCGAATTGTTTCACGGTCTTCATGAACTTACCTTGACTCTACCGCCATGGTAGCTGTGTTAGCGACGTCCTTTCGGAAGAGAAATTCGAAAGTTTGTTCTCTTCTCGAGATCGATGGTCTCCTTTCTGTTACTGGGCCTCTTCGAAGGAATAGATTCGAAGGCGCATGGATGGCGATTGAAAAATCGCGAAGAAATCGAGATGACGTTTCTCGACGTCGACGCGAGACACCGAAAGGACCGAAAGTATCGAAATATCAAAGAAGAACAACGGCCAATCGACCGTTGTCCTTCACTGTCAGCTTCACGTTGGATATCGATCCTCGTTCACTTGCTGCTTCTTTCCCTTTTGTTCTGTGTTCCTCGGCTTCTTGTCTTCGCGATCGATTTCTTTCGCACGCTGGATGCTCACTCTCCAGGATTTTTATGGACAGCCAGGAACGCTAGGGTGCACAGTGTTGCCACTGTTGCCAGTGCAGCCGTGATTCTTCCAGGAAGCGCTATGTATAATGGTACTTTGCAGAATGGTAATTCTTAGCCAACTAGTCAAGTTGGAGTTAAAGTTAATAAATGATAAATTTATAAGTAGTATAATACTATGGAAATAGCAATAATATTTTTTAACGTTAAAAATATGATAATAAAAATTTATTTGAAATACGTAATGCGGTTAAAAAATTTAATAAAGCTGCGACATTTGACTACCAAAATGGATAATTGTGAAGGAGAATTTTTTTTTAGAAAATTTAATTAAAGAAATTGGTGTATTTCAATGAATCCTCGCTCGCTATTCAAATATCTAAACATACTTATCGTGCGACGCTACCACGTTGACTTCTCTGCATAGCTTTTGAATTCGCGCGGAAACCTAGTTTTTCATTAACATTTGAGGCATTTGTAGCGTCGATTGACTTCCTTATAATTTCTTTGAAATTTCGACGACACGTTATTTATCACATTATTTATGCATCATGCAATTTGTAGAGAGCCTGGCTTTACCGAGGTGGAAATATTCATCTTGAAAGTTTAAAGTTTTAACACGTAATTCCTATACATAGTAAGCCGTAAAAATGACTTTTTGATTAATTACAGGAAAACCGTTCCTAAAAAGTTATTAAAATGCTAATATGTTGTGTAAAATGTTTAAAAGAACTTAAAAAAAAAAAAAATTTTGCTCTTGCCTCACCATTTTCGAATAAAAATAATGTGAAATACGTAATATCGGTAATTTCGGCGTCCAAAATACCGTATGTTATAATACAAAGTTGCGGTCCTATCCATTTTTGAATTATTTGTTAGTATGCGCGCATAGTAAGTACAACAGCCAAGAAATTTCATCCTAGAGGGAGAATCTCAGACGTGTGTAAAGAATATGAGTTTCGAGTTATGAGATATCGTCGTGCTACAAATATCTTAAGAAAAAAGTGTGCGAACAGTTTTACAGAAAGTAATAAATTCGTTTCATGACATTTCCATGTAATCTTGTGCCAATTTTGGTGCGGTTCTTGAATACAGCTTTTCTGTGTTAGAAAACAAAAGTAAAACTAAAACTCTCCTATTTAAAATCCGTCACATATCATCGCGTTAAAGCGCATTAACTTATTCGGTTAATTATTTACTGTTATTAACAATTTCTCGATAACTGTTTGATAAGTTCAAAATTCACCGAATTTCGTGTATTTCAAATTAGTTTTGCTGGAAATTTGAGAGTAATCTTACATTTTGAGGTTTATCTAAGAACTTACTTACCTTAACTTCTTTATCAGGTACGCCTCGCGACATCGGAAATTTGAGGAAAATTTTATGATCTCCATTTCGATTATGTTCCTGCTTCTCACGGAGATTCTATGGGGATTCTACGGAATAGATATTCTCTTGCCTCTGGTTCCTCGTAAATTTGCAACTTTACTTTTGTCGAAAACGACGATCGATAGATTTGTCGTACTTTAGTTCCAAGGAAATTCAACGATAAAGTCGTTCGATGCTGATGGCTTCTCTCGACAAACGCGAGCTGATTCTTAATCCAAGCGATTCGTTGTGGTTTGTACATTGCAATGGAATCAGATTTGACAGAGTTCGAAGAAACGTCGGAACAGCTGGAACGATTTGACTCGTAGAGATATAAAGATTAGAGTGCGTAAGCGAATTGAAACAGCGATACAGGAATGGAAAGAGAACTCTACGTATGTAGTGGCCGCTTGAGTCCTCGTCAAACAGCATATACACGTTTGTACAGTAAATATGTAAGTCATAAGTGTAACACCGATCAACGAGCAGCGTCAGTGTACGTGTCTTATTAGACAATAATAGAAAGAGTCTCTATGCAGCGTTCTCTTTCTATTTCCGTATCGCATCCACTTACACGGTAATATATGACTCGTGTATGTACTCTATCTTTCTACATATCTTTATGACCTGAATAAACGATAACGCTATCTAATCGATTGATTGACGTGATAGATTAATTTCGCGGATTACGCGTCGCGGTATTTGAATATGCGATTGATGAATGAACGTTATAACATAGTTACGGAGTGTTATTTCGTACAATAAGAAATCTGTTTGCTGCAGTCGGCGCTAGAATTTGTTTGTTAAGTGAGCGTATCTTCGAATATCTGTTTCGTTATTGACAGAGTAAAATAATCTTAACGAGTAAAGTAGAGGGAAATGTAAATTGAAACGCGAAATTCGAAATACTTCAACTTGAATAAATAATCAGGCAGACGATAGATAAAGCAGGGAATAAAGTAAAGAATGATGAATTTTCAACACAACACGTACAAAACGTGATATATTTGTATGCAAAAAGAGAACAAAATAAATATTTCATACAGATCCATTTGATATTTTACATATATCGTATTCTATCTCGCTATCTCTATAGATATGTCTATATATTGTTAAAAAAATAACGCATAATCTATAAGATATAAAACTTATAACAACGTAGAATATCGTAGAATATACAATATCGTTCAATATACAATTTGCGTGAACTGTTCGTCACGCTCTGTCAATACACGCCTCATTCATTTGCATATAGTGAATCATTCGTCGCGGGAAACTCTGACCTTAAGAATCCGGACCTTGCGCAACGGAACGCATTAACATCTACTTGATTCTTTGCAATCATATCACGATTCAATACTTTCGTTACACGCTAACGCAGGAGCGGACCAACAGGCATAGGTCACCGGTGTGAGCGTTCTACAAATGTCAGAGATCACTTTCTCTCGCATCAAACACGAATAACGAACGACGTTTCCCCGTATCGTTGGGGAGCGAGATAGACACACCGGATAATTTCTCGATTATCGGGAACACGAACTCTGCAAACAAGTGCTTGACATCGTCAAGGACCCGCGGATTCCGCACTTGACTTTGAACAATGAGTATTAGACGCACGTGTACGTATAACGTACAGTATCTTTACAAATTTGCGAAATAAAGATTGGATCGCAAATGGCTTAGTGTTCTCACGAAGTTTCGTGTACTCGTACGAAACTTACGTTTCCTTTAAGTGCTTCGCATGGGAAGCTCGCGTTGAAGAGAAAAACAAAGTGAGAGCTTGTCGATCTCGTCATTACGAGACGTAAAACGGACAAGACGGAAAAGGAACGAATATAAAGGAGGAGAACACGAGAGGAACGCGAGGAGAAAATCGAGTCAGCAAGGTAGATGCAGTTTCGCGTGCACCGATAAATGCCACCGTTTGTAGTCTGCAACTACCGAAGCGAGCTCGTTTGGGGAGTGTTTTAGGAAATACCTTGGGGAAAAACCGACTGAATTTTAGTTCTCGGCATCTAGACACGCGTGATCGCATCTTTCCTGGAATCACTTCACTTAACGTAATTACTTCGCTTAAGTATGCGCGTGCACAGTCGGCCGATTAATATCGCGCGCCTACTATTTCTTAAATGTGGTTCAACGAAGCTATTCGTTCATGCTTATAACTTTGTACTAGCGTCTACCCTGTAAAATTGCGCGTTTGTCTGCTTATTGGAAATAAAAATAGCTATATGCTGATTCTACAGGATGATCAATGAGAATACTATTAACAATAAGATATTGCTAGGGTCGTCATTTGACTATAATACTAACAAAAAATCGTAAAAATGGTGCAACTACGGGAAAATAATTCGCTCACCCCGGAGGTTCGTTAACACAACAGTTGGAGAGGGAAATGGAAATCAGCCTCGTTTTAGGAGAAGATCGAACAACACTGTAATCGCGTTCTGAACGTCACACTAGGAACTTCCTCTCAAAGCCTGGTTCCTTTGCTGACCTCGTTGGTCACATCGAGCGAGACGTTCTTGAGTGCATTAAGCTTCTCCATGTAACCGATGTCGATGTGAAGCTTCCCATTATCATCGACGATTCCTTGAAGAGGAGCAGTCTTTTCCGCGGCATTCGCGATCGAGGTCACCGACGAGGAAGCAGTCGCATTCGCTGCGTTCTGCTCGTTCTGTAACCGCGTGCTGCTCGCGTACAATCTTCGTCTTCCCGGGAAGTGTCTGGATATCTTCACCGCTAGTGGATGAAGCAGATGTTGCTCGTACATGTCTTCTTGTGGATTAGCCGTCAACAGACTCACGATAATGCCGACGATCACCGTCGACAGACTTCCTATAAGCGCGTAATACATGTACGTGATGCTATATAAATATTCGAGTGGACCTATGGCAGATGTTGCCTGGGTCGCGTTAAGTAATGGCACGCTTTGATACTGATTGTTCGTGACGTTGAGCGCAGCGTCCAACAAGCGTTCAGGCTGCGTGACCCAAGGAGAGAATGTGTCGTTCCGACAATTTTCCGTCGACAGAGGAAGCGATTCCGCCTTGTGCATATTGCCCATACTCAAGTGTCCGAAGGTTATCCACAAAGTGGTCACGTGGCTGAAGATCATCCCAGTCGCAGCACCCTTCCAGTTGGCACAGGGAACCAGCATAGCCAACACAAATACGCCAAGCAACGGACCGGAAGTCGCCGATGTCATCAGCATCGACGACTCGATTACTCCCGACAACATCGCCACGAGAAAGCTCACGCCTATTATCAGCACGCCGTAGATAACGCTGATCGCCTTGATGAGGTGTAGCTGCTGCTTATCTTTCAACTCCCTGAGTGCGGGTATCTGACTAAGGAAGTCCTCGAACGTGACCGTGGCTAGAGAGTTGAGGTTCGACACCGCCAAGGTGAGCGCGCTGTTGAATAGAGTAGCCATCACGAGACCCAACAAACCGGGGAAGTTAAGGAACTTGTCTTCCACGTAGAACGGCACGATCTCGTCGAATTTCGAGATGTATCCTAGTGTGAGAGGATCGCAGTCCGCGTAGTTGGCGAAGATTACCATGCCAACCACCCAGGAGAGAGAGAACAAGACGAATATTATCGGCATGTTGGCTAACATGGTCCTAAAAGAAGCACGAGATATTTTTCCATTAGGATGTGAAACACTATCAGGGTTAAGGTTCATATCGTTACAGCACGAGTATAATGGTAAGAGTTTCTGTTCCCAATTTATTCATTGCTCGTCATTCGATCGATTTTTATTTTCTACCTGCAACTCGTGCAAAACCGATTCGGGGTAGATCTTACGAGCGAGGAACGTCATTAGATACATATACGGTCGACTTGGTACTGTTGACCTTAGCTAGAGAAGGAGTATCTGCTGCTAAAAGTTTGGCCCGCTGCCATTTAATCCCAGTCCGGGTGCCAGGCGGAGGGCTCATTGATTATGTGGTAACGAGGAGTGCGGAGAAAATTTCACGAATCAGAAAACGGTAAGCGGATACGAACTGCATGAAAATCTGCTCTGCTACCAAGGGGTTCTCGACGTTCGTAAATTTTAAACGTTTTATTTCACGAGATATGTAGGATTATTTACGTTTACGATCGGAGCTCTCATTCTCGCGACGAATCTCGGTAAAATCCCAATCGAAAGAGGAAAAAGCATCGTTGGATTTCGGACGAATTTCAAACGGTTATCCGTTCTGTGCGCGAACGTCCTAGAACAAAACAGCGACGTCGTTTTTCTTTCGCACGTCCTCACAATGAAAACTTTATCAATGCTGCTCGAAATTGCGTAATAAAGTGACAAATCGTTGGTAGTTTCGGATCGCTCGCTCGCACGCGGTTATACTCTAATAAAAATCCATACGGGAAAACATTTTTATCGCGAAGAGAGAACGCGCAACCATGGCCGCGATTATATTCTAATAAAAGTCCATTTCGGCGGGGCTTTTTATCGCAGCTACACCGACGCGTCGCTGTTCGGATTTATGTTCTAATAAAACGTCCGCGAGCATGGAATGCCAACGCGTGTCCTCGTCGATGTTTCGTTCGAAAAAGGGAGAGATAAATTGCCTCTGAAATCGGCTGTTCGTTTGTTTCATTTTTCTCCTGTACGGTAACACGACGGGACGGGTTATGCTTTTCACAAATGTCACTTGTTCATTTCGCGAAACGTCACCAGAGATCTTTTCGCGTTTCGATCGTAGGTTATATAATCGACCATCCTGTACGGTTTCCTCGTTTCGAATCATTCGGAATTAACTTTCTTATCCCAAAGGAAGGATGAAAAGAAGTTCGCAAATTACTTTCGGCGGGAAGAAGTCCGCTTTTCATCGCCGGTGTTCGGCAATGAAAAACGGAGTTATCGCGTCACCGGATGAAAAGAAGCGGCTGTGGTTCTTAAACGGCAGCAGATACCACGATTTCCTAGAAATTATTTATAACCTTTTTGACTTACACATGATTCTATGCGAGTTAGATAAATGTTCTGCTGCATATCTTAGCTGTTTTAAATAACAGGCTTACACACATGTCATTAACGCGTTTTACGCCCGATGTTTATTCCAATTCGATGCAGTTAAAAAATGACACCGATATGAAAAATCGACGAGCGAAAGTAAGCAACGCTGTTGTTTGTCCGGTGTTTCGATAAACGAGGAGAAGGACCGATTAATGGACAATCATAAGTAAGAATAACAGCCAGACGACTGTAACAATTTGCATAATGCGAACTGACTGGTTATCACGTGCTGTCACGCGACTCATGCAGCCGGATCATAATAATAATTTAGTAAGATAACCAACGCAGTGGCAGGCAAAAATTGCGTCTCTGGCAGCGTGACGATGACTCATTTCACCATTTGTGATTGACCTTTTAATTAAAAAGTCAGACCTCGATTGTTTCGATCGATAAAGAAAGAGTGAAAGAACGTGCAAAAAAGAAAGAATATAAAGCTAGGAAGAACTGAAAAAAGAAGGAAAGAAAACTAGACACGATCGACCGGACAGAGTATCTTCGAGATCACCCCCGGAAGGATTCCCCTGCTCCTCGTCTAGCTCCAGGGGAAACAGTCGATTCAGTGTACACGTCGACTAAGTGATCCGCAAACTTTCGACTCGTACTCCTGTCGCTTCGATTTCGGGGATACAGAATGAATCCCAATTCTCATCGGATCTCCCTCACCGGTGATTTTCTCGATTGTTCGGCGGAAAGCCACTCCAAGGAGCCAGAAGTAACGCGAGGAATGGCGGTGGCAAAATATTATGACAAATTAAACTTGTGAAATTTACTTTCTCTTCTTTCTATCTTTTAGTTGGGAACTTCCTTTTTTTCGTAGAATTTTAATAAACGTTTCCTTATTGGTAGACCTCTTCCATGACACGAATTTTAGCATTGCACGTTGTAACACGTGGCGTTATCTGCGCGACACTTGTTTACATATCTGTCGCGTAAAATGCTAATTTTGTGCGTGCTTCGAAGTAGTATGGGCAACTTCTGTATTCTCGAACTTCGCCCTACATATCGTGTAATTTTTGCTGAAATTGCAGAAACTTCGAGGCAGATTTCGATGCTCGAAAATTTCGAAATTTTTATCGAGGTAGAACATTCGTAACTTCATTGGAGAAATTTTTTTCTCTCAAAATTATCGTCAAGATACAAAAAATCTTCTACAAATATGCGAATTTCTAGAATAGGTTGGTAAGGTCGAATAAATGAAATTACTCACTTTATGACTTTCCGTTGACTAGTCATGCTACAGTATCGTTGCACAAAGTTCTGCTGGCAGCCGAAGATGGACAGGCTCATGAATAATTGACCCAAGGTTGCTGACAGAGTCGTCACTCGGAGGGTAGGATCCAAATCTGTGCTGAAATCAGAGACCGGCCCTATTGACTCGCCAGAAATTGAAGTAGCAGTCGATCAAAAGCGTTCTCGTTTTCAAAACGCTCCACGTTACAGGTTTAACTTGGAGAGAAACGCGTCGAGTTGTTTTTCGCTGAAAATGCACCGAAGCAAACGCGGATTTGGGCTAATTCGATAGGAACCCACGGTTGTAATTCGAGGTTACGTTGTTTCTTCAACACTGCCTCGCTTCGCGAGACGAGTGTTTTGAATTAGAATTACGCGATGTATGTCTCGTAATCTTATTACTGCTCTTAGGTAGATGTTGCCATAACGTCCACAGAGGATCGATTGTTCAGAGCCAACGTTAAAATAATAAAACCAAGCGAACGTCGCCTTCGAACTAACACCGATTTATTATTCGGTTAGATCATGCAGATATTTCGTACGAGACGTGAAACAGTTTCAAGCTCACTAGATCGTCGATAAATGTCCAATAAAATAATGTGTGCAATTCATCTGATTTTAATTCCTAATAACCTACTTAATTTCGGCAGCTAGATAATCAATCTATATTTGTACTTACTTGAAGAAATCTAATCGACCACGTTCGTACGTCACGTTCAAAATCTTATCAGGTCCGATATCGGCGGAACCCTTGGCGATTATCACGAGCGAAACGCCGATCATCGTCACTCCTTGTATGACATCCGAGAGGATGGCTGCTTTCAAACCACCCTGCGAATAAAAAGACGAGCATCTTCGTTTGTAGTCTGCAATATTCGTTGATTCGAGTTTGATTGCGGAGAGCAACTGCAGATTATTAAAGAGCGCGTAAAGGAATTCGAGAATGGGAACGTATCGATATAAACAAGGCGATATAAAGCGGTAGATTTTCACACTTATGGCCCGTCACCGCTGTTCGTGTATGTTTTACGATCGCGCGTATCGTATTTACGATCCTCTCGACTGGAAATGCACTACGAACAGGGACGAATACTCTGCTTTCTCGGATCGCGAATAATTGATGGGACGAAAATGTGGCGGACATCGTGAGGACGATTTAAATGTTTCAGTCTCTACGCGGAAAATCATCGGTTCTTGGAAACGTTCTTCTCCGTTTGCATCGCCGCGTTACAGTAGAATCATGCTAGTCGATGAACTTTTGTTCTCGAATGAATATTTATGAGGTCACAAGTAACGAGGTTTTTCTAAGAGTTGAGTTTAAAACAATGGAACTCGTCACCATCGGTCTTTCATAAAATGGGAATGGAAAGCTTAATAGAAAAGTGACGACAATTGTAGAAAATGAGCGAAATACTTCACTATGTTGCAGATGTTTATGCAAATGTACATTTTTATGAATATTAGTAAAGAAATAGAATCTATCTAGGGATTATTCTTTCAGCCTTTAATTGTTATAAATATAACGGTACAGTGTTTTTGTATATTAGTATATACATTCTGTACTCTTCTGCACATTTAAATTTTCCATAAAAACATCAACAGTCTATATATCACTGATTAATTTCCGTCAGATTTCTTTTTCATAAGAAAGAAAGTCTCATTACTTATGAGATAACCTAATATAACTTGAAACGATACCATTTATTTCCGAAAATATTTCAGTCGAATATTTCTATTCTATTTCTCTGTGCCGTTCTGTAAGCTAGATAAAACATCCTTTTGTAATTTTAATAGGATATTCAACCTCTTGGTTATATGTAATGGAACATTACGATACGCTTAAAGTTTTATTTTTATGATTCTCGAAAATAATTATCCGAAGCTTTTACGTTTAATATCAAACTTACCATGACGCTGAAGACGACGGATATCGAGGTGATCCCCAAGATACTGGCCCAGTACGGCAAGCCAATCACAGCCTTCAGAGCGACGCAAGGCGTGAATATCGTGACGGCCAAGTTCAACAGGCTACGTATCACGTAAGAGAAGCTCGCGAGGCATCTGACTAGCTTCGAGTTGAACCTGGTGGATTAGCATAATTACAAGAGGTCTATTCTCCGACACGGCCGGACATAATCGTTAAACGCGAGAGTAGTTTCAAGGCTCATAGGAAAAATCAAACTCTAAAAACTATCTGAAACAATCGTTTCTATTTAAAGAAAGAGTCTAGAAAGGTCCGTAGTATCGCGAAAAAGAGGAAAAGAGCGGAGTTTATGTCATGGTTGGTACACGTAAATTGAAAATGTAAAGCAGCCTGATTTCGGCGAAGCAAACGACGATATCGAGCTTCTCGAGTATCGTGTACACGGTGAATTTAAATTTCCCCGTGATCCGTCACGTGTCCGCGTGATTTCGATGCGAAACGCCACGAAGTCGAGGCGTTCTTATTTCGGGGAGAAAAAGCTGATGCTACGCTTGGTATTCCGTTTAGACGACAGAATCTATTAACTTCCTCGGTCATCGATTATTTCGATATATTTTCGAAATATGAAATTTACATGAAACAAGTACATCGGTTGCTTGCTCGCAGCATCAAATTTTCCACCCGACAAAGGAAGAGATGTTTTCTTTCGCGAGAATTCGAATTTACAAGATACAATATCCAAGCTAGCGTTTCTCAACGTATATTCCCACGAATATCGCGAAATAACACGATTCTCGCAGATAATTACCTCATATCTAGATACTGATAGACTGACGTGATGCCAAGGCTGTAGTAAACAGGGACGAAGATGAAGCACACGATGGGATACGCGAGCAGCATGCCATAGATGGTTTCCCACATGGCGCTACCTCTGTAATACAGCTCTGACGGATAGCCGAGGAAAGATCGGACACCAAGGGTGCCACGAGCGATGGACAACATCATGGCGCCCATCGAGACATTTCCGGTGGCGAATACATAGTCCGCTTTGGTGGTCTCCTTTCGACGGCCACGAAACTTGCCCCATAGCGGAATGACAAACGCGGCGATGATACAGCCGACGAACACCAGATAGTCGATTACCATGGACGACGCGCCGATCGTCATCCTGGGCTCTCCTGCGGGGCCGTTTCTTCCTTTATTATCGAGTCCTTTCTGGCAGCGGAAAATAAGAGCGTGTCAATGTTATCGACGTAGATCGAGCTTATCCTGAAGGACCTCGTGTTTGAATCTACCCGCGGAACAGTCTCGTGTAAGAGTTTAGTTATGTTTACAGGTGTCGCGCTCGATTCCCTTCGACACCTTGACCAGTGAATGCCGAGAGCTCGGAACGATCGTCGCGCGACAAAACGATTTGCGTCGCGTTCACGCGCTTCTCAAGTTAGAATTTTCGAACGTTTTACGACGTAGTCGTAAACGTACACGTGTTGCGTGTTGTGGCGAGTGTCACGATGCTCCGCGAGTCTGTATCGAGTAGCGATAGAAGATTGATGTGATCCGATGCGATCGGAACGGCAGCGCGTACTCTGACTGAACGCAGTCCGTAAACCACTTCACGTTATTATGTTCGGGACGAGGAGCGAGATAGAGCTATCCGCGGCGATAGAGCGACGAACATCGACTCGAGACTATCTTCCGGCAAGTGCGAGGAAAGGAGTAAGGGTAACAGAGTGGAAGGGACTAGTAACACACTGCTAAAGCTTTTTCTTATCTTCTATTGCTTTATTGTGTATCGGCATTTGCACAGCGCATTAGGCTCTTCGTTTGTTCACTTACGTTATTTGTTTACCGATTCGATGCATAATGATTCTTCTGAATTTAATGCTATCTGTAATTCTGTCTAAACGACTGTTTAGCGCTGATGTAAATCAACTAGCAGTCCTTTGTGCCACGTAAGCCAGGTATTCGGATTCTTTGCGTTTAGAAGACCGAGAATAACAAGAGCTTAGAAACTTGATTGTTTAAGAGCTTGTAGCAGCATTTAATGCTTAATAATTCAGTAAATCTTACTTTGTTTGCAGTTACTTAGAAATTAAAGGCAGATGTGGCGTTGCCGTGTACTATTCCAAATTGTATGTACAATAGTATAGGGATCCTTAGAATAACTGTTCTTTGATAATCCCAATTTAAGGAGAAAGTGAAAGTTATCGACTTTGGAGCTTCCCTTTCGTTAAAGCACATATTTTGTTTATGATACTTGTATTCTTGTAGATTTATTAATTATCGAGGACATAACTATCTTTGATATATTTAGTCAAGGAAAACTTTATATATACGTATATCATGACGCATCGATCATAAAAAAGAAGTTGAATCACTTAACTTTTCAAGATAAGAAATTATCATTAGAATATTTATATCGTATATGCTGATACTAAAAATGAACACGAGAGAACCAAATAGAAAGGAAGAGTCAACAACGTAATCTTGAAGAATATTTAGTGTCTTGAAAAAATCACTTTCTTTGACCTAACCCACTTTCCCATTTTACTACAAATTTGTATATTCTTTCACGTTATTACACTTACGTCACTCTTATCTTTGTAGAAAAAATTACAATCTCATTATCAGAATCGTGTCACCTGGAATCGATCGCTATTGAGAAAAAAATTTCCTTGGCGGGCAAACGAGAGAATTCTCTCCGTTAATTTTTCTTGCAGTTTTATCGAATACATTCCATACAGTTTAGAGACGCGTAATTCGAGTTATCGATCCTTGTCACGGCTCCACAAACTCGCCATTGTCTCGTTGATTTTCGGAAATCAGGAAATATTCCATTGGACGTTGTTCCATCGACATACCTGCGTACACTCGCGAATATCCTCGAGCCTCGACTCTCGTTTCCGCAGTTACAATGCGAAATCAATTGCAAGCTATTTATCGTGCTGCGTTTAACCCATTTCGCCCGAGCAATCGAACGGTCGGCCGCTCCGAACCACGTTCCTCGCGAGAATATTTCGTATGCGGATCAGGAATTCTTTAACCGGAATTGTTTCTTCGTTTAAAACAAATGGGACAGTACAAATTTCTTTATTGAGTTATAGTAACGTCGCTTGTTTTCTGCAGACTTGATAAACAAACGTGAATCAATTGCTGAAATTACTTGGAGAGAGATAAATTAAAAGATCGAGATTCTTTTCTTATGTAATTTATTTTTGCTAAATATACGCACGTTTATGCAGATACGTTTCTGCGGATAGAAGAGAAACGGAGTTATCGTGAATTTAGTCTGTAATTAAAAATTAGAATCCCGGATGTTTTTTACTTATATCGACACGATTATTCTCTCTCTGTAAATTACGTACGAGAACGTTCGTTCGTACGAACGTAATTCGCTTTAGGGTTATCAAAGATCTCGTTCTGAATTTTTGCGGATTCTCCTATCGCGTCTACCCCACGCGTTTTCTAGCGATCAAGCTCGCCGAAACTTTACGAATTATGTAAATAACGATAGAGGCGTGCATAGATATAACGCAACTGGAATCATCTGCTCCAGTTCAACTGATACGTCGGCCTCGGTGTCATAAATAAGGCAATAAATACCGCTGCTGGCATGTGACACACGAGCCACTTGTTTTCTGCGTGCCTATCGAAACTCGTTCGCTCGTGACAATTAATCCAACAGCGATGGACGAATCATCGAACAGCCGTACAACACGAAACGAACACAGAGAACTAGATGCATCATCCTCTAGCTAATCGTATCTAACTCGGGCCAGTGACCCTGCAGCTTTCTAAACCCTAACCTCGATTTTATCCGATCTACCTCAACTTCAAATTGAGTTGCCTTTGGTCTTGAAATCTCTTGCTTCTCTTTCTACTCGATCCTTTTCGAAGGAAAGATTTCTTCGGCTTTAATCGCTCAGTTTGAAGCCGCGTCGCTACTCGTCGACGCGTCCCGGTGAAATCACAAGGGAAGGAACGAGCTACTTGTACGGTCGAGCCAAGTGGCGCAGCCACCGTGAAACGCACGGCGCCGCAGTCAATTTCATTCGCTCGTCCTTGTCGTCTGCAGGTATCAAGAGAGCCACCGCCTTCCTTCCCTATACCAAGATCAGACGGCTGCCTTCTACTTAGATACGTGACACCCAGCCATGCTGCGGCGCCGACACCGCGGAAATTTCCCTGAAAAACTCTAATCTGTCGTCGTCTGACTCGTCCCATTCGTTTCCCCTTCGCTCTCTACCGCCAAACTACTGTGCACGAATGGAGACGAACGTGTGAAGGGAACCAGACGAGCACTTATCAGTATGTCTTTAGGTAGTTAAGAAATTCAGGTCGAGGACGTAATTAGTTTCGTGAGGTGTTGATCGTATCTGAAGGTGTGTCTGAGCGTTCTTGATAGTACACGAGCGACAATTTCTAAAATAAAAATAACTTCTAAAATAGACAACCATGTCTATATATATGTACATATCTTTTTTATATGTATATACATATATTCTTGGAATTTTTTTATCGATTTGTAAATGTAAATTCCGCGACTGACAATTCGGGAGATTCATACGAATGGCAATTATATAATTCATCGAGGGATTTCTGCGAATTTCTTTTTTTGACAAATGTTGCGTCGGCGTGACAGCTGTAATTACACGTGAGTCAATTGGAATCTTCGGTTGACATACAATGGCTTGTCACGTGAATATTGAATAACATAATTGATCATTACGGCATCGAGGGTCTTCGCCGATTCGCATTCGATCAGTTCGCTTCTCTTCGTTTAAGATACAGAAATAATACATAATTATCGCGTTTACACGACTACATACGGAACTGAAATATGTCATAGTCTCCAGAAATCCAGCTTTTTTTCACAACTTTCTCATTTTCCATCGTACGGAGCGTTGTTCCCGTATCGCCACGCGTTACTTAACGCGAGTTCGAGAACAATGCGGGTCGCATAATCCAAAGGAAACGTCAAATGTTGACGAAAGACTCGGTGACGGTAGTGTTTTTAGCCAATGGCTATACTAACGCTGGAAGCTTTTTCGTACCGTGCACTTTGAAACAATGAGCCCGTGACGTTTCCTCTTTATACGCATTTCTATCTACCAGTGTCCCATTCCGTTCCATGGCCTTCGACGCCTTGTCTAGAATCTCACCCCGAACATTTTGTCCGGACGTAAAAACCTCTTACATTCTACGTAAAAACCAAGGAAACTTTACGCTTCCTCTGATAAAGTAGCATTTCGTGCCGTATATTTTTCTCTCCGTAGAACGAGGGATTTTTTTTTATAATCCACTGCATTCAGGAAATCTCGAGAGCACGTTTGAAATCTGGAGAATCTTAATCCCTGCCATGGAAAGCATCTTGCGAGCCGCGCTTCCTTCGAGCTGAATCCCAATCCATTTCCTTCTTTCACGGAAATCAGATTTATAAATTCAGGAGCAAGGTGTGGCTCGCTTAAAACGTAGGTCGAGGCTGGACAAGAAATTAACCGTGACCGGTGAATTCGCGGAAATTACGACGAAAAGTTCTCGATGTTTGATCGTGCACGTGAGATATCAGGAAAATCCCAAAGACGTCACAGTGTTGCGGATCTTTGGAACGGAAGTTAATTGTAAAATCGATTTCCAAGGAACAAAGGCGGATAACATCCTGCCATCGTCAACTTCGGCGAACAGAGAGGGTGGATGTCTGTTTTATGGAAGCGAGATGACGGCTGGAAACAGTGATAAATTCCTCTTATTTCGTAAACAGTGATAGCGACAGTGAACATCTAACAAGCTTTTCGTGAAGAAAGGCACGTAAGATTCAAACGCTAGCATGTGATTGCCGGTTATTTCGCAACGCGCGATTAACCGAGAACTTACGAGATATTGTCCAATTTATCAACGACCGTATACCCAGAACTCGCGCAAGAAGAATTTGGTTTAGCCAGCACGCGTCTCGTTTCAAGATCTTTTTGGACGCTCGACGATCATGAATGACATCGTTCGAATTACCAGGAGCTGTACTTAATGAGATCGTTAGAGAGGATCGTTAGCGAAGAAATTTTCCACAATTCCTTATCGATGGTGTCAAGAGTCATGGGCAAACAACGTTAGAAAGATTACACTTGTTACGTGGTTTTTATTCGGTACAAGCACCGAAAAAAACCAGTAGAAAAAATTCCCTCGTGGTTATCACGAATGGCAGCTTCGCGTAGATTTAACGATCTCAATTTAGCTGATTGCTCGTTATCAACAGCCGCCGACTAGTATGATTAATTCGTTGGTAGAAGAAACTACTTACGCGGAGGGGAGAGCACGTGCTTCGAGTTCACGGAAGCTGATCGATCACGAGAACGGTTGTCACGAGACAAACAATTGGTAGACCGCGAATTAAATCGACGTCTCGATGCTAGTCGGCTCTCGGAGAGCGGCGAATCCATTGCGACCTATCGGGGCCGGGGAGCGGATGCAAATTTATTCGCGACGCGTGATTCCGATCAGCCGGGGCCAATGAAATTTTTATCGGACCGACCATGACGAATCGCCGCTTTTGGAACTTTTGTTCTTCTCGAAATTTCTCGAGCAACGAAGAACGCGTTGAAAATCCAACCGCTACGAAATACCGCAATCTTTTGTTCAAAATCTATTTCTAAAGAAATTTTAGGTTCGAACTCGGTCGACCGACACAATTTTTTTTTTTACCTCCTGCTCGATGAACCAGCCATCGATCGAAGTATTTCCTATTCCTTTAAATAGCTGATCGACCGAAAATCGTTTAACGGCATTACGACGTTTTTCTGGAATTTTTCACGGGAAAATTGCTTTCGCCGAACGATGATCGACGGTTCCGGCGCGATAGGGAAAGCTGCACCTCGCTGCCTACCGATAAACTCGACGCGATACAGCTACACGGTATCTTTTTCTTTTTCAGGCGCCACTTCGTGTGCACTTCGCCGACCTGTAACAAGAAGGACCTTCTACTTTGCTGATATCGATGCACTTCGTGGATTTATGAACGATCTACAAAGTAACTGTGCAGCGAAGCGGTAACGCCATGGTTGATGAAAGCTGCGACTTTTTTGAAGAGACAAAGTTGAAGCGCGAATTTGACAAGAAAGGAATCCCTCTGCATTATCCGATCGTTAACGCTATGACGATCGTTTAGTTTCACGACAACAATGGATAAAATATGATTTTTGTTATTTGTAGGAAAATTTAACGACTTTGAATATTTCTCGCTAGTCATCATAACGTTAATCATAACCATTACGATTATTGTATCAGAAGACTCGAAAAATGTTAGAAGAACGACGAAGAATCTCGATCGATTTCGATAGTATGTAAAGTTTCGCTAGAGTTATTATGAAAATTTGATGAAACTCAGCAAGCTTTCTATTGCAAGATGCAAGAACGACGAACGAAAGAAGAATAAATTGAATGATAAAAGAGTTTACTGGAAGCATCCATGAATCAATTATACGACCGAGGCATTTGATACGATTCTATAACGTTTCGCTTTTGGACATTCGTTTCCCAGCTATTACGGCTGGCCGAACGTTGCGGTTCAATCGTAAATGGCGATTGCTTGCAAATTTAATTGAAGTTTTCATCGAGCGCAGCTTTTCAAATTATTGCGTTTCTATAGTGCCATATATGGAGGGAAAGAGATGGAGAATAAAAAAAGTAAAGGAAGAAAGGATCTCCGCTGTAAATACGATAGCTTGGGTCTTTTCGTCGCGATTCGATTCTCGAGGAATCGTATTCAACGAGACGAATATAATGAACCGTGACAACCCGAAATAACATTGCGTAAAAAGCAATCCTCCGAGACGGTCGATCTGTTTCTTTTATCCCGTCTGTTCTGTTCAGCGGCAACGCGAACGAACAGAAACTTGTGACGTACGAGTCGCGATACAAATTCGCGTCTCATGAAACTTTCATTACCGATTGATTTCTCGCTTGGTAGCCGATTTACAAATCGAGTATTAAAATTCGCTCTGGAACAGTCGCGTTTTCACCGACAGACAGATATATCCCTTCTATCCGTTCCTTTTAACATCGTTGAATCAGAGATTTCCGCATTCGCCAAGGATTTCCCAAGAGGCTAATCGTTTTTCGATTAGTACGGTGACTACTTGCGAATCGTCGTACGTGAAAAGACTGTTTAATTAACGATTATTCGGAGGAGATTTCGAGTACGACGATGGTTTCGGCGACTCCATAGAAAAATTCTCGCATGACGAGCATCAGCGATAACGGTATTGTAATTGGTAGCCGGAGATTAACGATAAACCATATCAGCTGCTCCGGCCTTTGCCAGCACGGATTGTATGCATATTGCATGAGCTTCGGTCTTTTATTATTTTTCCTTGCTTTTTTTGTTACTCTTTTAATACACGACGGTGGTCGTGATCTCGCGAGTTGAACCAGCGAGAGCATAATCAAACTGCTTTGAAAGAAAACAAAAAAAAAAAAAAAAAAAGAAAAGGAAAAAGAAAAAGTAAAGACAAAAGCCTCGCAACAGAAGAACTATTTTAATAGTTATATCGATCAGTTTTCATTTTGATGTGTTTATAGGAAAACTAAGCGAGCTGAAATTTTCGAGCTCGATGAATTACGCGACTATTTCGCTTTTAGACAAAACAAAAAGGAAAGGAAGAAGAAATTTAAGATAACGTTGGAAGTGGAATCATCACCGGGTGCAAACGCGTACCGAAATCGAAGCTTTCTACGAGTTTCTAAAATTCTACGAAAGCCTTTAAACTCTGTACAACGCTCGAAACGATAATAACGTATAATTGAAATAATTGAAACTAGGGATCTAGAACGACAGTCAAAATTGTCGCTTAATTGCGACCTCGCTTAGCTCCGAAAGAAAAAGAAAGGAAAGAATAGGAAACAATTTCCTCTAGTTCTTAGGGGACGATAAATCTTCGACGGCGTAACTTAAAGCATTTTCCTGTAATTCTCAAATCGGCGCTCTTAAACGTTCTCAACTCGTCAGCCGAATTTCCTGTCGGATTTCGGCTAGCAGTTTGTCCAGCGATCGTTCTAGGAAAGTTTCCAAGCTCGCGATAGCTCGCGATAACTCGCGTTCGACGAACGAAAAACACTCGAGAACGGGATAGCGTGGCGTCTGCTCGATTCGAAGGCGATGTCGGAAACAGGACAGGGATTTTTCTTGCGAGGACGCGTGCATCGTCGCGTTCGTTCTGTTTCTGTGCGTCACGAGACGCGGTTGGATCGGCGCCAAATCGCGGCGACGTCGCACAGATCGGGAAACTGCGCTTGTCGCCGCGATTCGACAGCTTCTCGACTCTCCACGAATTCCTAACGCAAATAGGATCGACGTTCTTATTCGTTTCGTAGATTTCGGCTATCCGGTTGAACGGTCGCTTGCCTGTTTGCTTGAAGCTTTAACGATGTTTGCTCGAAATATTTAATATATACAGTGCTTCTCTTATTGATTTTCTAAAATATTTGATTGGTAATATTATTATCGTGGTTGGGTTATTTTTACTACGTATAGATGAAGATATAGATAGTCTGTAATATATACATGCACATTGAAGTACCTTCTTGAGCCATCGTATAAGAATAACAAAAATATGTATATTCTAGAACGTAATCCGAGAAGATTAACTTTTCTTGCGAAAAGCTTTGCACTGATCGGATGTACATATAAAAATTTGATACTCTTACTTAATAACGGCTCTTAGATTGGCGAGTACAGCTTATCGTTAGTAATATCTTGGCATGCTTTG
Source organism: Bombus fervidus (assembly GCF_041682495.2). Classification (NCBI taxonomy): domain Eukaryota; kingdom Metazoa; phylum Arthropoda; class Insecta; order Hymenoptera; family Apidae; genus Bombus; species Bombus fervidus. The sequence goes on along the minus strand of NC_091525.1, from coordinate 11,608,368 downwards.
GAAGAACTTTTTGGCATATGAGACAGATAGCGAGCGTCATATTTTTCGAATAGGATTTGCTTGAATTTTAACTTTTGAATGCGTTTGCTTTGAACTTTGCATTGGAAATTTGCAATGAGATTTGCATAGGAAAACTGGGATGGGGATTATATTAAAACTATTGCTTTTAAAAAATCATGCCGAAAATCTATTGACGTAGGGTCCATGAAAATATCTATCAGGAAATACGCTTTTCTGTAACGATTCTCTGAAAATGAATTTTCATTAAAGCGTCATACGAATAATACCGATCAAGCTCGTAAGATCTTCTCGTCTCTCAGACTTGTTTACTTGATTGACGCAGTAGAAGCATACGTATTTAACAGAGATACATTATGTCTTTTGAACAGCGTAGTATTTAATGATAAATTTTCTTGAAAAGGATTAGACTTATCCTTAAGTAAGAACGCATTAGTACCTTGTTACAAAGAAAATTCATCTTCAGAGATATTTCTTTCGAAGTATCGTAGCTTGCAGCTTCGCTAGCAATAAAGTAGATAGAAAATAAAAAGAGAGAGAAATAGAGCACGAGCCAAAAGCTGAGATAAGAATTAGAGTAAGTTGGAAGACTAGAACAATAGAGTGATGTATCCTGGCGGGACCTGTAGCCTGTACTTTGAAACTTCTCGTACAAAATATAGTGGTAACATAGAAAACGCGGGGGAAAAATAAAATTTGCGGACAGCGCTCTCTAAAGTGCCATCTAAGCGAGACGAGGTTTCCCTGTTGAAGCTCCGGTCTCTTCTTCCTTTTTTTTTTTTTTTTTTTCTTTATTCGAAACCTCGCTCTTGACGTCACACTGATGTATCTTTATTTTTACACGAGCACTACACGATGCAGTCCAACGTTTCGGTGTTACGTTTATAATACGCGATAAGAGGCGATGATATATGAACGTGGATCGCACAGACCTCGCTTAAAATGTATATTACTGGCGCGAAGGACTGGGATTGCATACCTATATCCCGTATCTCACAGGATGATGTAAATCGAATCTTAAAGCTAACAGAATCGTCGTGGAACAATAAGAATCGTATTTGCGTGAGAACAACGGTATACGATCTTCTAATAAATGATCACAGTTTGAGACAATTTCGATAATTCAGACTCGAGATATTTATGACACATTCTTGGAGTAAGACGTGAACGAAAGAAAGAAATGCAAATTACGTCGATAAAAATGGATTAGGGTGAGAGTGCGAGAAAGCTTCATTGCACCATGTCGTAATATCGTTCAATGTTTGATATTTAAACACGCGTTCGCGTACTACCATTAATGTGATAAATTGGCCTTAAATCATTTTACGTACACACGAGCGACGATGTTGCGATTAAACGCGAAAGATCTATCGAGAATCACGCAATTATTCTACTATCTTTCGTAAAAAAAGATCTCCTCGTGACTCACGAGAATGTTACGAGCCTCTTGAAACACCCGGGAAAAACAAACGAATGTTATTAACTTATTACCATGTTACTAATAAGACTTTAAGTATGGGCGTAATGCCGATAAGATGAGAAACATCTCTCGCGAAATTACAGTTGGCTTGTTCTTCAACTGATTTGAAGGAACGAGAGAACGAAAAGAAGAGAATGCAAAGTATACTCTGCGCAAAAAATACATATTTGTTTAAACGAGTCTGTTGCGCGTTCATTAAGCACGTCGCTGTACGCAAATACTTTTTCATTAAACATTTCGAGAAACGTTTTGCGTTACGAAAACATGCATCGATGTCTGTAACCGTGACATTGGTAAAAATGCTTAATCTAGAGAGAAAAACATTCGTGAAATATGCCGCATAATTCGTATGTCAGAAGTCGATCGCCCGAATCCCAGCAAACACAGATCTGTCTTAATTAGCAACTTCATTAACGACGATAAGGACATTATTCGATTCAGTGCTCGCATCATCTGCGGCAGATCCAGATCTTGCGTCACTCCCACTATTATCAATCATAGAATTCGAGTTCTCTCTTCAACGTTAATCGAGAGCGAAGAGGGATAAGCAATCTACACCGCGATAAATACCAATCTTTCATTTAACGAGAATATTCGTGTTAAACGATAGCGAAATTTATCCATACCTTTCTTGACCATAGTCGAAATCTTTCTCGAGAGTATCAATTAGAAAGTTTAAAACGTCGCATCGACCTGCGTCGTCTGCATCGAGTGTAATAAACAAGGCACCCGTTACCTTGCTTGACCGGTTAACGAATGATAATGCAAAACGAACGATTTCTATAAAACGAAAAAAAGAAATGAAAAAAAAAAAAAAAATGGTGATGTCATTGCGACTGTTTAGAAGAACGATGAATAGGTGACGAATGTTCGTGCACGATGTTAGCTGCCAGAATGCAGAGTTTATTTTTGTCGATTAGGCAACTGAAATGCAATAATAGGTGTTTCTTTCATAAAGTATTTTTGGCAATGATACTTGACAACGAGCGACGTTTATTTCTCACGAGCATATCATGAGTGTTTATTTCTTTATATGAGCGAATAACAAAGTTTAATCAGCTCGGTACTTGGTAGCGGGCTACATCTCGATATTTGTTACTTATTAATCGACTCGTTATCTCTTTTTTGGGTAATGAAACGCGCGTAATTTACGGGCAAGAAAATATAATAAACTCGTGCAAGAGATTCGATTATATCTCGAAAATTGCCCCTCGTGTTTGCATACATCGTCGCGGATTGCCTAAATACTCGAGGAACAGAAGTAAGAGAATCCTACGCAATCAAAGCGTCATTGAACGTCGATGCGAGGTGAATTTGCAGATTGAAGTTCTGCTCGCGAGCCACTGTAGCTCAAAAGGCATCCTCGTCGATAATTTCATTATATTGTCAAAATCGAGAAATCGTCACGGCTCGATGGTGTCTGCATTTGAGCACGTTTGCCAGCCCACTTCTGGATGAGTTGATCCTCACGGTGCACCACGGTACGTCATTGCGCATTGCTGCGCCATCGTTACACTTGGCCATCCTCCAGATGCATCGGGGACCGATGGCGAGCGCCAAGGGCCAGAAAAGTTCGACTCCTGGTCGATTCTGGAGTCGCGACGTGATTTAAATTTTCGCCGAAGTCGATCGAACTCGTTCCACGAGATTTTAGATCTCCCCAGATTCGTTAGAGTATTCTCTTTGCTGCACTTGCACTCTGATTAACTTTACTCGGTCTGATTAAAGACCGTATAATCCCCTGTGTTCCGTGAAAGATTTTCGCGTTGGTTTCGGCAATCGTTCTTGTCGTGCAACTTTATAAATTATGCGCGACTGCTTTTTCGTTAGTTTTGATGATTAATCTATCCCACTGCAAGGACAATTAATTTATCAGCGTCGAGACCGCTGCGGTCAACTAAATTATTTGTTCAACTGAACACAAGTATGTGGAAGTCACGTTTTGCTGCGTTTTATTTGAGTCGGATCGTTTTATCGATCTCTGCGATTTATTATTAGCTGGACCTGCTAATTATAAATTATAGCGAAAATTCACGAACAACATGGAGTACTTCTATTACAAAAAGTTCACCACACTTCGTTTGTCAATTTCGATCTAACTAACGAGTCACCTGTTAAATTTAATTTAAACTTAAGCTAAATTACCACGTATGCATATCTACATACAGCAAGTCTGTATCGCGGAATGAAATTTAAAATCACGTTTCAAAAAAGTTTCCGTTTGAATTGTTGTATGTCAATATGGATTCAGTTGTTTTTTTTAATCAAAATTTTTTGTTAACTCTAAGCGCAAAATATATATCGGGAGAATTCCATCCAATAGTTTCAACGGTTACATCGGCAAAAATTTTTCGATCGTTTATGGTGACAGAATCGATGCTCTGACATCTGACGCGTGACGACAGTTGCGTCCAATGCGATCATCAATCGGCCAACGATCGTCGCCAGAACTCGACACGTTTTCACATTTGATGAGTCAACACATCGCGAACGGATTCGCTGTTTTTACTCGGATAGTGCGATAATCTAGTGTGCGATCGTGATCACGAATCGCGATGATTAATCGCGTTTTATATCTTTCTCAGAAAATTGCCTTAATGTTTCTCGTATCTTGTATCTATATTCTTATAATAGACTCGACATTTACATTTAGTTAAATTGTTATTTGTTCACAAGCGATCCGAGAGATTTGCACATCTATCACAGACTTTGCGGTAGTTTGTTCGATCCAAGTATCGAATAATTAGAGTCATGAAACCGATAGCGAATCGATGCGTGCAATATGTACACGGAGTCTTCCAGACATCATGGACGATGGCACGTTCCAGTTTGAAAATAATTCTCCAATTGCTAAATTTGCAAATATTTGCCACGAAACAAGCGTTTTTTTGCGTTACTCACGAGGTAAATTTTCGGTTGCACGTTCTTGTTTATCAGAATTTTTCGCCCCACGTGCCAGTTGAACTTTATCTATCATCATTTTTTATCACAAGTCACGTGAAGCTCCACGTTTTAGTAAGATAGCGACATTTACAACGTATGACGTTAATTTTAATTTGCAATTTAAAGTTAACTGATAACTGATTATACTGCTTTCTTACTCAATATCACGTGAATCGAAGCGACTGGTTCTTACATAGAAAATTCTGGAACAACTGGGAAAAAATTGGAAATGCCGTGAATTACTTTTGGCAAGTTTTAGCAAGTTTTAGTAACGCGAAACATCTGCGAAGGGCAGGTAAAGGGAAACGATCCGGAAAACGTGGATGATCTAAATTTTCAAAAGTACTTTTCATCCTACTATCAAGATCGTTCTTAAAGATTCTAAAAAAAGAAAAAAAGGAACATAAACACGATAAGAATGTACATACATTATTAGCAAATTTTGGCGTAATTAAGAAGAATTATGTTCACGTGATGGTTTAAGGGAATTACGTCGGTTTCCCTGACGTTTCAGTTTGAGGAAAGTCGTGATGGAAGGAGAAATGGCCGTCAGTGGAAAGTTCCCGCAGCGCACAAACCAAGCGCATTAGCGGTTTAATATTATGCAAGTTTGACGTATTATGCTAGACTGGTAATCACGGTGTTTAACCGATTTATCCGCCAGCAAACACGCGTTGATTCATGATACCGTCAACAATTAGTTCTCACAGGCAGCAATAAATTTCACGTGTGCTGGCAAACAGACATGGGCTGGTAAACGAAGTCAAATAAAACGCTGCCAGTACTTTCTCTCTCTCTCTCTGTCTATCTTTTCGTTCAAATTCCGCGTCTGCAAACAGTGTCAAAAGTGCAAACTCGCTCATAAAGAAACAGCCTGTTTACCTGGGAATAATAGTCTTTTTCGTAGTTGTAATCGGTTTCGTAACTCTTTGGATCGTATGCATCCTTTTTTCGAGCGTCGCTATATTCGACAGAGAGAGAGAGAGAGAGAGAGAGAGAGAGAGAGAGAGAGAGAGAGAGAGAGAGAGAGAAACAGCTCGATGTTAATCAAACGAGAATCCACGGATGCAAAGTTTCTTTTTCTCCTTGTTACTCGTTTTTCGTTCGTGGCCAAAAGTAGATTTATTTGAAAGCAGCGGCGCGTCGCGTCGTTTCACCGGTTCGTTTGAAATCCCCTTACCGTTTGCCGCTTCAAAGCGAAGTGGTACTGTCGTCAAACTTCTTCGAATGCGATTTTCTTTAAACCACCGGTTCTCATGTAACGGTAGTGGTACGCTCGTAGTCCTTATCCTTTCGATGGTTGAAAGGTACTAATTTCATTAGAAGGACTTCCCTACTATTAAAGAGACACGAAAACTTGTCTCTTCCTAATATCTCGCGCAGTTCATCCAATTCTTCTTCCTTCTTTTTTCTTTTTTTTTTTCTTTTTAGCATCTCGTCACTGCTTATCTCTGTACGGATAGACAATATGCACATTTTCAATCCTTGAAAGAAAAACAATTCGTGGATTCGTACGATTTATCATTTGACGAATACTGTAAACAGTGATCTATCAGTGAACAACGACAAGCGTTACGTGAACGTTTCAACCGGAAAATAATGAACGATTAATAGATGCATAAAACCAATTATTGCAGTAACTTATTGCAGTCGAGCCTCTTTGAAAAACAATGACGGTTCAGAAAAAACCAAGGCTCGGTTAAGACTGCGTCTTTACTCGGCGACATTCTATTATACATTTTGACATTATCTCGAGATGAAGAAGCAATTAATGAATATGAAATGCGCGAAAGGAGAAAGCTCAGCTCCCAAGTACCGCTCGCATCATTTAGCGACAGATTTTGAGATGACCGCGCGTAAGAATAGTTCGTAGTTAATAAAGTAATAAAACTCGGTTTATGGAAAGATGGGAAAGGTATGCTAATTCCAAAAACTACGCATCGTTCGATTTTTCCTGGTTATAAACTATCGTCGATCATTCAATGGCGATTATTTCTAAAGACCTGATAGTTTTATGATTCTATTGTTACGCTACGACACAAATCGTTGTCGCGTATTGTCAGGATTTCCGTTAGAAATTCGCTGATGCAGCTGCTGCGTGTCGTTTACTGGATCGAGTTCTCAAAGTAGATGCACCATTAGTAATCGGTTGCAGAGCCAACGAGTAGTTGGAGGTAAGTTGCAAACGCGTCGACGTATACACGCTCGTACGTAGGGATTCCGTGGAAGTTACCGGTGATCTAATCATCGGCGCCCGTCGTATCAGGAGCCATTAAATCTCTCTACCACTCAAGCCGCTGAGTTATGTTAATTGCACGTTCGATCATAGAGAAAGCGGAAGGCGAGATAGAATTTTGAACTTAAAAAGAATAGTTATGGTTATGACGAGATTCAGATATTTACACAAATTTGTATCTTTAAATGCAAATAAAAAAATTGAAATCTAGGCAAAGATTTCTTTCACGTGTTAAATATCATAAAGAGTCTAGTTTGGATATTCGATATTTCTTTGGTTTCGTTACTTTAGCTAAAATGTATGATTTTTAATATAACGTGCAATTTTATACTCTGAAATTTCCATAAATGCATAAAAATTTGCTGTCTAATTGTAATAAAAGAACATCGGAAGAAAAGATATGTCGAAGGAACCTTGTATTTTTTACCTACTATCCGTAATATCATAATAATAAGGAACATCGACTAGCTGACAATGATTGAGAGGAAGAAGAAAAACAAGAAGGTAAAAAATTGTTACGAGCATGATTATGCGCAATTTTCGTAAAATTTGCGCCAGAAGAGCTATTGCTCGTTATTGCACGCGAGGAGATACGAGAAGATAGACAAAGGAGGTCGACGGATGTTCGACGCGCGTTACCGTGATTTTCTCAGCGATCTGCAAGATCTTCCGCAAAGGGCATTTTTCTGCATTATAGTTATTTCGGGAGTAAATTGTCCGGATTGATAAAAATGGGCCGCGGTTTGTACACGGCGAGTACTCTCGCGTTGGCGCCAAGAGTCAGCAACCGCAAAAGAATATAAAGAACCGAGGCGAAACTGGACGATGATATACGCGTTCCCGTGGCTAACGACGATTCTCTCTGATTTATGTTCGTTTTGCAACCTGGCTTGAGATGACGAATCCGTATCGTTAACGAGAGCTTGCCCGTTTCTTCCTTCTCAAGTATGGTCTACGGAATAGAAGTTTCAAACAAAGCCATTTCTGTTTATATAGTACGTTAGATGGCCTACTCTCGCTGATAAAAGATAAATTTATGGCGTTTGGTTAGGAATAAAGAAGATTTAGAGGCGAAGGTGTCTACATGCGTATTTCACGGCCAATTTTTCCACGACTTTTCCTTCATCGCATTTCCATTCGATACTTCTTTCTTGCTATCTCAAACAACGATTATACCTGTGCAACGTAAGAAGAATAATGTGCATTGCATAACTTTGCCTTGAACGAAAGAAATATGTATTGAACTCCAGATGCGAAACTTTCCGGAGATGATATAACTCACACCTGTCTACGAACCATTCAAACATATTCTCGATTTTTCCTTTTTATAGGCTTGTTAGTCAGTGAGGAACAATGGCCGTTTAATTATCATCCGAAATAGAAGATTCTAGAGTCTCGAGACAGGCGATCGACGAGTTTCGATCTCTCCTCCACGGTTCTAAATTGAACGGACCTTCGTCTATTTGAAATCCCCTGGCCGAAAGTTTCGAAGCTTTCGTTTAATGTGCTAATTCCGGCCGGGTTTGTTTGGATGGCTCGAGTCTTTAAGGCGGTCGGTTCATCTGCATTTCAGATACCACGGAACACCTGAACGAATATTAAACTCGACCACTTCGTTTTACATTACCAGTCGTGCAATATTCTTATATAGACATTAGCATTAACCGATATTACCTGTGTGATTCTTTATTACACTTCGATATTCTTTTTTGCCGGAGAAGAGAAATGGAAAATAGTTGGAATAGCAAGATCTTATAAAAGAGATCGAAGTCAAATGACGCGTTCCGTTGAAGAATGCAATCTCGACTTTTCTCCGTCGCTTCACATAACGATTACATGGTAATGGCGCGTTCACGAGCCATCTACCGAAACCCACCTGCTAACTCCATCAAAGGATCAAAAATCGGTCAAGGAAAGAAATCTCTTCGATTTCGTTTCTTCCATTTATAAATACTTTGTTCAAACTGCGGTAAAACCCTTGCGTCTGCGATTCTATCCATATCGCGGACTTACCAAATTAAATAGAAAATTTATCTGTTTCATCCATGTTTCTTTACAAACGAATATCCACAACGACCGAATAAATCTAAATAGCAAATACGATAGAACCTTTGCTCGAACGATTACCAGTATTTTTATACGATAAAAATAAACCAGTTGATTCACCATTAGCCTGGATAACGTGCGCGCGCGACGTTTAAAACGTTTCAGCTTGGGAAGGAGATAAGACCGACCGTGGTTTCAGAGCCACGACAGTACTCTTTCCGTCTTTGAAAAGGAACGTTCAACGAAGGATATCACGTGAGCATGGAACTCACGAACTCCATCCGGCCGAATCGAAAAGCGCCGTTGCACGCGGCATTAACTTCAAAATTAGCGAGTTCCTCGTGAAATAGCCGGCCCCGCTACCAGATCTAATCAACCTCGGCCTGAGAAGCCCGGTGTGCCACGCTATAATTTGCGGAGAAGCGTGAAATAAGTCGCGGCCGAGTCGTTATCGTCGACGAATCGAACGGCACCGCTTCGAATTTGCCGCGGTGCTCCTCGAAATTCCGCCGAATCCCGTTACATTTTCTTGGAGACGGTCGATTGGTTATTGCGGTCCCTGTTTTCCGTGAAATTAAGCCCTTTGTACTTTTGTTCGCTCGGCTTTAGAAACCTGATTCATTTTCGATGGAAGTAGTTACGGTTTCTAGCTCAGACAAATATCCTCAAATTTTTATATTCCAAGCAGCAGAGAGTGATAATAGAGAAATTAATTTACAAGACAAATTCGATAAACGTACCTACGACCCTCGGAATTTTTTCATTCTCAAATATTTGTTCTATCCTGCGCGAACTAAAGATGCGATAAAAAATCCAAATTATTTTTTCAATACTTCCTTTATCTTTATGTTCTAATCTGGTGCATTTCGATCGCAGTTTCTTCCGTTTGTAAGATCTTATAAAAGTGATTTTATGTCCTTGAGCGAGCAATATCTCTGGCTCTGGCTATAGTGAGAACCAACCACGGATATTGGACGCGAAAAGAAGCCTGATCGAACGCAAAGGGGGAGCAAAAACTGGGAAATTACATCAATTGAATTGCCGGGCGGAACACGTTTAAATGGAACAGTGTGACAGATATTGTTGGCAGGGTTACAAATTCCAGCTACGGGGTCAGAATTAATCAAATCTGTTCTGCAAAGTCGAGCAAGGAGGAAATGTTAAAACGTTCGAACCAATTAACTACGAACACGTGACCGTTGCTCAATATTCCCCTGTACGGTTTAATCTTTCGGAGATTAGACTTCCGAATTAACGAACACGTACGTCGAAAAGTTCCAGACAGGCACAGAGATATACCGAATTAAATCTGGGAGGAGAGAAGAAAAAGGTGAAACTTCGCTTTCAAACTATCTCTCGATTCACCTTTCGAATTGCTCTTTGAAAGTTCGATCGTGTAATTACCTCGTCGCAACTTGTAAGTCGCCATCTAATTAATGAATGAAACAAGCGTTAGCAAAGCCAGCCGGCGTCAACGCAGTAGCAACTGCTTCGAAGTTTCCTGAAGCTGACACGTTATCGCGTAAGTTTACCCGAATAACATACCGCAAACCGAAGTCACGTCGTGATAGTCGCAGGATTGATAAAACCATCAATTTGGTTCGCGATGACACCCTTAATCATATCCACGTTCGAGACTTTCTCCATTCCGTTATCGATGCTGCCTCTCTACAGGTCCATGATATTATGGGAATAAAAATATTCTTTCTTTGCGAGATACGTAATCTAACATGTTGCTTTTCATCGTTGCTGTCGCTCTTACAAAACTCGCTGGACACAGCTGTAAAATAGACGCTTTTAGAGAAGTTAAACCTTGTTACCGCCGCTCGTCAGCAGCCATTCAACAGCTGACGCCTCGTTTCTTCTTCTTTTTTGCGTCGTGTTTTCGTTGCTCGTATAAGAATCTCTTCCGTGTCATGAAACGACTTCCGATCGATGGTAAAACAAGCCAGTGATTCTCGGTGCTTAATGCCAGTCCAGACGCTTGATTGTATCGGAGATCCCTAAAACTTGTTTAGTATCGTCTCTGGGGTGAGCTTATTGAAGCTTCTCTTGTCCTTTATCTTTCGCGATGGAAAGAGGTCTGTGAAGATGCTTCGAAGAATCAGACGTTCTTAATTATTTTCTGGTAAAAGCAGCATCGGGAGAATTAACCATTCGTATCGAGGAAAAATTATTCGATACGATCGTGCACCTATTCCAGCACTCTTTCGCAATAATACGTTTTAATGCCGAATATTACGTTTCGAAAAGAAAAAGATTATAATTATTTCCAAACCTTTTTATTCATACACGTTAGCATTGTTCCCTTTTCCATTTTAGATCGGTAAAATTAAATAAGAAATTGTACCTTGTCACGTCACCGGTGAAATAATATAAATTGCAATATTTCAAAACGAGGATTCCCAAAGATTTTAAGAGAAATAGCACCTATTTTCTCAACTCTAAGCACAAGTTATCCAGCTGACTAATTATTTCCAGCGTTACATTTACTCTTTGGTTGCAACAATATCGTATAATTCATCACTGTCTGTCAGATACGGAATATTCTTCGAAAAGCTGGAAATATTTGACACGGACTGAAATCAAATAGAATCTTCGTACGAAAGAATTCAAGGGAAGACCAGGTGCGAAACTAATCACGTTGCAATCACGCGAGCGGAAAAAAAAACAAAAGAGACGACAGCGGGAGTTGCTAGGATTGCGCAACGCGCACGATCAAATGCGCTCGTCTCGTGCTGGCGTTAACCGTGTAATTGCACTTTTGTCTGGGTACAAGGTTATCGTTGTTCCTTCGTTTCACGATTTCACATCGATCGAACAACCCCCTCTTACTAGCTTGTTTCACTTCTTCAACCATTGAAACGAATTAAATGTATAGGTGCAGCACGAGAAGAAGAAGAGAAATGTTCTTCCTGTAATAAATAAATAGCAAGCGCGATATTCACGTCATCTTCTGTTCTCGTTGATGAATCGTCGTACTGGGGAGCAGGCAATTTCGCTTTCAACAAAACTGCGGTAGACGTGACGTTTGTCTTGAAATGGAGGCTAGGTGTCTGTCGTAGAGGGTTAGGTAGAACTGTGTGCAGAATATGAATGACCCGAGCAGACTAATTAGAATAAGGTGGTATTGACTAGCAACCACGCGCGCGTACAGTTTGTGGTGAGTTACGATACGGGCTGTAGAACTTGGGAAATTGTGGTGTGCGTGGAACAGTGGTAACTGTAGAACTATGTAAAATATTGTTGCATACGTAGATATAATAGACTGTTAGATTATTGCGAACAAATAGCATAGTAGATAAGTAGTTTTCGAATTACCGATACTTAGAGGTAATAGGATAAGAGTTGTAGCTAGTTTGATTCACGAGAAAGTTAGGTAAATCGGATAAGGAAATCTACAAAAGCACGATGTGAAAAGCAGAAAAGCTTTCTGTTCTTGAACAATAGATGCTCCGTTTGCGATGATAGATGTACTATTCTGTGTTCCAATTGTAGAACTTTTCACCCGTAGACTGTTTGACGATTAATTTTTAATTTGTAGAGACGTCGCTGACTAATTTTCGATTCGCGGTAATTTCGTATGTATTATTCCACGTTCTAACTGTATAACTTTACATTTCTAGAATGTTTCGTGATTAATTTTTCATTTGTAGTATCTACAGTGATCAACAAGAACGTAGACGATCGACCACTCAAACGAATTTACGATGTCTCCACTTTAAATAAATTGAGATATCCGGTCAAGACTCGAAAGACCTGGACAACGTAGGTAGATTTTGGGGATCCAATTACGGCGAGGCGATATTTTCAGAGAAATTGGGAATGCTGGCGCAATTAGCAGATGAGAGGTGCACGGACGTGGAATTCAGGTGTCCACACACGATATGCTTTCTAAAATCGAGGAAAATACGGTGTTTGTCTTGCAGTGTTTGTGTTCCGAAGGTAATTTCAAGTGCTTGGCGTGTGAGGAAACGTGGAAACACGGTGAACATGGATAACTCTAGGTGACCAAGTGGAACGTGATAAGGACAGTGAAAATTTTGGAGTAAATTACAACGGAGAAACTTAGAATTCAGATGGTCCGCGACACAAGGAGAATCTTTCGACGACTGTTTCATTAATTAACGTGTACATAGTTTTGCTAGTTGGATCGTCGATAAATAACACGTAAACGAAGTTAAACGTTCGATGAGAGAAGAAATGTGACTCGATTCGATGGCGTAAACGTTTCAAGACTTTTAACCGAAGAATTAAATTTGAAACTAGTCAGATATGAAAAACAAAAGATTCGTTTTACAAGACGAGCGTACACTTTGCCCTCTGGAATTTGTTTTTTGTTCAACTTAATTAAACTTCTTAATGGTATTCTAAGTCCGTTGATATCTGAAACTTTCATTTAATTTACGTCCATTCTTGTTTGCGCGATTAAACGTCTTCACTCGACAACCAGAAAGACGAGGGTTCCATGAGATACGTTTCTCGGATCATGTTCTATCCCGCTTATCAGCAAGCAGATAGAGGTTTCGCGATGAAAAGAGGTCACTTCAAGCGATTTCATGCATATTTAGGTCTATCTTCTACTCAATCCCCTTTTAGGTATATATTCTACAATACGAACCTATAAAAAAACATCGCGCTCATTCATCATTCGATCCGACGATAATTTTAACTGACCGTATTTCCGTTTGCGTAACCAACTATCTATCATTATGACTATGTGCTCCTCGAATCGCGACTGTTGGCAGTAGAAAACAACAAAAGAATCATCGGTTATTCGTCGACGCGACTATTTATACCATTGCTGCATTGTCTGAATTTTGAATCGATTCTCCGGTGGAATATGTAATCGTAAAAAACAGCAAATTACACGAAAAGACATACGAAATATCTTTAATCTTTTTCATTCAAACGGAGTTTAATTCTTCGTTCGTTAACTCGGTGATTAAATTCAAGATTTCGGATAACACTAATTATATATTAATTTTAATCCAAGGTACATGTTCCGTGAATTTCTTTCGAGATTCTTGTTGTCATTCTCATAATCGATGTTTGATTTCTTTCGAAATTCGATATCCAAAGAATTTACACGAATCGATCACATAAGAATGTTGTTGTAAAAAAAGAAGATATTTTTTGATTTTATAACCTGAATACGTTTGTAGGAGAACTGAATGAATCGTACCAGCGCAGCTGGCTTTCCGAATGCGGGAAATTGAAACAATCGTTTAATTTCGTCTTGATAACATCGACATCGAATAACCAGGCATATTCTACACCATAACGTTGACTGTGCGGCCAGACCGCTTCGTAAAAATAAATTTTATAATAATTGCAATTTATTCCTTTTTATTCGATCTATTTTACTTGTTTGCTTTCAATTTCACTTTACATACATATTTACCCAACAAGTTTAGTCTGGAAACATTTCCGAAACGAATCAAACGTATGATACATTCGCTCACAAAACAAGAGAATCGATTCGAGTAGTCGGTCGAACGGGAACAACACGAAGAAAGAATTTAACAGTTTCCGTAATTTCCTTTGCCCGCCACGTGAACGAAGAGATTCATGAGTCACGGCACGTACACTCGACTTGCGATTTCGATATCCCGTTACAAGTGCAAATATTTGTCTGTAAACGCTTCCCGCTGGCTGGCCGTTGCTGTTTCTGCTTTGTGCTCGCTACATTTCAAACGCGAGATTTGTCGACCCGTTGACCCTCCAGACCAGTCAAGAATCCATTTGTTGTCGGATATATCTACTATAAAAAAGAAGTGGTGCGACAAACTTTACGTTTTTCGACAAATCTGTCAAAGCGAGATCACTTTATCCTCGTAAATTTAAAAGGTCTTTACGTTCGCAACTTCGTGAACAGTTTTTAAACTGACAACGAGAATTAATAAATTCTGCAATTATTTCGAGAATACAAGTGCCCCCAGGAGAAAAGTGGCGAAACATCGTCGCGATAAAAGTGTTTTCGTAACTCTCTCGTTAAATGTCAGTATACAAGTTTCGTTAAACGTCGCCGGTGTTCTAAGCGACGAACAATTGCATTTTTTTTTTAATAAACAACCGTCCGGCAGTCACCTCGAAGGCAGTGGTCCGGTTGGAAAACTTGACGCGGCGCATGTTCTTTTCAAACGGGGGCAAGAAACGAACCGGACTTTTTACGTCGTGTTCCAATTAAGGAGCTAAGTAATGCTCCGGCTACGACGAGACTTTGTAAGAAGTACGGGAACGCGACTTAGCGCGAATTAAGTGAGTGTGACACGCGGACCTGCCAACCTGCAACGATTAATCACCAACATCGTGAAAGAGGCGAGTGGAAACCGGGACAAAGGAATTCGTTTCTTTCATAAAGATTCGAGAAAGCTTGGGGAGAAATTACCAGACGATCGAAGGGAGTTCGTGCGACTTCCTGCCCCTGAATCGCCATCTTTGCGAACCTGTTTCGTGAAAATTAATTATGCGAGAGCAGACACGCGAGAGGATAAAAAATAAGCTGAAAGTCATCGTGGTGTAAGCGATGAATTTAAAAATTTGGATTATATAGTAATATTTAAAAGCGTTCTTCTATCAAGTATCGTAAAAGTTTCATTTTTATAGAAGACGAAAGAATGCACAGAGTATGCATGTAATATGCAAAGGTATAAAATTCATCAAAATATATTGCTCATTAAAAAAGCAATTTTCAATCTAACTTTCATTCTTTTAAATTATCTTCAAAAAGCTACGAATTTGCATAAATATCTGCAGTCTACTGATAAAGCTGTCCTGTGTGCGTGCGTGTGTGTATTAACGAACACCGTAGAATACAATACAAGAAATTCTTCGTGAACTTCCTTTCTTCTACTTCTAATACACGATTCAATGAAAAAGTAAATATCGTACAATTTGACGAGGAAGCGTAAAAATTGTCTACAACGAGACGAAATTCGCGCGGAAAAGGGAAAACATGGAGGAGATAAGAAAATCGTTTGGCATAATACGTTTTAGCTGCGACGCCGCGATGCGATTGCGGCGAATTTTATAACGTAGCGGAAATTTTTATAATGCAAATCCGGACCACGTAGGTCGTTGGAAGAGTCTTCGTTTCTCGCCGAAAAAGAAACAGAAAAGGGTGAAGAAGGAGGGCGAGGCTGTGAACGACGGCCGCGCATTAGGGACTTTCTGATGGCGTCAGATGCTCGTTGCCTCTCGTTTTTATAGGCGATTATCGCGGAAGTTTTGGGGGAGGGCGCGCCTTTTGCTCAGTCGCCGTGCTGGAACCGAACTTGCCGGAACCTCGTGGGAAAAAAGCTGCTTCAGATAGTACGGGTATTAAAGAGACTGTGTTTCTTTCGAACTAAATCCTAACGAGAAATCTTTGGGGATCTCGAATTCGTCTAATCTTTGCGAACACGGGTCCCGATAAAAATCCATCAAGACGCAGGAGTAAATTACGAACTGAAAAATAAAGTTTATAACGAAGAAATCTAAATGGGAAAATATCCAATGAACGTTCAGGAACAAGATGTGCAAATATACCGGCGATTAAAAAATAAAACTAGTATCAAAGAAATTCAAATGAAAGCTCCATGAAAATTCTATCTGGTGCGAGGAGGAAAATGAGATTTATTCATATGTTCTACAAAAAGTTATTCGAAGCTTCAAAAATGTATCGCTATGAATTGACAGAACTTTGAGAAACGGGAAAAAATGTTAAAGGACCAAGAATTGATAATTTTGACTACCGTGCGTTACTTTTATCTGATACGAGAACCGAAATATAAACAAAATGCATCACTCGCTTCGAATAAGCTGCAAATAGAAATAATCTATAACAACCACGTTGATAGTGCTCAAAATCAACAACAGCCGGCAGAAATCAGCCAACGTTCAAACATCATTGTGATAGTCGTTCACGATGATCTCGATCGAGCTTCTTTCGATAGTCATAAACTGCTCATCGCGTTTTGGCAAGAACGACGAGCCCGATTCTTCCCATGGGACCAACAAATGGGATCTCGACAGCGAGAAGTTGGTTTCCTTGAAAACCTGTTCCTACGATAGAAGTTGAATGCATCTTCGAAGAGCAATAGACAAGCGAGGGCAAGGCGAAGGCTCGTGCAAACCGCTATATCGATGACTATTTTTACACTCGACGTGCAGGTCCGCTTGGCGACGATCTTGAACCTCGATTTTTCGCCACGTCGATCTCCTACAACATCTTTTACGCGGTATTTTGTTTCACGATGACATTTTCACTCTTAGAAGAATTTTCTTTTCGTGGAGTTTTCATATAGCAACTGTTTAATTTGTTACTACGTCATATCGAAGAACGTTCCTGTGTTTGCATAGTCGATCAAGTCATTCGATTTGAATGCCATTGAAAATATGTAAAGTTGGTTAAATCAGCGAACGCAATATAAAATTAGGATATAAGATATATCACACGGCAATGCATACGGAGTAAGGGATACGAGCTGTAATAAACGTAAGAGGAGAAAGCACGAATTATCATCATCTGTAATACTTTAGTAACTAGTAAACTTAACTATTAGAGTTCTGTCTCAATTTTACTGAAATATAAAACTAAATTTAATCTAATTTAATAAAACGTCATTATATTAAATCGAGAATATTCGCGTGAAACTTCACTTTGTTCCGGGAATTTCTATCCGTATGATTCTTAGGAAAATCCGAACTTATAGTAAGGAGTAAACTTTCCCGATGAGAGTAGTTACTCGTGGCGTTAAATATATTCCTTTAGTAACACGGGTCACGTCGTTGAAATTGAAATGAATGGCGAACGGCTCTAAAACTTATATTTTGCCCTTTCTGCATACTGTGTTTCCTCGATCTAAATATAAACGTGGCTCGACAGGGATGAGAACGAAAGCTTGGCGAGAACGAAAGCTCCGCGAAAACGAAAGATTCGAGGAACTGTAAAACGAAGGTGGCTCTTCCATGGGATATGCATTCTTTGTGGAACGATCTCGTAATAGAAAATCACGCGATTGGAATAATCGGCGTGGCCTCAAATTGATGCGTTCTCCGCTAGCTAATGGCTAATATCCGAGCGTTTCCTCCCGGAATTCGTGTCTACCAATCGAACGAATCTGCGAGTATAATGAGATCCGTGGGTTCGTTCGTTTCGTGTCGAGAAGACGATTCAACAGAGGATTGCGCACGTTTGAAAATGGTTGATCTAATACGGAAGAATTTTAAGCAAAGCGGATAATTGCTTGATTATTTAGAAAAAAAGATTGCAAGCTTGAAGGAGAATTGAATACGATTACAGGTGTATCGAATAAGGTGATAATGAGATTTGTTAAAAGATTAAATAGCACGATTCTTTAATTACAAAAGAAAAGAGATAGAAACGTGTCGATGTTTGGAAAGCAAAATGTTTTGAATAAAAGAATTGAAAAGTTTCTCAAAGAATGTTAAGGGCAAATAAAGTAACAGTGCGTGACTTGGGCGAGTAAAATTTGTACAATATGAGAATTCAGAGGGCAATTCTCAATGAATTAACGCTTGTTCCTTAGAGGTTTTAAAAAATATCTTATAAGAAACGGAGACTCACCTCTCACGTCCTTTTATTACAAGTTCTTCGATGTTTCCTCGCGCTGGCTCTCATTCCCGAGGAGGTTCAGCATCGATTCAACTCGGAGGCTCTCACGAAGTCGCTGGGAACTTTACGACACAACGTCCTTCGGCGGTCGCCAGGCTCCTACACCGAAACAGAAAGAAAACCGACTCCGTGACGCGTCCGATCGATCGTTCGTATCAATTCGCTGCACCAAAGCAACTTTAATTCTCCATCCAACTGGTATCAATTCACACGAATCTTCTTCTCCAATCGTCTACACAAATCATCCTCTAAAAGACAAGAAAATATGTTCAACGATGTCCGAACGAGCGACACAACGCGAATGGCTTCGTGTTGTGGCGCAAACTGCGACCTTCGCGAACTTGGACTTTCTTCTAGAAACATTTTGGCGGCACAGAGCTGATTGCATCAGCCTAGCTTCGAATTCTGCTTGCATGCGGACGCGCAAGGAGAACGTAGAAAGCGTAGAAAACGAGAGAAACGAAGGAGAGACGTGTAGAGAGCGATGAACGAGTGGCGAACTAAAACGAAACAAATAGACGAGAGGGGATTGGGCGGCCGTTCTGAAATAGAAGAAGAAGGCGAAACTGGACTCGTTCCTGTTAATTCACTTAAACAGATGCGCTCGACTAGTTCGTTAGCTCGATCGAACCGCGTCGCGACAAGCTAGCGCGCTGTCTCTGCGAGTTGGTCGACGTCGTCCCCGTCGGAAATATGAAGCACTATTTATCGGGTGACGCGTTTAGTTTCGGCCGTTGGCTATTTTCAAAGGTAACAAACGGTGTCTTTAGAATCGAAGTTAGACACCGTTATGCGATGGCAATCCTGTTCCTTGGAAAATCGGTTTGCTTTTCGATAAACAACGAGACGAGTCGTAGAAACGTTGAGTTCGCTCTTCGACTCGCACGAACTACGTTTTCAATCGTCGTCAACCAATTTCCATTAAACTAATGGGATCGCCGTTTCCGGTGCTTTTCCAATGGCAAGAAACGAACGAAGTTCAGCCATACTTCTTGATTCTGGGAGGTGTCGGAGCACTTGACATGGTCGATCTTTTCGAGAACATTCTGTCTGCGTAAGCTCCTTACCTAGTTTTACACTCGCGAAGGTACGCGTTTCATTCTAAAGACTGTTGAAGTCGACTGTTCTTTTTCTTTTTTAGCTTTCGATCATCCGTGAAATTCAGTGGTTAAATAGGAACGTTCTGTTGATATTAATCATCCGGTTTGCAGAATAGACTCGGCCAAAACTAGCGGAACGACATGGAAGGGTTTGTTACCAATAGAGTAATTTATGAAGCCGCCGCGCCCCCGATAAGCCGCTTTATCTACGCGAAGACCGTGTCGTCAATGGTCTCGAAGCGGCTTCCCGCCTGCCAGAAACTGCTGTGATTTTATCGAATCGCCAACCAGCTATCTCAAAGTTTGAGAATAGTGCGCTGTTCTAACCGCTGGCACGCGAATTTA
Source organism: Bombus fervidus (assembly GCF_041682495.2). Classification (NCBI taxonomy): domain Eukaryota; kingdom Metazoa; phylum Arthropoda; class Insecta; order Hymenoptera; family Apidae; genus Bombus; species Bombus fervidus. The sequence continues at coordinate 11,588,581 of NC_091525.1, read as the reverse complement.
CGAGCTGCCGAAATGTTAAACGCGCCCGAGTCGTGTGTTTTCGCAGCTGCATCTAAAATGGTTGTGCAAACCAATCGGGAAACACGGAAGTTGATCCGAAAATGCAGATTCAGTTCTTACACCTGGATTTTCTTCTTTCTCGTTATCATGTACTGACAATAGCTCTGATTTTCTACAAACACTCTGTTCCTTGTACCAAATATACTCGAGTTCATCGTTACTTATTCGATGAAACGCCAAAAAAAAAAAAAGAAATAAAAAAATAAAGATATTTGAACGCAGATCATCTTTTTACCTAAAATAACAAGTGTTACATACCTAGGAAATCGCGAACGTATCCTATCAGTGAAAACTTAACGCGAACCGAATGGTAACAGATCGAAACGGAAATGCGCGAATGGCGGTCGATCGATAAACGTTGCGGCAGATCGTCTCCCCGGGTGTCGGGACGATGATTCGAACTGATAGTTGCAAAGACGTGCGCCGTGGTCAGTCGTCGACGTAATACTGGGAAGCCGAGAGAGTTCGGTTGGTATATTTAAAAAGCAGAAACGTAGAGTGGCGTTCGCGGCCGAACGACTGACAAGCTGGCATACGGCGCCATACTGTTGGCACCAGCCGCTTTAAGCACATGCTCCTGGTCTGAGTATTGTTTCTTTCACCAAGAGAAGTTAAAAATAAAGGAGACGCTCTCTCGCGTTAGCCACTCTGTGTATTTTCTTTTGTTTTCTCTATCCGTGGGTCGGCTTTTTCATTTTTTGGTGAACGCTGTTGTGGAAACCGCGACAACCTTCGTACGCTACTAATTAATATCTTTGTTTGATAATTATCAGATAATTTCTGAAAATATATTTGAGATGCGTAGATACGATTAATCACGATCGTCGTTGGAATTGCGAAGAGCAAAGAGTGATCGAAGATTGGGAACTAAGATGCCGAGAGGAATATGGGACCAGATTTGTGCCACGCTCGATCAATAATAACGCTAAATTACGTAACAATAGATTACATATAGGCGTATACAAAACGAGACCAGCGAGATCGTGTGTCTAACGCCGGACATACGAGTATGTAACTCTCGTGACACGCGGATGACCACATTGACTAAAGTTAGAAGCGCGAAGTTAAAAGGAGTAACCAGAAGAACACGAGATGCGAGTGATATCACGATTCCTCTTCCTTCTCTCGTCGATCAGCCGCTCGTTCCTCGCTCTCCCACGTGGAAATCGAGAACGAAAACGATAATGGTAAGAATATAATGCGCGACAATGGAGTGGATACACTTGCACAAGGCAAAACCAATAATATCACGTGCCCGCTACTATATAATGTCGCTTCGTGTTCGTGATACACGATCCATGATATATATTTGAATTAATAAATATACAAAGTACGAGAAATACGGATGTTTCCGCGAATTTTAAGAGAACTTTCAACACTGTGAGAAAGTTTCGACGAATCGCACAACGACAAAGTTTCCGAGGGCAAACTGCAAAGTAGCACGATCCATCCTGCATCCACGATCCGTGTGTACGCATTGTTAACACAGATTTCATCTCCGGTACAGCTAACAATATACATGGCGAATAGCAACAATTTAACACGGAACAGCTAACGGACAAAACATGTTACGAATTACAACTATAATATATGTACATAAGCCCTGGAAACCGTTACGGACTCGCGTGTACGAATCGAGGAATATAAATCGAAGCTCAAAGGATTAATCGGTATTGTTCTTGGCTCTGGCGTAATATTTCTGGAGAGAGAGAGAGAGAGGGAGAGAAGAGGGAGGAAGGAATAATAGCATGATCGAGAACCAAAGTAGATGATGCTCGTAATGAATTGCGGCTATGGTTAAAACCGAATGCTAATTATCCGATAGCCGCAGTGTTTGCGGCTACGATAATAACGATTTTGTTATATTATTTTTATATTCGTTTATTTGTTTCACGTGGCTAATTTTGAAATATAACGACGTGGAAGGACCGATTCTAAGAGTCTGAGAGGTCTCGCGAATGCATAAAAGTTAATCAATTCAAGGACTTGTGGACAACAAATAGTTCCATTAATCAACCAAAATAGGAAAAGTAGGTCGCCAACGATTCTCCGAAATTGAAGAGATTTCAAGCAAAGTTCGTTTATGAGTGAACTATAGTCGCGATCTGTAATGGCTGTTCTTTTTTTGTTCGTTGTAAACAAATCGAAGAATGCAATGGTGTATATTCTCTATCAACTTTAACGTCGTAAAATTATATTTTGTTCTGTAAAATTTTGCATTAGGAAAAGAGAAGGGAAAGATGCTCGCGTGTTTCCAACGAAAGAACGAAAAATCGGTGGAAGAACATTGGCGAAAAAGAAGGATCTCTCTCGGAACTTTCGAACGAACGAGCCTGCCACCCATTATCGTTACACGACTAATTAGCTCAAACACGCGACGCGATTCCGGACAACGATTTTATTCGCGACGCTTCGCATTACCGCGTTCACGGCCGCTAATTTCAGTCTGTCGTAGAAAATTCAGAATTTCGAGGCGAAAGGAACGCTCAGTCGAACGAAATTAACGAATTGAATTCGTTATATTTTCAATGTTCTTCTTGACTCGCTGCAACGCCGTGACTGCCGCATTACGGTTTACAGATTCAATTAAAATCGAGCAAACGCCGTATTTCCTGTTCTACGTGATTTTAAAGAGACCTTAATCAAGGAAATCAAGGCGTGAGAAAATTGCGTTTAAAAATTCGGATTTAAATAGTTTGTGAATCGCATGAAAGATAAATGTAAATCTCTAAAGAAACTGTTGTTTCGCTATTTATCATTGAAAGGACGAATCTCTGATGCAAAAAGACAATCTCGAGTAAGAAGCAAACGTCAGAAACCGATGCTTTTTCTTCAACAAGCAGTTAGATACACGAAGGTTCGACTCAATTAATAGATGAGAGGACGTCGTTAGCCCGATTTCAGGATCGTTCACCGTACCAATCCTCGCATCGATCTCTCAGCTGGATGTTAGAGATATCGAGAAAGCCAGTCGAAGGCGGTTGATCTTTCGATGGTCGCTGGTTGCTTGCGGCCTCTAAAGGGATTACGTTTCCTCTCGGGGACAATTCGTCAAGATCACGTCTTGGATCAGGCCGCAGAATCGTGTTGTTTGTTGCTCTCCGATAATAGATGCAGCATAATCGCTGCGGTCGCCCTGGCACACGTGCTATCGATTCTTCGAACCTGATTTCCTGGATCCTCTATGGCAGCTTAACGATCGCTCCATTCGATTGGCTAATAACTTTGAGATCAAAGCGCTGAGAACGTGGCAAGAAAATGAAGGTCTTCCGATAGAGTAAGCGTTTTAGAGTAAATTATTCGAACGGAGTTTAGACCAAAGAATTCTATAAGCGCCAACTTACTAAATTGCAAATTCATAAAATTCTTGCAAACAATTTTTATAACTTTTTGTCATATATCTATACAGTTTGAATTATTATTTTATTCTGATTAATTACTATCACATTCTGTACGAAACGAACAGGTGTGTTAATAGTACAGAGTACACTTACTGAGACTAACAACTTAAGGCGTCCAACTAAGTAGAACGCTCGTGTATTCTAAATTTACCAAGAAGATGCTAAGAATTCGAAGAACGCGTCAAAAATGTTATATTGCAGCTTTAAAAAAAAGCAATTGTGTCTAAATTAATCGTTGTTTGTCGGTTTCCTAGCGCGACGACGCTCGTAACGTCACGTACGCGTTGCCCGATTCCGCGTTTACGTAATCGCGTGAGCTCCATGTTCAAGCTTGACGATACGACACACAAGTTGAGATAGAAGTGTACACGAAGTGAATCACCTCGAACGGCGATAACGGGCTCCTCGTAAACAAATAGTGTAATCTTTGCACGATTTTTCTCACGACCGGATGCAACATAGTATCACGATTGTAGTTGCAGTAAAGTGTAATAACAGCATATGTAGCGAAAGATTATAGAAAACAAAAAATCAGTGCCAGCTATCGCTAAAGTTGACAAACTTTTCTCTTCTACGATTCTACGCAAATATTGATGTGATACAAACACGGAAAGCTCGGTAATACGTTTCATCTCCGGTATTTGGTAACTTTTTGCGGACTTTGACGAAATGCATAAAGCGATTAATTTTCACATGAGATATAACGATTTATCGTTGAAACTCGCACGATTGATATAAAGTGGCGATCCAGTCGACGACCGATCGCGGTCGGTTATTCACTCCGCTGAAACGTGACTGGAACGTGGATAGAGTGGAACGCTAAATAATATTTGATCAGACCGCGAACGCAGCCATTAACCAGCAATCTCACCGTATAAATCAACCAGGCTGAACTCTCGGTTTACATTTGCCGTGATTTCTGCTTTTTCAAACGATTTCCGGAATTTCGTGCGTGACAAATAGAAGGTTGATCGCGGTAAGACGGTTGACGTCAATCTATCACGCGGACGCGTGCTCGTATTACGATGAATTACGTTCATCGGAAACACCGGCGCTCTCTCACATCATCGAACAAGCTTGAGCGCTCGCGCACACGCTATCGTCATCCGCAGGTGCGCTGGCTTGCAGAACGATGAATTATGCGCACGTACACGGTGGTGTTTCGTAATTCGGCGAGATGCGCCGGATAATCGGTCTGCTCTCTTCCGAGCCTCGTCGTTTCCTGTTCCAGGAAACCAGCAGGTCTCTGGAATTATATTTGGCACAGGTATTACATTTACACGCGGATAGAATATTTATTACAAGCAGTTCCTATACCGACCAGTTTCATGAGTTGCCTTGATCTTGGTGAATTTTGTAAGGATACGTGAATATTCCGAATGGTCATCAGGTTTCTAAAATGAATTTGCAAGAAGAGAAAGCGCAAATGTTGCCGTAAAAAAGGCAACTGTTGTATCAAAGACAATTATTCGTATCATTCTTTGTAAAGTCGTCAAAAGAGTGTAAACACGCATACGTACACCAGCGATGTTTGTTTCCAAAAAATCGTTCTTAATTTTTCTTACGCTTATCTCTGTATCATATTTGCCAACAGATCGATCTCCTAAAAGAATAATAACTTCGAGGAATATCCTCGGTCAATTTTATCGGTAGATGGATCTTCGAAAAGAACAATAGTCAAGAAGAATGGCTTTGGTTAATTTTGTCGATAAATTGGTATCGAAAAAGAAGGAACAGGAACAACGATAAATTGGTCCTTTTGACACTTGCGGGGATGTCTCGTAAAATATTATTCTCCGTGACAATAGCTGACTCTGTATCTAATTTTCTTGCTTCGCACGCGTATATATCTCTGAACATTGTAGCTTCCGTAGAATTTTATACGTTGGCGAGCAAAGTCCGGCGAGTCCTCGAAACAAGTAACTTTCAAGAAACAATAAACGGTAAACGCGGTTAAAACAAGAAGAGGAGAGACAGACAAGCTGTTGTACAAAGAGCGTGCGCGCTCAGAAAAGAGCCACGGAATAGAGTGGTCGTCGAGGGAACACAAACGGAACGGAACGCTCGGAACGAACAAGCGCGGCAGCCCAAGCGCCAGACACTTTCGTCGGCGGATCCACGACGAGGCTGGTGTACACCAACTTACGCCGGGTTTACATTTCCATTTAATTCAAACATACGCGCTCGTGCATGCCGCTGAATTTCAATGTTTCTCTCGGCCGGCAGCCGCGTGTCGGCACTCCCGCTTTACTCTGCAATTGTCACCGTTTTCGAATCAGCCCCATTCCTCCCCCCATTCCAAAATCCACATCCGCCCTTTCTCCACCTATTTCCTGCCCAAAGCAAAGATTAGTTCCTGGCACACATACCGCGCGTATATCAGGCCCAGCTTTAAAGCGGAATTGTATCAAACCTCAACGAATCTCGGCACGTGTTACGCTCCCGCGTGCCAGGCGACAGCCAACCGCGCCGGAATTGTGGTATCCGCGTTCTTCCCTATTGCGCAGTGTGTCTTAGGGTATGGCCGACTCTTTGAGAATCTTCGGAGCGAGACGCAGAGGATGAAAATTCGTGCCAGATGGAATTCTGTTTTCATATTTTTTTATGAGGTATGAACTTGAGAGAGAGAGAGAGAGAGAGAGAGGGAGTAATTTATTCAAATAAAACCATATACTTTGGATTTTTATTTTTATTTTAAATACCTGAAAAGTATCTCGATATTTTTTCATTTTGAAATCGTTTAAGGAGAGAATTTTTGCGAAAAGGACGTATTAGACACAAATTTAGTATATCATAATTGATAGCACGTAGACTTACGGAGCCACCCTGTAGCGTACTAGTAAATGTATCGAGTGGTTCCTGTTACCGACATAATTTACAACCCTACGAATCCCTCTTAACACGTGCTACACCAGAATATTCCTTCTCACTGATTCTGCCTCTCTCTATCGTGGTCCTCGGCTTAATTTTAGTACTCCGTATTATTTCAGTTCCTGGACACACGCAGTCACACTTTTAATTTCTCGCTGTTATTCAGGTAGCCTTATCATCTCGTTTTTATTCATTACGCACTAGCTACCGGTTTCCTATTTCGTTACTGTATACTTATTTTACTTTCACCTTTGTTTTATTATTTCCATTCTTTTATTTCTAATTCCTTTTATTTGTTCTGCTAGGCAAGGTTTTCCGGTTTCATTCTCCTTTACTCATTTATTCTCATTCCCTAGCTTTACAATCTGTTTTCCTTTGCCTTTTGTTACCCACCTCTTGCTGTATTTTCCTGTTACCTCATTTAAATTTCTCCCATTTTTGTTTTCCGCGCTATTCTTTCTTTCGATGCTACCATAACTTTTTACCTTCAAGTATCAATAACGAAACTATTAACAGGTTTCTAATCGAACGATCGGAAATTTGCTTTACGAGTCGATTCCTTAACAGACACCGATGTAGAAAGTTTCTAATCCTGAGAGCTCGAATATTTTGTTAAACTAGCTTCGCCGTTGTTGAACGGACATCGTCTAACAATCGCTTAGAGATCTAACTCGTGAATAGATACAGAGTCTCGGACATACTCAAACATCGTAAATGATCTTATCAACGAGGAAACTCTCGATCATTGACAAAAAGGCTATTATGCAAATTGCTGGCTATCCTGCTCGTATCTGTTAGAAACTTGTCGAAAAGAACATTATACTGCCTCGCCAAGTTTACCCAATTCATCTTGATTCTTAACAGCGATATCCACCCTCGATCTCGACTACAAATCCTGAAAATCCAACGTGACCGATGTTCGTAAATGATGGTGTAGTAAAGTATCCCGCGGATAGTGTCCCATGCGAGAATTCGTGGATGAATAACCAAAACGATAGGCTCCTCGGATCGATTGGAATCCGAAGGTCAATCTTGGTCGGTGACTCTCGATCATCCCTGAGCGTGAACGAACGCAGAAACATGGAGAGAAAGTAATTGGATAGAAAGGCAAACACACGCGTGCATCAACCCAGAATAGGGGAAACTACGAAACAAGGTACAACTTTTTCAAAGCAAACGACGAATGACCATGGCGCGAAGGGCGAGCGAGCGATGCAGAGTGTCCGCGGGGCTGATTTACGACACGCGCGGAATACGAGCGAGAATTCCAATAGGAACGGGGATACTTTATTGCAACGGCTCCCTTGTGCCTGGTAAAGATTAACACGTAACGCGTGCAAAAATAGGATTACACCGTAATTTCCGGGCCGTCTGTATGCACACTATTGCACACGCGAAACGGGGATTACGCCCGGGGCCACCGCGTGTTCGAGGGAACGTTTGTATCACCGCACGCGGAAAACACTTCGTTATTGGCCGTTGCGGCTCGAAAACGCTTGCCACCAGCGTGATTTTGCTTTGTGCGTGGAAATCCTCCTGACTTCGATGTATGGTTTTTTGCGAGGGAGACAATGATCAGCGTTGATAGTATATGCACAGGCTCGTGAAAGTATTTATCACCTTTCATAAATGTGTTACGCGCGTTACACGAAACATTTTAATATTTCATTAGCACTGTTACGGTGATTATATTGTTAAAGTTTGGAACGAATTTCGCTTGGAACATGTGCGTAAATTATCTTTAGCAACATATTGCGTTTGATGACATATGAAAATTACACTTGCTGGAGGTGTATTCAACACTTTTTATGTATCCATCTTTTATAGGCTCATTTTTATGGTTCATATACCTTTGCGAGTCAGTGTACAATACGATATGCACTTTGCTATTGGAAAAGTGCGTTCATACGTCTTTTAGTAGAGAAAGGGTGATTTAGTGACCGCTATGACGGTTTCTATCTACGTCAAGATCTAGAGTCCTTTGTTAAATAAATGGAAAAGCTGTCAGTCTTGAATCCATCGTATATTTATGCCCGCCTTTGGGAATTCGATACTTTTGAAATAAAATACTGTGGTTGATGTTCGGGATATACAGGAACTGGAGACTATAGCTAGAACGAGTCAGTTCGATGATACAAAGGACCAAGTTTTTCCTTCGAAGGCTTCGTTTCGGAGACTCACCGGCACGAATGGTGAATATTTATGCGCCAGCTGGATACCGTTGGAGGAAACGCAAAGCGCAAAACCAGGGATTCATTGTTCCCGATACAGCTGAGTCTCTGCGATTCACCGATAAACGCTAAAAGCGGCCACGACGTCGGGACGAGAACGACACCGTTAACGATGACGAAACGCAAGTCGACCCAGTTCCACCCTCTTGCGCGTGCACACACAAACGAAAAGCTGATTTATCGCGGACGCTTCCCTCGCACCGTCCGGCGATGGTACATTAAACTCTCCGCGAATTTATGGCGCATTATTTCGAACAAATATATCTTCTTCGTTGGTAACTCGCATCAACTTCCAGCCATACCCCATTTGCGTGAGACTCGAAGGAAAGATGAACAAGTCGGCTAGAAATAGAGCAGGGAGTGAAAGCGAAACAGGAAAATTCGCGATGAGATAAACTGACCGAGAAACACAGAGGTAGTAGGGGAAGAAAAAAATTCCCTTGTCTGATTTATGGATAGCAATCTCTTGGAGGTGCTCGAAATATCACGCGCAGAGGCGGACGTCCTTCCTCTCGGCAGACGATGCGCCAAACAAGGTCCTCCGATTCGCATCCGTACAGAAAATTGGCACCCATTCGGTCCAGTCGCTCGCCCGTATAATAAATGCCTGTGCCGGACATCGTGATGCTCCCCGGAAACCGACGGACGTTGTCGTGCGTTCCACGATCAAAAGACATCCATGTGAAAGGGTAAAAAAACCTCGAGGACCCGGACGAATTTCGTAGTAGCCTTCTGGTTTGAATTATGGAATAATAATTCGAGAAAAATATTCGAGATGAATTATGCACTTATGTAAGAGAGAACGTGGTATTTTTGCTGGAAAGCAAATTGGCAAATGATAACATATAGTTTGTTTGAAGTCTAATCAAACATTTTCTCGAATCAAAGATTATTTCCTTTTGTTATACTACTGTCGTAAATTTTTAAAGATCAGCTATTCACAGTACTTGTTTGAGTTATCATTTACCTTATACTGCGTCAAATTAATCACGATTGCTCCTCGAGGACCCGGACGAATTTCGTAGTAGCCTTCTGGTTTGAATTATGGAATAATAATTCGAGGAAAATATTCGAGATGAATTATGCACTTGTGTAAGAGAGAACGTGCTATTTTTGCTGGAAAGCAAATTGGCAAATGATAACATATAGTTTGTTTGAAGTCTAATCAAACATTTTCTCGAATCAAAGATTATTTCCTTTTGTTATACTACTGTCGTAAATTTTTAAAGATCAGCTATTCACAGTACTTGTTTGAGTTATCATTTGCCTTACACTGCGTCAAATTAATCACGATTGCAATGATTAATGTTGCAATCATATCTTTTTCGCAGAGATTCCGCGAAGATTATATTAATCTAATCATCTATCTCGATAATTACTATAATCTGGTCATTCAACGTAACGATAGCAATTGGGCACAGCAGGTGACAATACGGGCGAATTACTTTGATTATAGTCATTCCTCCTCCTTTGCGATAATAGTTATTTCAGTCACATATGCTACCACCTGCATACACATTCTCCTGTTGCATATATACGCTACATCAGAATTTATGATGCACGTGTGAGATTAGATCTCGGACATCTCTATTGATATGCATCATTGCATACTCGTAAACTTGTGAAGTGTAGGAATAGATAGTAAAAGATACGAGTTGTATTATCTCTCTCCTTCTATAAGCAGTGTCTCTTTTTCCACTCGTCATTTCATATAGAATAAGTATTATCAATTATTGACACTATTCGTCAACAAACTAAATGGACACGCCTACGCACATGGATATTTATTACCCTTTACACACCTTTTATAATACTCTTTTCCTCCTTTCTTCTGCGATGAATACTTTTTAAAATCTAACTTTCAAAATGGAAAATCCATTAGAAGATTGTAGAGAAGAATGAATTCATGGTGTAATTAATTTTTGAGAAATGAAAAATCAGATGAAATAAAACCAAACAACCATCGGGGATCGAACTCGAACCTAACCACACAGTAGATAAGAACCGTACCTACTCAGCCATCGAGCTCGTGTTCTTGACCTTCGATTCCCAACTTGTAGTTATAGGAAAAATTTTTCATATTGCAAATTTTGTATACAATGTCAACGTTGTTTTACACACGCGCGATACTAGTCTTCGTTATTTTATAAAAATACTTTCGGAAATGTTACTTATCTTACCGTTGCTCTTTTAGCTGCTTCCCGTCTTTTCATTCATAGGGTTTGAATAATATTTATTTGTTCGACTACTTTCTTCTTCTCTAGAGAAGTTTACTTTGCTCTTCTGTCAAGACACCAGCATCAGCTAAGATCCAAGGTGAATTCTTACGCACAGTGTCAAAGGACAATCCTCAGAAGTCCAGAAATTTGCACTCGAGGGAGGGGAAGATCGTTTTTGTTCAGTTTTAATTTTCCATGTCTTTGTAGAAGTTTCTTCGTCTGGAAGAGGTATTCGGAGGAAAGGAAAGTTTTTCCTCGAAAACGGATTTCGACAGCTGCTCCCGCACCCTTTTTAAACGTGTCGACTCTTCGAAAGAAGGGGCAACGAAGAAGAACAGATTCGAGTGAGTGAGTTCCATAACGTGGCGCGTACTTCGAGGCATTCGACAGGGAATTTTTTCTAAATTTGGAAAGCGGGACGGGAGTCGCTTCGGGTGCTGCTTATGACAGGTGAGCAGGCATGATCGATGGATAAACTTTACGGATAATTAGGTAACGGCGTTCTCTCTATTTACAGGCGCGCGTGTTCCATCGTTGAATGCCACGCGAGAGGCAGAAGCGTCAATTTCGCGAGGAACGCGTCGAAGGAAGCTGGAAATTGCCGCTCATGAAACGTTCCTTTCGTTTTCCTCGAACGGTTTTTCATTTCGCTGTCTGCTGGTTCTACTTGTCGCACGAAACGCAGTCGCGTAAAAATCTCGTAAAACGCGCAACGATGTCAAAATTTCCGGATCATTTAAGGCTATACGACGCAATAAACTTTTTATGGAAGTTCGTCGGAGAATTTGTTTCGCGACCGTTTGTTTGTATTTTATTTTCTCCTATTTTCTCTCGAATGCGCCGGCTACGGTTTACGCCACAGCCGAAGACGGGACCAATTCGTTTCATGGCCGATCGACGACTACGTGTGAACGGTTTCAATTTTACATGACCAACAACCGAAGAGAATAATTGGTCGAATTAGCAATTCAATTCCTTCGACGGCGATCGATCCGCGTGGCCGATTCGTTTTATTCGCGAATATTTTACAGCAACGATCTACACACAAAAGAGACCAACGCTAGGAGGTCGTAGCACTTTTGTCACGTCCTTGAGGGACATGTGTTTCGACGTTTTGCTAGCACTGTAGCTAGCTTCATCAGAGATTGACTGATATACTGGTGTCAATCAACTCTCGATGAAGCTAGCTGCTATGCTGGCACAATGTCGAAACATATTTGCCTCAAAGACGCGACTTATACAAGGGAGAGCCTTCATTCCAAAAATTCTACAATGCCAGGCTGTAGAAGCGTCAGATTTGGAACTTTTCTTTCCCTAGCACATTATCCTGCGGCGACTCTACAGAGCACAAGATGTCTATACTAATAACTATAAGTGTTAGGATACCTACTGATCTTCTAAGAATTGAATACTTTTCTGTTGTCTAGTTGTTTCACTATAAATCCATTATATTTTCATCCATCTCTTATAAATTTATTACTTGTACATTATATTCGCCTTATGCAAAATATAAAATAAAATAAAATCTGTTAGAGTTTTCCAATAAATATAACGACAGAGTACCCTAATTATATATGACCGGCACTGTATGTCCTTCAACACCCTTCTTCGACGATGTATCAGCATATTTTAACGCCAACACGTCCCAAAATGTCTTGTCTCGTCACTCGGCCCGGCAGGCAACTTCTTTATATCGGATGTGCGCCGTAATCTCGCCAGCGGTCGATCGATTCGGGCGCTGACAGGGCTTGTCAAACGGAGAACAATCTCTAACAATTCCGCGTCGATTCTTTACCGAGCTCCTGGGACACTCGACGTTGCTGCTCATGAATATCCGCGAAAGCTACAGGCCAGAAAAGAGGCCGCGAAACGTCCCGCGGAGACGGCGTCAATCACCAAACATCGCGTCGGCTTAAAAGTATTGGCAAGTCTCTTACTAGTGGCGTAACACGATTTTCATTCCCAAAAAGGATAATTTTCCCTCTTTCGTGCAACTGCCACCAAATTTTCAACCGCAGCGACGAGTAGTGTCTATTGGCCGTGTTTCTACTGAATGTCAGTCACAGAGGAAATCTCGATCGTAGAGAAAACGAGTCACTGTTCTGCACGGAAAGAAGGTAATCGAGAAACGTTTCTCTAGACTCGACACACACGTTAGAAGACTATTGTGTGTCACTACCGAGAATCGATCTCGACGAAGAAGTATAATCGAAAAAAAATTTTTTATTTGGAAAAGTTCCTCGTTCTGCTGCGGAATCCTGTTGCATTCTCGTTTAAATTTATATTTCTTAAACACTTTTCCATATCTCTGTTTCTTCTCAATGTTCTGCAAACACCTGTTTCATTTTGTAATTATTTTTGCGCGGCTTGTACACTGTTATAATTACTGCTAGACAAGATCCCTCATACATGTTGCCCGTCGTAAATGTGTTAAGGAAAATTCAACGAACTCGATCGTGTTCTTCGCGTTAAATATTTCTTCTGAAACATCATCCGAATCATCAAATTGCTACCATTCGCTGAAACCATCGCCGCAACAGAAGCATTGATCGAATCTACTTGCATACTAGCGGGGAATGTTTGTCCTGCGGCAGATGGACCGCGAGTGGTCATCTAATTATAGCCAATTCGCGGATGCAGCTTTCAGCTAGTTCAACAATGAGCTTCCCATTAGCCGCCGCGTTATTCTTTCGATCAGTTCGATTCGAGCAGGCGCGCACTCGATGTCTCGCGTAATTCCCAGAGCTGAGTGCAAAGGAACCAAAATGCATTTGCACGGAGGGAAATGCAGAATACATTTCCGGAAGCGTTTCAGTATTACTGTACTAGCGGTGAGAGGGTTGCTCGAAGTTTCCTTCCAGGAAAGAATTGAATTAGCAGCCGCGACGCGATGCCTGCTGGTGCTGATTAAGGGAGTTGCCAGTCATCAATGCGACTTCTGCAGCTCGAAAGTAATACGCTTCTAATAAACGGGTTCCAACGTTCCTGGTCAATTAAACGGAAAATGACAATTACAAACGACTATGTAGTTCTTTCCGCGCGAGCTAACTCTGTGGAACGATGAAATCGACCAGGTTCCTTAATCTGAAAGGGTGGCTTTCTTTTATCCGTGTCTTTATTACCAAACCATCACCCAGACAGTCTCTTCCAAAAAAAAAAAAAAATCTTAAAGGCTCTCATCGTTAAAGATCGTGCGTCACGAATCTTGTTGCTAAGTGGTTCTTGCTTGCTCCAACTAATATTGTTAGTGAAATTTTACAATTTACACGTTACAGCGATACTAATAAATTCACTAGTAAATACCTACACAATAGGATCAAGGAAATAAATAAAATTGCATAAGTAGATTGCACAAGATACACGTCAGTCGCTTGTCATACTTTGTGTCTCTAGATTGCATACAACAGCGCAACGAAACGAAGTAATATTAACGACGTAATCTGTAATTTATAAAATTGCAGAAGCTGCTTGTGCAACGGAATTTCACGTATGAAACGTATGAATTTACTAATACTAAGCGTTAGGCCTAGGTCAATGCGTCTTGAGTTTTTGACCGTTCCACTGACCTGATCGTTTGAGTGATCATCGTGAACCTAAACTCAGACAGTCCCCATGCATTCGCATACAAACACACGTATAGATCTATGCTTCACAAATCATAGCTCTTGTTGACGTCTCGACGTCATCGGTCAATGACGTTAGTCCTGTGCTCGGATGTCCAGAAAATGTGTCGGCACCAACTAGCAGGCCGGTGAGTTTCAATAATCAAACAGCAATCAAGAGTTCTCCGATTCACGAGCATTGCACGGTAAGGAACAGGAAAGAAAAAGAGAGAGAGAGAGAGAGAGAGAGAGAGAGAGAAGGAGCGCGATCGTAAATCGATTGGACGGATCGAGAATCGCGTCAGCAGATGCTCGAGATACGAGTCCCACCGACGTGGCCGAAACGCGTGTGTATGCGTCGGCCTACTCTGCAAACTTCGCTCCTCGCCCCTCGCGTCCTCTTCTCTCTTTCTTTCGCATATTCATGACGTCACCACACCCCTACCATCGTTTTCACCATTACTACGATGCCGCCACCCTCCACCCCGCTCATGGTTAGGGTAGAATCTGGTAGAGGTCGATACACCCCCTCGCGCCCTCCACGACGAGGCAAACTGGCCTTCTACTTCTTCCCTCGTGACCCCGTGTGTTCTTTCTATTTTCCTGCCTCGCCTGCTTTCTCGTTTTCTTCTCCATTTGTCTCTCAACGTTTCGTTTCCCCACCCACCGTTTTCGCTATTTTTCCTGCCCACCCCTGTCCAACTGTGCATACACGTCAACCTGCTTGTATGTGTCAGCGAAGTTGAAAAGAGAAGAAGGTCGGATAAACGATGTCGGTTCGAACACACGGCGCTCGTAGGGTGGAATGGAAAGACGAAGGGTAAATGAGAAAATAAGGGCTGCGACGTGTCTGTAGGTGGTAGAGGACGTAGGTAGAAACGTTTAAGGACAAGAGTTATTCCGAACACATGATAAAAGCATGACAAATGCCGGTGTTTAAAGACGTTAAAGCGATACTTTCGTCGCGAAAACGAAATGTAAATTCATAATTGTTAACTCTCTCCGATTCTCTTGGCGCAAGCAGGCTTCATACAATCCAATTAGTATCAACAGTCTCGTGTTTCTTGCTTACTTTGTAAGAGGCAGCCGTTTCACTGATGAGACCTGCAGATAGCCGGACAGCTTAACAATTCGAATAAATCTGGAGGGAAGAACGAGTGCAAAAAGACACGGTTCCCTATGTATTCGTCCGACCGCAGACGTCACGAAAATAAAGTTGAAAGAAGGGTAAGGAGAAGAAAAAGTGGAAGGAAGAAAAAGAGGGGTGAGCACGGTGAACTAAACGATGGAGGAAAAAAGACGGAGGAAAGAGGAGAACACCGGGATGCGGGAGGGTCGTGGAAAAAGTCGGCGTAAAGAAATCAAGCGAGTCGAGCAAAGGGGGTGAGGGTATGACGCACACTAGTTCCGTGGCCGTGCATGCGTGTTCGCGCACGCAGTGTTCGCTCGAGTGCACGCTCGAGTGTGCGTGAGTACACGGTTGCATATACGGTCACGCACACGCAAGCGCGACTCAGTATGACGTCACAAGGGCGGGGTCCTCGTTAGCAGCACTCTGCCGGTGCACTGGGACGACGAAGAGACGAGCAACACGTGGAAAAGGGGTCGTGTCAGACGACCGGTGCGCGTCCATCACCTCCAGGTCCGCACCCCTCGCTCTCTTCAGCCAACTTGCCCTGCGAGCGCTTAAAAAGCTCCTTGTCTTCTCCTTGCTTGTCTCACGACTCGCTGCATCGCCTTTTTCCTTTGGTTCTGTTCCGCGAGTAACCCCCACTTACGCCTCTTAGTGTCGGGAAAATTGGGCGAACATGGTATCCTGTTCGATGTTCAACGTGAAGATTTTCAGTTTGTTTCTAATCACGCAGCGTGTTGCTAGGTGTAGCGTGAAAAATAATTAATAGACTGTGCATGTTTATGCGAATTTATGAATTTCATTAAAAACATGGAACCTAAGAAAACTATATAAATTGAGGGAAAGAATCGTTATTGATGCGCAATGTTGAATATTTTGTTAAAACGTTGGAAGATTTGGACATACAGAATGTGTAAATCGGAGCAGAGTTAAGGTGAATAGTCAAGGCAAAAAAATATGGCGAATTTTTGGGGGTGGAAGATTTGATCGAAGGAAAAGGGATGAGTTGATTTGTCGGACGTAATTTTTTGAACCGCTCCACATGGGTTCCGAGACACGGGAAGTTGAAGATACTATCGGTTTAAAGCATTATTTCCGGTGACCCACGTCCTCTGCGACCGAGAATACTGCCACTTCCGCTAGAAGAGCAGAGAGGTTGAAAGAAAATTTAACAATACACTTGCGTCACGATAAATAATGGTCCTGGTGGTATAAAATGATTCAGATCTTGAGACGGTGAAGCAGAAATCTTGAGCAAGAACTTTTTAGCGAGATAGCGGAAAATAAACCGTCTTGCAGTAAATCGAAATACTTTCTTTGACTGTATGACTGGAGAATAGAGGACGTTATTAGCAGAGTTACATTTGAACCGTAGGTAATTTATTCGACTACCGCTTTCGAACAAAATCCAATAAAACTCAAAAATCTACTGTTAAAAATGTTTCACCGTTCAAAAATATTGAAAAATTTCTCTGTAATAACAAATATTAATCCAGCTCTGGAATTCTGTAATCAGCAACTGCATAGCGTTCTGCAGACCAAAATGAAAACCGAATTCACGTATATCTCAGCGCGGTGCGAAATTCCGTAGACCAGCGTTCCCAAAATTCCGACACGTAGAAACCCGATGGAAAATCGTGGAAAAGTGCACAGGAGTGCGGTTCGACGGTCGCCTGGACACATCACGTTGGAAGCTGAAGGAAATGTTTGAAGCCCCGAGGTCTACCATAAACCATTCGACGTATCCGCAGGGTGGAATGTTAGATCGATTTAGATCGAGTCGTGAAGGTTGGTGGCGCAGAAAGAGAGACCGGAAGAGAGTGTGTGTGTGTGTGAGAGAGAGAGAGAGGGAGAGAGAGGGAGAGTGAGAGAGAACGAGAAAAGGAGATGGTCAAGCTAAAAGGGCAAAGTAACTTCCTTCCAAAATGTACTCTGCGAACTAAAATGGCCACAAGTATCTGCGGTTCGTTCGGAACCGACTGCTGTTAATCTATTTTCCGGAAAAGAACCTGGTAGCTATCTACACGATATCAACGAATATTACGTCGATTTACGAGTCGATTTCCAGCTAGGAGAAAATTATCGGTGTTTTCTAAAAATTGGTTTCGAGCTCGTCCTGCGTGCTTGTACCTAGCTCGTTATTCGAACCTTTAAATATTCGTTATGTTAAAAAGCAGCACTCGAGGCAGCTGGTGGCAATGCTTCACGGCCAGAGTAATTTCATTCGTCCACAGATTCCCCAAGGACGCTCCCACAAACAGGAAATTAACAAACGGCCAGCGAGTCCGCGTTTTTCCCCATTATATAGTATATTTACCAGACCGTCGATTCCCCTTGGAATATTTCAAACAATTCGTCGTACCGCTGAAAATTTGAGCGATCCATTAACGGCGTAAGAAAAAAATTCGATCGCGTTTCGGCTGTCGAAATACAAAGAAGAAAACGGATGGAACGTAGGGTTTTACGAGCGCCTCGTTCGAAATGGTTCTGCGTGCTGATATAACGAATACGTTCAACCCTTATCCCTTAACTAATTTCGTCTCGGACGCACTGATGGTATTGTACACGCGAAACATAACCTTTTTACTACCGCGCGTTCCTTACTTTTACGTGATTGCTCAAAGATTTCTTGGATTTTCATAGACTACAGAACGAACGATTTATGTGTGCAACGTCAGTCAGTGAAACGTATCTGATGTTTTACGATGCCACGATACACAAACCGCGGTTTATAGTCGCGAGTAGAATAACGGAAAAGGGAGCCATTCTTCGAAACGACGCGAAAATTGTTACACTTGCTTTCGACAGTTCTTCCAGAATTTTACTTCCTCCGATCTTTGTTCCTCTTTCATCGTAATCGTTTAATCGTTACTAAGCGAACAATTTGTATTTACCACGATTCTAAGAACCGATGGATACCTATCTTAAATATAAGTGATAGAATCGTCTAATACATTCTCCGAGAAGAATTACAAACGTAACAGCTTTCCAAGAACAGCACGATGATGATTGATGATGAAGTAGTAGAGATGGTCGAAATAAAAAATTCTCAGAAGATTTATGATTCTTTGATTCGTATATACAGTCGGAAGCAAAAGTTTACATACGCCCCTAAAATTTGAAGCATTGTAAGAAAAGTGTTATCTGTCGCGTTATTTTTTACATGAAATTTGATAAAAAATACCAATTAATTAAAATTTACTTTTTGTGAATTCCGTAAGAACATAATAGGTATTGCTGTTGTTGGAAATAAGTTGACGCGTTCCTAATGATACCTAAGAATGATACTGTAAGAGAATCGGAAACTTAATGTATGGTGAATGAGACAGATTCGACGGACGATGGAGAATCGTAGTTGAACAGAGACAACAGACGCGTGGATTACGTATCGTCTTCGTTCCTTCACCGCCTTCTCCGCTGCTGTTACCGTACCAATACGTCATACGACGTATACGTATACGAGCATTACGTTTCCTGTTTGCGTTATGACTATGCACGCTTCGTCGTATTAGTCATTTGCCCGTTATTGACCAAGTCGAACGGTCGCGAACAGAACATACAATAATTCTTCGGTATTCATCGTAATTGTGACGTTGCGCGTTATCGTGGAAAATTTTCATTGATGGAAATCATGGAGATGAAATGTTGTTTACGCACATTGAAATGAGTTCGTTCGAATCGCCATACTTCGTGGAAATTATTGCCGCGTTACATACTACATCCAGTTTCGAGCTAGATCTCGTTTCTGAATCAAATTTACCTCCTTGATTAATTAGGTAGATTTTAGTAAATAGATTAACCTCTCGATGCGAAATGGATGATACCGAAAGGCCTTCTCGAAAAAGTATAATCGAGTATGGAGAGTCGTTCCACCTTGTGGTCAGAAACATTTCCACCAATCTCTATAATCCTTTACCGACTTCATATAACGGCGAATGCAATTACGGGTGAAGCTAAAAGAATCTTCATCGAGTCTGCATTACGGCAAAAGTAATTCGAAACACGATATACAGGAAGGTTCTTCATGAAATATTCGGGGATGATTCACGATGGAAATACGATTCCTTCCAACAAAATCTAACAGCAGGATGACCTATTCCTTTTCCTTCCGACCTTGCACGCAAAGTCTCGCGCTAGAGTTCACGAACCTTCCCCCACAAAGACTTTTTATGCACTCCACTTATTGTTAGCTGGGCCCGATACCAGAGAGCTCGCGTGGCTAATTTTAAGCAAATCACCGAGCTAATTTTAATGCGTAATTTTACGGTGACTGACCTCGTAAAAGGACCCTTGGACGACGAAATTTATCACAGTTCGGATAACGCTTCTTTCTTCTTTTTCTACCCTTTTTCTATTCTTTTCGTTTTACGTGCCGTCAACAAATAATAGGAACTCGTAGTTACTCGGCAATCACTCTCGCGTGGACCTCGTAAACGAAGCTTTATCGGCCGAGTTATTGCGCCGCGGAGAGAGCCTAATGCAGGGAAGTTTCCCTTTGTCGATCCGTAGAAACATTTGCATCCAGCTTGATATCGAAATCCTGACGAGTTCGAGAAGCGGAACAAAGGGTTTTAACGCCGATTAAACGGATCGCGTAAACATCCTAGAAATCGCAAGCGCTTCGATCGCGTTAACTTTGGGAACGTGGTAGCGACGAGCAAATTACAAAGTCAATGCGCATCGCCCTCCGTTGGAAACAGCGAAACGGTTTCAAAGTTCACCGGCAGCGATGAAATATCTTGGTGAGAAGTATGTCGAAGTATGCCGGTATACTCCACCAAAGAAATTTCGAATATAGGAAATTGCTTTGAAATTGCTCGGAAAGATTCTTCTAGATTTCAGAATAATCTTCTCTTCTTTGGTTACCTCTTCAAACATCCATGTCTTATCACCAGGACGAGTAATTCGACAAACATTTATCCAACACCTTTCCTGTCTCCCGTAATCGCACGTTTCTCTATCGATCTCCATTCGGATTGACGTAAATATTAACCCTCTTGATCTTCGCTATCAGATTAACTTCTCGCCTATAGGTGGAAACAGCTTCCTGCGATCGTCATCTGCCTTTTACGTTTACAACATATGAAAATCTTTCTACATTCAGTATCAAAGAGATGCATATTGAAAAACACAATTCTTTAAGGTTCTGTAACTACCCATCGCTACAAATATACTAGATGATAACGTTATCGCAAATTGAAGTATCAAGCGGCGACAACCATTGATGTAAATGCACCTTGGACTGCTTACTACGTTGTGGAAAAACTTTAAATCTCCGAAGTTGTTCGTACATCGATATTTCGTTTCCAATCTTTTATTAATATCGTACATAATACGCGGAACGTCTAGAATTTAACATCGTTAAGTTATTCTAAAAACACCCTGATTAACCAACCAAAAAACGGCATTCATGTTAAGATAATCCACAAGAAATCCTCGTGTCCGAGTTTACTGTCTGACCTAATCCAGGACATGATCTCCTTCGTTGTTCGTCTAGAACTCGAATTATATACAGTAGATGAGATCGGACTAGGTAAATCGCAATGATCGCTTCTCGTGTACGTTGACAGACAATGCTGGTCGAATTCGATGGTGGTCGCGAGGTGGCCCCGTATCTCTTCCCAAAACGAAGGAGTTCCTAACTAGTTTCTCCGTGCATGTTCTCCGGGCGGGAACAATGCTGATACACGTACACACTGCGCACCAATACGTGTCCTATACACGGAAACAGAGGAGAAGCCTGCACGTCGGAGTTACGACAATATGCCGAACTTACCGACGGCAAACTTTCGGCAAAGAGACAGACGGAGAGAATGAGAGCAGCTCGCGGGTGTGGATGGGGATGGCAACGTTGACGCGGCGTCGTCAAAGGAACCGAGGACGTCTGCCTTATGGATACACAGAGAGCAAGAGAGGGAGGGTGAAAACGAGAGACGCGGCCCTGGGCGTTCGAAGGGCGGTCGCGATAGCCACCGTTGGAAATTTCGAGCTCGAGAATTCTCCTCACCGTGCCGTGTGTCCTCTCGCTCTTCCGCCTCGCTCTCTGTGTGACACACTTTTCTTTTCCGCATAGAGAAGGCTGTATTGTGAGCGAGCGTACCGGCTAATTTTTCGACGTTCCTGAAAACTTTCGGCCCGATGCGAACGTGTTAAATTACGTTTAGAGGTTTTAATAAGCAACAAGTAGATTCCCCGTGCTCTCGAAATTCGAAATAATACATCCCATTAAAAAGAAGAAAGAAATTAAGAAAGAAAAACGAGAACGTCGTAGTGTCGTCACTCTATCAATTATTGCCTCTGGGTTTTTCTTTTCCCTTAAAGAAAAAGTCGGTTATAAAGTTAATTCTATCCGGAGGCTTCTCGCTACTCCCGCGAATTAATGCCATGGCCCGGGTAATATATTCCGATTGAATTATTTTACACAGGAACGGCTGGATTCCTTTCTTTACGTCCCTTTATTTTGAATTATTCATCGCTTTGTCGGAAATTGCTTCCGTGCCACTTTCAATTACACGTTTGTCCATGTTCGACTTTCGCAAGGAACAGCTCATCGTCCCGCCTCGGCTCCCTTCCTCCTTCCCCGCGTAATTTCTTTCCTTTTTCGACGTCTCGCGACGCGGGATAGCGGATCGTCAAGTTATCGAACTCCAAGTTATCGGTTCCTCGCCTCCAGGAAGATTCCAAACGATCGCAACTTCCAACCGTCGAACTTCAAACGACGAATCTGCGTTGGTAATGTCCCGTTCTTGCTTCTTCCAACAAGTTCCACGGTCGTTTATAAGGTTGCCGAGTTGTCGAAGTGGCATATAATTTCTAAACTACTCCCTCCCAGTTCGGAAAAGCGGTCACCAACGTATGACTCGTAGCAACACGCGCGGTAGGCTCAGTCGTAAATACGATTCACGGTCGCGAACCATCGGTTAGGGATATAGGAAAAGCGAAATTTAACCTATTTGTTTTACTATTTATTAATGTAAACTTCAACTTCTGTTAGACCGATAGAAAACGCGAACAAAATAGGATCAAAGTTTGCCCGAAGCGCGATTTTTATCTCACGTTCCGGCTGTCCATTTTAATTAATAACTGTCCTTGTTTAATACGATTTCGTCGTCGTATCGACACGTTGAAAAATGTTTGCAAGCCCGCGGATCACGTATTTATTACGTTGGACATTCGAGCACTCTGTATAATGACGAGGATTTTATTAGAGAGACGCACGAATTAATTTCACCTGGAAGCTTATCGCGTCCCATGTGGCGATTAAGCGAAGAATATGTACGTGCAAATATCTGGATGGTTGGGTGCTGGCTCACGTAACAAAGAGAGCGAGGTGGCTTCGATCCGGGCCGATAGTTCGATAAAAATTTAATAAAGCATCGGAAAAGTATCGTAACCTGAGAACATACCGGGAACCGTTTAATGAAATTTTTATTGCCACCGTCCAGCCGCCATAGTACTGGAAAACGCGGGCCGATTTACGAATAAGACCCGGAGATAGGTTCGTTAAAATTTCCCTCGACTCATAACGAATTCTCAAACACACTGCCGTCCGACAGTCATCGAGATCGAGCCTCAACGTCCACCGAGAGCGTTTCCAATAAATATTCTATGCATTCTTAAATCTTCATTTCGGGGACTAACTTTAAAAGGGAATACCCGATCAGCCAATTTCATCCTTTAAACTGCTACCTCCATTCTTATTCTATCTCTTTTAAAGCCATAGAAAAACACCACACCCATAATGGCTTCTTTGGTAGTATCACCTTTAAAGCCGCGATCCGGTCGTGGAAAACGAGAACGAATCGAAGAGAGGAAAAGGCCGATTGTTGACGTCGGCCATCAACGACTCTGATCAACCGATTAACGTTTCGCTACATCGATGTCGGTATCGTAATCAACGTATCGCGATCTGACGCCTGAATTGCTGATCGTCGAGCTCTTCTCCTCGTCTTATTGTGGTAGTTGCACGTTCATGAATATACCCTAGGGCTGGTAACAAGCAGCCAGCTAGAGAGCAACATAATATATTCCCGATCCGGTGGCTCGATGTTCTAAAGGCGACTATCAAGTTGTGGTCGCCTAATTTACGATCCCGGCAAATGGACGCCGGCTTTAGTGGACGCGGCTTCGGCCGCTCATTGCCGCCCCCCTCTTTTGCTTCTCGTTTTCCCTGGACCAAAGCTTCCAGCAGAGGTGAATCTTCCCCGGGGAGTTTGTTATCGCGGCGAAAAGCAACGCGTGAACTTCACGATCTAGGGAGCAACGTGAACAATTAAGTGGCGGCAGGGATAGCTCGAGGGGACGGCTATTTCGAATATTAAGCCCGGGAGTTGAGGGTGGACGCTTCCAGCTGCTCGCTGGATTACTTGGATAAATCTGGACCCAAATTCGGCTCGGCTGAATGGTTCGGATATAGAAGAGGATTGGACGGGGGATGTTTGGAATAGCTGGCGGAGTTTTCCGCTGAACTTGGCCTGGTTTGGTAATTATATCCGGCTTTATTGTATCTAAGCTATCCATTAGCGAGTAGTCTAATTGGATAGTTCAAAGTTAATTGAAATATTAAATATCCTGCTACTAGTGTCACGATCACGATCTATGAAGCGGAGCGGACAATCGATCAACACGTAATGGATTACAGTCTGCTAGGCAATTGGAACGGTAGGCCTGGCGGGAACGCATCTTCCAATGACCCGGATGGTTCAATTGATCAGATCTAATCTGAGATTCGGGCAAATCGATCTGGCGAACAATGGGAACTGGCAACTGGTTGCCATTTCGCCTATTGGGTTTATAGGAAAGAGATATATCATCTTCGATCGATCGAATAATTGCTAACCGACTTTAGGAAATCTCCCTACCTTTTTCTTGCGTAAAAGCTGCACGAACGTAAAGATATCATAGATAAGATCGGAAAGGGAAGAGCAAGCTACGCTATCGGAATAAGGAGAACAGGCGTATTTTTTCGCCAACGGACCGATCGGTCGATGGTCCAAAGTCGACTGTCGGGCCGCGTCGGTCGGGTGCTGGCGGCGTCCCGACGCTTGCGCCGCAGCTCTCGCAACTCCGTCAGACGGCGCCCCGACGCTGGTACCGACGGACGGACCGGTCGGTCGGGCCACCAGTCAGCCTCCAGTGAGCTAGCCAACCTCTCTCTCTCCCTCTCGCTCGCTCTCTCGCGTGCACGTAGAGGCGCGCGCGCGCGGCCGCGTCCTCTCACCTATACGATAGCGTGCACACCCGCGCGTGCACACATATACATGCACACACGTTCACAGACATAGACAGAGTGCGGAGAATTCACGGACACGCGGCTCGAACGTCGGTGTGGACCGAGTTACACGTGCACATGCACACCAGTCGCTCTCGTTCTTTCTCGCTCCATCCCTCTCCACGAACTTTCTTCGTCGCACGCCCGCCTCGATCCTGCGAGGAGAGTCTCTATCCAGCGAACGACACGAGAGGGAGTCCGAGTTCCTGGCTCGTCCCTCGCGGCTGCAGTGCGTTCCCAAACATCCACGAGACAACCTCGAGGTGTCTGCACGTACGCACGCACGCACGCATCAGCCGTTCAAGGACCACGAGGAGAGAGGATTCGCTCGATTCTGATACTCGTTAAATCGAATCTATCGTACGAGACACGGTCAGAGCCACGTTCGTTACCGCTTTTATCGTTTACTTTAGCTGGAAGTTTCGAACGTCGAAAGATAGTTTTTCCCCTTCGTCGTTTCGAATCTCGTCTCCGACAAGTGGTGTCCCGCGCTCCATCGTTCCATCGTCGTGTAATCGTCTTTTTCGAACTATCCTTGAACTTTGTCGAGTCGCAAGCTCGAGTTTCCCGCGCGTGTTTCGTCGTGTGTGATTCCAAGAGGAACCCGCGAGGATCGTGCGTGCGACGGTGGACCTCGTGACGGGCCAAGCGGAAACGACGACGTGTTAGAAACGTAAGGGCAATTCGAAGATCGTCGTTCCTCCGGTTTGCAAGTCTTTCGTCGAAGAATATTCCAAAGTGAAGCTCGAAGCGATCCATCCCGATGATAGAGAAAAAGTCCACGTTGCTCTGAGATTCGGAGGAAAAGAATCTCGGGGTCGAACGATAACGATCGACGATCGTCGAGTGGCGCTTCTCATGGGAAATGAGTCGAAGGAGAACGCGTGGTGGATGTCAAGCTCGATGGAGAAGCTAGCAGCGTGACGAGGGAGACCGTGATCTTCGCTACTGGTCGAGATCTCGCGAAATTACGGAGGGACGTGTGCTTCGTGGCTGGAAACTGAGAGTGTCGACGAACAAAGGGGAATAATCGAGCGAACTTTTGCCGTGTGTCGGGAGAACTTCGGTCGCTGTGTGATCAGCTGACGTGAATCGGTGGCACAGTTGGTGCAAGGTTACCCGATTCCGAACTCGAGGACACGGTGTGCGCGAATGAATCCTGTTGATCCAGGCGTGTGAAACAGGAGAGGGTTAAAGGACGGGCGGTAGGGAAAAGGGTTCAGGGACGTGTATCGACGAATCTCGAGCGTGTAAATAGGTGTACAGATGGGTCGAGGACGTCGACTTTGATCGAAGGAACGTCCTAGACGCATTCTCCTTTTTCCTTCCTCTCGCGTATATCATTTTCGTACCACGGTCCTTGCCATTTTCCTCCAACGATCTACGTGCTAGCACTATAATGATAACGTAATAATAACGTAATAATAAACCAGGATAAGTCGTTGCGCTACGACTTAAGGACCATCTGTCTCGCAACGACGTTGCAGCGGATGACTTAATAAATCGAGCCTATCAGAGTTATAGAGAACCAAAGAGATTCTAAGTAGCAACGCGAATTACGTGTAAATGTGTATGTATAGAACGTTTACGGATTT
This sequence comes from Bombus fervidus, assembly GCF_041682495.2. Lineage (NCBI taxonomy): Eukaryota > Metazoa > Arthropoda > Insecta > Hymenoptera > Apidae > Bombus > Bombus fervidus. Next base: position 11,562,199 of record NC_091525.1, on the reverse strand, counting down.
AAGCTGGTTCCGCGATTCGTCGCCGCGTGTGTCTGTGTGTGCGTAGAATTATATAAAATAATCTGTCTGTCGCGGAATATTTTCGTTGTCTCGCCTGTGGTGGGCGACGTTCGATTCTGTGTTTCCATTCGGTTACTAAACAGGACGAGTAAATTACGAGTTTAATCGTAAACAATTCGCTGAAGTCGCAAGTCGGAGCAGTACGGGTATATATCCAGCGCTTAGCCTTTTTAGCCGTGGCGCGATAATTAATTAGCTTGAGGGCGCCGTTCGGACTCGGGAATAAGCAAACGTAGAGCCAAGCGTGTAGGAAAAGCTACGGGGAGTAGGTAAAGCTCGACGATGGTATAGCTCGAATATCGGACGTCGTAAGTGACACGCTACACGACCCGTCTCGGTATCAATTTTCTTCTCGTCGATAGCTGCCGAGTAGATTTCGCGATCCAGTTCGTTTTGAGAATCATCGTCGGGCGATCGGATCGCGCGGAGGCCATTGTTCGCTTAATTCGAAGGTGTCTGAGCTTTAATCTAAGAGGAAGGTAAAAAAAGGGGGACCAATTTTTCACGCCCATTCTCAATCTCTATCTTTTCCTTCTTTTCCATCTTGGCCGCTTTTCTCTTTCTCGTCTCGCCGTCTAGCTGCCTTCCTCCCTTCCCCTATCCGGCTTTATCTCCTGAATCCAACCAGCCAGCGGACTATCCATAAATCTCTCTGTACGCTCTTTCCGTATTAACTCCGTCATCGTGAGACCGGCCGGAATACCAGGAATACGAAGAGGGAGTCGCAACTCACGCAAGCAATAAATCAAGGGACAACCTACCAGCGCGACAACGTGGAACAGGAAGGTGGTACGTAGGCAGGCGCCAGGCGAGGATCGCCAAAAAAATCAGATTCTAAAAGACTTTGGTCCACAACGAGCGAGTGATTCTGCGCCTTTGTTTGTCGCAAGGTGAAACTATCTACAAAAGTACATACGTTTCTCACGAAGAAAGCATACAGCCGAGAATATCCAAGTTCCCGCGAACAATAGTTCGATACAGAAAGGACTGTGCGTCAAGTAACGAGTAGAAAAAGTAGCCGTTCCTTCCTTCCTTCCTTCCTTCCTTCCTTCCTTCCTTCCTTCCTTCCTCTCTATTCGAAGCGGAGAGAGATCCAGGAAAGAAGGAACGAATTATCCGCTGTCGCCAAGAAGCTACACAGGCCACACGCCATTGTCCGTTTAATGACGATGACCTCATCCTGAAACGGGCATGTCGCCCCTGGCCTCGAGATGCGACGAGACCACTACCATCCTGCTGTTGCTGCTACTCGAGCTTGCACCCGGTGCACGCTGCTACTCGCGCGCGGCCACCACGTCCGCCTCGACTTTGTCGAGATAGCATCTACAGTCGACGGCGAGGGTGCGAGTGATGCCGCTCCTCGGCAGCATTATGACCATCGACGCCGCCGGTAGTCCGACTACGGCGTCCACCAGCGTCTTCGACGAGAACATGACGTGGTCTCGACCAACCGGTGGCACTACGTCTTCCACTAACGAGGCCCACTCGATTGACAGCGCGATCCTCACCGACGAGCAGCAACTGCACCGGCTGATAGCCGCCGCGACCACGACTCACGACGATCGTGGAACCACCCGAATCCCCGATCAAGTCGACCAAGGACCAGACGTCGAACAGCGATCCTCCGACACCGTCAACGACACGGCTACCGAGGCGAACGTTCGACAGGTGGCACCGATCGAGAGAACCGGTGATTGTGCCTGCGCTAGATTCCGTGCTGGGGATATCGTGTCGGGTACCAGATTGCCCTTCCTCGTCACCGAACAGGTGGGCGAAGTGGAGGTCGCTAATATCAGCGAGGAAAGCACCGTTGCTTTCGAAAGTACCACCGGGATCGGTGTCACCACCGACCAGGACGACGTGGAAGGTCTGAGAGAGCTGGAACTGTTGTTCGGCTTGGGCGGCATAATGGAGGATATCGGTGGATCGTTCAACGACTCTTTCAACGAGAGTCTCTTGTTCCCGTGTAACGGCAGCTTGTGCAACGAAACGTACGTCGTGTACGGGGAGAGCTTGTATCCATCCGGATATACGCTGCCACACATCATTCTGGCATCCATCCTAGCGACGCTGTTGATGATCGTGATCGTCGTGGGGAACATGCTGGTGATCATCGCCATAGCCACCGAGAAAGCATTAAAGAATATACAGAACTGGTTTATAGCTAGCCTAGCCGTGGCTGATTTCTTTCTGGGCCTGGTAATTATGCCTTTCTCGTTGGCCAATGAAATTATGGGATACTGGATCTTCGGCTATTGGTGGTGTGACATTTACTCGGCCATGGACGTGTTACTGTGCACCGCCAGTATCATGAACTTGTGTCTAATAAGCTTGGACAGATTCTGGAGCATCACGCAGGCGGTGGATTACCTAAAGAAGAGGACTCCGGCCAGGGCAGCTCTGATGATAGCGCTCGTGTGGCTTTTGTCTGCTCTCGTTTGCATCCCACCCCTATTGGGCTGGAAGAGACCTACGCCTGCTGAAGAATATCCCAAGTGTAAGGTAAGAGATCACCGTTTCTTTTTTATTTCACGATTAAACATGTCCACGTTCATCGTCCAATTTATACGATATTTGACAGAAGTGAAATTGAATAAAATTTTATTTAAGGAAATAAAGTAGAGACGGAATAACGCGCAAAGGTACAGATGCTCGAGTCCTAGTCTGGTTAGTTACTGTTTAAAACACAATTTACTCGGTTGCACTCGAGCAAACAGGAGCGGGTAATACAAGAGTTAATTATTTCCCCGAAACTGGTTGTTAGGGGTCGGGCGGTCGTTGCAGATGACAGATTACGAGCTCCTGTTTCATCTTCTAGACGCGAAATTAAATCGGTCGTAGCGAGAAGGAGTCTCTGGAAAGCAAAAAGGACGACGAAATTTCTTCGCGATCTTTGAAACGACTTCTAGCGAAATTGTTTATCCGGCCAAGCGGTAACCATAGGTACAGATCGTTCTTACTTGACCGTATAATTTGTCCACTTATCACCGATGAATCCCGCTTGAGCACTTAATTACTTCCAATAGATGGATTCATTGTTCGAGTGGGAGAAACGATGGACCGGCAAATAGCGAGAATCAGAGATTCAAATTTATCGGATCAACTCGAGTTCCTTTCGCGATCGCGTACGAATAATTAGGTTGCATCGTAAACCTATGAAGCTTAGACCAATTTTATCGCAATACTTATTAGATCGTTTACTCTTGAAATCAGACCTTCGTTCATATCACGTAGAAAAATAGAAAACGGTATAGTAAAAAATTTCTTCGCACATGGCATTTTGTCGGTTTGTACTGGTCACACAATCGGGTGGTCGCCTTTTATGCATCGGTGAAACTCACTTTCATGCTCAAACCCTCGAAGTCTGCTTATGTCGGCCTCCACAAAACGTTCTGCAAGATTGCAACTCTATCCCCCGATACTTTGTGCGCGTTACTGCTGACTTCTCTACAATTCTATCGTGTTTCTCTCTTTTTTTTCGCCATCCCAATTTCTTCCTTTCATTTCTGACTTTCTCCGAAAACACGGTTCCATTGTGGCGCAACGAATTCCACTTCCGCAGCCAGATCCAATCGAAGTTGCGGATCGAAACGCGAATTTTCGTCGACGTTTCGAGGAACCCAAAGGTTTATCGTTCCCGTTGATCACGTTGTTTCCCGCTAATTGGAAGGCTTCGCCGCTTCCTCGGTCGGTTGCGCGCGCGGTTTAATTAAGCCTCGCGCACTCGTGACTGGAACGCGAACTTTTTAACGGGGTGAATTTTCAGAAACGAGCCACGCAACTCGAAACCAGCCGGCCGCTATTAATACGCGCAATCGAACCTCGCGAGGCTACCTGTTGTTGCCGGCTGCAACGATGACTCGGCCAATTCTAGCTTCGCAATGTTAATAACCTTTGAGATCTAACGACGGGAAAAAGGTTTCGTATTTCGCTTGTTAACCATCTACCAAGCAATTTTGCCTTTTGTTCTCTTAACAACGTGCCCGAGGCATCCAGTTACGTTCGTTTAAATTTCGAAACTTCAATCCTACCACAATTATAGAAAAATTGTTTTAAAAGCCTACGTCACTTTTTTTCTAGTCTTTTACTTAAACAATTATCGAGAAATGTGACGATTATAGACGAGGAAGCTGTTTAATTTAATAGTCATTAAAATATCGAATATATGAATTTTTATAATTTATATTCCAAATAATAATAATAACGTCCCAATGATTTTAATAATTTCCCGACACTCGTTCAGTGTTCTCTTCTGTCTTCGTACCTATGAAACGGAGCGTATGTTACCGTGCGTTTGAAAGTTAACGTTACATTATCCCCAACTAGAACAACTTTTCGTTGAGACCAGTCGGTTCTCTATAGAACTTGTTACAAGTTTCTTCGAGCAGGAATCGAGAGAAAGCGAAAAAGTCGCGTTGTAACCGAAGTTATCGCCTCTGGTGTTCAAAGGAAGCGTATCGTGACGGGGCGAGTCATTAGGTACACGCGAATCACGAACCAACGTTCGTGAATTTCGCGCGGCTTGAAGGATGAATAAGCGAAGTTGGTATGACTGAAGAGAGTGTAATAGGAGGAGCAGGTAGATGAAATCGGGTGACAGGGAACAGGACGCCGCGCGACGCGGAATCAAGGGGCTAAGCTTATCGGGCTAAGCCGCGCGTGTTGACTGAAGTCGGCATTAAGTTCGCGCGATACGGTCGAGTCTCTCTCGTGTAAAATCCGGCTTGCGCGCCATTAAGCGGCCGCACGGCGCCACGAGTACATGTAATGCAAGAACACCGTTCTGTGTCGCGGATCTGATCATATCTTATTAAGACAATTTTGTTCTTCTGTTGATTCAATTAGCAGACTTGTAGCCTGTCATACGTTCTCTTTTACGAAATATCAGATGTTTCTTGAAAGATAGACGAGCTATCGGTTGTCTTGAACGATAACTATATCGTGGTGTGAAAGAAAATCGTGTCCCGGCATTGTATATCGAATAAGGAGACTGAAGATACGATTGGATTTACGATAGCTAAATGACAAAATGTTATTTCTCTTTTCATAGAAAATTTATGAGATTTAAATTTACGATCGCCTTTGTGCACAAAAGCAGATCTCTTCAATTATAATCTCGTAGCGCTGGTTTGAAATTTTTCTGCTCACTCGGCTCTGCGCAATAGATTATTGCTACTTCCATCGGTATAAGGGACGGAATGGCTTGGTCCCGTGAGGGAAGTTCTCAACTACGAATGCTTAACGAAATGGCAAAGAAGGGAACAGAATTAAGCGGCAAAAGCAACCAGGCGAACGCGCTGTCAGAGCGCACGGGAGCGGAAGAACGGGAAACGCCGAGACTTTTGCCCGTTTCTGTCGCTTTTTTCCTCCCGGTTCAGCAAAGGCTGGCAAGCTAATCGCGTTAAAAGATTGAAGCGCAATCCTTCGTCCCTCTCTTCGGCCGTCTTCTATCAGCAAGTATTTGTCTCTGTTCATTTGTCACCGCTCCGTGGAGATTCAACGACGAGCGGCACGGTGGTCGCGAGATTGTCAGCTTCGTAATAGCGGTTCTACCGCGAGTCAGCGTTGAATCACGCCGGAGAAAAATACAGGCGCAGCCTTGAGGAAGATTCATTTCCGTTTCTTTCTCAGCCTCCGTCCTCGACGATTCTTCAGAATCCCCTCGCAGATACGAAATTAGCGTGGTACGATTGTGCGAATATCGCTTAGAAACGTCTTCTTACCGATAACTGGCGCCACGAAATGGCTAGCGTCTTCTTTGCTCGAGCCTAATATCGCATTCGGCAAGAACTCTAGTCTCTTATAGAGAGAATCGTTGGAATAAAAAAGCCAGCGTCGTGGTTCAGGTGGCGCCTTTCAGAGAATTTTCAATCTAGCTGTGGTCTAGCAGACGCTGGTCTAGCGAATAGAATCGCCGCAGAAGATGGCCAGCTTGCCAAATAGCGAAACAAGAAGGAGACACTGGTATTATAGCGTTGGCAAAAAGCAAACGTTATCGCGTAATGCAATTACGAGACCGGTTTCTCTTCGAAGAACGAGAACAGGTTTCGATAAAAAAAGTGGAATTCACTGTTTACCGGGTCTTTTCGTCTACAAGACCCGCGACAAAGAGGTCGGTGGTTATAAAGCGCTTCACAGAGCTCGTCAAGGAAAGCTGAAGCCGGAACTTTAAAGGGTGGCAGGCTTCTGGTCGCCGGAATTTGTGCTCGATTAAAGTGTTTCGAACATAAAAGCGCGTTGCCGCGATTCATCCGTAAAGTCTCTTAACTATCAACTTTTCAAGGAGTGGAAATAAAGTTGAAAGTATCGTTTCACCTCGACCCCTGTTACATCGTTCATTAGTCCGTAATTAACGGACTTTTTATCGCCTTTGAAACATTCGCAGAATTTATAATGGCTTGATACTTTCGTTGGTCAGTCGAAGCAAACGACGAGTTCGAGCAGAAAATAAGATACAAGCGATGAATTATTTTCCGACAGAGGAATAAATCGCAGATTCTCAGAAGAAGGGGAAACGTTCCTTTAGGGATTGGGATTTATTGTGTCTTCTTACAATTGATCCTTTTGCGGAACGTGCATTAAATAGTAGTCGTTTCCCTAAGAAACTTCACGAAAACAGTGTGCAAAGCAAGAGGTAAGAAGATTCAAGAGCTTACAGCCTCTTTAAGAAATTAGATCCACGACTAAAACTACAGACCTGTTTCCAAATCCAACCGCTCTTCTCGTTTTCGACAGTTTGTCAAACAACTGTACGTGTACAAGGTGTTTCAGAAGTGTAGATTAATCAAATAGGCGATGAGGAATAGGGAAGAACATCTTTTGCATTACGAGCTATAGAAATCCAGTTATCGACTGATATACTCAAAAGCCAAACTGACCAATTCCATTTTTCGTAAATTTTTTTTATTTCTCTGCATACGGTCAGTGCTCAGCTTCCATAAATTCATTCGTCACACGTGGCTAGCATAAACGTATATTTTAAAAAGTACCATTTCTAAAATTAAGATTTTCCTTTGCTTTTTTCCCCACATGCAATTGATTAATGTTACTTCTGATCAATTTATATCTCGTGAATACTCGCCAATAGGCAGCCAGCTTCCATATTGTATAATTTGAAAAGCAATCGGACCTGTCACGTGAATATATTTTCTTGAGCAAGAAGTGCTCCTTTAATCATCCAGCCTATTATCCCCCGCTTCATTGAGATATACTTTGAAAACACCAAGTACATTGCACGTCTATTCATCACTTGGTCGAGGCAACCTCGATTCTTCTATCTTGTCACGAAACGCGTTTTCGGATGCTGACGCGACGTGGAAGCCTTCAAACGACTTCGTTTCGTTCTCGCAAAGTAATCGCGGCATGGTACGTTTCGAAGGGTTTGTTAAGCAGCTCGGATAAATAGCGGGCCAGACATTTGTTTAAGTTTCGCAACAGCCTCCCGGGTACGGACGTGCTTCAATCTCCTAATGCGCTTAAGTTCACGCCTGGCGCACGGAAGTTGCATCTCTGGGGTGCATTATCTGTTACAAGTTCTAATAAATTTCTACCAAGACTCCGGTTTCTTCTCCCCATCCCTCTCAGCGAGACGTGACAGTAAGTCGATTTCGTTCGGGGAATTTCGAATTAACCCTGGCCAAGAGCTATCGGGTAATGAAATGGAAATCCTTTCGCGACCATTTCGAGTCTCGCCACCTTCGCGGGCGATGGAAATGTTAATCAAAGCGCTATCGAGTTTTTACGATTAAAGCCATAGCTACTGATTCGGCGAAAAGACGCAACGAATTTCGTGATACTAAAAGCGAAGAATGCAGGAAGGTGGTCGAAAAACTGATCGAGAAATCACACGTTGCATCGAACGGAGTCTGATAATCAACGTGGCGTTTCTTTCAGCAAAAGCCATCGCGAACATTGTAGCAACGACCTAAAAATATGTATTTGTATCATTGATAATAAAAGATTTATTATTAATAAAAAAGCTTTTTCACTGGCAAAGGGAAATTCTAATCCTAAAAAGGTTATCACCGAGAAGATGCTGGCGGATGACGGAGGGTTTAAAAAATGTAGGCTCTTGGAATTTTACTACTGGACTTCACTTCGAAGGGCTTTCTCCGGAAAATGGTGCATCCAGTCAAGAACTCCGAGAAGACGATACGACATTCCTCGAAGGATTCTCGCCTATGATGGGTTCGCTTTGAAGTGTGCACGTGATTGCTCCAGAGGTAGGACAGAGCTCGCGTCAATGTTCGAAAGAAAATGCTTGGCTGTGCACGATTTACAATGAAATTTGCAAAGGCGCAAAAACGCCACGCTCGAGCGTATTGCAGCGTTGGATTGACGGGTTGAAGGAGTTGCAGCTCGCTCGGGCGAGAAATGCGAAGAACTCGAAGCTTCTGACAGTGGCCTTTGCCTTTCCAGCTAAAGCGTTCATGCAACAATGCTGAAAATTGTATTTTCCTTGAAATTTACCGAATCCCCTATGGAGACAGTTACGCTGTTCGAAACAAAAACTGATTTCTTGACGTCCATTGATCGAATTACCCAAATTACGAAGCAACTTGCCGCTAAACTCCTCTTCGTTCCACAGCCCTGACTTTTAACCGTATTTAACTGCAATTAAAAAAGGCAAACGGAAAACCTATCAAATTGGTTTTCCTTTGTGAAAAATCATTATGCTGGAATAAGAAAATTACCGCAAAATAAGAAACGAAAATTCGATGGACTCAAAGGGCCAACAGCATCAAAGGCAATGCCATGTCGACAAAGCGAATCGACGTGAATCCACGATTGTTTCCATCGAACTGGAAACGATTTCCATTGACGTGGTAAACGCAGCACGATCGCACGTGTCGCGTAGAGACGATACAGCGGCGACTGCATCGGCGAAGCCATTTGGTCGGCGTGTCTATACGAGCTACGTTGTCAACTATAAATATACCGCGCGACAACAATATAACGTGGTCATAAATTAAACCCTGGGATATCCATTAACATAATCGAACCGAAGGTCGCAAATGTTTCGTAAAAGCCATTTGTATCTTGGGCTATAACAATTATCTGCAAACTAACGCTCTGCCCATAATCTTTTATTAAATCCATACGACGATAAGACTTCGTGTTTACTAACAGTCGAATGTCTGCTGGAATAAGGAAGCGACTTCCACTCGCAGTATTTTAAATAAAAATCCACTCGTTCTTAAAAATTCATTCGTTGGACTCCTTCAAACTAGTTTCTCCTTCCCTTTCCTCTTCCTTTTCTTTCTTTTTCGACCTGAAATCACGAAACTGACGAAACCGCGGTTCTATGAGCAAGATGTTAAAGGATTCATTCCCAGAATTCAACGATACTCGCGACGTGCATTTCGACTACGGTAGGAGGTCGAAATAAAATTTCCGAGTACTCAGACCGCCCCCGATGCACGAACCCAATTTTCCCTGGCACATCGTCGAGACTCAACGATACCTCGCAAGATTTACCGGCCCTGCTGTTCGTTTTACTGTCGCAAATGTTTTCCTACCTTTTATGTTGGTCTCCAGCTATAAAAATTTGATTCATTTAAGACTGTTTTAATTTCCCTATTATCTCGACTTATTTTCACGCATAGAACAATCTCCTATCGGTTACACGTCCTTGTTCGATTCGAAATTGGTCAAGTTTTAAGTATACCTATTTGGCAATATTTCAAACACTATTTTCCGAAAAACGAAGCGTCATATAGAACAATTTTATTCTATATTTTCAATTTGTTTTTTCATATAGAATCGTTTCCCTGTCGATCGCGTCATCGATACTGGGACACCCTGTATACTTAGGCGGTGACGTAGAAATGAAAGAAAATTCGGGAAGCGATAGCTGCGAGAGATCGCAGCGGCATGCATCGAGAGTTCTTTCTCGTACGATTTCCTACCACCTCGTAATCTCTCCATATCCCGCGTATTTTTACTCTCGCGTTTCATCGACTGTCGGGATTCGAGTTTATTGGCAGTGGAGACGATTGATTCTCAGAGCTTCGCGTTCGTTCGTCCTTGAGAATGGTACTGGCTTCTGAATTAGAAAATCCGATTCATTTAATTGTCCGACACCCTCGCACGGATTTTTCCTGAATACACAGACTTTTGGTATAAAAATCTGTAATTTGTAATACAAATAAGAAAGGCTATATTTCATATACATCAAATTGTTGAAATGAGTATAGATCGTTAAAATATGTTTTGTATCAAGAGAGATCTAAACGAACAAAATTTCCGATGCTACAATGCAATCTGAAATATGAAAATTGAAGACTTCCAAAGGAGAAGCCTCTCGGCAAAAGAACGATGGCGCTTCTAGAAATTTTTCTGCAACTTTTGGATTATTTATAGCGACAAGTGAAACTAATAGGGACATAATCTCGCAAAATTTAACGACGGGCAGCATCGTGATAGTCGTGTTTTTCCAGATATCAGCGAAAAACTGCGATCGGCTTTCCTCTACAGAGTGTATTTCGATAACGAGCTCGCAAAAGTATCGTCTCCGATTTCCAGCGGCAAGTTACTGCTAACGAAATGCACAATGCACGTGGCTTGTTCGAAGCGTATCTTAGAGGCAGGAATTTTGTCCTTTTTTCTATTCTCTGAAACGTCGTTTCAAAGAACTCGCGACTTTTTCTGACGCTTATGATCAAATATATTTGAAACATCGTATACAGCCATGTGCAAAAGTTTTTCGTCAAATAGATTTGTTTACTTTATACGGATAAAATGAGAAATTTTCTCACCAGAATTTAATTGTCCCGTTTTGAATTTTCCATTATAAATACACCATGAACGTGCTATTCAATTGTCTTATGAGATTCATCATATCTAAGGAACCGTATAACATGGAAATTCCAACTGGTTACGAATGCCCTGTAGGAGCTACTTCGTCTCTTCGTACCATTTTACAGCGAAATCTCATAACCCAGTCGGATAACGCGCGGCCATGACCCGTGGTGAAATTTTTTGCGGATCTCGGTTTGTTTCTATGAAATGCTACGTTGATGTGTGGTTATCGCAATTATGATAACGTAATTCATTTCCGAGCGCCGAGTGTAATCACGTTCACAGGTTTAAAGCGTAACGTTTGTACCGGCAGTAATTTATTACCGTTCTTTTTCTAACGCTCGAGATGAACGGTTTACTGGATAAACGTTTTTTCGGGCCTGTGCTTGTCGAATGATATTTCTCGCGAGAAGTTATTACCGCGCCGGAGCGAACCGAATAACTGGCTGAATTTTGTAAATTCTTTGTCATCGTGGCTCTAAATTGCAAAACGACGAAAACGCCCGTAAAATATTCAAATAACATGGACGTTTGAGACCAACGAAAAATTCCAGTTTATAGTAGGAATTTTTACGGAGCTTTTACGGTCGAAAGATCTTGTTTAGGTCTGCCGTCCGTTGTAGGCGCATCGTCGACAAACATCGTGGTTTGACCATGAGTTTTCACTCGCGCAAAGCCGACTGGCGTGGAACGAACAAACGTTGACACAGATCGGTGAAAAAGCGAGCGTTGCGATCGAAGACACGGATTAACGGCCGTCGCGGCGACGATTGCTCTACGACCACGACTGCGGCTGCCCGATTAGGCATGATAAATCCGACAGGCCCTTGTGTGCTTTGGTGAACCATAGACCGCACTAGACCTCCGGTAATAAAGCTGGCCTGGATTAATTGGACATCCTACTGCTAACGCCTCCTTACACGTAGTCTACCAGTCTAATTGAAAATTGAAAAACTTCTTTCAGTTGTTCCAAATGTTTGCCCAAACATTCTACTTCTTCGAATACGAGGAAAAATGTAATTTCACAGACGATCGATGATACAATAGAGAAATTGGTAAATATCTCGCAACCTTATTTTAACATTCTTCCATACGTCTGTAACAATGAAAGAAATTAAGATCGAGCACAAAGAACTCGATATGCTTGTTGAAAAATTATATCAGCTTGCAAGGTATTAATAATATTCCGATAATTAACTAGTTACATTATACGAGTCTAGTCAGACAGTTCCTTTTGTTCAATTTATGAAATTTTTCGTTAAATTAAATAATTCTCGAATAAATCCTAACCACCGTGTTCCCTACTGCATCTTGTGTGTACGCGTTCACTTGTAAAGCAAACGCCACTCGTTCGAAAACATCGAGTTCCAGCTTAAACAAATCGGTTCTCATAGCAACGGCGCGAGGAAAGAACTTTTGAGTGTGAAAGCGATTTGCCTGATCGGTTGACGATCGAATAAGCGCAGAGATGAGAAATTCCGATGGAACCGGTTGGTTCGTGGACGGGGAGTCGAGCAGACGGACCACAGCCCAGCAAACTCATTTCGCTGCGACAAGTTGGTTCGTTTATCCGCAAACTATTCATCCTCGTCGAAAATTGTCGGTTACACCTTCTCTATTTCGCTCCGTAGATATACCGAGGTAACCGAGGAAGGACCCATTGATACATTTAATCACGTCGAATCAACACCTTGACTGAATTAGATCGGCGGGTTGTCTGGAAATTACAGGTAACGAGGAGAGACCGACGATCCGACCGATACGCCGGAAGAAACGATGAGTCCTGGCCTCGAAATCGATTGGATAATTACGTAGAACAGCTGCCTTAATCGAGAGGCTCGAGTAAACCACGTCGAAAACGACTGGCCGAAGGCTGAAAGGGTGAAAATCGACGTCGTGCTACTGGCATACAGCTTTGTTCGCGATTCTTGCAACTTCCTCTTGCTCGCTCGATTTACCTTGCTCCGGGTGGTCTGCTTGTGTAGGTTTTCGTACTAGGTTGGTGTACGCGAAACCGAGCTTAATTTCTTCAAAATATTGCACCAGATATTTATCGATCAAAGCAATTTTCATACGATTCAGCGCGCTTCTCCAACAAGTAATTAATCATTTCCGATTTATAAGAATTCTTACCTCTGCGATTGAAAAATTCTTAAAACGACGATGTCAAGGTGTTTTTCAAAATGATTTATGCGGTCCATTATTTGCTCTCCAAATTCAAACTTGAGATATATTGATTGCATATGGAAAATCATCAGAATTAAACGAAATATTCTTCCAATGAACTCCGATGTGTTAAAAACATCTTTTTGCAAAAGCTGGTTAAATAGATCTCCATTTTTCCTATTGAAAAATTCCAATTCATTCGAGGTAGCGGAACGTCGTCTACGCTGCTGAATTTTAAATTTATTTCCTGAATTTCATGAATTTCAACCCTCAAAGACAGTCCCATCGGACCGTCTCGTATTTATTCTATCCTACGCCTGGTCATAGAAATTCGATTTTTTCGTTTCGATTTTCGAAACATCTCCTATTCCGTTATTACAATATCCTCTGCGTTTCGACGTGTCGTTCGTTCGTTCCTGACACTCGCTCACGAATATTCAGCTTCCATCCGACATTTCCATTTCCTCCGTTTCTTTTCTTTTAACCACAATCAGCACACAGTAGTTTTAATGGGATATCTTCGTCTATTTAATTTTCCCTTCTTTTAACCAACGTTATTCCATTTTTCCTATTCGTCGACCTTTAACTTCAAAACTAAACCAATTAACACGCTATTACAAGATATTACCCACAGTGTTTCGTTCATCTGGGATGTCTAGATACGAAACATCGATTGTCAAACCATCTATTAAAGGAATTATCCTGGAAAATCGAGGTACGATCTTCAGAGGAATTGAAATTGAACAAAATTTCTTATATTTATCTTCAAAAAATCGTCTTCCTGTGTCTAATATTAAGAAATAAAACATCTAGAAAGATTGAGATTCTCGTTAAAGTTCTGTTATATCTTGTTATTAGCTACTATCATCGACAGAAAAAATTGTGTCAAGGAAAAAGTTAATTAGTTTAGAACAGCGAATGCTGTGATTCAAGCCTTTCTTACTTCAAGCACATTTTTTCGAGTTTTCAAGGTTCCTGGTATTTTTCAAGCGAAGAAATAGTTTAAAAGATATTTTAATTTCAATCGTGTAAAACGTATTACACGTGAAATTCTGCGTCCTATGTACATATTACGCTACGTGAAGGATGATTAAGCGCGATATTAATTATCCGTGGAATGTCGCGCAGCATGGAGCGAGCAAATCGAGTAACGAATACCTCGCGTCGTTCGTAATCCGAAGAATATCGATACAGATCCCTCCAGGCGTTCTAATAATTCGATGGATCAGCACGAAAATTTCATCACGGCGTCGAAGCTTTCGATGCAACATCTAATAAGATGGAGTCGCGAAAAGCTCCGCGGGGAATGTCTGGATCCTCGGAGGTGTGGATGCTGGCAAGAGGTAAATAATTCTGCGCGTAATGCTGCTTGAGATGTATGCTTACGCGGGATCAATGCGAATGGGGGAACTTGGAAGTTTGCTGTCCGGGATTCGAGCCCCGATTTACTCTAATATGAGCGAACACGGGTAAGCTTTCGTTGATACTCTCATTCTCTGTCCTCCTTCACACGCTCCTTCTTATCGTGCTTCGTCAATTTCTTTTCAGTTTGATATCCTTTAATCTCGATACAATAACTCGATGCTTATCTTCGTAGGAGATTTGCGCGAGAAACGGAGAGTTCAACGAAAATCTGGATAGTTCGGACAATGAGAGTCTGGAAAGCTCGTTGATCTCGAGAAGCTCTTCTCGACGGCCGTTTGACCGGCGTACAAAACCGTGGATTCATTTTAATCGCCCCTTAATTGAAACGTACAAGCGCAAAAGGCTAGCAGAGGCTCGCGAGGGCGAGTTAATTTTCGTGCACCAGCGTGACTGGCTACAAAACTGACCCTAAGAAGGAGTTAGCTTTGAGTTCGGGTTAGCTTTGATCCGATAAAAGACTCGGCCAGTTGAGATTCAGAATGTCGATGTCGGCGGCGTTTCCTTTAGACCACTCGTGTAAATGTTATCCGATTTAATAAGAATCTTCCGGAATATGCAATAGCGTCGCTGTTGCTCCTGTCTCATTAAGGATTCTTTTGTCCGCCACGGTTTAACACAAACTCCTTCCGACGAGTCTAAGTACGAAATAAAGTTCCTGTTTTCCTCGACAAACATTTATCTTTCCCCTTTTATCCGAAAACTAGCTACGTTCCATTAATTTTCCCGTTGACACTCGATCTGTTGCTGTGAATTGTCCGAGGATCGATGATCAATGACAGAGACACGAACGACGATGTCATTTTGCAATTTTGGTATAATATATTTACGGAAACTGTCTATAAGCGCGTGGAATACTTTCGTGAGCTCGCGCGTATGCTCGCCACTGTACAGTTATCAAAGCTCACATCGTTATTACTGTTTCAAGAAATCTGAACGAAGTTACGTCATTCGCTTGCATCGAATCTAAATTTGACAAAGAAGTTAGCCGATGCGTTCATGGACAAGAGTAATATGAAACATTAAATCGCGCGAAATACAGCGGCGCCTGTAGTTCCTAGACCACTTTGTCTCGCTCGCGTTGCATAACCATAACCTAAAATTCTCAATTTCAATAAAGCTACTTTCGTAGGTCAACAAACGCGTTTCCATTACATTGAACGGACGATTCATCCGTGGTCGATTAATTTCTTCCAAATAAACTCCGGGTGTGGAAACGAATGGCTCCGTAAGCGAGCTTCCATTAATCGCGCCACTTTAGAGCGGCGCGCCGCCTGGTCTCGCGGATGCATCTTGCACCGGCAATTTGCTGGCCAGCAGATCCGTTTGTCTTCATTTAATCGGCCACCTTATTTGTCTTGATTCAGTTTTCTTCGATCAATTAGCTCGCGAGGCAGCTCGCGTTTGGAATTCAAAGCCGAGGAAGGATCTCTTTTGTCCGACCGAGCAGGACGAACAGCATCGAGCAAGAATGAGTGTTAAGAAATCGTGAATCCTTTCTCTGCTCTTGTTCGCCCGCTTTTGTTCTCGTTTAATGGAAATTTGTTAGATGGAACAGTATTAATGTTACTTTGGTGAATTTCCACTACGAGTATACAAATATGATTGAGCTGTACAAAGTAGTAGGAAAGTAACGACCGAAAGAAATTTTCCTACTTTTTTGAGGGTTCAACGGATATAGAGTCCTTCTTCTTTGGAAAGCCCTTCTAGATATTGACGTAAGCATTTGCTTTCCTTCTAGAATATAAATTTGCTTCATCACCGCACGGATTCATCCTACATTTTTCCATTAGTCGAAAGACAATTCTCGTATATTTTAGATCTGAAACTTGCACGATGGTGAAGTGCCATGATATTGGGTTTTCGGGAACAATCGTGTCCGGGTTGAGCATCCGGTTAAAACTTCCGAGTTGAGTCATCAGTTTGATCAGCTAAGCGAAACAGTATAAATGGAGACACTAGGGGCTGAAACACTCGGTTTCAGGTCTGCCGTGAAGAAGTACACCGCAGTGTCTACGAAACATTCGCGTAACGTGTAATTCCAAAGTGCAAGTGCAACGTGCAAACACGATTGCTCGGGCTATTCTACGTATGCTTTATCATCTTCGAGAAACGTAGTTTTGTTTTCGAAGACGAAACGAGAGTGGCGAATGAAGATATTGGTGGAACGATGCTTCCGACAAGATTAATAATTTCCATGGATGCAAAGCTTCTAATATTAAGGGGAAACGTAAGAATCGCACAATCAATAGAAGCTTAGAAAAGACAAAATAATCATCACCCACGAATGGTAATCTTTTATGTTGAATAGTTCGTACTATTCAACGTTATTCATACCCATCCAAGAAGGTTCTATAACGCTGCTAGTAGTAGAAACAGCACCGATAATTCACCCAGTGTCTTGCACGAAAGGAATAACAAATCGCTTCACCGTTCGCCAAAGCATACTCGCACAATTCGAGTATCTACAAGGAATAAAGCGATTTCGCGTGTACTCCACACTTTTCTCGAACCATAACCATTCTCCGGCCCTTTTTGTTATGCTAATCGAGGAAACGATTGCGATGATAAAACGACTTAACTTCCTTTGATATCTGTTTCAGATTTATAGAGATGCGCGTTAGTCTGGCTAGTAACGTGTCATTCTACTGTAATATTACAACTACCAAACTTAGCAAACCGACGTGTTTCAATTTTCTTTTTCATATACAACTAATTTTTTAGTTTTCAAGTATATACACGTATATATCTTAAGATATAATTAAACGTAGTTTGTAAACATCAAAGTGGATAATAATTGTATTAATTAATTATACGTATAAATAATTAACTATGTACGATATCAATATTTATAACGTTCATAGTATTAAATAACGTTAATTTTCACTTTTATTGGGAAACATGATTGTACGTATCCATGTGTGTATATACGTATAAATATGTATGTATGTATGTATATGTTTTAATAGTAACTGAACGCGAACATTTCAAAATTTGTTTAATCGATCATTCATTCTAACTATCAATTTCGAACAATTTTACCATTCACTGCAAATAAAACCACGCATTACCTACGTAGTTTTATATAAACCACTGGTTGTCAAACTCTCGTGTTGTCCAAATTTCGGACTCGACTGACGTCAATGTAGTATTGCGTCATTCGAAAATTGCGAAGTCGGAAGAAACCGAAATACCCCGTCGTTTATTTCCTGCGGCACCTCTTGGCCAGGAACTGGTGGCGAATCGGCCAATCGGCATGGCCTGGGTCACAAATTAAATCGATACGCACCCGCGTTAAGTCGCCCCGCCGGCCGAGTGCCAGTAGTCGGATCGAGGTCGAGTCGGACGGTGAGAAACGCGCAGATAGACGCCTTTGTCAACACCCGGTGACCGCCTATCAAAAGGCTAAATCACGTCAGCGGATGCTGGCTAGGTTGATAAAAGAAGCAAACTTGAAACCACCGCGAGAGAACAGGAAACGTAGAAAGCGAAGGGTGGAATTCAGTGGATTCCGACGGCGTGTCTTCCCTTTTCTTCTCGGGTTTCTTTCACCCGTTGCTTTTAACCGCTTCAGTCACGACAGTCTTGTTTAGGTTCAACTTCAATCTTCCCAGAAAGTTTTGGAATAATTTCTCGAGAGTAAAGCAACACTAATGTGCGTGGATTTCTAGATTTGTTCCTTTTTCCTGTTAGCATAGAAATGTCAGACAGGCTTTTATTCGGTAAAACGATATCTCAAGTTTTTATTCAGTGAAATAATATCTCAGAGTCTATACTCAGCAAAGAAATCGAAGAACTAGAATTCGTTCGAATATGATGATTCAGTTATCAGACGCGACTCCAAGGATGAGTCATCTGCCACTATGAATTAGTATTTTTATTTAGAAGAACAAATCGCCCAGCCGTCAAATATCGCACGCGAGGCATCTAATTGAATTTTCGAAGGCCGATGAAATTTGAAGTTCGACGGACTTTACAGAAAGACTATCTTAACTTCCGGGGGCACGTTTTATGACGCGACACGTTTAAAAGGAAATTTCTGACTACCGACCGGAAGGAAACACGAAGGTGAGTAACCATCATAGACGAGACAGGGGTTGATGGGAACCGCATTGAAACTTTTCACGGAACGGTCCTCACGGCGAAAGTTCCGCGTTTCTTTTCCGAATTACATTACGGATGATCAGCATACCCTTCCGTACTACCGAGAATTAGAATCTGTCATAGAAACAAGCTGCAATCTATAATTGCATAGAATTTGTAGATATCGTGTTAAGAAACAAGTCGTTGAAACAATTAGCAAAATAGACAAGCGAGTTAAAAGATGGACAAAAATATAACTTGAGAACAGTAAGTATTCGTGTAGTTTCTATTTAATATAATTTACGACAGATTTTATAATACAGATACCATCGCTTTCTAAATACGATTGCGATACGTGGCTAATTATTAATGTTTTGTCCATTGATATCAGTGTATTCAGTAACGTTGAGAAAGTTGTTGTAGAGTTGACTAAATTATCGCCGATGAATGGATAGAAAATGTGAGGAACTGCGATAAAAGAAAGAAAAATTAATATTAATTCGTATGATCAACGTGAAAGTCTATTTTGTAATTTGTTGTGTAAATTGCGTAGAAAATTTGACAGGTCATAGAAAAACCTCAAAATTCAATCTGCAAAATGCGGTTATATTAGAAGTAAACATTTTCTGAAATAATTTGTTCTCAAAGAAATATCTCCTCTGGAAATGAAGAAGCAACGAGTATCGAGCGAGATAAGGAGCAAATTGCGAAAACACGACGTACAAGAGACGCGAAACTACGAACGTGCGCCGCGTAAAATTTACGTTTGTTCCACTGGCGATACGTGGGTGGGTAAATAACGCGGCGGCCTCGAATTTCAGTTTCCGGGACGCGGTATCGGCGACACGTTCGCGTCGCGTTTTTACTCCGGAGGACAGTAATCGAGTGCACGCGTGAAAAACAATTGAACCGGCGCGGCGTCTGTGTCGGCGGAGGCTGCATGCAAAGCGCGTCATTCGGGCTATTAATCGTCCGACCGGTGACGGTGCAATTATATTTTCCACTTTGCTAGGCGCGACTTCTTCCTGCGCGGCTAAATGCCGCTTTCCTGTTGCTCAATTTTTTATCTTTCTCCTCTGTTACAATTCCTTTCCTTGTGTGATCTTTAAGAGAGTAGCAAATTTGATGTTACGTCTTGCTGATTTTTTGGAAAAGCAGACGAAAGGGAGAAAGAGAAGAGTGAAAGCATGGAACAACGAAGGGAGGAAATACGGGAAGGAGAAAAGAGGGACAGATGAATCGTGCTTTTAATTTACGCAATGTATGAAAAAATTCATAAATTATCTAACAGAAACGAGCATTAACTTTCAAGCAATTAACTCGGCTATGATAATAACTGCAGTAAATTTTAATTAATTCCAC
Organism: Bombus fervidus; assembly: GCF_041682495.2. Taxonomy (NCBI): domain Eukaryota; kingdom Metazoa; phylum Arthropoda; class Insecta; order Hymenoptera; family Apidae; genus Bombus; species Bombus fervidus. The sequence continues at coordinate 11,542,306 of NC_091525.1, read as the reverse complement.
GCAGATGACGGCTGATCTGTTAGACAGGTGCAAATTCTTTTTAAAAATATTTTTGAACAATCACATTGAACAGTTCGCAAATAAAGAGTAGCTTTGCGTGATATATTAATGCGTATATATTTTCGGATCGGATTGGACATAAACGTATATCATGTGTATTTTTGGATATTTCGTCGAACGTCAGACATTTCTACATATCGAACATAATTAATATCGCTTATGATTATTTCTGTAAACAAAGAATTCCGACTACCTTTTATAATTAATGTTCATTTATTTAATTATTGTATCAGTTTATTTATCTGTGCATGTTTTATATTTCTTCCATGATGGATGTATCTCTCAATTTGTCGTGAGAGAATATATTTATCACATTCATAGTTACGGATTATATCTACTTTATTAATAAAGGATTTTTGTAAACATTTTAAGAAAATAAAACATGTATGTTCGTGTACTTTTTATACAAAAATTGCCATTGGAGTACGGATCGAAGTCTCAGATGTAACGTGATCTATAGCCAAATTATTAGAACCACCAATTTCACAGGATTAAGGTCGAACAATGTTAACAATCTGCCGAGGATAGCTACGACATCTTGTTCGCCGTTGCTCTCAAGTGAAAAATCTGGGTCCGCGGAATATTCACACAATCTCGAGATAAACGTAACTCGGAAAGAAGACGCTTCGCCGGTCATGGATTAATGAAATTTAATTACGGTTGCGGGTATTGTCCCGTAATTACTCGCATCCGAAACATAATTAAAGGCGAACGCAGGCGGACACTGTGCGACCCTTCGCATCGTGACTCCATTTCCGGCCCTGGTATTTACTGTGTCCTCGTAAAGGGACCTTCTCCACTCCCAAGGTAGCAGACCAAATAAGAAACGACAACAACCGCAAAACAACCAAAGAATAGATAGAAGGAGCAAAAATCAACAAACATAAAACATAAAGAGTCGATAAAAAATGTTGAAGAAGCGTTGAAGAGCTGGTATGGTAAAAAGGGTAATTAGTCAAAGAGTCAATGCTCATCGTGTTTATTCGTACTATTCGTTACGATTATTATTCGCGTATCGTCTTCGTAAAGTGAAATTACCTTCGGGTGCTTTTAGAGTTACGCGTTACGGTATTTTCTATTCGTTAGCATATTTTTTCGTGGTAAAATGAAACTTCTCATTCGTAAATAAGTAAAATCGAACAAAAAGTAAAGTAAAAAGACGGTGGTTTGTTAACCGTGGTACTTCTCAAAGCTGCTTCAAGTTTATATCCAATTTTGATGGTTCGAAAATCGAAGTGGTATAACCAGAGTTTCCAAGCAAGGTGTTTGCCCTTTGAGGTTCGTTACAGGTGGCTTGGTTGCAGCTCTTTGTTCCACCGGACCATCTTTGGTCCGTTTTTTCCTGCCTCGTGGCCACTGCATCCCCTTGCTTTTCCAGCGCAGCGGTTGCACATCTAAGCGCCGTATCTTTTTCTTTTTCGCTCAACGAGCTTCCAACGAGGCTCGGATAAGCCGTAATTCCCCGGCTTTCTTGGTGCGCGAACGACCAGCTCCACGCGGAATTACCGGCTGCAGCCGTGCATTTTCTTCGAGCCGACTCCATCCATCCATTCGAGTCGCCCGGTTTTCACGATCACGCGGACACCGTTATTTGTACGGATTATTATTTATGTCGCGACCGCGGCTTAAGATGTTGAGTAACGAGGCAGCTTCGCTTTCAGGAAGAATTTCCTCCAGTGCCGGACAGAAAAATTGAGACTGTTCTTTCTAGTAGACCGCTGAGTAATTGAGGATTTAAATGATCGCGATACTTGGATTCTCCGGGCGATTTCTCTCTGTCGTTCCTCTTAACGCCATTCTTACCTCGTTGGATAACGCTTTCTAGACCGTGCATCGTCCCAAAAAGTGGCTCTTTTCGAAGTAAACTTTTCAACGACCCAATTTTCTGACGAATTTACCAGCACCTCGTGCCAGTTAATTACCAAGACAATTGTGTGCTATTTTCTCTCTCACTTGCGGCGAGCAAACTGATATTTTTGCAGAGAGACCAGCGAAATTACGCAAAGTTCGCGCTCGTGGTTCTTGTGACTACGGTATTTATCGTGACGCGACAGAAGCATAGCCCACGGGCTCTCGGGTAGAAACTGCGGAGGGGAAACGCGCTCTTTCGTCGACGGTGAACAATAATTTCCATCGCGAGAAAACGAGGAGAATGGCGTTAAACGAACGTGTTGTTAACCAGGACAAATACTCGCCAGGGTCGTGTACGTTTAATGCTAATTATCATATCGAGAATGGTCTAAGCCAGGCTGGGACCACCGTCAGGATTTACGTTATAACGTTTAGACCGGCTTCTCCTGCGCTGATACACACGGGACCACCTTCCTTTGAATTATAATAATTTCAAGAGCCGGCCCCGAGATAGTTCCCAAGAGGGTGGCCGCGAATTAATCGTCCCTCGACATTGTCTACGTTACGTAATGACGTCTAATGACAGTCGGGACGTTCGTTCAATGGCCTTGTTCGGAGATCAGGAATGGCATAGGGGAGTCCTGATGCGTTAGCGTTTGATCACGAACGTTCGTAGAAGTTACAATTTTTAAATGTTAGAATGCTATTAATTCTTCGATGCACGAAGTATTCTTTCATCTGCTAGGACAAATTCGTTCGATCGAATCTTCTCCTTAACAGAAATAGGTGTAGTGTAATTTTTCCAAACATATGTACATCTCCGCTCTCTGTGATTTTAATATATACGGTCGAATTAATTGTACTTATCATTGTATCGAAAATGTTGAGGCGGTCACCATTTCTAAGAAAACTCTACATCTGGTCTTTTTAGTTTTCTCAAGCACCGAAACCATCGACAGCGTATAGACGATAGACTGGGACGAGGCCAGACCATAAACAGTAGACAGGCGACGATGGCTTTGGGGCTTTCAGTCATAGGGTAACGCTACTAGCGTGCGGATCGGGACCAGCTCAAATTATATTCCTGCTTGTACTTACACTTCTGTATTAAAATATATTTTCTACTTTACAATTTATCCACGCGTTCCTCTGTTTATACATCTAATAACCGCGACAGAGAATATGGAAGATTATTCTAAAGAATGGAAATAGATCGGTGGATGGAGAACAGAAGAAAACGAGAAAGCCTGTTTCGTATTTTTCGACATCGTCGTTGATTTTTGCTACAAGTATCTACAGGATCGACTCGTCGATACTTGCAGGCTTCTTAAACGCGAAGGGTTCTCGAGCGTTGTTAGACAGAGTGCAATCTCAGTGGAGAAGTCGTTTTGATTACGCGGGTAAACTTCTTAAACGTCTTAATCTGGAAGCTTCCGCATAGACAAAGATTTCGCGAACCACCTCGAACTTTGAAGTTCAACGTCAAAACGGCGAACCTCCGAGCAAGATGCCTCGATTGTCTTCGCCATCTTTTGCATACGTGCACTCGTGTGACACAGAGGAAACAATAAGAACACAGACTACTAAAAACATAAGAATCTTCCGACGAAAAGAAAATAGCGAAGCGAATACATTCTCCGTGAACTTTATTTATAAAGTTATAGGATAAAGTTATAGTACGTGCCAGTTATTAGAATCACTCTGTATAGAAAACAACTCAGAATGAACAGCGTAGGTTAACGACACGCGTAATTCGATTGAAACATTTGGATCGTGACTATCTCTGTCCCAATCTTTTCTCTATCATAGCCTTGTTTAAATACACGGATCAAAAAATTTCAATATTCTATATGGACTCCATTCCAAAATTTCCCATCGTCGAAAAAATCTATGTAAATATTTCCAGCGTCGAAATGATCGATCATGTTCATATACATATAGAGCTTGCAAAAAGCTGACACAAATGTTTACTTTGAAGGCATTCTCTGTGCAACGACCGGGAAAGAGTAAATGAAGCCATCCGCGTCGAGGAAACGCTTGCTGTCAGCACGATGCAATTTGCAAGCCATTCCAATCACGTGCACGCACGTGCGACTATAACTCCAGAGAAACGTTAAACAGTTGCTCGTGAGGGATGCAACACCGATCAAAGTGAATCATTTTCTATCGCAATTCGAACCGTGCGACGACACATAGCGCGAAAAGTAGTGGACAAAAATCGAAATAATAGTCGTTCGATTTTGATCTTGTTATCGATGATAACATCAGTCTGCAAGTAAGTAATGTACACGATAATTCTTCAAAAAATCGATAGAAGAATTGTGAAACTCGTTTGTACACCAAAATCTACTCAGTTAAACATTAGCTCGTTCATTTATTCTACATTCTTCTTTGTCAAACATTAAACATTGTTAAACATTAAACGAGTTTGAGCAAACATGTGTATAATTTTAATTGCCCAATTAAAAAATTTCTTTCTTTCTTTAAAGAGCAATTTAAGAAAGCGATTCAAAGCATGCAATCTTGATTCTAGTATCAAGATATTCTATTATATTTCTATATAATTTTTCTCTTGCAAACTCCTACACTGGATGTTTTTTATTTTATTATTTTTATTTCTGTGAAATCCATTAATTATCGCAACTTGGTTGAAAAATGGATTTCTGACGACTCTTATCCCAGGAAAATTTTAAAAGTTACAAGAAGATCCTGTTCTTTACCGAATATCAGCACGATATCTGACAAGAGGGAACGGAGTACAAGTAATTTCCACATGGCACTTACGAGAAAATGGAAAGATTGTTCGCAGCGTCGGCGTTATTTACTTAAACGTCACCGTGTTACAACGCGGTTAGGCAAATAAATAAATATTCATGATATTTCAAGCAAGTCAGGAAGCAGAGAAAATACTAACAAAGATTCGACAGACTTTCACTCACGTCGGATCGTGTGGTATCGAGTTTCAAGAAAACTGCACGTTATATGCATTTCTGATCTTTGTTCCGAATCCTCGTTCACATAGCGCACTGTGCGACGTTTCGAGCCACGAATTTTACGGGCTGGCGTTAGTTTACTTGAGGACGGGTAAAAGGGGATCGATACGGTGAACAAAGCGACGACAGAAATTCCTTTTCACCCTTCCGTCGTGCTCGCACCACTCGTCACCGCCCATTTTAAAATGGATCCCGATCTTTCGCGGGCCCGGGACTTGATTAAACGCGGGCCGAGTTTCCGCGATGGAAATACGTCGGCCTGGACGAAAATTGAGAAAGTTCCGCGCGAAATATTAAAGCGGCCGGCTAAATATAAGTGGAGGAACGAGCAGAGCATCCCCGTGGGGCGTGACGATCGATACCGATCGGCGAATCGAAAGCGAAAACGTTTTCAAAATTTAGAAGCATATCTTTTCCCCGCTTCCTTCTTTGTTCTTGATTCTGCCGGATTACAAGCGACGAAAATATTACCAGGCAAACTAAAGATAAACCGTGAGTCAGTGGAAATATTAGAATCGATCGTCGAGCGGGGAAAAGGTTTATAATCAAACCGGTAGAGTTGAGTGCGATCAAAATTGCATCACGATTTATTTTCGAATCCAGTAAAAGGCTTCGTAGAATGTTAATGCAATTTCGCGCGGACCGTAACAATTCTGTATAAATACTTCTGTATAAATACAAGGTAGCTAGAAGCAACTAAAGATGACTACAACAGGTAACTTGATCTTAAGTTGGTCCGACAAGCAGAGTGCGGTATAATTGCGATGTGGAGGGATGAGCGACGGTAGGCTGTTTTCATAAACCAAGTTCATTCTATTGTCCTCTAGGGGCTGACATTACGATAAATATACAATATACAAGTTTCTATATATAATTATGCAACGATATAGAAACAGCTATAGTCGAAATTTGAGAGTTATACGAAAGAGTTTATAAATAAATACACAGTGAAGTAATATTAGAGTATCGTCCAAAACTATCTCGCGTCTAAATATTAAAATATCCATTTAAAAATAGCTTCTTGTCTCCGAAAGCGAGCGTCATAGAATTATCTACGAAAATTCTCATATTTTTATTTCTTCGGACGAAACATTCACGACGATTCCCTATTTTAAGCTGGATCCAATAAATCACCAAAAGGGCACGATTCGTCTTACCTACAAAAGCAGTAAAAGAAATAAAAGAAAGGAGGATAAAGCCATTAGATTAACACCGTACGAAATGTGAAATCGTCAAGATAGGCAATAACAATAACAGTCTTCGTTACAGCGTCAGGGTTCATTCGGCACGATAGCTATCGTGAGAAACGAAAGAATTGCGAAACCGGCCGAGGATGACGATGTCGGGGATCGCATTTTCCATTGGAACGAAACGATTCGCCGGCAATTCCGCACGAATACGCACGTAGCAACTCGTACGTGAATCGTCTATCGACGTGGTGCGCTTTATTAGAACGTGTCAAACGCGCGGCATCCGGTTCCGTTCAAGCACGATCCGCGGATCAACATTTATGGTGCTCGCGGTTTGGAATTCGATATGTAGATAAGAGTTGAAGAGCTTGAGAATGAATATCGAACGATTTGATGGACGATGAGAGGGAAATGTTACTGAAAATGGTAGGAAGTTTATTTAAATTTTCGTAAGGGAGGATTTCTTTGGATCAAATGGAGAGGATATGTGTATCTTTCATCTTATACATATGTATGCAGTGTGATGTAGAGTAGCATAATCCGGAGTTTCAATGGTACAAGACAAGATTAGAGAACGTAGGAGAATTCCATGTTGTGCTGTTGCAGAGCGCCAGGAGCAATATCGTTACCTGTGTCATTTTTAAATATAAAGTGTCTTGTAACAGCCAGAGAAAGAAATAATTTTATGTGGAAAATATGTCAAAAGTATGGAATAAAATGTTTTGACACTGGCCTTTATTTTTGAGAAAATTACCTTTCAATATTTTGTCACAGAGTCAAATAAAATTAATTCCGATATTTAAAACAGTCCGCTCTAGCTTCCAATGAAATAAATCACCAGAACACGCTGGCAATTTTCCTCAATACGAGCAGCAGAATTGTGTATTTCAACAGAATAAACAGCATCTTCAACGATCTCTATTATCACCAGATTTATCATGAATATCTTGTTTCATCGCGCGTTTTGATTTACCCGATACAATAAATACAATCATAAACGAAAATACTAATTCACAATGAAAATTCTTTGACTCCAAACATAATGAATACACAAAAAATACTCGATAAATATTTAAAATAAAGTTCCCCGGTAACGAAGCCCCGTACGAAGAGATTGCATTTTATATTTCCAGTTTATTTATAAACGAAACATCGTCGATCTCAATGCACTATAAAGAGAAAGTTTTTCCTGCTGCGAAAGAATCGACCGAGAGCAAGCACTCTAAATGCAATTCCGCGCGCCCGAATCATCCCCTACTCGGCGATCATCTCGACGAGGACGAAGTTGAACGAGGAAAAACGAGGCTCGTTCCCGGAACGAGAAATTACTCGTGAACATTATCGAGACGCGTTTCGTTCCCTGAATTCCCGATCTTCATATCGAATTCCTGGTCTGACGCGGATTTCCATAATTTATACGCTTTTAGCCAGTAACCCCCCTTCATATCGCGCAGTGGCTGCGACGACTCAGTTGCCGGCTGAAAATCTCACGACGAGCGATTTTCACCGCCAAATATCTTGCGTGGAGTGACGCGACGCGCGATCTCCTTTACCGGAAGGGTGGAAAGCGACCGCGACAACGACGACGACGAGGATGACGACGTCGTTCGCGGCATCACGATTCCACAAGAGCGCGTCTCGCTTCGTTGGAATAACTTATAAGCTTGCACTCCTCGTTTGCTCGTTTCTCTTCCCAACTCGCTTTTTCCCTATTTCGACGTCTCATTTGCATCGGCCCGTGCCAAGTGCTGCTTGTTCTCATCCGATTTTCGACCCGGAGACTTTTGACTCGACCGAACCACCTTGCAATGAAACACGGCCAGAGGTATCGTTTGCCCCGACTCCTTTTCGCTGGTATTTCAGAACTTGGTGAACGAATGTTCCGAGTTACTTTGCCTTCTTCTTCGGAATTTTAGACGAAGAAGCCACTGTCGTTTTTATAGCAGCGTCGCGTCTTCTTTTAAATCTGCAGTCTTTTTTCAAGATATTAAACCAAAAGTAGAGCGCTATTTCGTGCGATAAAGTCGAATATATAAATACTCTGACAAAAGAATTTTAGTAGAGTCATTTTGTTGCTTACAGAGGTGCTTACGAGAGTCGCGAAGCATTTCCTTCCGTCGTTGTTTCGTAACGAACGTTCACAGCAATTAGTCTGATTAACAAGGACAATTATTTATATATTGTAACGCACATAACGATAAACGCGTCATCGATTCGCGCGATAATCGCCTCGACACTTACCGATTGACTGCTGATCAACAACGATCGGTTCTACATTAATATATACACAGGTGACCGATCGCTTTTAAATATTCAAGCGTTTTCCGCGTTTGAGCTGCGCATAGATAGACAGTTGGCGTAATTCTCAAACCGTTATAATCGCAATCGTTGAAATGAAATTTATAGAACTCCTTCGTCGTCATTATCGAATTCGTTTATCGTCTACGATTCCATATAATAATTCCTATAAACTTGTTAGAATCCTATGAAATGGTAATATCTTTCTGACTTTTGTAATTCGATTGCTATCTATACGGGAATACGATTCGATAAAATATCCAAGTAGCTGTAAGTAGATTTTCAAAAGTTGGAAGTACTTGTTCTAAAGTTCGAAACCAGTCTCTGAAGATCGAATACCAGGCAAGTAATATGAATAAACCATAATACCTTGCGAGTAGTATTCGAACCTTGTGAAACAAAAACGTCGGGTATTGGGTTTGATTCGAGTTGATAAGTATTGCACTTGATACAGTTACTAGCGAAGAGCATCGTCTTAATTAATTATTCCGCTACTAATTGGTTCTTCGATGTACTTATTAGAATTAAAGTCGGTCCTTGGAAGGGCTGGCGCGAAGGAACTCCGGTGAGTTTAATTTCCTCGAAATATTCTTAGATACCTGTCGGCTCTCGCAACTTTCCTCATTAGCCCCACCGGGTCGTTCATTCTGCATTTATTTACCCGACGAAATTCGTTGCATCTTCGTACAAACCGGTAGTCTCGTCTCGAGGGACGAGCTCAACACGAGTCTTGAAACGGTTACGAGAAACGAAACTGAAACGAAATCGCGCGAAACGTCCGTCTCCGCATCCACGTTAACGAACATTGGAAACGTTTCGCTAAAATTCTGCGGGCTTCGTCGAAAACGGACTTCCGTGTAAATTTCTGTTTGTAAACGTTCCCCTTTCAATTCAGTTTCAACCTAAAATGAGAGGCTTCTTCAAACACTGAATTTCCAGTAGATCGTAACGTTATAAGTTCCCTTAAAAAAATGGTTCTTTGTTTAGAAACACGTAGATAGAGGTTCATGGAAACGGCATCTTTAAATAGTATAGGCATTGCGATGCATATTTTTTATTTACACGAAACCCACCGAAATATTGCTTTTTTTTAGGATTTCTATGCGTATGTGCACGCGTTCTCTTTCTTTTTTTTCTTTTTTTTTTTTTTTTTTAATTACCGAAAACGTGATGGTGCTTTCAGAGAAATTAATGTTGACTTTTATTCAAATAGAAATGTAATTACATGGAGATATATACTTTCGTTCTATTATTTTAAATGCAACTGTTTACGTGTTGTATATCTGGGAACATACGGCACAAATTGATATTTCTACCAAATTAAACAAATTAATATTAAAGCTACGAAGTGACGATATCGGGTATTTTATTTCTGTAGCGAGAAAAAGCACGCACGTGCGTTCTTGGCAATATAAATGTTTACTTTTACCGGAACAGAAACGCTTACGTATTTTACTCGCGTTGCTCTGATTCTAATTTCTAATATATTTATGTACATATTAAAGGTCAGTAGTTCCAGCATTAATTACTTAGTCTGATAAGGGTAGTCTGAAAGAAACTGAGGCAAACCGTGAAATATATTACTACAAATTTCATATTTCAAATACCTTCGTATCTAACGCAACTATTAATATTAATTAAAATTATTAAAATTATTAACATTTCCTCTAAAAAGAACTGAAATCATATATTCTCTATACCTAATCAATTTCACTGTCAAATGATTGAATAAAGTAATAACTTGGCTTATCGTAACGTCACACCCACATTGTCTAACCTTTTATTATTCATTACGTTATCGAGCAATAAATAAGAAAATTTGAATTCAGAAAGCACTTCGCAAAGATGAAGATACACGTGTGGGTGTTCTATCGATCCCGTGGAGCACGCTGAATTTCCAGTGACAGCCTGTTACATCGAAGACGAATGATCGCGACGCGCCATTTGATCACGGAACGAGGCGGCACTTAGGCGAATCTCTAGATCCCTCTCGAAGAATATCGTTCTTCTCTTAGCTCTACCCGCTCTTCCTCGAAAACGTCTCCTTTGTTTCGTACTTCTGCCCAAGTTCCAGCAGAGGTGTGTTCTTCATGGGGAACTCAGGCATGGTATTTTCTTCGGGAACCTTTATCGAAATACTTGGCAAAAGTATGAAGAGCAGATCGAAAGAAAAAAACCAGGAAGCATACACAGAAAGAGATAAGGAACTCTGACCGAGCTATTGAAACCTCTGACCCGGTGTGTCGAGCAATCTTTTGGCTATCTGTACCCCTTCTCTTCAAACCTTCGTCACTGTGTAACGTTTACCGCGGGCGGTGTTTCGTCGATCGGGGAAAATATGTCGCGACCAAGCTGTAAGCTCTCTCGTCGTGCCATTTCGAAGCTTCTACGTTAATTATTCATTGATTTGAATGGAAATTATTTGGACAAGTTGGTCCCCGTGTAATGATCGCCCCAGGTCGATGGTTTATTTTGGTCGGTCGATTGGAGCAGCATGTCGCGTATAATATTCTATAGATTCTATAATATAATAATTGTTCGTACAACGTGTTCCGAACAGACCTTGTAGGCGAGTGAAATCGGTCAAAATTGATACGCGCGAACGATGATTCGAAAACGAGATAAACTCGTTAGAATCTTAAAACTTTTAAGAGTTGTTACCTCGTTTGGAACTTTAGACTGGAAAAAAACTTCTATCTTCGATATCATTGCGCATAATAAGACAAGCTTCTCTTCGATTCCCTCTATTCGAATATTTAATGGAAATAAAGCGACGTCTGTCGATGGAAATTTTGGTTAACGCCTTCCTTGCATTACAGTCGCGGTTACATTTTTACTCGATTCTTACAAGGAAGTTACCCAGAGATTCGTGCAAATTATTTGTCACTTCGATACGAGATTAAGAACATGGAAGAAAAATACAGCGTGCTCGAGAATCTCGGTTTACGTACTTGTGTCGAGATGAAGCAATATTCCTCTTTATCGTCGCGCAGATTTTCCTCCGTCCGTAACAACTACAACGAAGAACAACGTCCTTAAGGAATATACACGTAAAAATATAGCTTGCCTCGTTTACACGCACCTTATTCAAATGAAGGAATAAAGCCCTGTCTTGCTCATCTTGATACAGGAATATTTCACAGCGCCGCTCTCTAGTTAGAGGAAAAACGAAAAGAACTGGAAATACGGGGTGACGTAGAGAGGTCGGATCGAAAATAATTCGGCGATTCGCGGGCAGTAAAAGAACGGGGCTCGCGACTAAACGAGATGGTCCGCAAAATTCCATCGGACACGAGGATAAATCGAGATAGGACGCTTGGCCGCGTTAACGCAGACAAATCGCCCGCGAATTTCTACGGCTCGCGCTCCACGGACTAATTTCGACCCGACGAATTATAACCGCGTTAAGCGGCGCGAAATACCGTCGCATGAAACTACGATTAACAACGAGAACCGCGGGATAACGGTAATTCGACCGCGATTAAAGCGGCTCGAATCGGCCTTATTCGCCCTTCCTTCGAAAGGAACTCATTAAGGAGCTCGCCCGGCGGAAGAATAAATTTTTGTCTCCCTTAATTGGCGCCATGTTTCTCGTCGCTGTCGCTCGTAAAAAGATGTACAGCGCTCCCTTCGCCGACTAGTCTTTTTCAACAGTTTGCGAATCTTTCGAGCGAGTGAGGAAGAGTCCAAAATCTGGAGGGAAGTTGGAATTACTACCCTGCCTCTATCAAAATTCCAAGAACGAGGCATTGAGAGCCAAACGGTGTAACCCTTATACTCGACAAACTGACAAGTTAGAGAACCTGGAGATTCGAAAGTTATGAAAATTTGTGCGCAAATGTGACTGGTAGGTGATTTGTAACAGAAAGAGAAAGCCATTTTTCGTTGATGCTATAAAACGAATTTAGGGGATGAAACAATGCGGAATTTTATTTCTCGTGAATTATCTTCGGGACGGTGAAAGATATCGGAAAATCTGGATAATATTGTCCTAGAACGATATCTCCTAAGTTATCTCCGTTATCAACCTTTAACATTGAATTCAATATTTACAATTTCGTAATATTCTGTCTACTTTCTTTTTCCATGTTCCTGATTATACGTGTACCTACACTACTAATATTAAGTGTACTAAGTATGGTACTAATATAGTACTAAAAACTTTATTATACGCTGTACACGTCTCTAAGACGAGAGTTAAGAGTTAAATTTGCAGGGAATCGGTCCTGAAGTAACGCGAGATTACTCCACCGTGTTCCGACGTACTCTTAATCCACCAAGACCATTTCAACGACTAAAATTGGATAGCTCCAGAAAAGTTGGCCTTTAAACGAGATGGCAGAAAACACGTTTGCCATATGTTGGTCTAAAATCCTGCGATATTAATCTTGACACATCACCTACGCGACCTATACTAACCGCTTACAAAAAGCCAAAAGACAGGAGTTAGGAACTCGGCGCAAAATGAATGACCTCGAAGTTGTACATTTACCGAGCAAACTTGCAATGCTCGTGTTCGTAGAGCAAAATAATACATATCGGTTAGTACGATTGCACGGTACCACAACTACCATATTTGCAACAGTAATTAATACCGTGTAATATGCAAATAGGATAAAATCGACGTTACGAAATAATAGTTAATATATCTGGTTGCAGCGGTAAATTATAATTTAATATTAGTTAAACCTTCCAAGCTGATCCTCTTTCACAGGGTGTCGGGGTTTTGTTGTGGGTTTCTGGAAATTTTCACAGCCGGAAAACGCAATCTTGGCTCGCCGCAGACGTGCCATAAGCGCGGCTCAGACTCGTATCTTGTTCGTTTTCCTCTCTCGTCTCTTTTTCTTGAGGCGCTGCGACGAAATTGCAGCTTTCCAACCGGCCGACGCCGTGCCGCTTTCCGCCTGTCGCGAAATGAAAACGATATGCGCTAGTGAGACGCAGGATCGCGCGGTATTCCGTTAGCGAATAACATTCTATAGTCGACTTTGTCACGCGTGTTGAATAAAATTTTGTTTGCAATTGCAGCAGATTCTACGATAGTTATAGTAAATTTTGTTTTTAATTCAATCCGTGTAAATAGAATGTTCGGGTGTTTATTGTTGAAACAAATTCATATTATATAAAATGCGGAATATATATATATATGGGCAGAAAATATCCAGTAAATAAAGCCAATAATGAGATTTGTTTTAGATAGTAACATAAATATAAAATGTCTGATCTCGTCGGATTAATTCGCTTAATCTTCTTTTTGTAACAAAAATTTCAATCCCTGCGAATCACTTTAAACATTAAAACCGAGAACTTCCTCCTCTTTCAGTAAATTCCACAAAGTATAAATCCTCAAAAATCATGTGACAAGCTTAACTCCGTGAACTACGATAATTCCTAACAATTGCGCGCCGTATAAAATGCAGAATGAAAATGTAAAATGTAAAATTAATCTCTAAAAATAAAATCAACGAACCGATTTTTTGTCAAGTGGAACCCGTGTATAGACTACTCGAATATTCACTTTTGAATTGCATTTTAATCGTTTTAATTATTCCTACTCTCTCAATAACAGAAACGCGATTCCGCGCTGAAACAACTTTGCACCATATAAACACATATAATAAATGTATGAAAAATACACGTCGCAAAATATCCGCCTGTCTCGCCAATCTCAATAACAAAATCAATAAGGCGCCCAATTCTCGAGTCACTCGACGATACAGCGTTCCCGCGGACGTCGACGAACAAATGAAAAGCTTGCGGGGTTTCCCGCGGCGCGAAACAGCCATAAACTGGCCAACTACGGTCTTCAGCTGTTACGTGCTAAGAATATTTTCCGATAGAGGTGTTGAATCGTGAACCAGCAGAACTAACCTTATCTCGTAGCTTTCACGCACGGTTCAAGAGTCACGCGCCAGCTTCATGGTTCCACCGTCGCCGATTTCGGTCTCGTCACCTCCTGCTCGCTTCTCCAACTGTATCCGTTCGGTGGTTTCCTTTCCACTCCTGAGGCGATTTCCTGGTACCGGTACTGTTCGAACTATCGGAGAAAGTCGTCCAATCCGCGCACCTTGGACCAGACAATCGAGTCTCATCTCGCCTCACTGGCCAAGCTTCGATTTTCCTGGAAATTTAGGTAATGGCAAGCTTGAAGCTCCCGAATGGATTACGGTGTCTTTTGTGATGCGCGTTAAGCGTGTCAGGAGCCGCGAGACGAATTCGTCTTTCGTGTCACGAGATGGAAAAGGTGGATTTTCTTTTAGGAGTTGGATTGGGTTATTCGATTTAGGTCGGTCGATAGTATTGCGATTGGTAGTAGTGGGGGGAAAGTTGTTGAGTGATTAGTTCTTTGGTGTTTCGAAGCTCTGGCTGTTCGAGCGAAGTGGCGCTGGTTTAATGTACGTATGTGCAATTTCAAAAAACTGCAACCCCCGATGCTGGGAGCGTGCGTCAGCAGCCCTTCGCTTCGTTTACGTCACAAATTCGTCAAATCGATTTGACCTTTGATCTTTGCTGTAGTAGACGCTATAGCGAGCCCGCCGTGGATGAAATGTATTTTATAGCAACGATGTAAGTCGATCCTCCGTCTCTTTACTTGTCCCGCATTCTTCCTAAACGACTCCGCTTCCGGCTAAATCGAGTTCCCGACCAGAGCCTTGTTACGATTAAATTGAACCAACTTTTTCGTTTTCTTCCATTCCGCAGAAGAGAAAGAATTCCGTCTAAAAGGCATAACCTCTTGCGTTGAACGACTGGCCGGTTGATGCCTTTAAGCCAACGATAAATTCAACATATTTTCAAAGTTAGTATTAGACTTTTCCGTCAGTTGACTACTGACTTCTTCTAAATTTTATTACTCGATATTTTCTCACGTCAATGTGCCTGGATTCATCGTTACAAAAAGAACAATCTGTATAAATTACCCTCGAGAAGTCGATGACTGTTCTAAGCGCAATTTCTCGTATTAATTCGCATAGTCGAGTCAATCCCAGCGATAAGACGCTGGGACTCGTTCACAATTTCATTGCTCACTACGCGAACCTTCGATAAATCGTAGCTGACTCGAAATTTCCCTATCGTTCCCTGTAAGACACGAGGAACCAGTAAGAACCGCGAGGATTTTCGAGATTCGAATCTCTCGGCCTGCGAAAGTTGCTCGGTAGAAAAATAGTTGCAGGTGTCGCAGGAAAAGAAAATTTCGCGATTCGAGGAAGGGGTCGGGCGACGAAGGTTGAAAGTTTGCGAGATGAATCCGTGAGATGAATTCGGTTCGGGGTTGGTGGATGGATAGATGACAGAAAGACGAAGCGACAAAAGGGTGGCGGGAGACAAGCAGGGAATAGGGATGAGGGAAGATGGAAAAGATACAATGACGTCTGAAAGTTTCGGCTACACGTGTTGAGAAGGAAGAAACGTGAACGCAATACTTTCCCGCTGTATGCACGACCCGGCGTCCCTGGAACGGAAAGACGACGAAATTGTGAAATAAGTTTTCGAAAACGAGATTTCTTCCGCGAAGAAATTAAAATGGAAAACCGTCCTATTCTTCGTGCAAAAGTAGGGGTCTCTTTTCTTGTTCTTTTCTACACCATGGAACGATATTCACGAAACAAGAGGCTGTGAGAGAAGGTGAAATAAAGAGGAAATTTTACAGTTTGAATGTTCGTAATTCATTTACGGTAAAAGGTGTAAAGACGACTTGTCATAGAGAACGTTTGTGCATATAAAGAAATTTTATTGCTTAAAACATTTCGAAATTACACACTGGTCGAATCTGAGAACAAATTTCAAATATCGTTATAACGTATCATTAGACTCTAATGACATTCAATCACCGTGGCTATATTGGTTAAATTGAAGACGAAATTTCTAATTTCAAATTTCAAATTTGACCGATATAATCACGATAGTTAGATTTCGTTACAATGTTAGTAATGTATCTAGTGTATCAAATTCCGTTTCAAATTTGACTAATATGATCAATAATATAATCAAACAGTAGCGTCTCGTTATACTATACTAATGAAATTTTAAAATCTCTCGTACAAGACACGTAACATACATTCCTGAAAGTTGCTGTACGTGTTCGGATACTTTCGTGAGCAACTGTAGCTATTCGTCGAGAACCACGAACGACGAGCGTGGTTCATGCATCGATGAAACTTTTGATCCGCGTTAGTAGAGGCGAGGAAGGAACGGTTTCCTTCATTACCAGGTTCCTACTCTTCCTGGGCAAAGGACGGTTCCGAACGATCGATGCTGTAAAGAGAAGAGAACAAAACCATCTCTCTCTCTCTCTCTCTCTCTCTCTCTCTATTCCTATCCCTTTTATTCCTTGCTGTCGCACTCCTTCGTCCCGGCCAAAATTGTTCCCGTGAGCAGCAGCTCGTGAACCCGAGCCCAAGGCTGTAGGGTTCTCGTATCTTATCGAAACCGAGGATCGATATATACAATTCCAGTGTTTCTGCCTTATCTGCGAACACACAGGCGCTGCTCTCTCGTCCACGAGCGTCCTGGTGCCTCGCTGTGAGGCAACAGAGAAAGACAACTATCTGTGTGGCTCTATGGAATTGGTGGTCGTGACCTTCGTGCACGTGTCACCGAACGTGATCGACGGGTTTCATTAGTTGGCCTGGCGATGATCAACGGTGAAGAGGGTTTTTAACGACGAACCGTTTGTTGCTAACCCGTTAAGTCCTGGTGGCCTGGTTCGACGAGACTGATGAACCGCAGCGTAGGCTCACCGGGAAGAAAGAACGACCCTCTGCCGAGCGGTTACTCTTTCATTTATCATCGTAACCAGGAAGAACTCGAAGGATGAATGGTTTAATACGGATTGAATTTCTTGGAATTAATGCGTTTAGTCCAATCCATTTCGAAGGGATTTCGAGGGCGATTTCTTCTTAGAAACGTGGGAATCGAGGGGAAAGGATTTTAGAGAAAGAAATGGAGGTGTGGGTTGGCGAGAACCGGAAAGTGTACCCTAACACTAATGAGAATGGAAAAGAAGTCCTGGGTGATTTTGGTTCGTAGCTGTTCCTCGGCAGACATTCGGACGTCTCGGGTGTCTGAATCGCTCATCGCGAACACGCAAATCCAATTTGTCCGCGAGATGTTTGTTGGTCTTCCTAGAAATTACTCCGTTCGATGAGATTGGCGAGAGAATGATGAAACTGCGCCGCGATAAACAGAATGACACCGATGTAAGAGAAAATAAGATAACAAGCAGAGCTACGTCAAGGGATATAAATCCTTGACGCCGGAAGAGATCTCGAGCTTTGTAGACACTTAATCAATTCAATTGCCGGTCATCAGGGAAACGCCTGAAAGGTTCTCGTTTCAGAGCCAGACTCGTCGACTTAATTACTCTTCGAGACACTTCGTCTTGCGAGACAACGCGAACAATAAAACGACCAACATTCGGAATTTGTTCTACTCTCGATAAGTAACAACGATACCGTCGTTGTTGTTTTTCTTGCAGCTTTAAGAATGGCTTTGCTTTGATTATCACCTTCGTTTCACAATATCCTCGTTGATCGGTACGTCTCATCAAGATGAATACAAGAGCCGATAATTACATCCAGGGTCGCTAACGAAGCAGCCGGCGATCTTTTGTCGTGGCCTGTGCTACGTGACCGATTAATTTCATTAACCCTCCTTCTGGCGACCTCTCCAATGCCTCGCTAATTGTCGAGTTCGCAAATAACGCGGCCGCTATATCGGCCTAACCGTACGACGCAGTCGAATGTCGAGCATCACTCGCAAGAGTAAATAAGCGGCTGCGAGATTCGGTTTAGGTGGCGCAGGCGTCGACTGTAATTAATTTCATTGACTCGTCGTATATAACCATCGCCTGAGACGAAAAGGAGTCACCGGTTTCGAGACAACGAGGTTATTGAACTACCTACTCTTTTAAATTCCGAACTAAATGTATTCGAAGTTCGAAGATATTTCGTTAACGCTTGGCATCGAGAAGAAAAATAAGTTTCCGTACTCTATTGAATTCATCTTGCATTTAAATTGAATTTATTAATGAGCAATTCTGTCCTACGACGGTATCGTCCTATTCTATAACACTAAGACAAAAGTAAAAGTTAGAAGAAATAAAAATACGTAATATCGAAAGAGGAATTGTATTGTAAAATACTGGAAATTAAGATAACTTTGAATGGAAGCGAAGATACGAAAAATAACTGAAATAGCTGGTAAAACGATGCAATAAATCGATCGACGCTCTGTAACTGACCGTTCCTCTTTTTGTCCCTTTCCTTTTACACCCATATGGTCCGCAGGTTAAAAAATGTCAATATCCTTCACGAACCACACTCCAACACTCGGCGATATATCGACGTACTCAAACGTTTTGCATTTAATCTCTATTTTGTAGAGCGAACGTATTAAACGTCCAAAGACATTGAACCACGAATCAATTCCTCTATACTCTATAGTGATATCGACAGTTATAAGTATTTCAGACATTTGTCGAATATTTCATACAAATTGAATACTTTTCGCTCTTTCTTTTTTATCATTGCTTTTAATTTATTATCCTTATAGGACAAGGCAGACAAGTTTCCACACTCTTATATCCACATTCCTCTGCAGGCACCTGAAAAATCATAGAATTTCCACTTTGGCAAGGATCTCCATAACCATCTACCGTCGCCTATAAAACTCATTCTACTTCGACCAGTCTATATGCAAATAGGTTTGAAGTGGTATTATACGCATCGAGCTCTCATACGTTGAATTTCCTTTAGGGGCAGAGGTAACGGCCGAGCAATCAGGTACAGAAACTCCTCCCCATGGCGCCATTATCCTTCTAGACACGTTAACGACGCGTTATTCCGAGTGTTCGCAATCGGACATCCGCAGAACGCTACGTTATCGAGAGCACCTTCGAGGCTCGATACAAGCACAGCATTGTACGATGATCGAACGTTCGTGCCTCTGCCGGCACGAATGTGACTAATTAGTTTCATTAAGTCGGCGGAGCAACAATCGAGTGGATTGTCAGCTGACAGGATCACAGCGCGGTTCGTGAGATGATCGATGCTTGGTTGCGACCAAAGCACCCTGCATCCGACAAACACACAACTGATATGCGTACTCTCGATAGATCGCGTACATATACATAAATGCGACCACTTGGCAAATGTTAGCGCTACTTCATCGTTCAACGCGGTTAATTGATTTCATTAGGCTGCAGGTGATGCGTAATTCCGGACATAGGAATAGTAAAAAGGTTACGGTTCAGGATCCTCAGAAATATTTATTCCCTTCGTTTCTATTACTTCTTTTCTCATCGATATAACTACTAGATTAAATTACTCGTCGCTCCGTTTCATTTTACGCCGTTTAATTTGCTTGTCATTTCTCTGGACGAATGGATCGTAGATATCAGAGGTCGCAGTTAAAAGAACTAGGTCTCCAGTCAACGACTGGTTTCACTCTCATCGAATGATAATTTATAATACCTTGGAGGACAAGATATGATATAATTTAGGAATTTTCCTTGGATCGCGATCAAGAATTTTGCCAAAATTTCATTAAGAAGCAACGACGAAGCTCGATTTACAGACATTAATACTCGAAGTCTCGATAACGTTCGGATATCTAATAAATTGCGACGTTCGATGAAGTTGCCGCAGCTCCGGAAGGCAAAGTTCCATGAAGTTTCGCTATTCGAGTAGTTTTAGGGTTTAACGAGGTGTTGGATCGTTCTAATTCCAATCTCAAACTGATGATTTCCTTAAAACCTGGCCAAATACCACTCTCAACTTCTCACTCAACTTCTGTTCGAGATAACAATTTAGCCGTGGAAAGCACATATTGTAACAACGAGTATCGGTGGAAGATACGCGGATTTACGCAATAATTAATCTTATTCGAAATTTATGGAAGATTAACTTTTGAGATTGTACATCGTCATTATCTTCGTCTATATTATCAGAGAACCACATTCCAAATATCGAATAGGAAAATGTATAATAATGCTAGTAGTATACGTCTTAAACGTTCACCATTGTCGAGCATTTAATCAGTTTAATAGCATTGTACATATAATAGCCTGAGAATAATTTAGCAGCAATTAGAGAGGAGCTACAATAAATCCGGACTGTCAGACTGTCGGACACCTGAGCCGCACATGATCAGTAATTATGGTTACGTTGCAAATTATGTTCATTGACTACATACCTGTACGTATTAGGCATAATTTAATGGCGAGATAACGGTACGTTTCTTCCTCTTCCAGTGAACCATTAAAAACATATCGATCAAAGAACGCGATACTTCTATAAAAATACTCATCGATCAATGACGATATATTGACGTCGATAAAAGATGACCTACAGGAAGAAGAAAGAAAAATTCAGGCTATTACCGACTTACTGTCGCTTTGTGCCATAGCAACCACAGCATCTGAATATTTCGTGAAATCTGAAGCGAAGTGTATCGAGATACGACTATCTCATAATTCAGTGGATATCCGCGCCTGTATATATTTTTCTTTTTTTTTTTTTTTCGATATATTTTTCGATGGTTCGTCACGCTTCACCCAGCCCGGAAAGTCAATAAGTATCGGTAGACCGATTAAATATTTGTGTCGGTCTCGTTACGCGTACTAGATAAAGTTTATTAATTTCAGTGGCCAGTCGCCTGTGAAATTCCTACATCGCGGGAATGAATGACCGCGAGCCGAAGCGATCGATCGTCGTGGCAATTTTTTTCACCCGTTTGATTGGTTCGTCGGACAGGGTATCGTGTCAAAGGTAGAATGGAATTTCACGATGGAACTGACGCGACGAATAGATCGAAACATGGCCGTTGATTGTTATCGGCGTGAATCAGAGGCAAGAAATGATCGGCGATTCGACGCGATGATCCGTGTAATCCAGACGATTTCGCTGGATGCTTAGGACGATCTCGAACGCGGGATAGCGCGCGATTAAGGTACTCGAAAGGGGAGCGTATCGGCTCTGATCTGACAGGGAGCTGAAAGAGGCAACGAGAGAGGGAGAGATCGCTTATTATACGAGGTTCAAGAAGCAGGCCTTCTGGTGAAAGAGAGACATCGAAAAAAACTGGTGCGCGTTGAATGGTACGCTGAGGCATTGTTCGAAGGGAAACAGTGTCCCACATTATCCGACCAGCTTTATTTTTAGTGGTGAAAGAAGGAAAAGGAAGGCGGCCTGGGCCGTTTCACCGGCAAGAGACGTTCGCCTCTCGAGTACAAAGCGGCTACGTCCACGGCCACTATTTTATGCCTTATCTGTTTCATGGTACACGGTCTGGCCTCGGGGATTAGCTCGATCCATTCTTCATCATTAGGAGCTAGTTTGCTGGTAATCAGTGCTGGCCATCCTTCAACCGTGGCTTCCTTACCATTTTACTTCAAATCGTTCGACCATCGACTCGCTCTGTTGAATTTTTCATCGAATTAAATTTTTCATCGACGACTGAAAAAGGTTTTATCAACTCATCGTGGTCATTTAGAGATCTTCCAGAGATTGATTCCGTAGAATAGTTTCATCTTCTTTGTATAAAGGAAGAGAGAGAATCGCAAGAGGGAGCAGAGTATTTCTTGTCTGGCCAATGACCGTTCCATACTACTAGATTTTTCATCGCATCACACGTACACGATAGCCCTGGTTCTTTATTTAACGAACCATCGTTCTAGATAGGCTGACTGGAAAGTAAACGCACGAAACGCTCAAATGGTCAATAAACCGAGAACCTGCTGCAAATTCTGTTATCAAGGACGTTAAAGAATCCCGACCGTTTAAAGAGCAACGAGAAATATATCGCGACTATGTTTCACGCACTATCGCACTCCACTCTTATGACGTTTATCTTTTCTTTTGCAACAAATGGGACGATTCTCTCTATAGATGCAGTATATTTCATCCTGTCAGACTGAGCACGACACTTCGCATGCTAACTACCCTGTTAAAATGTAAAACAGGTTACAGATACTTTTTATCCGTAGAAAAAAATTCTTTCATTTATCCATTTATGAAACCCAAGAAATTACGCTGAAATATGAGAAGATCGTCTGAAACCCTGCCGCGTTATTTGGGTCATTTTCCACCAAATTAAATTTTCTTATCGTTATAAATTCTTTTTCACGGCAGTTTTTATAGTCGCTGTAAGAGAGAATCGTCGTATGATTTCTCGTTTCAATCGTACGATAATAATTACCTTGAAACGTATTAAAATTCTCATTTTTGGCTGAATCTAAAGCGAGATAGAGACATAAATACGCAGTAAGCTTAAATGCATCATCGCGATAGTGTATCGAAGTCGAGTCACGTAAACGGACGTAAATAATTTGGAGAAAGCGGCGCTTATCCGTTCCGTATCGAGAATCAACCGGTGAATAAGAGGCGCAGGGGATGGCCTACATAGGCGAATGCATAAACAGGAATGTCTCGACGATAGTCCACTCGCAAACCGTCTGCCAATACGAAATGTATTTCGGGGGGTGTATGACAAACAGCTTGCAGCTTCGAGGCTTGCTATTGACCGGCCTTGTATTAACGAAAACTGGGCATCGTGTACAGTGCGGAAGGTAAAAGAGGGAAGAGAAACGGGACAGAACGGCAGCGACAGAGACCGAGAGGAAGTCGGTGGTAGGAGGAACATCGATCTGCAGCAACCTCCTCATCCTTTCACCCCCATCCCATTTACCGCTTTCCTTTCACGCAATATCGTTTCTCCATGGCGTCTCTTTTTCATCGTGTCCGCCACACTACCTCTCGCTCGCCACTCGCCACTCTCCTTTTTTTTTTCCTCCCCACGGCCCTGGGTGTTTCTAAAAGGTGCTCGAAACTTTGCCTATGAAACGGCAAAACGAGAAAAGGTACGCGGCGCAGGCACCAGCTCGGACATTGGATCGTTTAATTATTTCGAGTTGGCCAGGTCGATCGATACGATGAAATATGGAAGTCCACGAATAACCAACTACGACACGTTAATTTCATATTGATCGGCAATCGATGCAGAATGCTGATAATAATTAACACGCTTTGAATCTTTCATTCGATGGATGATTATTTTAGCCTATTAACGTATCCCAGTCAATTATCCTATATATAAATCAGTTGTACGAATTTTTTATCAAAGCGATGGATCCTTCTCAATTTCCGACTGCAATGTTTCACCTAAAGGTCCGATTATTCGTATAGAGAGCTGGTGAATGGAATAAGGCTTTCGTACGGCGTTGAACGAATCTGCAAGAAAATTGACGACCAGTTTACTCGGCGAAATGTACTTTCAGCGAACGGTCACGAAAAACAGCTAGAACTTCCCGCGGTGTTCTATATCGTTTCCTACGTTCTCTGGTTAAGCGTGTGATGCGAGAACGTTGCTTTGAAACGCAATTCGATCTCCGTATCGATATCGGCGAAACGCAAAGAACAAGGAAGTATATCGAACGAGAAAAAATAAAAATATACGGAAATAAAACAATCTGACCGTGAACGTAGTAAAACGATGGTCGGAAGGGAAAACGGTATGAGCGTGAGTGTACCGGTCTATTTTCTTTCTCTCGTGAGGTCCACGCTTCAGGATATACGTACGTGACTTTTGTGCAGACTGTTCGAACACGAAGCGGGTATGTTGCAAATGCTGCTGGTAAAAGACTTAGGGGAGTACGGAGCGTATCGAGTCTTTTTAAAGTTTGAGGAACGAGACACGAGTTTTTATTCGAAGAAAGATACGATCTTCGTGCAACCGATTCGTGTTGCCATTGGTCAGGCTGTAAGTTTACTGGAAATCTTTGCGAACTCCGGCTAGCTTTATCGAAGTACAACGCTACACCGACTACTAACCCATTCGTATCATATTTCTTTTCTTTCTAATTGAGAAGTTAAAGTGGTAAACGATGTAGGTGTAATGGAAACAAAAGGACAATTTTTTTAATGGCAAAGGATGTAGAAAGTATGTAAAGTACGATGAAAAAAGTTATATACGCTAGAATGATCAATTTTAGCTTTTAAGGCTAATGCAACATAAAACTACGATCGTAAATGCCACTAGATTACATGGTCGAAAAAGATGAAAATATATAGTACAAATAAATTGAACGCCTCTTCGAAAATAATCGTCCAAATGATTATTCGACAAAACAGTTACGGAAATAAATTTCCAGAGTAGCTTCTTAAATCGTATGTCCAAATATCGACAAAATTCGATTACTGTTTTCCCTCTTGAATGGCGCTTTAGAATGCATCAGATATCGCGGCGTAACGACGAATAGAATTGCTACTGGATGGTAAATAGAAACAGCGTTTGCCTCGTCACGATAACTTGGTACAAGAACGGTAGCCGAAGAACGCGACGTTCTATGTCGTTAAGCGAAATAACAAAGTTTACGTATCTGCGATGGGAGTGTTTCAACAGGGCAGAACTCGATGTAGTACGCGTTACAAACGTGTCCCGTTCTCAAATGAAACGAACAGGTACGTGCAAATGCGTGTTCTTCTTCTTCTTACGTTTCAGAACCGAATCAACTATTGCCAGGATTCAAACTACTATCTATACAAGAACATTTTCGATTCGATTCACGTATTCAACTATACATATACCGCGATTCAATCAGTCTAGCGTCTATCAGCAGGTCGGTGTACGTGGATTATCCGGCGATTATCGAATTTTCAACATTAACCCGGCCTATCTCGTCGAGAATCGAGCGAAATTGCTTTAACGCAAACAATAGAGGGTTGAACAGTGTTAAACCGGGACACGGCACGGTAACTTTCTTTCCGTGAAAGCAAAGCATCTCCTGACAGCATTTCGAAGCCAGAGCGGCTACGGAGCGCCGGAAGCTGCTACGGTGACGTAGTAGTAGACACGGTAGACGTGGAACAACGAGCATGTGTATTTCCACAAGTTCGCCCCTTTCAAGTGGACGTGTCCTTTATGATTTCCCAAACTGATCTTTCCTTCTGACGAAGTTCCTTTCTCTGTTTCGACTTCGACAATGTCTCACGAAGGTATTCGAACATTTACCGTAGAAAATTTTTATGGATATATCGTTCGCTGTTTTAAGAAATTTCTCGAAATTTCATTAGCAACGTAACGAGACGTTTATTGCAAATATGAACTCGATAAAAAATTAGTATAAAGCATGAACGTACGTATAATTAGTACTAGAAACGCCCTCGTTAAATTTTGCGATTCGATAATGTAACGAATAATTGACCCTAACTCTAATTACTTTTGGTTTCATTACTCGTGAGCTTAAAAAGAATAGCAATTAACAAGACACTTAAATTACTAAGAATTCTCTGAAACCGGCTGGCAGATAACCGTGCATTCTAACGGTTCGAATTCAATATTATCTTTCTAACGCTCGAATAACTTTGAAATCTCAACGAGAGATGTAATTTCGATATTCTGATTTATAGTCGGTTGAATTTTTTGAAATTTTATCACGGTCGTTATAGCGACGTATGAACGAACTGGGCCGAGACATATTTTTCCATGACGTGTACAAAACTTCCTGATCGGCGTGAAACTTTAACGAGACGTGCCGATGCGTTGCCGATCGATCGTACGTTGCGAAATTTAAGCCAGTGTGTTGGCTCGTCGCGCGTACCTACTCGCTGTCAGCGAAATTACAACTGGACAAATAAAATTGGCCAACTGTTCGGCCATTCGACGTTACGTTTCTGTTTTTGACGTTTGTGCAGCAACAGCACGTGAAACACGACTCCGTGTTGTTAGGTATCCCGCGGGATATTATCAACATTACAATTAACAAATGTCAGTTACGAGCTAGTACTAGGTGCAATTTTGAATCTAAACAGATAATAAACCCGTCAGCCACAATTTCAGGGGATTCCGAACAAACGCGGCAGATGGATGATGATTACTACGGCGAAGGTTTGTTTCTGTCACTACGTTCCTTCTTATATTTAAGATTTTGTTCTTTCTTACTTACCGGTTTCATCTTTCTACCGGCAAAAAGGAATAAACTGTAAGGAACGATAGTTAAATATAATAAATAGTTTCCATTCTTAGCGCTTGGAATTCCCTTTGGAAGGTTTT
Source organism: Bombus fervidus (assembly GCF_041682495.2). NCBI lineage: Eukaryota > Metazoa > Arthropoda > Insecta > Hymenoptera > Apidae > Bombus > Bombus fervidus. The sequence continues at coordinate 11,515,863 of NC_091525.1, read as the reverse complement.
AATATTCTTTTAACTCAAAGTTGAATTATCTCGAGCTCCGACACTCGTGAAATACACGCGCGATATAATTGGTCGCTTCATCACGACAGACGTCCTATCGTGATTTCGAACGAGGTAATTTTGGCAGCGGGTTCTAGAAAATGGACGTGGACCGCGATAAATAAGAGGGAAAATCGTTAAGAAGTTTGAGCATCTTTCTTATCGTTCACCGAACCAATTTACCCCTCGATGGCCGCCTCTTCCCGCCGGCTGAGCTATCGCTTATCATTTTTATTAGCGTTCTAAACACGCAATCGGCTTATCGACCGGTGGCCCGCTTTGGAGAGCAACGCCACCGCTAAGCCGGCCGATCGATCGGGAACAACGGTGCCTCTTCTTTCGTTCTTTTACTTGACCTCCGTAAAAATTCTGAAACTTCTATGTTTTTAGTATTATTACACGGAGTATACTCGCTGAGAAATTTCGTTCGCTCAAGCTTCTCAACTCTTCAGTTTATTACACTCGATGAAAGAGGGATGAAAGGTCACATACCTTTCTAGATCTTCGGACCTAGAGCTTCCATACCTCGGACAGGTAGAACGAATCGGAAAGTTACCGAAGAAAGACGAATTATTATGCGATTCGATAATATCTGTCGCGGTAATTTTCGTTGTTGGGATACACTCGTTTTCGAATTTCTCTCGCGGCAAGTTAATCTGTTAACCGCGTGGACGCTTAACGGGAAATTTCGATGGAACTTTCGTAGTGAAATGTACGTGTAAGTTTGGCTAAAATTGCGTCGGTGAGTGTAACGGTCGAGAGAGGAGGAGTTTGAGAAATCATACTGTATAATGAAACGTGGAAAGAAAGTTTGCGGAAGAGAAAAATAGGTTTTGGAAGGTAGGGTGATGTGGGGAAGACCGAGGAAAGATAGCGATGATGAAAATGGGCTAAAATATATGCAATGCTGGTTCATGACAATGCTTTGTGTTGGAATTTCGAAAAGTTTTGATATCTTTGGATCTTTTACGTTTTTCACGGAAGGCAGTTTAGACGAACGACCGAACACATTGGATAGAAAATTTGTCCACGTTCGATATATATAAAGAGAAGAAGAACCGTAATGAGCAGCTCTGAAAGAAGTAATCGATATCAATCGGAAAACACGGAGAACCAGAGAATAATGAAGAACAGAAGAAGGAAGATGCAGAAGAAGAAAATCGCAAGGGATTTCACGCTGCCGATGAATTCTGATTTAGCCTCGATAAGGGAAGGAGTCGTAATCCGGCTGGAGAAGAACGAACACACTCGGTGACGATTTCAGTGTCGTTTCGTTTCTTTCTCGTTCGAACAATAACTCAGCCAGTGGTAGCAGCGAGTGATTTGTGCGCGTTGCTCGGAAACGAAACATATGTGGCATGTACATTCCAGTTTGTAAGTATTACGACTTGATCCTTCGTAAAATGTGTAACAGTCGGTTTAAATTATTAAAAAGACCGAGGATTTTCGATCAATTAATTGATCATAAATTTGCGTAAAATCGCGAATCTATCCACAAACATTGAAATACTTTCGTAAGCCATTGCACGTCACGTCCTTTCGCGTCGTTTCGACATGGTAGAAGAACCGTTGACGAACTACGAGGCCGATACTCGATTCAAGGTAGCTAGAATTAGAGTGAAGCGAGCTAGAACAACGGGCTTTCCGTTATTCAGATTAAAAACGAAGAGAAATGAAAGAAAGGCAATAGGCGACGAGTCTCGATTTCGCATCGTCGAAATAATTAGCGTTGGCTTACGGGCTTCGGGTGAATAGCAGCTCACGGTATCGGCCGTGCCGTGAAGTCACGACGAATCGAGAGCGCCACGCTATTCCACTGGTTTAATCCACTCGGCCCAAGTATTTTATTCACCCTTTACGCGACAGGGAAATGGATCGGGTAATCGATATCGCGGCTGCGACGATTCCGTGCACACCGGTGTGGCTCGTTGTAAAATGAAAAGGCGAATCGTAGAATTCGAGGTCCCCGGAGCAGCAGTGGCTAAAAAGAATCGTCGTCGACTGGTGTTTTAACGAATGCCCGACGTCGACGAGCGTGGAACGTTTAATCCGACCTGGGTTACCAGTCGAATCGAATCTTCGTGCGTCATTTGCCCGGGCACAATGAACACCGACGAGAAGAAAAGAAAGGAAAACGGACGTGGAATCGGATACGCCGCGGGCTAAATCGTTTTATCGCGGTAATCCTTTGACGGCCGATAAATTCACCGCTGCTAATTAAATCGATCTTCGTCGATACGCCGCGAATTTTCAGATCGTAACGGCACAGTGTGCAAGAGCGATGTGAGATGAAGTATTAGAAGGGACAATCGAAGATCAAACTTGCAAAGCACCATAAGAAATATTTCCTGTCTCTTGTAAGAGAGCAATTTTTCATTTTAATACATGTATGTTTATCGCCCTTTTGAACGTTCGAATAACATTAATTACGCTGTACTAACACTAGTAAAGAAAACTTAACGTAACAACTAAACTAATATTATTGTCGTTTCTTGCAAAACATGGTGGATTTATCGCCTATTTTTTAAATCTCATACTCCTAATGACGAGTTATGTACATGGTTTTTAAATGCGAGGCGTTTAAAAATTGTTCGTGGCTAAGTTTGACGAATTACGAGACAAATTTACACTCAGCTGGACTCAAATATTTATCCGACTCGGATAACTCTACCTTATTCCGATATCTTTGAATTAGATATCCTCTCTATATTTCAGCCTCTAAAAAACTATAGAATTGCCGCCAGAGTTGCAAGTAGAGATTCGTTTCAGGGAAAGCCTTCTATTCGGAGTAACCACCTAAAATCTGCAAAAAAGGGCGGTCGGATGAGATTCGAAGGGGTGGGAACAGGGTACGAGTGTCACGCGGTGAGAAAATGCGGTGAGACGTTAGCTCTGGTGAATCGAAAGTGGATGCCACTCTCATCGATTTTTCTGTCCGCTTAGCAATAACGGGGCCCCGCCATCACAGTCAGGAATCCAGCAAGTAAAATCCACCAGACGATCGTCTCTCCGACCCTCTTCCGTTTCAAACGTCGAAAGTGGCGTTTCTTGACTCGGTTACATCGCTCTTTCTTCCATTGACGTTCGCTTTCAATCGCGAATGCGCTCTCTCCGTTACGTGTGTCTACTGCCGCAAACGACGTGGATTTTTTAACGTAACGAGGAACCTCGAAAATCGTTGATTACTGGCGAAAATGACGAACGTCGGGATTTGCTTGCCGATGCTTGTGGATCCGAATTTTCTAGGCCATCGAGCTGCCGCGCCTTAATGGAGGAAGGAAATCCGCAGTTTTGGATGGGATACAAATCCTCCTGATTTAACTATTCTCGAGGATTATACGAACGTCAATATTCGTGCTGGACGTCGTGCTATGGATCTTGATTCTTTTGTACTGGGTTGTACGGATATTTCGACGAGCAACGTAATATTTCACTATCCGCTCTACATTCGTTTCAACTTTCTTTCCTTCATACTAAACGTACATGTATACGGAAAATTCTCGTAGATTGTTGACAAAAATTCATATCGTTGCTGTTTTATATCTGAAATAGAAGAAGATTACAGTTCTAACAAATACGTGTTTCTATATAGTTGACCAATAAATGCAGCGATCGAAGAGTAAGATTACAAAATTTGCCAATAAAAATACTCCAGAATGAAGAGAATGACGTCGAATCGCGAGATAGTGGACGAGTTATGAATTAATTGGCATTCTCTGTCGAACCACTATGCCCGGATCTTTCGCATCCCCTGCGGACGCACAACCCTATCATGTTGCCGTAAACTGAACGGATAAACCGAGGCAACGGAGCGTGGTATACGAAAAGAGAATTCCAAATTAACCTCTTATGTATACACGGTATGTACGGAAATTCTTGATCCGAAGTTTGAACCTCAGTGGTCAGTGGTTTCAGGATAAATGGAAACGCGCGACCAAGCATTTTCTTTCAAATTCTTGCTGATACTCGTATTGCATACGGAATTTTCTCTCTTCATCTCTGCGTATGTTATTTTAACGATATTCGTCAGTTTGCATTTTTCCAATTGTTAATTCGGAGCAATTAAAAGGACGAAGGAAGGGGGAGAAGGATGATTAGCATTTGTGTATAGTAGAGTAGAGAGATAGTTGCAGTTTATAACCCCGAAGCAAAATGGGAATTGCTGCCTCAGCACACAATGCACACGAATATATAGATTGCCAGTAGCGGTAAAGTTTTAGCGAAAGTTATGCCCGCAGGACTCCACCAATTACTGCCATGACCAATTTCTAGATCAACCACGCCAATACGTCCAGCGCAATATCTTACAGTGTCGAAAGCAACGAAGTTCTGGAAATCTCCGAATATCAACCAACTACTCCTCTCGAATTGTAATATGAATTTCATAGGTTCGTGAGAACAGAAATTATTATTTATAGTAAATAATTGAGTTTCCAGTGGTACTGGTATGTAATTGGAGCGAGTACCTTTTGGGGGAATTAAAGTATCGAACGAACGTTTGTAAATTTCTTAATTTCATTATTCGCAATCACTGTTTAATTTTTATAAAATAAATAATACGCTCATCCAACAAGTAATATAAATAATAATAAACTTCTCACTTTTCTCTATTTTCCAATCTTCGAGTTAGTCTTTAAAGTTAGAATTCAAATCCAAGTAATATAATGATGCAGGTAAAATCGTACGAAAAGAATTATTCAATTAATATTAATAAATCGTCTAAAACCAATACCATATTCTAAAACCGACAGTATCTAAAGTACGACAGTCGTGTGTCGTTATGGTCCTAATGAAATTTCAAAACGTTTCATACGACACACGCGACAGGAACGTAGAAGCTTCCCATTGTAGATGTTCAAATACTCCTCTGTCAGTGTATGCCAAACAACAAACTACAAAATACAATAACCTCACAGTGATCATCTCAGCTGAGAATACGATTTCACAAATTATCCCGTGTCGAAGATGACGAACATTACGGTCCGTCTTCTCCACGACGAACCTTGGTAGAGAGCGTGTCGACGCGATGGAAACAAAGTTGAACCAGAGTACCGAATGAACGTATTCGATATCAAGTGGTTGGCTGTGCTGAGGCAGCAGCGTGAATTTCGGGGAAGATCGCGAGACCGCAAAGCACCTAGAACCCAGGACGTGTATCGCTGCTAGCTGTTAACCGTTGGAAACCACTGTCGGGAGCGTGTCCCTCGTAAACAGTCGGTTGTTCCGGCCGGAAATGGCCCGAGGCGCGCGCACAAGTCGACGCTGGACATTAATATCCCATTTGAAGTTGCGAGTTGTGCGGTCGTCGCGAGAACGAACTATCCTCGCGGTTCGCCGGATACGGCCCGAAACGCCACTTGGCGACTGAATCTGCCGACACCTCTTCTCGTAGCCGTCGTCGTTCGGCTCTGATAAATGATTCGGGCGGAGCTACCTTGATTTGCGAAATGTGATCCACAGTTTCAACGAATTTGCAGCTTATACGAGTTGAGAGTTTCGAATAAAGTGCGAGATGGTGTGGGGGATGAAAGGCGAGGGGAATGGTCGGAGAATGGCTCAGCGGCAAAAATGGGTTTTAAAGCTGGCCGCATCAGCCATTTATCAGAGCATGGTAAACAATTTCCATTCGACAGTGGATTTTCCCGATGGAATATCGAAGGGAAACTGTCGGTGTTTCTGGCTGGCGAATTCGAAAAAAACAAAAAAAGGAGAGGAAAAAATGTCGTAATCCCTGGTGAACAAAACGAGAGAACTCGAAATAGGATGCGTGGTATCGCGAGAGTGGCTTCTTAAGCTATTTCGCGACCGCGTATCGACGTTTTTCAACAATAAGCCGTCGATTTAATTGCTTTAATCGTCGCAAGGGTTTGTCGTCGACAATTTCTCGCTCGTCGAATACGTTTCTCTACCTCTGGTGAACGCGGGGAAAAAATCCCGATGGAAGGAAGAAAGAAAGAAAGAAAGAAATACATTCCAACGATGCTCGATGAGATTGAAATAAAACTGATCCCCGAAGATTGATGCTCTCTCCCCGCGATGAAACTACCCCCTTTCCCGCGTTTCCTTTATTTCGTATCCGAGAAAACGATCGAAGTTTCGACGAACGAGAAGATGGAAGAGTGCATTGTTGCATCTCGATTCGGTCCACTTCACTTCACGAGCAGAACATATTCCTTTTATTGGAAGCTCACTGGAAGAATGCCGCGCGAGGGCCAAGGTTCACCGACATGGCGCGACGGCTGTGCGCCTCTTATCCGATTGAATACTTACTAGCGCTCGATGTCGATCCTCGACGATGGTAAGTAGTTGGACTAACAAGAGTGGCGAGGCAAGGTAGAACGAATAGCTGGCTAAGAGGCCTGATGAAAGTCCGCCATTTGTCAGAATTATAGATACGACGAACGCGTGTGCGCGTGCGTGTGCATCTCGTTAATTTAAAACCTCGACGTTACATGGAAATTCGACACACGAACGAAGAACCTGATTGACTCACTCGTCACTCGCCAAACTCCGATGATTTGTTCTTCGTTCGAGTACGACATGTTGCGGAAAATAAAATGGCAATTTCGACTTTTTACGATTCTCGGAAAATTGCTTCTACCGTGAAAACTCCGCAAGTTTTACGACCTGCATGGACAATTCGTTTGAATTTTATAATAAAAGCTACGCCATGGTATGATTTGCCTGCGAAACTTGTTCGCTCACGAGCGAAACTATTGCTTCGATCTATAGCTGGCTAATTGACTTCGTTCTCGAACGTCCGGCGAAATGTAAACGTGCTGCGTGATTGCGAATCTTCCCGAACATGCCATGACTTTTCCACCAGTCTTTCCACTAAATTTATGCAAGCTTTCGACGCAACTGTGCCGAAACAATTCCCAGGACTGAAGTGATAAAGCGCTCTCAGCTGTGCTATCGTTATCTTCGTAACAGCCACACGGTTTGATATTCGCTCTCGTTATGAATATATCGTGTTCTATGCGCCTACGCGATCTTACGAGAAGAACAGAAGCGTCAAAAGGGGAGACTAGAGAGATGCGTTTGTTATAGAGATTCGGATAATTCGAGGAACTTTAAACCCTTGCAATTTTACGCGTTCTACGTGATTTTATGACGAGAACAGAAGGCTGCAAAGTGTCGAAGAGAAACGAATCTATCACAGAAATCGAAATTGCGTTTGAAGAACTTTATATCCTTGCAATTCTTATTCGTTTTAGGACGCAATTTCCTGTACGAAAAATTCCTTTATTAATTACAAATGACAATACCTCTATACTTTTCTTAACATTACATAAATTACATTACATTACAATTAAAAGCTGTTTTACTCGAAACAAATGTAAAGAGACTAATTACCACGAAATTGAAACATCAAGAACAATATTAAAGAGACAGAATCTGATAGAAAGGCAAAGAGACGTTATTTTCAATCTGTCCATAGAATATTTTCTAAAAAAGTTCGTCGAAACGAAACGAAACGAAACGAGGGTAGAAAAGTAGACCAACTGTGCTAAGAAAAGAGGGTGGCTTTTAACGCAGAGAACGAAGAGGGTGAACGAGGAGGACGAGGACAACGGTTGAGCTGGTACGCGAGACTCGAGAGTCTGCGGTATTTTAATATCTGGCATTCCTGAAACGAACGATCATCGGACTGGGGAAGCAGTGGCAGCGTCTGTCTTCAACGTCTACGAATAGAGTTTGCATCGATGCCGGCTGTTAGCTGCCTCTAGATACCGGTATTACGACGTTACTGTTATTACCGTCACTGGTGTTCGCAGCGGGTTATCGTTAAAATTGTTGTCAATGATCCGCTCGCAGAATCGACGGTATGAGAATTGCCATTGCTGTTTCAGTTGGTCGAGTGCCGGGTGAAACATTCATTCTGGACACAGCCGTCGTTGACATTCCATCGGCGATTGCAACACGCCGAGTTTCTCTCAAGGTTTTTCCGAGTGTCATATCGTTTTGTTCGTACCTATTTATTTCGAGAATATTTCTTTCGAGAACGTTTGATGTGTATGTGTTGAAGCGTAAATGATCGTCACAGAAACGTTGGATTACGGAGAAATTTTTGTTGCTTGTCGTTGCACTCGCCAATTCATTTCTTCTTTCTTCTATCTTTCTCTACCAATGGTGTAATACAAACATTTTTAATATAAATTCTTCTTCGCGTCCGCATTTTTTCTGTCGCTTGTCATTCACACGAATTCCCACTCTCGTGATATTATTCATGAACTCGAGGAAAAAGTGGAAATTAGAATAAAGAAAGAGAGCAGAATCTTTTTCCATGAATACGACTAAATTTTATAAAGTTATCTCTGAAAATCTGTGCAAACAGTATAAAGATTCGTCGAACGATTGAAGTAGCACGAGTATGGAATTACGAAACCCAGAAACGTTTCCTCGCCCCCTAGGATAAGCAGCTAAATTAAGAGATTTCAGCGTTAACCAACGATAGCTAGTTACGTCCCTAGACGAAGAAAATTCTTGGTTACCGTTTTTTTCCAGAAGAAAATCTCGTTTCGAGCAGAGGGTACGGTTTGCTCGGCCACGATCTTACGTTCTCATCATCCGCTGAACTTTTGACCCGCGTCATCGTGACAGCGTCCCCATATCTCGCTTCCTGTCCCTTCAAACGGTCAAACATCCCCGGAACAGAAAGAAAAACGAGGGTTAAAAAGGTTACAGCTTAACCTGGCACAGATTTTGTTTGCACGTGTCCGGTGCAATTCGAGCAGAAGTCAAGACTTTACACTGTTTCGAGCTCCTCTAAAGAGACTTTGTTTGCTTATACAAATCGACTGAGATGTTACGAACCATGGCCAGTCGATGACATCGAGCTTTTACTTGCCATTCGTCCAGTTCTCTGTTGCACTGAATATCCCAAAAGAACGCAGATAAATCGTTTCAGTTTTTAAACAGTATCGTGGTTCCTTTGAAAAGTTCACTTCTGTTGCTACCAACACATACGCTGTATCGCTCCAATTGTCCGGTTAATTTATTCGTTGATCGTTTATTAATTGTTTGAATAATATTAATTATACATATTAATTGATTCTACCGACACAACTGTTGCATCTTCATATCTGTGTATTTCGACAAAATAAACAAGAGGCAACAATTCGAATAAGTTGAATTATTAAAATACAAAAATGGAATTACTAAAAATTATTAAAGTAAAGGAAAGTCTGATAAAGGGATAGTTAAATCCAACCATGAATAGTCATAATATACAACATCGAATACGTTAATCCGCAGCGCCACGAAGCTTCACATGTACAATGATTTCGAAACGTGAAATCAGACAGATAAACGCAAACAGTTGGTAGAGAAGCCAAAGGAGAATTGGAAATGGGAAGCTGGAAAAATAAATGCAGAGGGGTTGTTGTAGGAAGAAATAGAGGAGAGGAGAACGCACTGTAACGAATGGATGATCGGACGAGGAGCGTATACGCATTCCAATCTAACACGGCCGCTTGACCCAACGATCGAATTCCAATCAGCTACCCCTAAACCCAAACGATGCCCTCCTACGCTGACACGCATCTCCTCTGCCTCGCAACGAACCTATCTCGAGAAGATTAGTATCGCTTCCGAGGACATGTTCTCCGTGTTTGTCTGCGGATAAACACCACGTGATCACGGTTAGACGACGATCTTAAAAGATCCTTGGTTTCCACCGACAAGGAAACATCGGCGATCGATACACATCGATTTTGATGAAATTTTTCCGAGGGATTTTTGAAATTTAGAAATCCGAAACGAAGAAATAAAATTTCTAAATATTCCATAAATAGCACGGGATAGATAGTAATTGCAATATTCAAACGGTCATCGATTCGTGATATCGTCGATCATTAAATTTCTAATAATTCGATAGCTTTATGTATGTCGCCTGAGGAAATTAGACTTTTGAAGCAGTACGAGACTGTTTGGAAATGCATGAATGGCGAATGTGCGACATCTGCGTAGAAAGGCACGTACGACTCGGCGAGTTTATTTCGTCGGAGACGGAGCACGGTTGCGCGTGTTCCCAGGCTCTTGAACTTTTTTATTATCTTGTCGTAGAAGTACGCGAGGGCGCAGAGAAAACTGGCAAATTTATGACCACAGGGAATGACACGGTTGCACACGTCATGCTGATTTTTTTACTCGCCATGCGTTAATTACTTACGCTTCTCGGATTTTTTCCCCTTTTCCTCCAGCTTGATGACTTTGAATCTTAAAATATTAACGTTCAGAGATACAACGGTTCGGAGATTTCCTCCATGTACTTTGATGATTTTTAATCTCGTGGGCAACTTTAATCCGCTAATAAAAATGCTCGAGTAATTTTTTTAAAAACACTCGTACGTACGGTACCTAGATCCTTTTTAAAAAATAACACTACACATATTCGAAAAACCTTTTAAAGCTGTTTTAATAACAACTATGTTTTTAGAACATATTGCTACCTATGGTATTTATAAATCCCTTTTCGAATATAATACAACACATTTTTCTCGTTCTATAAAAGTATAATAACCGTCGAATTGAACGATCTCGTTGGCCGAGAGCCATCTTGTTGCAGGATCTCCACCAGTGAGAATCGTTATACCGTTGTAAAATAAAATAACGTCCGGTTAAACGCGACGTCACGATGTTCCAGCAAGAAAGTTAGGCGACTTCGGAGTTTCGATCGGATGAAGCAGTTTTTCAATTTTTACCACGTCAGCAGCCTGTCCGCGGAAACTTTTTAAACGCGCGTCATTACTAATTAATCCTTAGTATCGGCCACCAGGAAAACCAATTTCCATAGGTGACATCTATTAATTAAGTTCTCGTATCGCCGATGTAGATCAGCGGTAGACGCGACCCACGGCTATTAAACCGCGTCTATTAATCAAGTTTTGACCCCCATGGATACAACGCACTCATGCGTGCGTTCTCTAATCAGCGACCATATTGCGATAAGTTGATTCCAAACACAACCCTATCATGGAAAAGTTTGCGCGAAATTTGAAAGAAATTTCCAGAAAATTGAACTCTTTCAAATTCATTCGCTTCTTGAATTTTAAGAGCGTAGTGATAAGCTTCTGTCGGAGTAAACATTGACATAATAGCCCAAATTATCGGCTCCTAATTTCTCACAGCAATAAGAGTTTCTTGAAATTTTTCGCGACTCGTTATTTCCACGTAGGTAGAATTAAATACAGTAATGAATTACAAAACGACTGCCACTGTTTATATAAATTATGAAACTAATTAGAAATTCATATATCTTACAACATATATCGTTGTTATAAATAAAAATTATATTCTTCGCATATTGAAATTTCTCACAAATGCATAAACATTTGCGGTATAGTTAGAAGTCACGGTGAACACGAAATCTAAAATACGCTGCAGTCACGTAGCGCAACCAAATTGTGTGAAAACTAAACAAAATTTAGCCGATATGTCGAACGTCTTACAGCAACGGTAGTACAAAACGAGCCGAGGAGCATGTCGTCGTCTTCCTTTATCCACGCCATCCTTCCTCGAAATGGAGGATAAACGAGAGTAGAGAAGCAAGTCCTAGGAATCGCAATTTTATCGCGGGAGAATAATTCGACGTACGATTCGTCTTCCCCTGGTGCTAAATCAGCCGGTACGGTGGATTCTTTAACCTGCTAGACGTCCTATAAATCCACCCCCGCGTCAACGATCTTCGTAATATCGTAGAAAGGGGCGCTGTAACCGTGTAGCGCCGGCTATACGTCGACTTCACCAGCCGCTAACCCTATTCTAACGCGTCGAACACTCGGTTGCTTTATCTACGAAATTCCAAGTGCTTCGGAGTTGGTAAGCCCCAATCCTGTTTACAAATGGCTATACCGCCCCTGGCGCGGAACTATGGTTATCGTTGGTCGCGGTATTTCCGTGCGAGCCACGCTTCGCGACAGAGAGAAATGTCGAAGGAAACGGGCGTTCCCATAGGTCGCGGTCTCGCCTTCGTCCTAGGGATATTAGTTTCTCAGCCGTATACCGTGCTCTCTGGTTCTCGATACGCTGCTCCGGATAAATGGAAAACCGTCTGAACCGCTGAAAAGCAAGTAATTTCACCTTCCTACAATTTCAGCTTGTCTTGACGAAAATACATCGTGCACCTAAATGAAAGACTACAGAATGATTGTCTTTTCTTTAGTCGGAAAGGAAGGAAGGATGAATGCGGTTACTGCTTAAATTAGGTTGATAAGCTTAAAGAACCGTCTGAATCTTTCACCATTTATCAAAGCGGATTCCATAGCTCTGTTTAAAGTTTCACAATTTGCTGACTTCATATCCGAGAATCTCTTTCTATCAGCTGAAACGAGTTCAACCCGATGCTCTATTCAATTTACCGACATAGGGAGAAAAAACAGATGAAATTGCTTAAAGACGCCAAGCTCGAATCGAGATAGTCGCGGCAGAGAAGTAAGGAGAATTATTCCACGACGAGTCAGACTACCGGAGCAATGCGTCAGAGATCACCTGGCAGAGCGATGGTCGAGCTGACACCTTGGAATTTATGACTTCCCAGCACTGAGGCAGCGAGCAATCGGATAGAAACGATAATGGAGTTTCTTCGCGAGCAGAGGCAGAAAGACAAAGACGTTCGGCCGAACGATCAAGCTCGATGGAATTGGTAGAAAGAAGAAAAATTCGATTCGTCGGCTCCTAAAGCCAGCTGGCCGGTTTGCTCTCGAAATTCCCTCGAATCAGCTTCGGACGAAATTTACGAGGAATCATCCCGGACGTGTCAATGAAATTTCTCGCGTCTACGTGTCACGTATTCCTTGCTATTTTCTTCCTGCGAAAGACTGACCCAACGGAATCGATCCGAATAAATTGTTTTTCCTCCGAATGAGCCTTCGTTTGGGAATCGTTTACGTGACGAATCCTTTGTCCTATTCTTGGTACTCTTTGACAAAACGAGAGTCGGTAATCCGTAAGGTGAGAACTTTCTTCTCGATCGAAAATCAAAAGGATCCTCGTTTTCCAACGATTCGAGTGCTTCTCAGGAGCAATCACTTTCAATTGCGCGCGAATTTTCGATGGATATCTTACACGGAAGATCGTTCTTTCTTCGACGCGATCGATGAACATTAACTAGGAACCGAAGGAAGCTGCAGCTTTCTTCTAGAACTGGGACAACTTGATAAGTGCAATTAATCTCGAGAAGGGTGACAATAATAGCGACGAGAGGGTCGACGTATTAAAAATTCCTGATATCCTAACGGGCACAGCCGACTCGTTCCCAAGAGGCGGCTAGTTAATTGCCAGGACTTTACTCTCGAGCGAATCTATCGTGCGATTATTTCGCGTACGCCCGTTTTATGATAAGACTTTGGTAATTTGACAGCATACAAGCAAATCGATCGTAATAAAATGTACGTAATTAATATACGCACGGAACAGAATAATAGAACAGAATATATAATAAAATAGAAAATATAGAAAAAAGATGGCAAACAGTAGAATACTGATTCTATCAGACTCTGCCTCTTAAAGATCTCGACACATATTCTTGCCACGCGTTTCCACGTGCTTCCACGTTGGTTGGTAGCTTGTATCCAAATCTACTCGTGTATCTTCCAAATCCCGCGCAGACTATCGATACAAACATTCGCAACATTCCTATTCGCGCGAATTCTTGTTTCTATACTATGTTCGTGCACGCTTGATTCCTTCAAAATATAATAATTCGATGTAACATAAAATTAAGGACGAAACTTCTTATTCGTTTGATTTTCCGAGTGCACGGTCTTATGGACTGGCGGATATTATTCCTAACCTTTCGTTCTAACCGCGAATGAAATAATTAAATTTCCTGTTAGTCCTTTTCGTACGGTATTCGCGAGTTAAACGTTTCCAAGGCGAATTCGAGACGAGAGTTGCTACTCTTCCAGTTCAACGGAACGCTCTTGGGGAAATTAAGGAAGATAAACGAAATACATTAAACGTAATAATGTTTCGTATGTATGTGAGTGAACGCACAGTCGGAAACAGCGATTAAATAATGACTCCGCGGAGCGAAGTTATGGTCGGGAGTATAAGTCTCTTTCTATGAAATTATGATTCTTGAAAGGACTTTGGAGAGGCGGTTTGCCAGGAAACGAAGTCTACTTTAGGCGAGAACTCAGAGCTTCTGCAACGTTGAAAGGAACGTTAAAGACGATCCTTGAAGACGTCAGACAGCGATAATGACGGCGGGATGTAAGTTTCTTCGAAGAAACTGGATTTTCTCCGATTTCGAGTAGATGAGAATCTTCTAAGGAAGCATCGGTCTAAATGACAATGCAGTTCGCTCAGCTTCACGATACACGTTATTCGATACTCAAAACTTTCGTTAGCACAGAGCTCTTCGTCATAATACTCGGAGGAAACGAGTTTACGATTTAAAAAAGGGTACATCGGAGCGGCCGCAAACGTGTTGCGATAAATCAAACGGAAATCGAGCGCGAAATAGAAGCCATTAAAATACAAGGGTCGCGCCATTCGTTCTGCTCTGTCATTTTCGAACCAATCGCTCCGACTCGTGCAAACATTCCGAAACGATTGCGTTTCGGTTTCAAGGCAGGTACTCTAAAACACGACGTTTATATTTTCACAACAGCCAAAGGAATTTAAAGAAAATACTCTACGCTTGGTACGTTTATTACTACGCAACGAAATATCCAATAATAATATGCGCCGAAGTTACGATCCTTACGAATACGAATTCCTTACGATCGATCCTTCGATAGAATTTGCAGTTTGCAATAGAGAATCGCAGTTAGCGATGCTTCAAACAAATTTCCCGCATTCTGTACCTGTCGCTCGTCAAAGACAGACGGGAATCTCCTTTCGGCTGTTCCTGGTAATCAGCTATATATTTTTCTTTTCGCGCTTGTTACACGATACCTTGGAGATTGTTAGCGAACTGCAATCCTCAGCTTTTCCACCTAACTACTTTCGCATAGAACAGATTGCAGTCTGTTTGGAGTTGGTTCGACCACAGGCAGACGCTTCGAT
Source organism: Bombus fervidus (assembly GCF_041682495.2). NCBI lineage: Eukaryota > Metazoa > Arthropoda > Insecta > Hymenoptera > Apidae > Bombus > Bombus fervidus. Next base: position 11,500,809 of record NC_091525.1, on the reverse strand, counting down.
CGGTTGGCTGATGAAGCGCCGACTTATTCTACTGCGCCGGGCTTCGCACGACCGAGACGAGCGCGACGGTAGATTCAGCGCGTGGTATGTCGAACGATCTCTCGCCGCGTGACTAAATAATCTTCTTGTTTACAGTCATTGAAGACTAGGATCGTTGCTACAGTAATATAAATTATTAATAACGCGATTGCCAGTGAAATTATCAATAATTGAATTAATAAGAAGCGACACAAAGTATGACATTTAGAAGTAAGCTATTCGCGAATGCGTTAAAGTTACATAACGTGACAGTTTCTGCAACAAGATTAATCGCGGTATATTAAGAATCAGCGGAATAATTTTTAACAGCAGACAGTTCCATGGATAAGATCATTAACGAGAATGGACAAAATTGTTGTTCAGCCGTTTTCGAGAAAACTGCAATGAACAAAGAAGACGTTTCTTATACGGTGCTAAGATAAAGTGTCCTTCTAATTCGCATCGTAAATTTTTGACAACGACTGGACGCCAAATATTTATCTTGCATTGTGCCAGCAACCGAGCGGACTAATGGCGCCCAGCAGTTGCACTCTCGGTCGAAGCAACGCAATGTACGAAGAGAGAAAATATAAACTGCTCGACGGCCAGCATTTCATCGGGGATTAGCCTCCACAGCCGGCCAACCTACATCCATTTTTGTTATCCCTCCATCTGACCTATGGAAAGGCTCAGAAATCAGCCCCTTCTCGTCTTAATCTTCGCTCTTCGTGACAGCATTTGTCGCCGCGCGATGCTTTAAAAATCGAGCATTCACGACCAACCGGAGAACAAATATATTACGGTCCTATATAGCGACGCGAAAATGCCGAATGATCGATCGAAGTCCTTTCAACGTTTTATTACTAAAATATCTGGAATGTTTGTGATATAAAAACATCTACATCTGCAACATTTCGTTATTTTTGGGTTCCCAATATACAAAATGTCATAAACTTATAGGATTTATCGTAGGTGTAAAGAACGACCTTCTTGTGGTTGAAGCCAAGCGGACGATCCCTTAAGATGAGCAAGACCATTCGCTAAGAGAAAAACAGGGTAAAGATATCGTCGCCTGAAGATCCAGGATTTTATACTTTGGAAATTAGGCGAAGCGAAAACACGATGACACCGAAAGTCTTGCCAACTTCCTTTTCTTCCTTGCGATGCCATAATCATGTTAGAAGAAACAAGCGGGTTGCCTCGGAAGTTGGTACCGATCGTCTAACAGCAATTGGAAACGCTGCTGAAACAATGCGATGGAAATTACGAACAACGAACAGATTCCTTTGGCTTGCGATTTAGTGGAGTCGATGAAATTACAATTAACAGAGCATCGAGTCCAATATATAGCAATCGAATATGCTACGCGGCAATTAAACCTGCCTCGTTTTATTAATTTACTTCATTGTTACGTATAACTGCGTCATACGAAACAATAGACGTATTTCGTTTAACGATTAATCAACGATCACATTTTAATAGGACCAACAGATCGCTTGAATTGACTCGCTTTTGCTGGGATATCTCAGCGTAATCGTCGGAATTGTCGAACTTAAGGAGCCCCACGGTGAACATCGTGTCGACAAAAGCGCGAGCTTTGCTATGCAAACAGTTACCCAAGAAAAACAATTCAATTCAATTTGTCTGGTCGAGGTTGCTGTAGAGTGGGCGGTGAACGCAAGCAGAAGTAGGAAGAACAATAAAAGCGGAAGCCGCGTAGAATCGGAGACAAGGTCAGGGTCGCTTGTTCCACGGCGCCGAACTGTAGCTGCTAATTGCGTTACATCGTCAAACGTCCTTGACAACGTGGTAATTAGCCGTAATTACTCACATAATGCAACGAAGAATAAAAATAGGAGAGGACAACGAAAAAAGAAACCAGGAGGACACCCCTTAACTACTGGCTTTCCTTCCACCAACGCCGTTTTAGAGCTTCTTCCTTTTTCTTATTTCCTTCCTACCATAGAGGAAACGTCGCGATGTTGCAACGTTTACCATCGCTCCCCCCCCCCCCGAATTCGAACCACCCCCAACAATAACCTCTTCCCAACTCGGTGCGAGTAGAGCGAAAATAAAGCTTCGAGAAGACAATGTGTACCGACTGTTTGCCTGCTCTTGATCGATCTCGAATGGCTTTTCAGTGTAACCACTTAGCAAGCAAAACATTCTTGTTCGCGTACGAGTTGAGCCGCGATAAATTAGCTTCTTGAATTTTCATCGCGTCTCGATAGACGCTTCTCGCAATACGATAGATTATTTCGCGACGGTAAATGGAACCTCGAATCACGGGCGAACAAATTTCTGCTGAATTTTGAAGAAGTACGATTTTTCATAGAACAGCGAGGCAATACGGAGCCATTCATGGGACCTGTTCAAGTAGCGACATTAAACGGGAAACGTTGACACTTAAAGCGGATGGATCTCGAAGACGTTTCAGCCACGCGTGGAATTACGTTCGCGAAACGACTGGATTCCGAATGGAGAATTTGAATGGTTATTCGCCCGGGTGGATAGAAAGGAGAATTTGTAAAAAAAGATTGGAACTTTTTCCGGTCTTGTAAATGTCAGAAACTGTTCTCTCTATTTCACTGTTTCTATACCCGTTCGATCGAACCAACAAAACCATCCACTCTAGCGCGCACAGCCGAACCCAAACAACCCCTTTTTAGAGCAGGCTAAAATATATTGTTTGCAGCCACCTTTCCGTTTTTCTTGCAACACCGCTGAAAAAAAAAAGCATTCTGCGCGTTTTCACCCTTCTAATTGCTGGCCTGCCAACAACCTATCAATCTTCGCAGTTGCTCTGCGATTGTCACGCAGACATGGTCGCCCTGTTTTCGAATTTCGTCCGATGAAATACCGATGAAATACCATTTCTGGATTTCACGCGACAGTTTAAGGTTACAATCGGAATAGCTTGTAATTTTTATATACATTTTCAGATTGTTTAAAAATTTTATCGATGTAACGATGACAGTCGTGTACCATTACAGTGCTACTGAAATTTTAAAATGTTTTACACAAAACACGCAATATCCACATAAAAGGTTTTCGCGGTATTGCTTTCATGACCCAGTGTACGTTTTCTGCCCGTATCGAATTTGCAAAGTACTTTGATATTTCCGGTAAGCCTCGGCTGCACGAAGAGCATCAATTCGTGCAGGTACTTGCGTATGAATTTCCCATTGCCGATTCCAACAGCATGTCGTGCGCACACGGAATTGGATTACACGGAACACTCGACGAAATCAAAGGGTTGCGCATTATTTTCGTAACATCGATATAACACGTTAATAATTAATAATCAGACAATCGCGTGTAATTACCGATATATTGTGCTTTAATCAGCTGGCAAAAGGTAACGCCGGCCAAATTAATGAGACACGTTAACGCGAATAATAGTATCTGTCTTTTATAGAGGCTATCAGCTCCGTTGAATAGAAACGAAAATAGTCGTTAAATATCGCGATGGAGGTTGGAAACGATGAATAACTTTAATCCTGGTATTTATCCGCTCGGTTCGTATCGTTGGTCGAGATACCGTGATCGATGTTACAAGAAGCCGGCGCTCGATCCGCCCACCCGAACATACCAGTAATTTTCTCTATTTATATTTTACGGGCCGTTCATCCCCTATAAATAGCGACGGCGGATAACGTCGACCGAAGTGTGCACACTTGTTCGCCGACTAGGCTCGCGGTCGCTGCACGCGCGTGCAGCACGCCGTCGGCCGAGTTGCGCGCATGTATTCATGCGGAAACGTCGGTCAAAGACGCCGAGTCACGCCAACCTGTGGGTCCTCGGCCTGATAGGCGGTTTGGTAACTACCTGCCTACCCACCAACCCTCCTTGCACCGGAACAGAGTTTCTCAAGCCACTTTAACGTTGGATTGATTAATAGCTGGAATTTTTCTTTTTTTTTTTTTTTTTTTATTCATGAACCTGTTTAGATATTAGGGGTTTGTTGTTCAACTATGGGAAGAAACACGGTGGAATATTTGTTAAGCCATTCACTTTGTACAGTGCACGAAACATCTGTAAAATTTCAGCCCACTTAATTTATGGTGATAATCCGTCTTTGTAATTTAGATGAATTTTCGGAACGATACATGTATTTTATCTCGGTACATTTTTCCTTGATACGTTTTTACTTCTTGCATTAAATTTATTACTCGAAGGTAACGGAAGCTCGTTTTATACTTTCTCGTGCTCATCGACTTTTTCTGTGCACAGTTGGACATTACGGTTAAGATGAAACGACGAGATGCAAGACCAGATCCTGAATATCGAACTCGGCTAACGTTCCTCAAGATTGTGTTTGCTCGGATTCCTCGACAGTCCTCGAGAGTTTGGTGTAGAGTGGATACGATCGTTCGTGATCAGACTGGAAAGTAGGTGCGGTTGCATGCTCGAGGGTGAAAGGGCGAGTCGGGGCAAAGTAATCGTAGCTAAATCGTGATAAGAATGTTTGGACACGATACCAGATTATTCGCAGCGAATAATGCAATTACAGCAACATTATTCCTAGTTTTAGCAACATCGAGAAAGGTACGAAGCACGGCCACGTATAAGTAAATCTATTTCGAAGTAGAGTCGTCCTTTCTAGCTCGAACCGGAGATATTACCGCGCGAGGGTTGAAAGGATATTGAAACGATGCAACAGCTTGCTAGCGAGAAAAAGCAGAACCACTTGTCCCAGGCGGTCGTTTGAGAGACGCTGCTCTATTGTGTATACGTTGCAAGCTCGCAAACCTTGGCAAGCTTGAGTGCATACAGCCGGCCGGCTTGCAGCTAGGGCTGGAATTAGAAAGGGACGTTGAAGAGAAAGAAAGGCTCCCTTTCCGGCAAAGCGAGAAAAGAAACAGGCGGCGTGGCCTATTGCCAGAGGCTCAGGCAAGAAAAATTCTAACGAGCCACTTCAACCTCGTGGTAGATAACACTTTAATCTCGCTGTAAACTTATTTTTTATGTAAATGGCTATACTCGTTCGATCATTGGCCGTGGATACTGTTACGAAACTCGTAATCGTCCGAGATGGCCACCGATAAGTCGTCATGCTCGAAACGGAATCGCGAATACTTCCAGGCGAACTGTACCTTCTTTTTTTTGCTCGGATCGTTGGAAACCGATCGTAGATTTAACGAGTTAACGTACCTCGAATTCGAAACGGTAATCGTATTTGGAACGAAGCGAAGCGAACCGCGAAACGCAATGACGCTATCGCCGGCCTCATTGAATATCAGCATTCTCATTTCAGTTCCGCGTAACGAGTAATTTCGTGATTAATGCGCGCCGTACTGCCGATTGAAGGGCAACAAATTGTCTCGGTTCATTCGTGCAGACATGGAAGAACGCGCTTCATTGTATAGCAGGGGATCGATTGTCAAGGATTTATTGACAGCTTTAATCGATTTCCAGAGGGTAACTATAGATTTTCTGTTTACTGTTTAACGATTCAAAAACGTCGATGTAAATGCATACGAAATTCGATCGTGTAAAGCAATATTACTTAGGCGTCATGAGAACTGGCACACTGAAATTCGTAACTTTATACAGTCCCTTGGGATGTAAAAAAGTCGATGGGAAGCAACTATATAGATTACATTGTGGTATTTTACAGAGGTGGTTTAAACGGTAGTTTACAAGGCTAGTAAGTAGAAGACGTCGACTTTGACGAGGCATCCTCAGTCATGGATACCAAATATGTATCCGCAAGAAATATGTATCTCCATCGTACGATCTATAGTACCTTCGCTTACAGTGGTAACCTTATACCGCGATCAACTATGTAATGACGCGTTAAATACTTCCTTTCTTTCATCCTCCTATCTATTTATAAACTTTCATTAAGCTATTTTAATATTTTCTGGAATAAAAAAAGACGTCGATATCGTCGTACGTTGTGTACTAATTTTAAAACTCCTACTGGCAGTGGTAATTTTAACGTGAAACAGCTAAACACGAAGAGAATCTAACAGACCTGGGCCAAAAGTGTAGTCGTTAAGACACTGTTATATATTTATTATAATTTATATAATAATAAATTATTATTGCTATATATTTATTATAAAGAATGATTATATCTTTCTATAAGTATAATATTAACAATTAATAAACAAGCGATATTTCTCAGATTACGAAGAGGATGTAAAAATGCGTATTTAGTTTCAGAATCAAATAGAAATTCGATTAGATTCGGTAAATAGCATATCGTATTTCAAAAGTGCTGCCCCGTAAGAAATGTGACTTATCGTGTTCTTCCCTCGAAATCTTTCTGTATCCGCGTTACGATCTAAGAAGAAAACTAAATGTCATGTTTGAAGACCAACGATCGTTTTAACGGTGTTATAAACCGAGGCCTTTAGCAAAGACAATTGTAATTTTCGCGATGGCAGATCGATTTCAATCCCCTTACACGATACGGGGCCGGTGTTCCGAGAAGGCTGCCGCAAAAGGGAATATCAGGATATCGCGTGTCTCGATTGACGTTCGAATGGAAGGAACATCAGTGGACGGGGTCACGCGAACGGCGTGTTTCCTTACGCGTCTGTGCATGCAACACGGTGCATTTGCACCGAGGCGACCGCGATATAGAGGCAACTAGCGCGTGCATATGGATGCGCATAATTACGAAAGTGATGTCGGCCAGCGGGATCCTCTATACAGATCGTGTAAGGACGTACGTGTTTTCGCGTATCCGTGGTCCGAGGAGAGTACAACGACCACACGGCCGCGCGCCACCGTCCTTGATATGCAATGTTTAATGAATAGCTCCCTTCGGTGTGGGCCAGGCCGCCTAGCCAAAGTCAGGAAGCGAGGGAAGTTGACATCCGTGAACGTACGGCTTAAAACGTGGAATTATTCATGTAACGATTATTTTCTCCCGTGAATAGAAATTAACGCGAGTCCATGAATAACTAAAAACAGTGGGCCAACCGCGAATTGTCCTGGCCAATTAAAATGGAAACTGTACCCACGTTTCTTTTATCTTTTTTATTTCTCTTCTCCCTTTATTTCAATTTCGTTGCAAGCTTCAGGCACGAAGGTCGTTACTACTGGTCATAGGGAAACGCAATCTCATACAATGAACGTTATCGTTATTTCGTTACGACCCCAGTTACCTTTTAATTGAAAGTAGTAACTCGCTGTAGTTTCGAACGGTGGCGAGTATTTTATGACGAACGAATGATTTTTATCGGATTTTATTAGCGTCGTTAGGTTCTCTGGAAATACGTATAGAATCGATTTAAAGCCGGGAATGTAGGTTCTACTCTTTGGTGCACCGGCGACACGAGGTTTGAAGTGTCACCCGATCGTAGGAAAGTTTAAACTCCGGTCCACGACGAGCGCAGCGCACGTGGGTGTAAGGTAATTTACAACCGGCCCGGTGTACACCATAAAACTCAATACTTCCCTTGGTGCCCTAAAAGCGCGTCACTTTAAAAGTTCGTAATCACTTCGCAGCAACGTTGACGAGCAAGATCAACGTTTAATAACCCTGTATCTCTTTTGTCAAACTCGTTGAAACGATAAAACTCTCTGAAATTAATGAATTTCACAAATGTCCCCGTGCAATTATTATTTGTAACTTTGAGGATACTTTAACGGATTTATGGTAACAGTACGTCAAATGTACCACTTGTATTACCGTATTTTCAACCTTTGTTTCCACCGCACAGCAAATTCTATCTGCCCTTCTTTTAATTCTTCGTGATTCCGCACAACAATCATACACTCGTAACGAATCTTAGATTTATCCACAGGTGCAAACTGACTGATTGACTCGGGCCGTGCACCCAGTGGTGCCTTATTTTCGATCACGTTCCAGGTTGATTAGAATTCAATGAACACCGGTCAGAGAGAAGCGAAGGAGCATCGAAAGAGAGGGAGGAGAAATAGGAAAACGTATGACCTCGCCGACTTTCAGTAGCCCGGTCTCATTTGACCCGTTTGTCGCGTCGTGGCTAGTCCCGCGGGAGAGTTGCTTTCATAAATGGCCGGGCAAAAGTTTCTTCGAACGGGTAACTTTTAATTTCGAGTTGACATTCGCCTCGGAGAGAACCGGCCGCGGCTAGAAGAAGACTGGTTTAATAACCCGCGGTTCGTGTGACCTAAGAGCCGCGAGACTATAACTTTAAAAGCCGACCAAACAAAATTTCCACGCCTGGAAACTTGCAGTTTGCCGCGTGATTTTCAACCCTGACTGACTTCCATCTCTTCAGTTCCATTCTCTCTTGTCTTTTGACGAGGACGACGTTTAATCGACTCTATTTGGCTTGTTAAGATCGCCGTTCCACGTTTCCCCACCGCGAGACTCTCTCTACCTTCCATCATTGTTTCCTTCTTCTTCTAGTTTCATTAGCATTGTCCTCTTCTTTCTCTTCTTCTATGCAAAAGATAGGAAGAGACCGATATCGTTACTCGAAACATTTCTCCGGCGATTTATCACGGTAGATACGTATTCTCTGGCGATCGAGGAGAAACAGAAAATCATTCGACGGAGCGTACGTCAGATTCCACTAGATTCAGCGGCCGCTTTCTCGTTTAAGCAAGCAGACGTATATCTGCGATCGAGTTCGGACTATTTTCTATTCGCTGATAAAGTAGCGCGAAGAGAACGAGCCACGTCAGTGAAGCAACATGCTCGAACGGTATTAGTCGAAACAGAGAGACGGTCAAAGGAGCGATAGAAAAATGATGGAAAGTGGAGAGAAGTGGCAAAGGTATTAACCGATATTCGTTACAAATAATGGGGCCATTCGGGCTCGATATCGCCACAGTGAACAGGCGCCGGATATTTCAAAGTAATTTACGTATGTATGATTATTAATGAAAGAGCCATTATTCACTTTAATCCGCGCAGACGGCCGAGCCACCGTTAACTATCAGTTTTATCTATTCGTGAAAGCATAATTCGGATTCTGATGAAATTTTCGCGCAGCGGAACCAACGCCCAAACCTCTTTCACGTAGAAATCCGTGAAAGATACACACAGTCCGCTTAGCTGCCGATTAATTCGCCGTACAAAACGTGAAAAGATACACAGACTTCGTTTAACTGCCAATTAATTCACCGTACTAAACGAAAATCGCGTCACCCTTTGTCCAGAAATCTCTAGGCTTACTACGAAGTACAGCTTTCATCGGCCCGTATTCGCAAGTATCGAGGCATTTATAAAAACTTAATCCAGAAAATCGTACGAAATTAACGAATCATTTAAGAGTGATTATTTCATTCGTTGAACGTTAAACGTTAGGTGTATAAAGGATTCCTCTGTTCGATATTATAGTAATAATTTCCATGCAATTCGATGTAATACTTGGCAGAAATTGCAGAAGGATTTAAACGGTGAATTATTCGCTATATGCATCAATAAACGGAGGAATAGGGCTGCTTGACTAAAATTGTTAAAATTTGCAGAAGACACGGTTCAAAATCCACAGAGGGTGGCGAGAATGACACAATCTGAAACGCAATCTCTAACATCGGGGCACCCTATAATATCTCGTTATCGGGATCAACCTTCTCAAATATTCGTCAAAGCAACGTGCTACGTCCGAGGCAGCGAACTATTACGCTTTCCATGTCGGAGGCCGCGAAACACGGCGGCTCTCAAACAGACTTAATCGTCGTGTATTGAGCGATCCGGCCGGATAATATTCATTAGAAATTCTCAGTGCAGCCAGCCGTTCCATTTTCGACTCGACGCGCCACTCAACGACAGCCGCTTCGACTTCATTTTCCCTCCCTGTAACATCTTCTCTTTTCGTGTCATGGCTGCGGCGTTTTCTACGCTTATCCACCAAGGGAAACCCTTCGTCACGTTCGCTTTGGAGCACTCCTTTCCTCGTTATGCACAAAGACAAGGGGATAGAGCATGCCGTTGCCTTTCCCGCTCATCGAGTCTCTTTGTGTTGGTGCACGATGCAGCCGGACACTGTGGTTGCGTCATATTCCGCTGCGTCGTCCTTTTCCTTCATCGTGTTCCCGCATACACGATAGGGTCTTCTTATCCCTTTTTCATTTCTTACCTTTACCCAATTTTCTTTTTATTTCACCTCGATCGTTATGATCCCTACGACCCACATTGTGCTCGTGGTCTTGGCATAGTCGCGTTAACGAACCGACAATAGACTGGTCGCCGAAGGCCATCTTGCACGCGTTCTGCGCACCACTGTGTTTGCTTGCTTGCTGGTGTACGTTAGGCCACGGAAGGGGAGAACACATCGGTGATGTATTTCCTTGGGAATGTACCAAATGTTAGATACCCCGTACATCGCGTGGGAAACCTTAAAGAGGAGATTCCTATTCCGATTCTGATCAGATCTTACTTTTATCCTACGTTTTCGAGGTTTTGGCGTGGGCTGTTCTGTTCACGAGGTGATAGATACGGTAGGTGGGAAACAATATGGCGAGTAAAATTAATCAGTGATAAATATTTAGAACTTTCGATGATAATAGTAAATGACGGTGTGAAAATTATAGCGGAGTAACAGATGTTTCTTCTCAATAGATAATTTAAATTTATAGTCAGGCGATTTAACGAAACGATAATAGACGTTGCTCGTAGTAACATTAATTTCTACACTTTGGTCAAATTTACATTCTGTTGTTGCAAATCGATCAATGTGTTCGCACACGACGAACGACTTACGAACGATACGCGCAGGAGGCGAGGAAAAGAAAAATTCAAAAGTGCGTGGAGAAAATCCTCGAAGAAACACGACAGGGAGAAATACGTATACAAACGAGTTAGATAGCCGACAAAGTTGATTCCAAGTTCTGCGAGATATCTGAATTGTAAATGTTTTATGGCGTGGCTGCAGTATTTCTTGGCATCGTGGAAAGAAAAATATTTATAACGTCCACGCGATCGTGCTTTTTCCATCGAGCGTTGACAATGGCACGCGCAGTGGCGGCCGATTGATTTCATTTCGCTAATTGAAAACTGACTGATTATGGGCCGTTATGGAAAGCAAACCAACATTATTATCGGTTTCGTATAAAATTAACGAGCGTATTCTCGCGATGCTTTCGCAACATTCACAAATAAACCGTGCTTCTGTTCGAAGTCCGCAAGCTGCGATTTAAATAATTCCATTTAAAATCCATCTTGCAAGAGAATTAACTCACTAACTGACTAATTTCAATGCTTCGGTGTTCAACATCTCGAAACTCTAACTTCTACCTTCAATCTATAATAACAATTTCATCGGGTATTACCATAAATCATCTCGAAAAAAATTAATATTAAATTCTACTCTACAATCCATTTAAATAGCTGAAGCTGTTACTTCGAACTTTCTGATTCCTCTTTACTATTCATCGTATTATCACGATTTGATAGAATTTGATGGATATTTCGTGGTAATTTTCTGAAAGCCGATTTCAGTTTCTTTACTAATGCGAATCCGATACAATAGAATGAAACAAAGCGACGCAGAGTTCGCAATAGATTGCAGTATAAAGCCTACCTGATATGATATCTAAAAGCATGACACGAATTTTGGACTAACTAGATAGATCTATCTCTCGTTGCTTGTAGAATACGTGGGTGTGGTTGCAGGTGTGTTTGGATTGTAGGCGATGATTGGTTAGGATTTGACAACTTTAAATTGGATGGAAAAGTGGATGTGATGAAGCTGAGTTGCAGCAGAGGTGAAATTACGGAGAGGAGATTTCGAGATCGTGCCTTTTTGAGGATTAGAAAGTTTGCGAATGTTAATCGAATATTGCCCTATCGCAGATTTTCAAATATTTGAAAACGTTTCCATGTAGCATATTTAAAGTTCAATAAATTATGTTATAATAATTCATTTAAATTATCACCACGTGCTCCGTTACAAAATCTCAAACAAGTCGGGGTATTTCTGTTTAGAAAATGATCCTTCATCGTGATTTTCACTAGAATTTGCGAATATACTCAATCGTCGTTACTATCGTTTCTTTATTTATATTTAATGGTATTGAAGCGGTCACCACTTCTAAGAAAACTCTGGAAAAATCTGGTCTTTTTAGTTTTCTCAAGCACCGAAGCCATCGACAACGTATAGACGATAGACTGGGACGAAGGCAGATCATAAACAGTAGACAGCGACGATGACTTTGGGGCTTTCAGTCATTGGGTAACGCTGCTAGCGTGCGGATCGGGACCAGTTCAAATTATATTCCTGCTTGTAATTACACTTCTGTATTAAAATATATTTTCTACTTTACAATTTATCCACACGGTCCTCTGTTCACACATCTAATAACCTCAACAAATGGAAAGTTTCGAAGACCTGAAAATACTTCCATCTGGTAAATTGTTCCTTATGAAAAATTGCTATCGTATCTCGATACTAAATATCCTCAAACTGCGTTGTGCAACGGGGAAAAACGTATGCCACAGGCGCAGAACCGACGAAAAAGGAGGGTAGTAGATCTGGAGTTGTAGCTCGAGGAGGGCAACACCTGTTCCTTTCACCCTTCAACGCCTCGTGTCCTCCTGCGGGTTGACCACGGGCAACTGGCCAGAAGCTATTAAAAGCGGAAACTGCAAGCGGAACTGGACACGGAAGTAGAGAGCCAAGCCGGAAGCGAGCCGTTTGCTGCCGCTACGGAACCGACGTCGCTCACTTCCTAACCGGACGACCGATTCTGCAGTGTTAACGCGCTCTTGAATTCTACCTCGAAAACATATCATTGTTGTAACGTGTTGAAGCCTAATCAGAAGGAACTCGCAATGATTAATGAATACGTAATGAGTTGGTCGACGAAAATGTGTCGAAGTTTCTCGTGAAGCAGAATCTCGCGAATATCTTAAATGATCGAGATATCGAAGATAGAGCGAAGTTCTCGATGATGGAAAATTACTAATGGCCCAATTTCGTCCTGACAAATACGTGGTTTTCCAGTTTCTGGTTCTGGATATCGTGAACTCTCGATGGTAGGTTTACCTAAACTATGATTAATTTCTAAGATAGCTGTTCGCGCTGTAAACTACTTTTTTTTATTGAAATACGTACCTATTTGTGTGCGATAAATATCTTGTAATTGCTATGTACAGTTCTAGATAGTTTTTCAATTTTATCACTATAATCACGACACTCGTGTTTCGTTACGATGCTGATAAAATTTCAAGAAGTTTCCTAGAACGTATATTATATATTCGTAAAAGTTTTCCATGGTAACCGTTCGAAGATACATACGCGAGCCAGTGTGCGTTTCGATTTCATGAAAATTCACGTTTAATTCCGACGAGTTAGTCGGTTCGAACAATATATCACGAAACATCGTTGAAGGCGTCGCACGAAAGCCGTAGCCAAACCGCGTGTCACAGCTGCACGATATGCTTCGGGAAAATATGTTTCCATGGATTATTCGACGGGACACGGGTGCATCTCTTTTTGCGAATAAAACGCGATCGGTGCGACGTTGTCGGAAATTCGAGCGTCCTCTCAAATCTACATATCCTCGAACAACGTCGGAGGTTTCTTTCTTTACGAAACAAAAACTCGATTTTACCAAGAAAAACGATTTCGTTCCCCCGGAACGATAGTGACATCGTTTTTCCACGATCGTCGAACAATGACGTCGTACAACTGGAAACCGATATCGAGAAATAGAAAATGAAACTTCCTTTTTCCTCGATGAAATATCGTAGTCGCGCAGCTTGATTACAAAACGATCAATTATTTCACAGGAATTATCTGAAGGAAATTGAAAGCAAAACTCACGGGAGTTCGGTTAAAACGGAAACTTGGAGGGAACAAAGTTACTCTATCGTACGCGGACCGTCTCACGCTGATCTATGATCTAAATTTAATTGCTGAGAACTGCTCGAGTAGCTGAAATAATTGAGATTTTTGTACTAATTGATTTTAATATGCGAAAAATAAACGACAGGATATTGGAAATTAATTACCTTAAAAGTAATCAAAATTTGGAATATCCAATATTAAAATCGTATCCTCGCTTGTATCGTATTGCCATTAAAATTATTCAAATTTCGTGGAAAATATCTCTGACGGTTTATAAAATAGTAAATGTGTATCAGAGTGCAAATTTTTCCACATTTTTATACATTTATGAAAAAGTTGAAGGTACAAAGATATATGCGTGATGTGCACAGAATACTGTGCGCGGTGTGATAATCCGCAAAAATATTTGAATCGTATTGCTATTAAAATTATTCAAGCTTCGTGCAAAATATCTCTAAGGGCTTATAAAATAGTATGCGCTTATTAGATTGTAGATTTTTATGCATTTATGAGAAATTTGAAGGTACAAAACCATAGTATACAAAATGACTTATATTCACAAAAATATAGACAAATATCCACAGTTAAAATCCTGAATTCCTTGGCAAGAACTATCGAACTATTAAATTTCTTTTGTGGACCATCGTGCGACTCTTTCGCACGGAGTTGTACGCTCACCCTTCGCGTTAAGGTCGAAGAGTATATCGCGGTTATTAACCTTACGCCCCTTCGCGAGGAGAAACGCCGTTCCGTTTGGCTTGCGGGGAGGGTGGCCGCGAACAAGGGAAGAAGGATAAAGAGGAAAATGGAAACGGATTACGGTGCAACCAGTCGATCAATCGGGGGATGAATTGCACTTTAACGGTAATCGGAAACTGAGGAAGGAGGTATGGGCCGAAGCCACGAGACACGACCCTAACGAGAACGAGAGAAATACGCTGGAAAATAGAGAGAGAAGAACACGTACGCACGGTTGATGCAAGAGTGAGACAAGCAAGGAGAGAGAAAGAAGGAGAAAGAAAGAAGGAGAGAGAGAGAGGGAGAGAGAGAGAGTGGATGGAAAAGCCAAAGGGTAAGAAGAGAAACGTGAATCGATCGGGAACTTAATTTGATCGCTTCTCTATGGGAAAGAGGAAGCAAGAGAGGGAATAGAGGAAGAAAGAGACGAGTGTGGAGGTTGAAGAAAAGCCCAACGCCCAGAGGTAAAGCTGATTTACAGGGGCCGAGAGGGCTTTCTTCCTTTCTTTCTTTCTTTTTTTCTTTTTTTTTTTTTTGCGATGGATTGTTCCTTCGCCGCTTCTCCTACGAGAAAGAAACTTGTCTTTTAGTCGCTTTTCTGAAGTGTACTTCGCACGGCAGAATTTCTCTATAGCTTCGTCTGAATTACAAGCGTTGAGTTCCTTTCCTGTGTGCAAAACAATACAAGTATTCTGCTTAAATATTTGCATTTAATTATTTGTGTAGCAATTTCTTCGTTAATTGAATATATAATATTTCAAATAGAATTTACCGATTCGAGGAGGATGTTTTCACGACAGGCATCAATCTTATTTAGATAGACGTGTCTCTGAAGCTTTCAACCCTCTTTCGTAATTTAATTTTTTCAACAATAAGCGATAATTATTAGAACGGTATTTGTACGATACGACGTTTTCAACGTCTCTCCTGATAGAAACTTTGGTACGCATCTCGCATCCACGCATTCGTTTCGATCTCTCTCATTAGGTATGCAAATGATATCAATTAATATTCATTAGCCGGTCGAGAAACTTTTCGTACACACGTCACATACCTTTCATGTTTCAACCTTCCCTGCTTCGACGCTCTAACGCCGTCCCGTTTTATTCGCTGTCGTGTAGATGCACCCTTCCTTTGTTCCTCTTTTCATATTAAACTCGATCAATTAGAGTAATTGAAGAACTAACGAACGTGCTTGCTGTTCGGTGCTAGCTCGCACGACCGCGGAAGCTACCACGACGATGCTGCCATTCTATCGTTGAATCGCGAGTATTCCCGTTATAATCAAAATTCGTACATTTTCGTAATGGCAAAACGTGGTTGAAGACGGGTAAAAGCCATAGAGAGCGTTCCATGTAAAGTTAATGGCCGCGTAACGAAGAGAGTGACGTGCGCCAAGTGCGAAGAACGCAATCGTGGCACGTGTTCTCTGTTTATCCACGTTTCCGACGATAATTGACAGGATGCTTTTACGTGAACCTGTTTCGCAGACTTTACGCCAACAGAAGCTTAGCCGAAAAATGTGGAAAGTAGAGGAGAGAAAGAAGTTCGCGTTTCATTGTAATGTACACGTAATATTACGAATCGGACACGCACACTTTTAGTAGTCGTTTAAAAAAATGTTGAATCTTATTTGAATACATAATTCCAAGTGATTGATCGATTCTCTACCAATCTAGGTCAATTATCGTGTTCCGTACCAAACCCGCATATGTCTGCGTGTCCACGGACGAGGTTATGGATTATTAAAAAAACAAAAATTGGCTAAACGTTTTTTGAGCAAGCTGCATATATCGATAAATATTCCACTTTCGATACGTCATTGGTGTTGTAAGCGGAGGAAATAGAAAGGTTAAAAGGTGATGGAGTGCACAGTGGCAGATGGCACTGGTGGCACGCTACATCCCACTTGCCCTCCCCTTTCACCTCTTTCTTTAATATTTATCCTATGCAGATGTATGAAAATTTTCCGCAGTTCAACTCTGAACTACCCCGTTGCGCTGTTTCTTCATTTGCATTCGTCCTTCCGCGATAACAATTCGCCCGGAAGGGCAATAATCACAATGGGAACGCTGCGGCCGCGAGCACGCATGCGTGACGCTCGCTACGTGTACACGAATAATTCATCTTTCCCGGGAAATTTATAAGAACAGAGTTCACGATACACGATGGCTGTCATGAATATCAATCGTTGCCACGGGCCGCGCCGGTTTGATTCACGGCAACGCAGAGAAGCGTCGCGATAACCAAATTTATCGGTCGATTAACTGTGCCAAACGATTCAAAAAGCAATCCCCTATCCCGTTTACGAAAATTTCGATGCGTAAAAGCGGACGTATCGTTTCGACGAAACGATCCAAAAAGAAACATAAAAAGAAACATAAAGTTTCGCAAGGAAGCTGTACCACGCGGCTGTTCTCGTTGGAAAACTCGAACGAGATCGTTTTTCCTCGAGTTCGACGCATCGTTCCGCGAAAGTACTTAAGATCGTAGCGTGCATTCTCTCATAAGGTGTAAAAAAAAGTTGCGAGGTCATAATGACGACAGAAATTAGAAAGGCGGCGCAGCGTGCACACGGAGCGGCATGGGTAAAAGTTCTCACACTCCATTAAGTATTTGTGCCGTCGTTGAAGCGTAGGTGTGAGACCACGGCAATTTTCTCGGGGGTTAAATAGAGAAAAATGTACCGTGAAGTTTTGAAGTTGGTACGCTGGATCGTGTTTCGTATTTTTTCCTCCGTCAACGTTCGCGTCCTTTAAGTTCGTGAGATCGCCGCGTCCATGTTCTCATTATAAAATATGTATCGTTGGAAACGCGAATACGATCGTCGTGTGTTGTTCGTGTAATCGTGGCCCACATTTTGCTGTTTCGATTCGTTGCAAACCGTCGGACATTTTTACGCGTCAGGAATAGCTGGAAAAATCGTACAGGGAATCTGCGAATCGTGCGAAACAACCGATAACTGGCCGAAATAAAATCGGCGTGATTAATACAACAGTGGTTTTATTCGCGTCACTCGTGTTTCGTTATCAGCCTATGACGCTAAACTGATCCAGACGAGGTTTTTCATCGTACCTGGCGAACAAGAGCGCGAAGCAACGGATATGAGAAAAAGGAAGAGAGTGAATTATAATTGGCGTGCGCCATGGTAATTTAATTTACATAAAATAAATCGTCGCCAGAGAAAATGAACGAGCGGGTCGGTTATGACTTAAAAGTAATCGCAATATGCAAGTGTCCTCATCTTTTCTCGAAACGAACTACAGAATGACATTTACGTCGTGCTTTTTCTCCTACGACGATGTTCGTGCAACGACGCTTAGAACGACACGCTTCCAAAATTAAAGCGTTAAATGCCTAAATATCGAAATGGGACCGCAGGGTACCAAACGAAAAGAAAGTTTCAGTAATAAAAAGAGAAGACTACTAACTTCGATACGACAAATGCGGAAATCGAAAAGGATCGTTCGGTAATAAAAAAATGGCAGCAGTAACGAAAAGCCCAATAAAAAAAAAAACAGAACTCTAAACAAATGCTACGAAAAAGTAATAGCAGCCATAAGAAAATCAATGCGAGAATAAAGAGACGAATTCCAGCAATATGAAGATATAAAAACGTAACTGTATGAATAGAAGACAGCGCGAGAGGGAAGAATCGTAGCGATAAAGAAGCAATGGAAAGACATCGAAGAACGAACTCGACCAGTGAAAAGACAACAAAGTCGAAAGCGATGAAAAAGAAACTACAGCGAAAGAGTGATATAAGAACAGCAGAATGAATACCGGCGATAGAGGACCACCATAAAATCAACAGCATAAAAAGCGAGAGAATAACAACAAGATGTACTGAAAGCGGCCTCACCCTCGCTCCGTTTTCGACCCGATTGAATGGCAGTCGCATCGAGAATCCAGCACGGTCGCATCGATTCACCGACATTAATAAACAGCTCGCAGAGAGAAGAAGATAGTGGGAGATATACGAGGCAAGGCGAAGAAATTCTCCTGCTCGAGGATGAATCGTTTCGTGTCGTGGAAGAGGGGCGAGTGAAAAGAGGAATCGTGGCACGTTCATCGCGAACGAAACGGACGACACGAAGGGAAGACTCAGGCTGGAAGGCAGATATCCGGGAATTTTTCCGGTCACGATTTAAAAGTTCGCGTTCGAGTGTTCCGTTATTCATGGCGGAATTATTGCTTGCATTACCATTTAACATGGTTAAGGATTCTGGGGGCAAAATCGTTCTCGAGTGGCCGCTGGGTGAATCGATTCCTCGGCCGCAACCTCTTTTCTCCGAGTTCCCTGCCACCGCGCAACACACGGCTTTTATCTCGAGACCGCGATCGCTCGACTCGCCTTTCTCGCCTCTTTTCTCCTCTTCCTAACGTTTCTTTTTTTCTCTTTTTATTTCTCCCCTCTCGTACTTCCATTCCGTTTGCACGACCGCGCTGTTTCTTCGCCAAGCTTTCTAAGCGACGTTCCTCACGCGCCGCCTTCGATAAACTATACACACTAAGCGTGGCAAAGCTAAGTTAGCGAACCGTGTCCGCTCGCCGTGTATTTCCGCGCGATATTTTCCGCCTTATCGTGTCGCTGGCTTTCATTTATTACGCGGACAAGATCGCCTGCCCTTTTATCGTTGCAGCCTCGACCGGCTTTCAAGATGTTTAATTTCTTTTCACGCCGAGAAGCCATTGTTAAGCGTCTAACCGGAGTCGCTTCTTTTTCGACATCGACCGACCTCAGGTGAGCAAGAGGTAGAAGAGGAGAATGATTTGTAGCGAGAAGGAAAGGGCTGTGCTTGCGCACGCTTAAACCGAGGGCTGGTATCGACGGGACGGAGGGCCATTAAGCTTGACGAAATTGAGTAAATTAACAGGAAGAGATTCTTTATAGCAGATACTTCGTAAGAGAAAAGGTTGATTAAATGGAACGACACGATGGCTCGAGTGTATCGTATCTTTTCTACATTTTTCCCCGCCTGAAAATCTATTCTGTAAATACTGGGTCATAATGATCGTTCCAGAGGAAGCACATTGTACATGGGGACGCGAGGAAACAAAGGGAAGGAAAATTAATGAATCACCGGGGAGCAGATTTTGTGGGGAATTCGTCGTATCGTGAGAGATGCAATAAGAGGAAAAGACGATGGCGGATGGAAGGAACGCGTCCGGAGAATAAAAGAGCCGTAGCGAAGGGCGGGGCATGGGGGAGGATAAAGTTTCGAGCAAGTCGCGAGCTGATTTTTCTCCTGAATGGAATATCTCGCGCTTTATACAATCTACGGCATCAGGCGGGTAGGCCGAAACCGGCGAGTAATTACACGTCGAGCACTTCCATAGGAGATTTTCAAAGGTATAAAAGTGAATAAAGGAAGGACAGAGGGGACACGCCAGGGAATTGACACGATAAAAGAAAAGAAAAGAAGGAGAACCGTGATTTTTCTACTGTACTGGCTGGAATATGGCGGATGAGCAGGAAGCTCACGATGAGCTTGGGAGATCGACGTTCCAGATACAAGACAAACCGGCGAACGATGATTCTCGGCGAGAGAACAGACAGCTAAATTTTTAATCAGAATTACTGTGCTTTTCGTGGCGAGACCACGGGGATTATATAAATTTTGATGAACGCGATGATCGTTCTGACCAATTCGTTTAATTTCACTGGATTTGGCTAGAAACAACTCGGAGTAGATTCAACCCGCGCGCGCCCCCACGCTGTGCGCAAGCAACGAATTCATTTACAACAACATGCAAATTGAATAGCGGCCGTGATACTTCTAAATTAAGATTTTTGAACGAGAACAGAGTTTAAATAACGCGTCCCGCGGGAACTTTCGGGTTAATAGATACTATTCAAGGAAGGTCAACCGGCAGCGCGGGCGACTCCTTTTTCACCTTTCGTTTCAAGCGAAACGATATGAATGAAAAGTGGCGGCGACAGAAAGAGAAATTAAGGAAAAGAACATGAAAAAGGAAAAATGATACTCTTACTTTTACGATACGTTAATAACGCGGTTATCTTTAAAGAAGCGCACAAAGCAACACCAAGTCCCCATAGAAACGAGTGAAAGTAATTAAAAGTATCATCAAAGTCCCGACAGTTAAACCAAATGGCAGCTCTCTGCCGTCTCCAAATTCACCTAGAGCTGGCTAAATTGTGGAACTTTCAGTGGAGCATCGGTTCCTTAAAACTCGTCAGAGTGACTTCCAGATAGCGTCTCGGAAAAATAACTTCTTTCGTTCAATTTCGATACTTTCGAGGCTGCGGCCCTTGCTCCTGGCCGTTGCACCGGTGCACGAATTACAGTATTCTCGAGCTACTTTATTTTCTTCTCGATCCTCCATTCTCATCGTTGCCAGTTTTACGCCTCTGAAACGCAGAGAAATTTTACGATTCGGCCGAACGGACTCGGTTAACTAGCGAATATTTCTCAGTCATGTCGAAACGCAACGACTTTTTCTTTCGCGTAATCAACGACTCGAGTCTCTCTTGTATCATCGTGAAACCGCTGTTTTCTTTTTTAAGGAAACGCTGTTTCATTGGTAAAAGCGTTTTTATTCTTGCTGATGGAAGGAAGTTGAACGTGTCTCTGAAGCTCGTGGCTAAAACTTGTTTGCTAGTGAAAAAGAAACGCCGCGAGACTTCTCGTTCTTCGTTTCATTCCGCAAGAGGCACGGAGCGTCGAAGAAAAAGCTGTTTCCATTGAAATTGAGGAAGTTGCCGAGTGAAATAGGATTTTCCAGTCTAATAACGATGATCGACTTACCTACTTCTATTTAAACGCACTCAATTACATTAGGTTGTTTACTCCTTTGGTTAAGGATCGAAGAATATCCTTGATGATTTTATTTAAAAGAAAAGTTTACGGGAAAGTTCCAATTTGCTTGAAGAAAATTTTCTCTTCTATATAAGATTCACTTCGATCGAAGCTTTCGTGTTCTACAGAAATTTCAATTCGAACGATACCAATCCGCTATTAACCTATATACATTTACACAGGAAAAATGAAAGTACTTCTCTTGTTTTAAAAACGGTGAAAAGCTTCAAAAATTATAGAAAGCTCAAGATGTCGATAATTTGTGTACTATAAAATAATATTCGATAATAAACGTTCTTCTACGGTTGTATTAAACGTATAGTGTTCCGACGTAATTCTTACATGGAAAATGCGATGGAACAAAGATATCAACGTTTTGATCGAAATTACACCAGATATCCAATTACTGGTGGTCAGTAATGTGCGTGATTCCTGTTGTGAAAGATTAAAAAGGAGAAAGTTCGATATATGTCGTGAGAAAACTCAGAAAGAAAGACGTTTCAATCTGGCCGAAAATTTGAATCGGAGCTTCGAGGTCTCTGAGAACAGTTCGAGATCCAGGAACATTTTTCTGCAAGAAACTCGCGTTTGCCGCTCTTTCTATTCATTCGAACAAAGCCGCTTCTTTAATCGTGGCCCCGGATAAAGCGTGTTTGTCGGTGGCCGAAGCTATTCACGTCGGCATGGCAGCCCGACCTAAATCGACGGAAACGCTTTCCATTTGTTCGCCGTGACGGTGCCGGTATGCCGCGAAACGGCTCCCCTCGGCCTCTGTGTCGAAAACGTGTCCGACCACGACGCGCCGATTCCCCTGGAACGACGCAAATGGATCACCGACTACCAGCTACCCGACAAATTCCAAATTCACGATGGCTTTCCCGCCGTTTCCACGCCAGTTCCGTTCAAAATTGAATCGCATTTCGCGAAACTAATATTTCCCGACACGCGTATACGGCTTCGAATACGATCAATGAAAATAGGCACACGGCCAACAAGCGGGTTACATTTCACGCAGAAAGCGTACAGGATTAGAGGATTCGAATAAACGACCATTCGAGAATAAATAAATTAAGATATTGTTACGACTGTCTTATAAATTTGAGGCTCGCTTGTGTAGAAACGGCAGTAAGAAATTACTATTTATTGCCACATCAAAGTTACTATTTGCGTGCGTTATTATGGAAAGAACGAAAAGTTATGATAATAGATCGTTACTAACGTAGAGTACTTTAGGTAATTTAGTAGTTCCAGCAATTCAATTTACGATCGTTTAAATTGTCACTGACATTAAGAATATCGATTTAACAATGGAAGCAAGGGCAGCTGTTTCCGGAACTTCCACTTTGGTACGTATAAACGGTCGATCAATTATCATCCAATATCTTCGTTACCAAACTTAGATTTTATTTTAAGTTGCAGAATAAATGAATATATATAGTATATATAACTGTCGTGTTTGATTAAAAAGATATGTCAAATATTTATCGCGAGCGACAAAAATATATCGCACTATTAAAGATTTATGATAGACGTTTTATTACAATCCACTATAGTAACTAACGTGTCGATTAATCTTTATCGTGTACGTAATTTAAGCAGTTAGCGGGCCATTTCTCAAGCAGAAATTTGTAGAATCAGTGCTAAAAGTTAATAAAGAAAGATCAATTTCAATTAGATGGATTTTCGTTTTCGTTGCTGCAAATATCTCTTTAATTCTTACAGACCACTCACACAGTACACCTTCTTATCACGTGCAGCCAACGTGACAGACCACGCATTCACGCGAATTGTACGAATCATTCTTTACTTGATATCTTTATCCTAGTCTAAATATTCGCTCGATCATCACGTACGAATTGTTTGCAGATCTATCGCTTCGTTACCTCATCCTATTCTACATTGTATGTATATGCGTACTCCTGTTCATAGTCATTTCGCAGAGATTTATTTCGGTACCCCGAATTTCTGGACTCGATGCGCAGTCCAGTGCGTTCGGACGAGCCAAGGATTTTGCCGAAAGAACATCCAGTGAGACGCGATGTATAGCTTTGTAACTACGAATCGTAGCGTGCACCGCGGCCAAGATATACAAATACGAGAACGACGTTCAAAGAGAATTTAGACGATGCTTAGAAGATTGGAGCGTAGCCCGACGAGTATAAACTCAATGGAAGAAAATTCGTGCATCGTATCCTGTTGGTTGGACCGTAACGAAGATAGTTGAATTATAGATGTTACAAATAAGCAGCGCTTAAAGAACGTTACGCAACAACGGTAGAGAGAATTGGAAAATTCTGCTCTGTATATATCACGCGTGACAGACGATTTGCATATTTGGCTGAAGTTCGATGTCATTATTAAAAATAGCGACAGGCTAACCAAACGTCCCATTACGCGATATTGCTGGAACGAGTTGCGCGGAAAGAAACCGCGTTCCCTATTCTCTACAGTTCGTCGTTCATCGCCTATGGCCGGTGATAATTTCTCGCTATGGATCGAAAATAACGACAAGAATTTGTTCGGTTCATTGAGCAAAAGGAACTACCATCGCGTCTGTACTGTTTCACCATTGAATTCGCAGTTTTTCGATGGTATTCGCCAGTATTCTAGAAGGAGAATCAACCGGTGAACTCGGTAAAAAGCAAAAGCTTGGATCCCCACGTTGGGAAAACGTTGGGACGAGCAGCCACTTATACGGTACATCCGCAACCTAGTTTTACGATGACGGCATTCGCGCAAAAGAAGCGAATCGGCCTTACTCGTTGCCTTCGTATTCGCGAGTTCGACTGGTGGTACGTGCATTTGGATAAGTGCTTTGCGAATAGCAAGAAAACGCGAGACACAATTTCTTCTTGAAAGAGAAAGGAAGAAAAGGGAGGGAGGGAGATCGAGCACGATGAGCGGGGAATAGAAACAGCGTATACACGAAATCGTGGAAAATCACTAGGGGTATCTAGGAAACGTGTGGCATTGGAGAAGAAAACGTATTGCGCCGGATTTTGCTGAAATCTCACACTGAGCTCGCATTAAACTCGACAGAAATGCACTGTCATTAACTGAAACGTCTCTCGGCGCAAAAGTGCACACGTAACACCGGATCCGGTGGATACTTCGAACCCCTTGCGGAACGCGGCTAAATCCATTTTAATAGCCCGGGCTCCCGTTGCTTAAATCGAAGACCCGACCTTCGAACAAATATTGCTTTCGTTTTGCCCTTTGAAGAGGGATTCCCCATAAATTTTATAGATAGCCTCCGACCGTCGAATTATGGTAAAAATATTATATTGGGCAATTGTTTTTTGGCTATTCGATTCATTGCCCCCATATAAATATTAGATTCCTAAGTATTAAGACACTTGCGGATAAAACGTAATAACTGATCTGGATAGCTAAAGGTCGATCAATTTGAATTACATGTCCATGCAAGACGACGATTCAGAATACATGGTAAAACTTTGTAAAAGTCAAAATCGAGGTACGTTCATGGACAAATCGTACGCAGCAAACATTTTAGTAGTCGATTAGTTACTGTGCAAGAATTACTATAACTGTAATGTGGAGTTACTTCTAGACGAATAATCACAGATCGTAGAAGTTGGAAGTAAGGGTTGCTACCCAGTGTCGTAAAGCATCGCAGTGGTTCTTTTTATGTTGGGATGAAGCTGCTTTATCGATTGCGTCGGTTCCGTCAACGTTGCGCTGCAAATCGTTAACTGGGTTTATGATTCGCATGTTACAACCGCAGGGAACGTACGCAATATACGTCCCCTTCTGCAAAGCATTGCATTTAGAAAGTACATCGTTCCTCAGCACATGGTGGCTAGGCAATAGCGTGATATGTTCGTCGTAAAACTGGATGGAAAGTAGCTAAACTACTTTCAGTCGTCGAATCCCTGGATTGGAATGCCAATTAGTTGCTCGTGTACAAACGTCGTAACAAACTCTCTGATATTTCCTTGTTTCAATTCCATAATTCACGAGGACTTGTTAACAATGCAAAGCTAAAGATAGAGTAGAGGCAAGTTAGAAACGCGTATATTTTCCTCGACTATGTGGAAAGTCATGACGAAGAACGTGAACTGGATTCATGGTCACGAAGTAGACGGTGTGCCTGGTTACTTAACGTAGCCAGAGTTACTACCTCTACGACCAACTCTGAGTTTCGTTTCTGAGACTACTCCGTCGGGTCTGAAGGGAAGTTGAAGATTAAATCGGCTTTACCTGTATTCACATGTTTCCTGTTTTCCACAAAGGCACGTATTTACCGAAGGATTACAGAGCATTGAACGTATCCGGATTTTCGTGCTAGAACTAAGGTCCCCGGAAGCGCCTTTAAAGATAGCTCGTCGCCAGATATCGGGCAACGCATCCTCCAATATAATATACGTGAGAGATAAAACGAGGCAAGCAGAACAGTTCTTTTTTAACCTCGATACTTCGCGAACACGTATTTCTCCCTGTATCGGACAGCTTGAGCCAGTTTTCATCATATGATTCACATTTAGAGGGTAGTTTACAGAAAACATTGTATCAAGTGCAGAAACTTTAAGGTAAAATCAATTTGAAACGAATCCAGTAAAGGCTTTGAAGACAATCTTTTTCTTCGCCAAAAGAAACGTTCGTTGATCCCTGAACGACCGGTATTAATAATTTTCCAATTTAAACTTCGTGCTTTTTTATGCAGATTCAAACTAATTTTCCGAAAATTAATTTTCCTCAGTCGTGTCAGTTTTGTAGCGGACCGACGATATGAAGTACGAACGGAGGAAACAAGGGCGTCAAGAAGGGTCCTGGAGATTTGGTTTAGAAAAGTTCCTCTATTAGCCAGGAATGTCAGGAGAAAGAGGGCGCGTAAGAGGAGAAACGAGAGAATTCTTGGACGAATTAAATTACATCCGCGAACGTAAACGCGAGTACGCTTCCTACAGCTAGGATGTACGTTACTGGTTATATCCTGGTGCGGTGATGGCGCAATGAAACCAAATGTTCGCAGATCGAATTAGCCGACCGGACGCGTTCCAATTGCTGCGACGATGGTGAGGTAAAAATAGGTCTCGAATAAACCGCGAATCGAGATTTCTTGGCGCTCAAATAGTTACTTACCAGCACCGAGTCTCCAGGGAAGAATGCAATTACGCTGAGTCCAGGTCGTTGTTTTCTCTGGTAAAGATCGTTTGAAAGTAGAATGGTTCCTTTTGTCTCACTAATTTCTTTTGGAACACGCTATCCCCTCGCAGGTCCCACCGCCTTTTGTTTTTCCTCGTGCAAAACTTTCTGAAAGGAGATCGAGGCGTTAGTCATGACAGATGCGCTTTGTGTTCGTCTCAAGTAGTTTCTACACGCCTAAAGTTAACCATGACTGCTTCGAGTGGTACTTTAACTTCCAAGACGTTCGTAAGATTTTTCGAATAAAAACGTTGCTGTATTTTTTAAAGTATCGTTGAAAGTGTCTTTTCCGATAAGTTATAGAGGTGAAGTTTTTTTTACAGAAAGACTATATACGTTTTCTGGAAGGATTATTTTACAGCGACGTATCTTCTCGGGAATAGAGCCATCCAGGCAACCCTCAACTCGACATACATTTTTTATACTCGGACCGGAACCCGTCTGAATGATTCCTATCGAAGGATTACAAAAACCGTGTTTACCAGCCCAAGAGACACATAGCTCTCCGTGTTCGCTGTGTCACTTCGACGAGTTCCAGACATTTTACGATCCCCATAAAAAGAAGCTGCTCCGTAAAAGTAAACAACGGTTACCTTGATAACGCTCCCCAAAAAAGAACCATAAAAAGCCAACTATATATTCCTTGATAGCTGCCTGCGAGTCATATGCAGGCTTCCATTTTAAAATTATACAAAAAACCTTGTGTTTGCACCATAGAGAGGAAATCCAATGTATCTGGTTTCGACTAAAAGGAATTCTTCGATAATTCGTGAAATAATTTCGAACTAATCAGACCAGCATGCACGGACTGCGGTTCACAGTTGCGCTTTGTGCCTTGCTGGAGAGTGGGCGTACGAGAATTCAGGGGGCGAAAAGCAACAGGACGCGAAAGGGAGCAACCGTGTGAGTGATCGGGAACAGGATGGAAGACGGACAAGGGGTGGAAGTGGCAACTAGCGAACGTTTCGAGGAACGTAGCCCGTGGCGAATTCGCGAGCCTATGCCTCAGCTCGCGAGGCTTAATCTTAGAGTTGAAGGCTCGTTGGGTTCCACCATGTTTGCATGCAGACAGCAGAGTGCACGCGAGCACATAATTGAATCTCGTTGCACCCGAGGCTATTGGTTCCTATTGTCGGCTTGTTTGTACGTTCGAGCGAAGCCGCTGCTTTCGATTCGTACGCCGGCCGGAATCTCTTTTCACCGTGCGACGGAAGCACGCGAGTCGGCAAGCCAGCGGTCGCGGTAACGAGGAGAGATGCGCCACAGCGACGAATCTATTGAGAGTAACGAGGTCGATCGTGAGGCTGCCTCTAAATCCCGCTGTGGCTTTCTTTCGTTAGACGGCAAAGCAAAGGAACTGACGAACGCGCGGCACAATCAGGACCAACGGCTTTGTTTTGCCGAGAAGTTTTCCTCTAATCTTTCAACCGGAGGGATATCGAATAAAGGGAAATATCCGGGTAAATTTAGTAATTTAGAGAAAATCGAAGTTATATAAAAGGTGTCGCGGTTAAATGAGATCACGTAAGCGGAGTAAGGTAGAGTTGTTTGAGATAAAAGGATATTTTAGTCAAACTAAAGTAATTTGTAAATCGCGGAATTTGTTTACGAAGGATTTTTAAATTATCTATTTTTATTTCTAAATTATATTTTTACACTTTCCTGGAAATATCGAAAATACCCTACAAAAGATATTGACATAATATGAAAATATTTTATTTTACCCTTTTCGTTTATTTTTACATACGGTATCACCTCTTGCCCTTATACGATACCCGGACAATATACGACAACCTGTATAAGGCTGTTGACGTCGATCGCGATGAAATTGATGACGCAGGTTCTGTAAGGGTTGAGGAGCCAACAGACAACCCCATTTAGACTTTTCCTACGGGGGAAAATTTTTCGACAAACGATCTCTGCGAATATTCCCATCGATCAATAACATTCAATCTTTCACCTATTAACAGATTTCATAACTATCGGGACGAGTGGTATTCGACAGGTGCTACATCGAGAAATATGAAGTGGACGCAGTATCAGTTCCAACTAACGGCAGAGTGCCGTGGAATATGCGCGGCTCGCTGTACCTGTTACTCCATGCAAGCTTTACGCAATCGATCAAG
Organism: Bombus fervidus; assembly: GCF_041682495.2. Lineage (NCBI taxonomy): Eukaryota > Metazoa > Arthropoda > Insecta > Hymenoptera > Apidae > Bombus > Bombus fervidus. The sequence goes on along the minus strand of NC_091525.1, from coordinate 11,472,198 downwards.
ATGATGGATTCGAATTTATACTTTTGCTCGAGGTATTCTGACAAAACAACAGCTCGTCGATCTGACTTGGAAAATTCTGCAACATCGCCAACAGTGTCACGACTTTAGATATAATAAAAACACGCTTGCATCAAGTGGTAAGAGCTTCGTAACATTCGCCACACGTTTAGATCGATCTTTGTATCGCAAAAAAGTAATAAAAGCGGCAAGCGATCGTGATGCGAGCCTCTCAGAAGCAAAACCGGACAAATGTACTTTTTGTTTCCATCGGGTATGTTTCCTCGTGGAAATATTCAAACGATTCGCGAATACGTCGTATATTCTGGACGAAACGTTTTGAAATTTTACTAGCTCTGTTACGGTACTTGACTGTCACCATTACACAAGATTGGAAATCTGAATAACGAGATAACTCGGCTTCCTGGACTAGCAGAAAGAAATAACGTTTGTAACAACGTGACTTTTCTCTGCTACGTAATTTACGGACTTGACCAGTTTGGCATTTGAGTGGGTCATATAGCAGGTATGAACTATAGTACGGTGGTCTGTAACGAATTGCGTTACGTCAATTTTCACACTGTTTGAAAGATTGATGAATGGCTTTTGTCGACTGTAATTACAGCAGGTTGAGTCACCGCGTTATGTGCAGTTCCAAGTAACATAATAGGCATAATTGAATAGACCGTGCGTACATAATTATTATCGCAGTACACTAGGTTGCGATTTCGAAGCAAAACGCGCATTCTGTAGTACGCCACATAGGAACGTTTCTCTCGGACATGCCTCATAGTCTCTTTCTCCTTCTCTCTCTCTCTCTCTCTCTCTCTCTCGCTCTCTCTCTCTCTCTCTCTCTCTCTTTGCTCGGAGGCTGGCCCTTGAAACAGGGAAATAGTTGAGCCACGTAATTTATCAACTGACCCATTTCCTGAAGTCACAGCCGAAAGATCGGAATACCCTGCGAGAGCGTTTCGATTGTTTCCGCCCTCAAGCCCGCGTAACTCGGATTCTCGCCGAATTATTACGCATTCCGCGGCCTCCGCCGTTTGATTCGCTTGCATCCTACCACCGTCTCTATTCCTTTTACCGACCTTCCTACACAACCGAACCTATACGTTCTACTCTTTTTTCCACGCTGTATCGTTTATACGATTGCTGCTATTCGATGAAACAAAATGCTCGAATATACAATGGAGCATAAGTTTGAAACTGGTAAACTATGAATTCCAGCAACTTTTGTATTATACATTTTTTACTGTTATTGCTAATATTTATAATATGTTCCGCGGTATATGTTACATTTATTCGTTGCTCGTATTAACTATAAATCCATTTGGTGAAATGATGATATATTTTTATACCTCTCAATTTCATTAAAATGACGAAGAATTTTGGGATAAAACTGTGAAACGTGATATTTTACTTTTATTTGCCACGCGGAACAGCTGAAAACGAGACAACAATTGCGAGGGAACAAATATTTCTCTATTATCGAATCGATCGATTTCGAAAACTTTGGCTTACCTCATTTCCAGATAGTTGCAATTATTGCTGAAAACTCGGTATCCCGTTTTCAAGTCAATTATTATTATTTTACAATCGACCATGGAAATCACGATTTCTTCGTTTCAACATAAGTACTTACTGAATTTCCTCCATCGATATTTCTTCAATTGAATATGAAAATTTGGACTCTTCTAGTTACACGATACTTTCTTATTATTCTTTCATTCGATTCTCCTTCGATCGACTACCAAAGTCTTCGTCCCCTTTTTCCTGATTCCGAGAATAGTTGGTTATTCGTTTCCCGGTAATTGTTTCTTTGTCGAATATCTAAACTTATTTCAAGATACTTTCTTATTGCTTGTTCTTTTTCCACGCGAGCTGAAATTAAACAAGGGTTCGCCCGTCGATTCTTCGACGTACCTTTATAGAAAATCGATGGAAAAATTGTGTTCCGGTCCATGCCGTTAATTACCGGTATAATAAGCGCAATAATCCCTTCTTCAATGACGGTAAGTCGACGCCTAACGTCCGACCGACAGAAGAACAAAGGTGAAATGTAGGCGAACACGAGGCAGAAGCATCCGGGCCTCGTTAATCGGTATTTAAAAATAACGAGGGAGCCGAACACGTAGAGATCCAGTTTCGAAACGACGATCCGTCCCCGGCCTGAAATACGAGTTGACGTTCTCGAGTTATCAGCAGAAGGTGGCCTCCGCTCGTTAATTCCCGCGCTAATACGTGCGGTCCTCTGTGACTGCTCATTACGGTGGCTGGTATTAAACGCGTGGCTCTGTATGCTTTATTACCAGTTAAATCCTCTAACTCGATTCGTTGCTCGACTGTTCGACGTTTAACAAGCCTATTAGAGAATTTCATCCCTTCACCGTTGTTTGTTTAGATCATCTTTCTTCGATAAAGTAGGAAAATGAAACATTGTACAGCGCGTGTCTTCTACTCTTGACGTAATTCGTAAATTATTTATTCTAATAAGCATTTCTGAAAGATAGATAACCCAAGATTGTAACATTTGATATTGCTATTAGTAACTTTTATACGAAACATTTTTTAGCAGAGCACCAGTCATCTATTCTGGAGTGTAACTCTGTATTTTAAAATTATAGTATTTTTTCATACCTGCTATCTCATAAACTTTCATTTGGCCTATATAAAAGACAATTTGTTCTTTTTATAGTTATATATTTTTTAATGATGTAACATTGCCAACAAAAAATTAGAAATCACGATATTTCTCGTGCAACTAATCAAAGTAAACCAATAAAACGTAATTTATGGAATAACAAGAGCATTACCGCGATGGAGTAAAGACTTTTTTTAACAGCTCACGGCTCGGTAAAAGAAATAATTTGATAATTTCCCACATACGAAGTGTGAGCGTAATTCCTGCATAATTATACGTACGATAATTTAATAAAACGTATAATTTCCACGGAAGGGAAAGAGAGCGTACCGAAGTGAATTACCTGCTCGGCACGGAAATTCTGGCAAGCGATAAACGCGCCGGACACTTTCAAAAAGATTGAATAAAATATACAAATAATGCTTCCGTCGCGTCGTGCGAATCCCGTGGAAATTTCGCGAGGAAGTCGAGGAGATAAAGCGAGAACCACGATCGAATAAAATATTAACGCGGAAAATGCGAATAGGTCGTGGCAACGAACGACGTTGCCTCGGAAAAACGTTAACGTCTGCGTCACAAAATTAACGCGTAAATTATACATTGCCATAAATTTTCAGGAATTGTGCCGCTTAAAAATGTTTGCCCGAAACAGAGAGTAGCTGGATCTATTTGCGATTTAGAAACGATTAGATTACGGAGTTCGGACAGGATCGTTCCGCGAGTATTTCGGTTTAGACGTCGAAGTAATCAAGCGTTTCAATTCGACTACGGCAACTCGCATTCCCAAGAAATTCATATCTCAGTCGGCTATTTGGCTGAGAATAATTTCGTCGTAGTCTGTCGAAGGACTCTGGACGCAATTTTCGATTTCGAGCAATTACGATTAGCTTTGAGAGATAAAAAGTCAAAAATCAATTTCGTATCGCAGTTCTTTCAATCACGAAAGTAGAGGATTTAAAAGACAAATTTTTCGACTCTATCCTGAACTGATCCGGGAAAAATTAATCACGAAACCAACATTCGTTGGTTAATTATACGCGTGGCAGCACATTCGTATCGTGGAAACAATAAAATATAATTTCGAACGAACGAAATGATAATATTTATATACCAACGTATCTCGCTAGTTGGTGATTATTTTTGCGAACAATAAACGAATTGCGATATGAACGTTATTACGCCTTCATGTACGTAATACATATTATGTAAAACTTACTTGCGTCACGATGTCGCGTGACTTATGCAAAACGGCTATTTGTTAGCTCGAGGTTATTGCTTATCTGTATAGGTATAAAAAATATTGTGCAAAATATCCATTTGTTACCATAGATAGTTATCGTTATCGAAATTATTTTGTTTACGAATTTACTCGCAATAACCTGAAACGAGAAAATTGTTTGAAATTTGTTTCATCATTTATCAATAAAAACATTAAACGATACAGAGTTCGTCCATTGTATGAAAGCAAAGATTGAATATAAACTGAAATCGACCATCGGATCGGCTACCAGCAAATGTTAGAAGTAAGAATGATGATACGAGTGCGCCACATTCCGTAATTGGACGTAACAACCGATACTTTCGCCAAGTTATTGTTATTATCGCAGTTTATGTCGGCGACAGTGGTTACTGCTCGTTTTGTTCGCCATTTTATTGCCGTGACGCGTTTAGTTAATTAATTCACTGCCTGGAACACCGTTACTTCTCAACAGATATCACCTTTAAACATGTTATCTACTCTGTTATTTACCTCGGTCTGTGCAAACAACTCGGATTTTCTAAATGAAAGAAAGCTGCCTCAAACGCGATCGATACAAACGACGCAATAATGCCATTTTAACTAGTTAGAATTCTATTTCCTTGTCCGATTATCCCCATCTTCACCGATTCTTCCAAATGACTTCGCGAAATGAACTTTCACGATTATATTGATATTACATACACTTCGTAAAAGCATGGATAGTAACATACCGATTCCTGTCTGATGATCTAGTTGACAAAGCACTATTGTGTCTACTGATTCGATAGAAACGAAACTCAATGGAATTCTTTATGGTCAGTTTGACAGACACGGATCATTGCCTGAGTCCATTGAGCACACGATCACAGCAATCGGTCATCGTGTCCCAGGGTCACGATTCGATTCCCCTGCCTCGCAATCAGTATTTATAAAAACTTGAGTTCAGCGGATATCGGTAACTAACATCAGTCGATTCTCGCAATCCTATTAATTATACCGTTTCGATATTTATACGATATGTATAACAGAGATACTAGCGTAAGCGAGAAAACTTATAACCACCGACACCCGATAAAAACTACAAACAAGATCTCGCGACTTTCACAATATATTTCACTGCTTATCGCGTCAAATTGACTGTTCAAGAACAGATCGTTTAAAAATTATTTATAACCGAAGTTGGCGATTTTCGAGGAAAATTACTTGACTTGACCGATACATCCATCCGACTCTCGTAAACCCTGCTTTACCCTTTGTAGTACGTATATACAGGATACTTGCAAACCTTAAAACTCGACGTACGACAACTACGAACGAAGTTACGATGGGTATCGATCAATTGCTCGAGGCAAATGCGTTGGCCAATCAGGTATCCCAATTTACTACGTTGCCCGGCAATAAATTAATTTCCGAGGCGTTGAGACCTTCGGTAGCGGCCGCATGCCTAATTTGCGGTGGAACAGAGTTCGCGATCCGTTCCACGGAGTTGGATGTTCGTCCTGCCAAGGAGGATGGAAGCGGTCAACGTGGCGTTGCCACGGGTCCCGCGTCATCGCGACGCGTAATGAGGTCAATAACGCAGCGAGCAGCGTGCAGGCGTCCTCGAGAGGACCAAGGATGGCGCAACAACGGCAGGAACGTCGGCGAACACAATGCGCTGGTGGCGTCAGAAGCCAGCGACGCTGGTGCACCGCGACGCCGCCAAAGAACGGCCGCAGCGTTCGATCGAAATTCGTGTTTCGTTCGTACACGCTAAACTCGCTCGACCAGAATTCCGCTCGTACGAATTCGTTTCGTCTGTTTATTGAACCACGTCGAGTATATTGGAACCTTTCGTTAAAAATCAGTTACTGTATTCGTTGAGATTGGTTTCAATTTTGAGGAAAGTTGAAAACTACGCATTGCAGAAGGTATGGTGATGTTCGATAATGGAAAAGTGAATTGAAAATGGAAATATTATAATATAAGAATCAGTATCTTCGTTTAAATAATTTTGATCGGAAATGATTATAAACGATCAAAAGTTTTTTGGATATCGGTAATTATCAGATGACTAGTTACGACTATGGAAACCGATAGAAAGAAATCTTTAGAATAACAGAAACTGGAATATCGCCATGTTGTTGCATAGTTGCTTGGTTATGCGCGTTATAGATTTTGTTTTTCCTGGTTCAAACAGTACATAAGTAAAAGTCGTTTGTTTCGTCGTAAAGCTGTCCGATAGTGAAAAATTATTGCCATCGTGTAACATTTGTTACGTCAAACCAATTTGTGTGTTATACGCTTGGATGCACAGGCGCACGAGCGCGACATTACCGGTGTTGTCACGTTGGAACTAACTTTGCACAATTCCAGTGAGCCAGAGTTACGTGGTTCGGTTTAATCGTAGAGCAGTAACTTCGGTTCGAGTCGTTTGACTTCGAGATTAGTCGAAAACTCAACAGCTCCGTTCACGGCAACAGACTATTTGTCTTTGCACGCGGTGGCCCGTAAGTTTTTAATCGGCGGCAACAAAAATTACTCTAGCGAGACCAGAAGAGAGTGCAATTTTAATAACTCGTAATTCGATATTCAACGATCGACGAGTTAAACAACTTTCAAAGATATTAAAACACGTAATTTTTTCGAGTTTCCGATGAATGAAGAAACTCGGATGCCAAGTTGCATCGTGTAGCCTGTCGCTGCTTGATTCATTAATAATCGACTAACTGTTGATATCGATAGTGGCCGGAACGACAAAAGAACGATCGGAATATCGAAGACCGCGTACGACCGTTACTCATCGCTGATTCGTCGTGCCGCGCCAAAAGCAATTTGAATATTTTTCTATCCGTCGTGTTTCCAACAAGGACAAAGCACGCGAAATTCCGCCACTCGGTGGGAATTTATTCTCGCACGTCCGCGCTCTATGCGCAACGAGATCGCCGCCGGGATCCTATGCAGATGTATGCGACGAGCGTGCGATACGCGGCGTGCAAACGATGGAACGAACAGCTCGAAATAAAAACCTTTTTTTCGAAAAGGAAGGGTCGGTGGAAAAACGGCACGAGGAAGATAGAGGAAAGAGTAAAGGCGGTAATAAACCATAAGTGTTGCTGCATTAAAGTCGCAAAATTGAAAAATACAGCGCGCTTCATCGCGCTTGGCGTCTTTATTTCTTCAGGTGCAACAAAAATTCACTTCTTTGAAAGTACGTTTACTCTGCCCTCGTCGCTCCTACCACTGTCGCCACGTTGCTGCTCTCTTTAGCTTTTTACTCTTCTCTCTACTTTCTCCCTACATAGCCGCAACATGACTGTAAAATTTAAATCAACGCCGGTTGCTCTTTCGTCGCCAATAACCTCGTCGCTTTTTTCCACGAGCCCATGAAATATTTGAACACGCTAGCGTTGCTTCGTCGCGGGCTGAATAGTTTATAAATATTGATTGAACTCGGAGGTTTCGACGTGGAGACCGCGCTAAACGCTGAACAGTATGACAAATTAATCTGTCCGAAGGAAATGATTTTTTGTCCCTTGGCGTTCAGCTTTCTGGTTAACCGAAGTGAAAACTTTTTCTAATGATCCGTTCTCTCGTTGAAGGAACCAAACAAATTACACGAAGCTCTTCATTCGTGAGTCCACTCCCCCCCGCGTGGTTAAATAATGCAAAAGCAGGCACGTTACGTCCGACGATAAACGTCCAACTTTCTCATGATAGGAACATCGCAAGCTACGATATTAATCCAACGTTCTTTCAAAATTTTTCCAACGACATTCCGATATTCTATCTTATTGGAGAGAAATTCCAAAAAGTACTTTTGAAAGTACGTTTGATAAAAATAATTGTCCGGAAAAACGAACGAAATTACAGCCCAGACTCATCTGTCGGCAGCATAACGCGAAGGCAATCGACCGAATCCCGAGATTGCGAGATCCGTTTGGCTGAGAGAAAGACAAAGAAGAAAGGAGAGAAAGAGAACAAGAAATAGGTAGAGAGGATTGGTAGGTCGGTAAACAATTCATCTTTAAAATTCATCCAGATTCTCTTTTATATTCCACCGGTACGACTCCGTTTCCGGGCCGCATGAGCCAGAGATCCATCAAAAAGGTTCCGGTGTGCTTGTAGCAGCATTCTCCACGGATAAGGGTGGAAACGGATACGCGGGATGATGGCCGAGCCGGAGTCGTGGCAGAACGGGAAAACAAAACCGGGCAGAAGATGAATCCGTAGATATGCCGTAGCGTCATAATTCCTTCCTTATTGTTTGTCCTCCATTTTTTATCTGTGGAAAACGAGAGACTGCCGGCCAGCCTTCGAGCAAGGTCGAAAAAAGCTAAGCTGTCCGTGAGCTGACAGAGTGGAAAACAGAAAAAACGTGGCACGAAGAAGGGAACTGGATGAAAGGGGAACGCGATGGGAAGAGAGAAATGAAAGAATCGCGCCTCTAAAAAAAGATACTGGATTTCGAAGCTGGACAGCGGCCACTGGGAATGAGGTTTAATGGCATCCGGAGAAAAGACGAGAGTATCATAAATGTTATTTTAATAAAGACGACAGAATAGAGCGCAGAAGAAACATTTATCGTTTGAAATCCTGTAGTCGAAGAGAACTAGTATGTCTATGATGGTGGAAGAATAAATAAAGAAGCAATGGGGATTAAAGAAGCTAAAAGCAATAAGTGACGTGGCATGTTCGTTTTCTACTTAATATAGTGAAAAGGGCTGTTTCTGGGCAGAACAAACGGCCAACGATCGTTCGCCTATTAGCTTTCTCCAACAAGCGTGTTTACACACACTAGTTTCCACGATGAAGATGTTTGTCGTATAAATTAGCGATCCGTAACGGCCTGTACGAGCGTACGTGTCACTTTGCGACAGAATTCTACCCTATTCGCATGGGGGAACGCGTAGGTCGATATTTGTTCTGTGAAAAAGTTCGTAGAGATGTTCGTATTCGTGGCAGATCTCAAAGAAAAATCGCCAAGTTTCAACAGGAGAAACCATTTGAAATCGTGTCTCCATGGTTACTAGCGATGGTGCCAGCGATAATCGTGAGAATCTTTTTAAAAAAAGCACCGAAACCTTGAAGAAAGACGAAAGCCTGGTGATCCGACGCTACTTACGCGAGATAAATTCCTGACTTTTTGTAGGAAGATAAAAGCAACCCCCCTCCCCCCCGCTCAATGAAGAAAGGTGAAGGGTAAAACATTTGTGCCTGACCTATGACGACGGGAATTTCTTTGCCTACTATCGTAGAAAGAATCAGTTAACAGGCACGATCGACGTTATTAGACCTGAAAATTTCAAAAGAATTCTCGAACGTGGACGTTTCAAAGAGTAATATTTTTAATATTTCCTTTGTGACGTAAAAAAATATTCACTTCGCTAGTAACCTTTTCTTCATTCCGTTTTATCTACATCGAATTATACTCGTTTGAAGCTTAATGTGGCTCACGATTACGCTACCTAGGTTGGCGTCGATTGACCAGTCTCGGCACTTCTGAAATAATTAATAACGAACAACGAAAGGCTTCAAGTATCTGTGCGTGTGGCCCCGTGTCTCTTTGTGGCGCAAGTCTCGTGGAAAAAGTCAGCAAAGCGGGCGGATAAGTGTTTTTTAAAAGGCATCGCTGTCGAGATCGTGCACACGGCGAAACGAGAAAGACAGTTAAGTGCCAGTTTCTAAATTCTCGTATGGACAACGTAAAACAACGACGAATTTAACATCGCGTAATTCTTCGTCATTTACGAGGCCGTACAATTTCGAGCGAACTCTTAGAACGAAAAGTTATCTGTGCCAGAAATACGACAGTGTATAGTCGAGAAAGAATACTCTCTTGTTTCGCATAAATTTCGCGTGTTCGTTGAAAGAACGAAAGAGAAAGAGAAAAAATATGTGTGAGGGAAAGTATGTAATGCGAATACACGAGGCTCGCGCGTAACTCGCGTGTAACGTTGAACAAAAGCTATGAAATTACCTTTAAAGGACAGTCCGGAAGGATACGCGGAACTGTTTAAAATGTAAAAAAAGGAACGTAGGAAAGGAGTATACCCTTTTGATCGTGGCCATTGTTTGCGACCTGTAAAACGTACTCATCAAGAATTAAATTTAGCCCGCATTTAAGCGAGAAACCAAACACAAACGAGCTCCTGCTCTTCATACTCATAGCGTTTATTCGTATAGCGTAAATCTATACTTTACCGAGAAGCTAAATTACCGAAAGGATTCTTTCAGTTGAAAATCAAAACGGCAATCTTTAAATAACTTTCCAACGTGCCAGGATAAAATTGTTCGCGTAATTCCGAAGTATTTCGACGGAAAAATGATTCCACCTCCGTGTCGAAACGCTACCTGTGTCGTCGGAACGAAAAATCCAAGCCGCGATATCAAAGTTGCCGTACGAAAAATAAACGATATCTCGCTATGTTACGCAATCTTGAAACATAAGCGGGCTATGTTCGCAGATAAAAACTGGCTGGTTGGATAATCCGAGATAAAAGCCCGCCGCGGTTTCGAGCGTCCAAAAAAAACTTGAATTTCGGTCATCCTCTCTTTCCTTCGAGTTGGTGAGATCAGATGGTGAAGTTTGGGTTAAATAACTGGTGGAGATCCGGCACGAATCGTGTGCCAGCATGAGTTTCAAACGGCTGTCGGGCAAGCAAAACGGGCGAGGAGCTTTAAAGCTCGAGTTCGTGCTACGGCACGTACCTACAGATGATCGTCGTTTTCCCCGTGACGCTCACGTGTGTTTCCTTCGAACCAGGAACTCCTACGATCCGATGCAACCGTTAGCTTTGTAAAAACGAACCGTGAATCTTTCTATATTCAAGCTAAAATTTTTTACGTTTGGGATTAATCGTAACAGAGAAGTATTACATATAGCAGCGTCCGATTTGTGCATTGTCGATTGCTACTACTGTAAGCTGATCGAAATTAACTGTAAATTAAATTTTAATACTAGAATTTTCTGCATGTATATCTTATGCAGCATCATACAGGTTAATACTACTGCAATGTACTGGAAATTATAAATTAAATTTTAGCTGTAGAATATTTGAGGTTCAGAATTCTAATGGAGGGATATATTATGCTGTATATAAAATAGATATGTCGTCTGACCTGTACAGGTTGCTACTGCAGTAACTTATTCGAAGCTATAAATTAGATTTTCCTACACAAATTTTTAATGTCCAGAGTTAATGTAACGTAGTAATATTTCGTAGCGTCTGACCTGTACCGGTTCCTACCACTTGAACTCGAAGCGTATCATATGCGTCGTACGAAAAAATTCGTGCAATCGTTAGCCATTAATATTGGAAAAGCAATTCCAGAAATAAGATCGCGTAAAAGTAGTATTGCAGCGACATTACATAGAAATATTGTGCGACAATAGAAAGAGATATTGGTTTCCAGGTAACGAACAATTAGAAACGCGGCAGTAGAAATGGCCCGTCATGAATCAGACTACGAGTCTATCGTGAAACAAATAAGTGGCGCGGAAGATAGCTTCATATATTGACAAACAGGAGACAGATAAATTTCGTACGTTAACAAGTAACGATGTTACAGGTGCAAATTGTAAAAATTTACCCTCGTTCATTCAAGGAATGAAGATAACGTTTCGCAATTTTATTCTCTGTTAAAACTATACATCTGTATCTGTAGTACCGTTCCTTTTTCGATCTTTTTTCGTGTCTCGCGTGTACGAGATTTTCAACGCAATGCACGTTTACACGGCACGCTTTTCTACCCGCCCTTTTTACATTTTCTAACGCTTCGGCTCTAGACGCGAGAACGTATTTGGTATTCCCGATGCGATCAAAAGTACGCTCCACGTAACTCTGCATAATCTTATGCAGTCTGCTCGATTGAAATTAAATCGACAAGAAAATAATTCAAAGCGATTTTGTGACGCTACGAAAGAGGATTCCTTCGATGTTACACACCGTGAAGAGCCGGTGAAATTGGAATGAAATTTCGTCGAACGAGTTCTCGTCCGAAATGGATGAAACGAGCGTGATGGAATTCCAGGAGGAGCCAGAGCTATCAAGAAATTCTCACACCATACAAGATTTTTCCGAGCAATACGATAGAACAAAAATGTCTTGCTATTTCTTCGAACATCCAGTTAGAACTCTTTTGTATGTATAGATTTGTAAAAGGAAGCTTCTGGAAAGAGCAGATTTTTTTAATAATCATGATCTCGAGAACATTTTAATAATACGTTCCGCCACAGGAATTCGAGGTTGCATTATCCAGAGATGCTGGGAATTAACGTGTATCTCGACTACTCGGGAACCTTGCCGTCCGTGAAAGCGGAACAATCCTGGCCATTTTAACCCAAGTCGCCGGATATCAGCCTGACTAAAGTTAACTGAACAATTTGCAAACATTCCGCGAAAGCAGTGCTACATCTTAGCGCTCGCGTCTACGGTCGACGTTCACGCGGAAGGAAATTTATCATCTCCTTCTCTTCCTCTACTTTAACAGCCTTCTCGTGTTTGACGCACGCTTTCCACAGCTTCAAGCTCAAATTTCACAGAATTTTAACCAAAGTCTCTTTTGATAACCCAACTCCGGAATACTGTAACAAGGTACTATATTCTCTAGTCAGTTTTGTTTCAATTACTTTTAATACACGATTCTCTACATAATTTTTATCGTGATTTTTTAAAGCTTTAAACGAACTATGCTTATATTTATTGTTTCGTTATAACGACAGAATATATTCACAAAGTTTGATCATTAAACCTTGAGGTACTCCGTATATTTCTCGAACATGGTGATAAAGAAATTTCGAATAACATGCAATATCGTAAAGTTAGTAACAACGAGAGAGTAGAAAAATTCAAAAATGAAAAAGTATCGATATGAATCATTCTTAGCGCGATTTGGATCCTGACTGCACGGTTGACCGTACTGATCGTCCCTGGAGCGTTTTCCGAAGTGGTTCGGTGCACCTGACAGTGGGGAGTGCGCATAAGAGGTACGTCAGAGCGTTTAAAGCGGAGCAATTTGGTACGGGGCCGACGCAGCACAAAACGCCCGACAATGCTATCGTCTAACAAGATTGCAAACGAAATTGGATGTTTTTCTCCGGCTGGATAGAACGGAGAGGAAAAGTATTAATTCGGGTCAGACCGGATCACACGCTTGCGTAAACATCAGGGAAAGAGGAAAAAACGGAGAGCGCGTGTGTTGCGCGTTTCGGACGCGTGGCGAGCGAAGATGACAATTTAATTGCATCCCCTGGTGAAAAACGAACGAGCAAAGCTGGCTCTCCCCAGCGCTGGAACTAATGTTCCCTTTTAAAGCCAGCGCCTCGACAACGGGTTGCTTCGAAAATTGTTTGCCCTCCATCCCTGTGTTTCGCCCGGATTTGATAATACGTAATCCACACGATTTATTCCGCGAAATTGTTCCCCCTGAAAATTCTGTGAAATTGCGAGTGCGTGGAAAAACTCAGCTGAAAATTATCGCCCGGCAAAAGACGTTAAAACGCATAGGGAAATTACGATGTTCGTGCCCCGCTTTCTTACAATGGAAAATTTTCTAGAAAAATTGTATCGTGTGGATCAACACACGTGATTCTTAATACACCATGTACCTCTTCTAATTCGTACTAGTAATTCTTACAAATTTTTGCGTCGTTATCTTGCGCGTGTACGAAATCACGATCGATTAATTCTTTCGATAGTTTGAACAGATTGTTACATTTTATATAAAACCAGGAGGTATCCTAATGCTTAATGGAACGTATCTACAATAAATGGATATGTTCTGGCACATATTGGGGGAAAGGAATATGCGTAGTTTTATTTCTTATATATATATTTGACTGGGTCTTTTTTGGACGGGATATTACGGTTTTGTTAATGCACGTACCGTATTGTTCCGCGGGTATACGATACGTGACTCGCGCGAAATTTAATACGTACATACATACGTTACCTCTCAGCCAACACTTTATGAGGGAGTAACCAACGACGTCACCATTTTTGCCAAGTAATATTCGCCGTAGGGCGCGCAAATGGCCATCCAGCGCGGGTTAAAATCTCGATCGAAGTTGTTTAAAGCGAAAATTTTCGTACGTACGCGGTTTAATTAACGTCACGATTTCGTGTTGTTTCGAACACCGTACGATTGCAACCGGCAATTTTAACGAGACGTTTCGATTAGCACTTTGGTTCTCCGATTTCTTGTAATTTTCTCAATGAATAAAAGTTGCAACGGTGGCGGCTTCTTGTGAAAAGACTTGTTCCCATTTCTCTCTTGACCGCGGTAGAAGAAGGCGATTAGGCTTGAAATTGCGTTCTAACCGTGGAAGACAGAAGCGTCTTTCGACGGGGCGAATTATTTTTTAATAAGATGCAAATTCACGAATTTCCCCACGCTGAGAGATTTATATTCCTGGGAGTCGTGTCTCTGACCCCGCAATTATTAACGCCCTTCCGCTTTCGATAATGAGACTCTAAGCGAGTTTCACGGGAAACGATGTCGCTTTGAAAGAATCGTTCGTTCAATTTCGTTGCTGCAACTACAGCAAGTCACGAAATTATTAGAACAAGAGTACAGTTTTCAAATATGTAAAAATATTTCACCGGAAAATAAGGGTAAAGATGGCTAATACTTCTTGCTGCTACTGCAAATACTCGAGATATTTGTATGAGCTTTGCACGATATTTCAAATATCTCGAAACAGAAATTTACCAAAGAGTACCATAGAAAAAGGAAAGAGGAGGAAAATGGTAATTTGGGAAAAAACAAATGTTAGCTGTATCCAAATACGAAAAGTGGAAGGGAGGGAAATTCGTGACTCGATGTATTTCGCCTATAAATTCTTTCGACAAGGCCGCGTTATCCCTTCGTTCGAAAGATAAACCTTGTATTCCAAGGGTGCGTTCGGCAATCTCACTTTCGTCTACGGGCGTTATATGTTATTCTGGCATGTCATAACGTACCAATCCGTGTTTGAAAAGCGCGCAGAAAAAGGGGTGAAAGGATAGGGAAAATAAAAGAGCGTTGGAATAGCAACATCTTTTTATACGAAGCGGCGAAATGAGAAGCGAGAGAGAGGAAAAAAAAAAGGCAGAAAATCCAGGTCATACTAGGCTGCGCGCGAATTTGATTCGAGCGTTTCGCAGCCCTTGTGTTCTACCTCGAACCATCTCTTTCATCCCCATAGCGACTTTAATGTCAAACGTTTTACATCTGCTCGTGACAGACTCATCGATTCCGCTTTAGACCGCGTGTTTCTTTCCATTTGGGGATTTTCCCAGCTCCTGCTCCAATGGCAAGTGTACAGCGAGTGTTTTGACGTCGAACGAACAACGTTGGTGCGTCAATAGCCGTATGATTTTCAATTAAACACTGTGCTCGTCTCGATCAATCTTCGGCGAAACTCCGCCACAATTCCTCCGAAAGACATTAACCACAGAGAAATCGATTAAGGTAATAATTCAAAGTGATGGAAAGCAGCTGGCCAACGGGGATGATTTTAATACCGTAATTTCTATGGCAGATACGCGGCACCATTCTGTTCACACTCGCAGCTATGTTCAAAATAGTACATTATCACTCGCGTTATCTCGTTAAATATTGTTTTAACGGACTGCTGCTCGCGGTCACGTGCTTCCGCTCCATTTACAACGGTCAAATATTAGCATGATCAACGGAGAAGTTCGAACAGAACTGGGAGAATTAAACTTGCACGAAAGTTTCTACTACAGTTGGATCAGGTTTACGACGTGTCATAAAATTCCTATTTTTTCAGAAATAAACTTCAACTCTTCTACGATCGTGATGTGATGAATTTTATACAACGTACAATTTTATATATTGCATTGTCAAGTAATAAATGTATTTTCAAGTCGCGTTACTTCAACTCAAACGACTTGAACGAATTCGAGTAACTTGTCTAATCCGAACGCAGAAGCTTAATAGCCTCTTTCCAATAACTAATAACAGGCAGCGCGATTGTAAGCGTCCTCCTTTCCTGTCCTTCCGACCATGGTGTTCGATAAGAAAGAAAGAAAGAAATTCATTTCTTCGCGTTTCTATTTCAAGTCGAGCAGACCTAGTACCCCGAAAGCAACAATGGTAGCACGGACAAAGAGAGTATCAATCGCGGCGTCAAAGGAACAGAACTGTACTAAAATGTACCTACTGTTCTGCTACTGGAGAACCGTTATGATGAATTTTTAATCCTTGAGAGTTACCCTCGACGAAAAGCCGCGAAACGTCCAATCGCAGGCACAGGAACGGAGAACGTCGGTGTACGTAGTTATTCGTAAAAAGGGTGACACGTCCTTATTGAAAAGAATCTCGATTCTATGGGGGGCGGGGGCTGGTGGATTTCGGTAACCAATAACTTGGATTTCGCTCCTTTCCACGGAAATAATCCTGGCATCGATTCCCTCTTTCTTACGGATCTTTCACCCTATTTCCAACTCTCAAGGTTTCTCTGAGAACGCTGGAATTGCTAGAATATAATAAGGGATTCATCATTGAATGCACGAGGAGCGTTTAAACTCGATTAACACGGGTGAACAGAAAGATGAATATACTCTCAATTATTTGGAATATTATTACACACAATTGCGTTAAAGTCGTAGCAACTAACAAACTGTACTGTTGGGAAACATCTTCACATTGTTTACTATTTCTAAGATTTTCGACGAATCTTTACGTTTAGACAGGTACGAAAGAATTCTTCTAGTTAAGAGACAAAAAGCTGACAAACAGAATATTGATTACTGTATTTTAATCTAATCGACATTTATTCAATAAATTATCGATAATTCTCGAATTAAACGCCTCTTCGGTACCAACGACAAATTAAAAAAAAAAACATCAAGTACGGTTACGTACATCCACAAAAATAAAAGCCACAACTTTCGCACAGTACGTACTGTACCTTTTTTTAAGGCAAGCGTTTGTCATTTAATCACCGACGCGCGATTCAATTAAGGACATTCTGAAAAAATGTAATTTTTTCCTGCGAACCATATTCGCGAAAGAGTATCACAGGCAAGCCGGAGTCGAGGTCGGAATGCAATTATTTAGAGGGTACGAGAGATATAATCGGTTTCTCAGCTTCATGCTGACGCGGCGCTTAAAAGAGCATGATTTGCCTGAATCTAGATGAAAAGAAGCAACGAGACCGTCGGCCAGAAAGAAATTTAATTGGGTCGGACAAAACGTGGCCACCGGCATTTTGGTACAGAGGCCAAGCCACCTTGCGACTGGTATTTTCGGCTCCGTTGAACTTAATTGAGGCAGCCTCATAGATACGAGCGTATGCTCGCGCGCTGCACTCGACGAGATTCGCAAAGCAAAGCTATCTATAATGGTCGACTTTTCTAACTCGTAGAACACGGTACTGAAATCCACGTGATTTTCTTCAAACACGATAATTGACTTTAAAGACAGCAACAACTCGACAAAAATCGGTTGCAGCGATCGATTCGAAAACGTAAATGGAATCACAAAGTATGGGAATCGTTTGGAAAGAAGAAACGGATGCTATACGGCACACGAAGCTTCGATGAACGCGAATGAAAGTGGTTCCTGCACAAAAGAGAAAGATCAGAAACGTGCACGTAATTTCGAACGTTCGAAATACACCGATTTTCCGCTTCCGTCTCGTTACACCGATTTCTTCCCGCTGCTATCTATTTCCTCGTCCTCGTTCCACAGATCCGATAACACGATCGACTATCGCTTATCAATGATTCATAATTGAAATCGTTGGCAAACGTTGAACATAGAACTCTCTGGTGGAAACGGGCTCGACAAACGCGAATGGCGTCATTGCAGTTAAAATGGCCAAGATTCGTGGTCGTCCGACGAACGGTATAGTTTCACCGCAGTGAGCTCCGATTTCTCCGAATCGACTGAATATTTATCTTTCCGGGGATTTGTAACTCGATAGACCTGCTCGATTGCCTTAATTTACCGCGCTTTACGTGAATTTTTTAATGGAACGAGCACGTCGCAGGGTAGACGAGTTGCGGCGATTTCAATCCGTTTCACTCGCAAGATTTCTCACAGTTGACCAACGGACGCATCTCGGAACGGACGTTGTTATTCATGATCTCATGAATTTTCGCTCTCGACGAGCGTGCTCCAGGTTGCTCGTTACCTCGCGAGAAAGGCCGCTGCGGAGAGTGCGTGAGAAAGCTTCTGTTCTTTTCTCTCGTTCCCAGGAGGAAGGTGAATAAAAAGTGAGATGAATTTTTCATTAAGAAAGCCGTGAGTGTAAACGCATAGCTCGGAAAGGAAACGAAGAAAGAAGAAAAAAATATTTCGTAGCCGTGAACCGTAAAATTCGCCGTGGAAAGGAGGGAGCGTTAGGGGTGGCGGTGGCCCACTAACGTTTGACGTCACCGCGAGAGACTTTGCCTCTGCTCCCTTTCCAACCCGTTTCTCTCTTGGCAAGAATGGAAGCAGCGTGACCAGGTGACCGATAATCCGGAACAGAGTCGAGAACAAGCGGAGAAATGCGCGCGGTTTCAAGGATGCGGAAGAATCGACCTCATCGTTCCGCTAACTAATCATCCGGCGAATTTTCTCTCTCGGTGGAAGATTATTTTTGCAATACAAAACGGTCGTAAATCAAACGAAACGCGAGATGAAGTGGCAAAAAAGCTTGAGACTGATCGCGTATCGACGGTTATGAATTTCCGTCGGGGAATTTTCGCTAAAACAGCTCGTTATTCCGCGTGTTTACGCGATAACGGTGCTTGCTTCGTACTTTTCGTCGCTTTTCTATCTTTTTAGACCCGACGGTGGTAAAAAGAAAGAGAAAAAGCGTGCCGAGCCACCGCTCCGTCGTGTCAGACTTTTGAGGCCGCTCTTATGTAAAGCCATTATAGAAGCAAGGGAAAACGGCCAACGCTGGCAAAAAAAGGGAAGATTAAACGGTTACCGTTGAAAGATTAAAGTTTACAAGCGCTAATCGCTTCGCGGATACTTCAGACGTGGGATACGTGCTCGTCGTAACTTTAAAATTAAGTCGGTTTCTGGCTAGAGGAGAGCAGTTTCGACGTATCGAATTTAATTTTAGAAATGTGAAACACTCGTTAACGTCACACGTGTACGATCAAGTGACAAACGGTAGAAAAGGAATTACGACCGTGCGATAAACCCAATTCACATCGCTGCCTAACTATCGCCTATGTATATCCCCAAGTGGATTCATTATTTCTACACTGGAAACAGCAAATGGAATCACACTAAACTGGAACGAAGAAGGGCGAAACGCGATACTAGATGTTACCAGAGGGTGCAGTAGAATACACCGATGCGATAGGAGATCTAAGCAGTTTCATCGTACTTCCGCCCGTAATCTCTCTGATAAAGATCTAAAATAACTTTGGCTTTATCCTATTTTGAGAATGACTCGTGTATCATCCTGTTAGCAGAGAACCCGACCTGTTGCGGATAATATTAAGTTTTTACTAAAATTCTATCCTTTGTAACCCGTCAACCAGATCAAAAGTATCGATAATCGTGAAGATCTTGGTACCATCAGGAGCATTCGTTCTTTCAGGTTCCACAGATATTGTCATCTTGCAATGGACTAAGAATTCCTAAGAAATTATGAGACTAACGATCCAATCTATACCATGGCAATTGGTAAATGAATATGATCTTTATTTTCGCAATTAAAATGGAAATGGAACGTCAGACGGTTTCAGTGACAAAGAAGTTGTTCTTCGCACGAAATCAAACGACTTCTATTCAAGACCAGTGTCCCATTTTATTCCAACCAGTTCAGGACAGAGCATAGCGTAAATTAAATCGAATTAGACTTTCTCTAACGTGCGTGTAATACACACGTTCGTATTTCACGTTCTAGGCTGTGTGCGCGTCACTTTTAAGCGAAGCGTCGTATTGTAGAACGACGTATCCCAGTTCTGGTATGCGTATCGTTCATAGGAGCGCGTGACCGTAAAAGTTATTATATGGAAACGACGTAATCTGCCCTTCTGTTACCTCGTAAACCGGATCGAAACTTTCATAGAATATGGAAACTGTGTTTATTGACGAATCAGTGTTTTATTATGTTTAGAGAGGATCGCGAAGAAATTCGTAAAAATCAACCGTACTCGCGCGTAATCCCATATTTTGTTAAATTGAACGAGAAACTTTTTCACTGGCGAAAGTTAGCCCGGTAAATTTATTCTCTTTGAGCCGAGAACGGAATTAATTCCGCTCTCTTTGCCCGTCGCATCATTCGTAACGAGCGTAATCGCAGTACGCTACAAATGCTTTCTCTGATTGAAAGTTGTATCGTTTCGATTCTCTCTACTTATGGGGAGACAATATACATAGGCTCGCGAGAATATTCAAACGTTGAATACTTTTCGTTGAGTTCGTATGAGTACTTTTCGTGAATATGTTATGCGTGCTATACGAAACATTTTGATTTTCATAAGCAAGAGATTGAGATTAGACTATTATCATTATGCTATTGAAGTTTAAAACGAATATGCAAATAATTACAAAATATTTCGTACGTAGATATATATTTCTCAGAGATAAAAGTATTTAAAGCAATCTTTTTACCGAATGTTAAAACACCTTTCCCGTAAAAAAAATGGGAAATGTGATTGTGTTCCTCATGAAGTTCACGAAATTGGAGCTCATGAAATTTTAAATACCAATTTTCTTCGCCGCCTACAATTTTTCGTTTACATAATAGAATTTCATAGACAAATGAGTTTTAGTTCAGTTAATCGGATATTAACTAAAGCTTCGCTCCAATCAATGAAATCCACATAAATTGACTACTACTGTTCTCGATATTACTTTACTATAAACGTTTGTAAAACCGACGACATTCTCCAATATTTTACTTTTATCACACAATAATGATTAATAATATAATATACAATTTGCTTGATAAAAAAGGGAATTATTGGAAAAACTTCATAAATTGTCTACCTATTTTACTTTTACTTCTTTGAACGATGAAGCATTTGTCTGTTGTAAAAATTATTGACTAAACTTCACAAACTGACCCATTTTATTTATTAATTTAAACGATAAAACGTAGCTCGAGATGAATTCCCCAAATTGACCCTAGATTGGCCCTAGATTGGCCCTAGATTGTAAAATCACAAAAGAATGTTTCGTGACAAAGTGGCTATTCAATATTCATTCGTTTCTGTTGCAGCTTTCAGAGGACATCGGCTACGTCCTCTATTCCGCGCTCGGCAGCTTCTACATCCCGTCGTGCATCATGGTGTTCGTGTATATACGCATTTATTTCGCGGCGAAGGCTCGCGCGCGCCGCGGCATCCGCAAGCAGCCGCGTCCTCGTGCAGTGATGCCACCTGAGTCCCCGGATGTTAGACAGACCAGTTTCACACAAAGCACGCCGGCCACCGAATCGAAAAAACAGCCTGGTTCCGCGATGGAGAACGTCGCGACTATCGAGAATCAGCCCGTACAAATACCCATCGTCACGTGCGACTTTGCTAGCGACGTTAGTACCTCTGAAGCGGATCCTGGAGGAGGGAACAGCATTCCCATGGAGGAAAAGGATACGCTGAAGGTTAACGCCTTAAACTATTTCAAATGGTGTTTTTTCTTTCTTTTGTATATTTTACTCTTGTCATACTTTGAGTTATACTTTCTATCCATAATTAAAATATGTCCGGATGCTTTTGAACGATAACATACAGAAAAGTACGCACAGCTTACTATTCGTGAATTCGACGTATTAAATTTCTAAAAGTAGCTTCATGAAATATGAGGCAAGGATAGCATTGCTTATATGGAACTGTACGGAAAGGTACTTGCGATGGAAATATTCTTTCTCCTAAAATATGCCCCCTGTTGAAGAATTGACAGACAACAGACCATTTGGTACGTTTAACAATGTTTATCTTTTCCACGATCCGTCCCAAGTCAGACCATCTATAACGCTAGAAATACAAGCACGTGTTTCATATTCTACAAGTGCTTGAACGCACATGCTCGAATTCGGAGCAAACATTATCCTCTGTTACGTTGGAATACGAAGAAATCTATGTTATCAGCTTGTTCAAACGTATTCAAATTCGACCCCTCCCCCCGCCGCCGGAACTCGTCTCTTATTTTTCGTGAGTTTTCCTCATCCACTCGGAGGCAGAACGTCAAACTCTTCTGAACGTCTTTTTCTAAATGTGTAGCAGATTCCCCGATCTCGAACGACACAAGACGCGCAAGACACCTGTCTCCACGCTCGTATACCGGATGCACTTACCCAATAACTTCAGTTTCGTGGTCTGGGATCTGAATGCATCCCGTTTGGCGATACAGCGACGCGTTTCTCGAGATCTCGTACACCGCTACGACGCATAAAAGAGAAACTAGTAAATCGCCGAATGTAGAAATTCGTCGTTGAATTTTCTCGCACGACTCTTCCACGGTACAAACAGAATCGAATAAAAATCCGGCGAATCGAGGAGCACAGTTCTTTATCGTTAGTACCGAGATCGAATCTATCCTATACATGTCCGTTTCCCAGAATCTTTACTTTCTTGTGTTGTTTATAAACACGAAACAGCTGGTATCGTCGGAAGCTTCTTGTACCAATAAGGTGCATATTGTAAAACTATGCATTGTAAATCTATGCATTGAGATAGCTTAGATTGGTAATGGCTATTTAAGCGGTTTAGAAACCACGTTGATCAACTGCACGAATTGGAAAGTATAGAGAAGCGACGATGTTACAAACACTTGTTTATATTTACCTCAGAGTTTTCATTACGTCATTTATCGTTTAAACTATCGTTGAAACGATTCTTTTCGAATAACGATGATTAAAACGCTGTACAAATCTGTTGGACAGGTGACGATCCCAGTCCCGGTGCAGAAGAGCAACCTGAAGGCAACGCTGTCAGTAAACGGCGACGGCCAATCGAGCGTGCCATCGCGATGCAGGGCGCCTAGCGTCGGCATCGACGTCGACATGGTGTCGGAGTTCGACCCGTCGTCGTCGGACAGCGGCGTTGTATCCAGGTGTGCCGTGGTGAAGCCTTTAAAGCTTCGTCTCTGCCAGCCCATCTTCGGTCGTAGGAATCTGGGCAAGCTCAGAAGAGAGCACGGGGACGGAGGACGCACGTCTGGCAAAGACGACTCGGGCGTAGAGTCAAAATCGTCGAAACCGCGGGACCCGGAGAGAGAGAAGAGGAGACTGGCGAGAAAGAAGGAGAAACGAGCCACTCTGATACTCGGTTTCATCATGGGCAGCTTTATCGCCTGCTGGTTGCCATTCTTCGTCCTTTACATCGCGAAACCTTTGTTCCCTCGCGTCGAAATACCCACGCAGGCGTTCGTGATCGCGTTCTGGCTCGGCTACATGAACTCTGCCCTGAACCCCTTCATCTACACCGTCTTCAACAAGGATTTCCGCCGCGCGTTTCGCAGGATACTGTTCAAATAATCCCGTCGTCCCTGGACGAACGTTCTCGAACGGGATCCAGGTAACACGAATGAAAATCGATCGGCGAATACATCGCCTTTGCGAAGTGGAACGTCGATGGAAGGATAGGGCAAGAACGCTTGAACAGATATCTTTACTGCGATAAGTTAGGAGAACGACACGACGAAGGTGTTTATGCGCAAGAGTCTTGGGAAATTCGGACGCGACTGTAAAAACTCTCGCGGGACGCTTCCTTTGGAATGTAAACTCGGTGAAATTCTAAACTCGGTTCGTGTCTAATGTGGCCTCGGAGACGGGCGCACCGAGAATTTCCTCGTCCATGCAGTTCGAGGATAACAATTTTCCGGGAAGAAATCATGAGAAAGTTGACAAATTCGATAGCCCGTTTTGCCAGTGACGGCCATGAATCCTCTACACTCTACGAGATGTCGTGGACTATCGGTGTGTTTCAGCAACAGCTGCTGCCTCTCCCTCGATCGGATACAACTTCCGACTGGTTGTCGATTCAACATGACACCAAAGAAGACAGATGGAACTTCGCGACAGCCAACGATACGGATTCGAGAACTACGGCTGCATCGTGATTTTAAACTAATTATATCGAAGGGAGGAACGCGTGAAAAGTGTCAGAGACGTTTTCTTTTTTGCTCGACAAGGACGAATTATTGGTCGCGATGATCGCGACACGATTCGTGGGTTCTCTGTATCCCGCCTCCGAGGAATCGGATCTTTTCGTCGAAGCCACCTCGTCATCGTTCTTCGTCAGAATGGAAGAAAATTGGGTGGGGACGGGGGTGTACCTGCGGCATTCTTCCTTCTCCGAGTTCCTTGGACAGACGGCACACGGTCCGATTGTAAATTAAAAATCGCGACAATCCACTTACTATCGATGTACGTGAATGTAGATATGTATAGCATACGTGTATGTGTGTATATAATATGGCCGTCGCGAGCGGCTCGTCCGGAAAGTTTCTGTTCTTTGATATTCACGTAGGTGACTAAGAAAGGAACACCTTGCATGTTCGCTTGATTTCGCTTCGGAATTACCTGCTATTCGATTCGTGAGCAGTATAAGAGATGGAAAATTTTCCGAAGCACGAGCTACCGAATACAAAGTTTCTTCTAGGAAGGGAAAATAGCGGTGTGTCGAAGATTGAAAGAGAAAAATAGACGGAAAACGAGGGGAAGGGAAACTGAGAGTTCTGATGCTTCGCTACCATGTTTCACGCGACGTGGAACGAAAACTTTCGGAACGGGCTGTGGCATACGTTGCGCGTGTAATAATACGTAACTGTTCTACGATATTATATACGCACATCGGCACACGATCGCAGGAAGGACGAGGATCTCGAAGCGAGCACAAGTTCACGAGAGACGTGATCGGAATGATCGTCATCGGATAAATAAAACAAAAAAAAAAAAAAGCTAAAACGAAAGGAGCGTGTTTCCTATTAAATAGGTACACAACGTTTTATCAATAGGACCGATACACGGCTACGGTTTAATCGTGTAATCGTTTAATCACGACAGTTTTTTCGAATTCTATCGATTTAAATAAACGGTAAGGATGCTGAAAACGTAACGATACGTATTATTATAAAAAAAAACGTAGAAGTTTCTCGAGTTTAAAAATCAAACGAAAGAAGAACGGAGATGCGAGGGAAGAGATACGGGGAAACGATCGCTTTGCACGACGTACGGTCAATGGGAATACAATTCGCACGACAGCAAGGATAAAAAGTAGGATGTAATGCTTGCAATGTCAAATTTCTGTTTGTTCGGCTTGAAATATTAAATTTGATTACGCTACACCCTGGTGAAACCGCGATTAAAGATGAACGCACAGCTTTATTTGTTTATTGGTGACGCGCGAAGCCAACATAGAACCCTATGCGGTTTCAATTATTATGCGGCTTTACGCAATGTTTGCGCACCGGGGTGCCAATTCGCGATCAGCTGCTTTATAATTTAACGCCTGCCGACCTCACCGAGGCACCGAATCCGCTCTCAAAATCGATCAAACCGGTTCGAAACTTATCACCCCCTTTTATCCGAGCGCACGCCAGTTTTACTTAATCGATAGCTGCGCGCCACCGGTGTACGCGATATTTTTCTAACTCTTTCTTTCCATCGATTAGATTTGCTACGTAATTTCGAACATCGAAAGAGAAAGCTGTATTCGTATTCATAAATACGATTTACAAGTATCGGAAGATTCACCAAAAATAAGATAAACCTCAGGAACGATTGGGAAATTACTAAAATCTCTGATTATATCAACAATTGTTATTCAGTTCCAAGAGACGTCCTAATACTTATGAACTTATTTAAGGATATTTTTCAGAATTGAAATCGCAGGAAACGACAAGATGTTCAAGTTGTGTGAAATATTTTAGGCGAATCTGTATTGAGAAATGTTGGCACGCCTATCTGTCCAGCAACGATTCGAAACAAATCAAAGAGCGACAAAAGCGTTGCTCGTAAATCGAAAGTGGCCCATCCATCGGAACAAATTTCGAAAAACAATTTCCACCGATAGCATTCAATCTGGTCTCTCTATTTCGCAGATTAAAGATCATCCCCGCAGTCTGACCGCGAGAAACTCGAATAAAAAATTACTTTCGGGCTTCTGTACCGAGACCGAGGATCGAAATCCGGCTATTTTTGGCCGGGGATTAAGAGTTAAGAGCCAGCATACGTTTCACATAACCGACACACCTGCACCGAACTCTCTTTGCTTCCAATCGGTCTTTTACAACTTTCAGAATAACATTTCCGTTCAACAGCGAAAAACGTGTTTTAGAAAACGATTCCTATTCATATCGACCAGTTCATTCGTCGACCGACGTAATATCGAAAATATTGGGAGTGAAAATACCAGATGTGAAAATTATAACGCTAAAATTATGAATTCGTATTTTTTTCATAGATTGCGACGATGCGCTTTTTAATGATATTTCGCGCAATATACGAGTGAAAGCTTTCATTACATTTTGTTTCATTTCGATTCCGCTGATGCAAATTTTACACTTCAGCTCTTTCTATTTTCAGTGTGTATATTTTTTATCAAAAATATCTTTCAAGCTCCAATTTTTAAAAGTTCTGTAGTTCACTGTATAAACCGAACAGTTCGAAATCAAACATATCTTTCATATACCTTTCGTTTCTTTCATCTCGGCATAGGTTCAATATTATACCATAGTTATCGATATCTGCAGCGTTCAAACTAAAAATTTCCAACAAAGTCACGCGCCGATGTTCCAAATAAGAGATAATTTCAAGAACGAAATGTTTTCCACGTAACATTTATCCCTGACGCGCGTTTCAAACTAATTTACGAATTAGCCGCAACCCCTTTATAGCCAGGCTGTACATATGTCACGTGTGCACGCATCTACGTGACACGCAACGCGCTACAACGATAAATCAATAAAGCGTATATACGTGTGGTCCGTAGTATGCAATACACGCGTGTGTCTGGCTTTCTCGCATTAATTCTGTCTCTCTCCGACCAAGCTCCACGCATTAAGGGTGAACTGGGGCAAAGTGTCGGGGGAATATACGAACAGGACAAGTCTCTCGAGTGTACAGAACCAATAAGAGGCGCGCTGATAAGATTGCAACGTTCATGCGACGGATTATTAGCATAGCCGAGATCGATGGACCGTGTACACACGGATACACGTACCACATAATATACCGTATATGCGTTTTTCCATCCGGATTTTTGCTTATGAAAGGGTTAGGAAATCGACGGTTTTGATGGATCGATCGTACATTAAACAGCGCAGGTTGATGCACCCTTGATGATTATTTGAATCGGCCGCAACGAGGTGCAAACGCAACGTTTGCACAGCCAACTATCGAGCGGTTTGCGTGGAAAGCTGCGAATAAAAGCGAACAAGACTTTTGACATGGTCGTTACAAATTGATTTCGACCGGCTGGAGGAACCTGACGCGCATTCGTTATCCGGCTATCTTAGTCGCGGTCCGCGCCGATATTAGCAAGTAGAATTAAACGAAATACCAAGCCGTGGAGAAACGAATACGTGTTCGTTACGATATTTGTCTCCTTGACTCGGTTTCACCCTTCGATAACCCGAGATCCATCGGTCGCGGGGAACAATTTCGCGTCAACCGTCGATCGCAACCTCGTGCAATCCCATTTCGAAATATTACAACGCGTACCTTGTAACGTGAAATCCTGTATTAGACGGTCGGCTGGATCCTTGAGAATTTATCGTGCACGAAATAAAAGGACTGGAGATGCTGTC
The DNA here is from genome assembly GCF_041682495.2 of Bombus fervidus. NCBI lineage: Eukaryota > Metazoa > Arthropoda > Insecta > Hymenoptera > Apidae > Bombus > Bombus fervidus. The sequence continues at coordinate 11,444,623 of NC_091525.1, read as the reverse complement.
GTAAGATACTATGTTCTCGAACGCGTAAACGGAAGCCAGAAATGGATACACATAACCGAGTGGAATTTACGTTCTAACCGAGAGGCCGGATGCTCGGTAATATTTCAGACGATCAAACATCGATACAGGGCTCCCTGCTGCTTTTTCCTTCTTTCGTCTCGTTATCGCCGATATCCAATACGTTCGTCTCTTTTCACGATCTATTGATCTCGGGCCACGTTTTTGATCTCCATCTAGAAAATCTTCGAGGTTGGAGAGACACAGAGCAATCTCGAGAACTTGTGCCTTTTCCTCTCCTGTCTTTTTTCTTTTCTTTTTTTTTCCGTTGCTCTCCAGAAACCTTGCTCTATTCGATACCGCGGAAATTCCTCATCGAACGCTCGCCGTGTTTCCCCGAAAAACGAGATCGACCGAAGATCATCGATCTCTCTGCCAAAGTGGCACGGAATCGAGACACACGCAGCAATAGGAAAGAATAAATGAATCGTCGAACGTTTCTTCTCGTTGTTAGTTTCAGAGTTAATTAGATCGATATAAGATGTAAGCAAAGTTCGGACAGCGAGATTCGACATTTTCCTGTAAACGAGTTACTTGTAAGATAGTAAGATTAAGTCGATTCGGATGAGATTAAATAATAAAATGTAAGAGGCGTGTGCTTGACGTTGGCAAACGCTAAGACGAAAATTGCAAAAGAGGGAAATACCGTGAATCCGTAAAATGCAACGTACTAAGTAATTACGATAACGTACTGTCGTTTACCATTAATATCGTTAATGAAACTACGTGTACGCGGCGATCTTGCCTTAGGCGGTCGACCAAATTTTTTGCAAACCAAATTTTTCCATGAATCTCTCTGTGTGTCAGTAATTAATTACCTTACCATACGTACACACGATGTTAACTTAAGCTGTAAGCATAGGAGAAATTTACCAACGTTAGAAGCAAAAGACCTAAAATCGTGCGGAGATTTCGAACGAATGATATACGAAGAACGAAAACGACGAAGAACGATCTCGAAGGACTGGTGTAATGAGAGAAGCAAGCTAAACGATGTTTAAAATAAAAAAAAGAAACCGATCATTCTAATTAATATTACGCTCGTACCGTCTCTGAACCTAAGCGACACGCAACACGTTGTCACGAGATTAAAATAATAAATTAACGAAGACACGATACTTTGTATTTATACACGTTGTATACAGATATGTATATTGTTACTAATATTATTCTTATTATTATCAACAGATTACCATTATTCTTATTATCGCCATTATCATTCTCGATTCTTATTACCATCGATCATTCTTACATATTAAATAATCCAGCGTCGCCGTAGGGATCGAACGATCTATTTTAATTATTATTTCTACTCGTCGAGCGGCACTACTCCTTTGTCTGCTCGAGATTTTCAAGTAGAGCGAGATCGTTCGTTATATCCGCCTCGCTGATAACGCTGCTAACAATCTATTTACCCGATTCCAATCAAACTTTTCCAAAAAATATCTCCGGCATCCAAGCGGCGACGAACGGACCACCGAGAGCGACGAGATGCATCCAGTAGATTTACAGACACTTTTATCGTTAGATTCATCTTACGAGAACGCAAACTTCCGAGATTCATCCTTGTCCGTGGAAAACCAGACGAACTGGTATATTTCACCTCGAATCACCGACTAAAAACTTGGATTAATTATCTCGATAACCTAGTCTCATTACTCATCCCGTTGTTTTTTCCTCTCTCCAACTTTTGTAAACTCATAAAATTACAGCCGGATAATACTCCATTAATAGTACGTTGATTCGAAAATTTCTGCAAACTAAACGCAGTCAATTGACATTCCACCGCGTTAAATGTACGATAACTGCACGCCTTTCAAACACGTACACACACCGTCGAGCTCGTAATTAATTCGAGCATTTTCCATTTCCGTGCCTCTTTTTAAGACCCACCTACTCTATTTACGATTTCAATTATCATTGTGATACCGAACCGCTTAAAAACAATTTCCCATTTAATACCAAAGCCTCCGAAAAGCATGATGCATTGTTTCGTTCTTTGAAACATCGTAGGCATCGCGAATTAATTTATTTGCTGATTTATTCACCTTACGCGCCACTATCGTATGCTCTACCGATATTCTAACAATTATTAAAAAACAATTTTTCATTCGTGATTAATCACACGACGAAATAACCCGAACGATCTCGCGCTGGGCGCCGCGAAACGATCTCTATCGATAATATTGGAGCAATGAAATCACTGTGATATCACTAAAACGCTTTCAAGGTGTGTGTTGGAATCGACAATTATCGCCACGCTTGCCGGGCTCATCGTGGCTAAGTTTCCAATAAATTAAAAGTGGCAGAAATGGAATTAGATATTTGGGGGGAGGGAGGTGAGAGAGAGAAAGAGAGAGAGAGAGAGAAAGAGAGAGAGAGAGACAAAGAAAAAAGATGATTTATGGTATCGATTATCGTAAATTATTGTAAATCATATTGTACTGTATATACGTATACATACTTATACATAATATTTAAATATACACATAGAGTACATTACGGATGACTACTAATATCATTAAAGATTACTATGATCGTATTACCGTCATTGTTAGCCGACACTATTATCGATGCAACAAGTTCTACTGTCTAATAGCGTTGATCGTCTGTCGCGGAGAAAGCGAGAGAGAGAGAGAGAGTGCAGCCTACGCAGGATCAAAACCGAACACAAAACTATAATACAACGACCGAACGATATCGGATCGTTTGCGAACGATTGTTTTATTGTGCATGGAAAACCATATATCCGGAAGGGATCTCGTTTCTGGTTCGTTCCGATTTTTCTTCGATCTAGTAACGTTTCTATATATAAGTGAACACACGGTTTTCTTCGACTTTATCATCGATCGTCGTAGAGGAAAAGAAACGTACAGAGAAGAAAAAGAATCTGAAAAAGCGTTGTAGTAGTCTATTTGAAAGGGCAATTGCAAATTCTATCTAGAGACAATAGCGAGAACGCGATTAAACGAAACGCGAACTTGTCAGTGGCCGAGATAACCGGAAGAGCGATCATTGCGAGGTGATAAACCGCGACGATATTAAAGCTCGTTGAAAGCACGCGGAATGCCTCGTTCTACGCGACACTTCTGTATGAAATTGTGCGTTTCATTCGCCGTACAAACGCATCTCGCAGAGGCAATCGAAAAACAATTTTCTTCCATCGCAGTGATCGCTCTTCGAACCAGCTTGGGTGCGTGACAATGAACGGAATCACCGCTCTTATTCTTTACTCTATGAACATCGCTCGGCGTGCCCCGGTCCGAGAATAAATCGTGCAAATCAACCGAAGCAAGATTACGTGGCGTCAAAGAGGTAATTTAATAATTTGCCTGTCGGAGATAATGAAATTTTAAGCAGGATACAATTATCCCACCGGTTAATATTCATTATATTTAATCACGCTCCATCGATACTCGTTTTAATCCGATCCGTATACAGTGGCAACCTTACGAATTTACATCGATTTTCGGATCGAGGATTTCACGCGTTGCGATCAGAACGATTGAAATTCGTCGGTTTAAATCTTTAATTTGAAACTTGCGAATATCAACGAGTTGTCACGACGATTATCACGGCCATAAAATAACCATCTACCGATCACTCCGAAAATGCTTGAACAATCAGACGAAGAATGGTAATACCGATCACACCGCTAAACGAACACTTTCGTTCGCGGATCTCTCGTCATCCCTTCGACCTTTCTGCTTGAACGCGAGGTCGTGTCGCTTCGGATCGATGTGCAAACGATACCTCGTTCCAGATCTATTCTAAGCTACTACTAATTCGCGTAGAACGAGGTACGAAACAGTACCAACGATTTCCTCGTCGTTATTCGAGAATGCACGAATTCCACGAGCCAGATTCTAACGTAAATCAAAATTTCCAATTCCCTATATAGCCACGCTAAGAAGCATCGATCATCCTATCGCCTATATCGAACAGGCGTGACTTTCGTTTTTATTTTTTAACTATGTATGTATGTACGATTGCGAGAGCGATTTATCTTCGTAGTTAAAAACACACAAAGCTTTCGTCGCGAACGCGACGACTAATTGATCTCGATACTCGTTGTTTAGCGATTAATTGTAACGTTTCGAACGGAACACCATCGACTCGTTCATCCGATACTCGCTGCGTTTACCGCTAAGGTACAACAGGCTGCACAACCAACCGAATAATTCAACGTGACTGAATCGAATTTTTGTACCGTTCTTTTTATTCCATCTCGTTTCTCTTTTAAAGCACGCGTGGATTCTCGACAACGATCCCGCGACTGTACGCAGCAATAACGTCAGCCTATTTCGTAAAGCCACAGCAAAAGTCAGACCAAAAGCAAGTTCAGCCTGAAGAAGCGTGCGCCGAGTCTGTAAAAACGTAGCTTCGTAATTTTTCCGTTAGAATGTCCCGTTTTTATTACACGCTGCGTAAAAATCCGTGTTTCCATGTAATATCGCTCGCGAGAAACTGTCGAAGAGATTTAAGTTCCTAATTAGAATACTTCTCCCATTAAAATTCCAAGTTTGCAAACTTTTCTCGAAATGCTCTCGATCGGGCGTAAATAAACACGGGTTCTTACACAAACATACACCGTCATGCACGCACGAAGTGTACACAACGAGACACTGTATACACCGGCAGAATACCGAGAAGCGAACCGCGTAAACGCAGAAACAAAAGAATCGTTCCGTTTCGGAAAAATGATAAAAGAAAACGAGGAAGAGGAGAAACACAGAAGAGAGAGAGTCTCGATAGGCGCAGAATTCGTTTTACGTCAAGTTTAATCTATAAAAGTCTTCCATTCCTTCCTCAACGTGTAATCGTCTACGTATTCGGCTCTGATTGGTTACGGACGTAGAGCGCACAGTGATATAGCGTGATTTCTGGAAACGGTAGAGGCCGAGCACTCACGGATCACCGGTTCTCGACGCGAGTTCCTCTCGAGATGACGCCACCAAAAACCGATCGATTCCACTGGACTGGCAGATATCGAAAGCGTAATCGCGCGTGTTCTCGTCCACCAAACATTTACCACCCTTAATTTAGTAACTCACTGCGATACGGTTGAATTTCAGCCAGAAACGGTTTAACAGTAACGCTCTCGCGCGAAACATGCGAACAACGCGTCGTTTAAACGCGTTAATTACATTTCGACGTTTAAATACTTTCGTCCGATTGCGTGCACGCACACAGATAGGCATATAATAAGAGAGAGAACAAAGGGAACGACGAGAGAGAGAGAGAGAGAGAGAGAGATATGGTTGGATGATCGAAAATCTCGCTGGGCTACGATTAAAAAAAAAAAAAAAATGAAAAAACACATGGCGGAGAAACTAATTCCAGCCAGCGTGTAATCGAATCAGAGGACCAGTTTTCGATTGCAATTTTCCACCCTCTAAAGGGAGACAATAACGCTCCGAGGAATATAATGGATTTTATACAGAAACTCCAGTCCACGGTGCTCTTTAATTCGTTTGTGGTACAGCCGAGAAACACGAAAGAAAGAAGGTATATATCTAGTTTATTCGTTAAGGAAGTTCGTTCTTATACAACGAAGTTGTAATTCGCGCTCGAGAAAAATCAAGCGACATCCTCCGGACGTTCGTCGACTTCGATAATAGAAATTATTACAGCGAAACTTTCGACCGTCCGCGACACATTTCCGCTTTGTTCCGTTCTCTCTGGTCGAAAATTTCACGGAATCCTTACACCAACGGGAATTTTCGACGCCGTCTCCGTTCGCGATTAAACCGTGCCCGTTCTCACGGTTCTTCGTGCATATGGAAACGAAACAACGCGAGCACGCTACATTTTTGAAGAACGTAGGCTACTTGTTGCTTCGTAGGGAACGCGTAAACTAATGGCCAATAAAATTTCTGCTGAAAATTTAACAAGCGAAGCTACGAGAACGGGTTCTGGGCCGCGTTACGATCACGAAACTCCCGCGAATAATCGAGGCAAGTATCCACGAGGCGAACGGGTAAAGTCGAAAAGCCCGAAAGTGTCGATACGATATGCTGATCTTTTGCTTGTTTGCAAGAACAGGGAAGGGGAGAACAGAACTCTCGCTATTGTTTTGTCGCGAACCGGAGTTCCGTTGCGAATTGGATAAGGTCGCTATAAGACGCGGTCAATGAAACGAGGAAAAAAAAAAAAGAGAAAAAAGGAGACTCGCGTTGCTCGTGTTTGGAGCTCGCCGATTTTTGCTCGTCCTCACCGTTTGGCCGGGAAATGCTTATCGCGGATATCAGAGACGCCGGTTTCTCTCTTGCGTGGTCGGTAGGTCGAAAAGCGTTTAAGAGAATAGAAAGGAGAAACGAAAACGGGCAAACGATCGTAGAATATTTCGTTCGGAATAGCGTGACAAAAAAGGAGAAGCAGTGAAATGGAGGCAATAATATTGAATGTGTCTTTTAAGGAGAAAACCGAAGCAACTTTCTGTACAGTTGTAATCATTTTATGATTGTTTATGTGATAATCGTTGCGTTGTACATAAAACACGATATCGCCTTAGTTTTTCGAATATTCAAACGATGTACAGGTTTACGTGGATTTTATCTAGATAAAAAGGTTCGAACGATCTTGTTGAGATTGATTTCACTGTATATCGAGATGTTATAGCGATTCTATAGTATGTATAATATAAAGTATAAATATTGTAATAATTTCTTCGAAATTTCTCCGAGAGCGAAGGAGAGATCCGGAGAGGATAAAAGGAGAGTGAGAGGTCTGCTGGAAATTATCGGAGTGCGAAAGGTGCAAGACTCGTTCTCCAAAAAATGGCACGAGAAAACAGGTACTTCGCAGAGCACGAGCTGCTCATAGCGTCTTAAAGGAAAGAAAGTCTAGTTTATACGACGTGGGAAGGGAGAGAGAACAGGAAAGACAGTAACAAAGAGGGTAATAATTAAACGAGCAAGTGGAAATAAAATACAAAATGAACGGAAGTATCAAACAGCTTTACCGGTCTACGTTCGCTATGCCGTTGTGCTCGAATTGCCTGTTTTTGCAGAAACTCTGGAGGTTCGGTCTATCGATTGAGTCCGATCGATCGATCGTCGTCGAGGATCGACTCGAACGATCGATCGTTCGTCGGTGAAACCGTTAAGAAGGTCAAGGAATACGAGTACTACGATGTATACTGGCATTAAACGAAAGGAACTATCAGTACATTACGACTTTGTTTTATAAAAGAAAGATAAAAAACGAATCGACCTGTGTTCTCTTTTCTAATACCCTCTACTCTTTACGTTTTATACGATCATAGTAACAATAATCGTTTCTTGCATCTTGTTAATTAACACTAAAATTTCCAACAACTAAAATACTATAAAACTCGAGCCGAAGAAATCAAAATGAAGGACGTGGAACAAGCTCCTGTTCATATATTTTACAAAAAAATCAGTCAAACGTTCAAAAATTAAATTTCTATGGAAAATGACGAATTGGTTTGATTATTCTGGTGTTTCTAGCGTTAAATTTATTTTTTACTTTTCCTATTTACTTGTCGTAGACTGAATTTAGAAGAATAAGGATCTGCCACGTTTCTCTCAAGTACCAGAACAGGTAAGTGTTGCTACAATTAAATTCAAAAATTTGTCAAGAAAAATATTAGTCGGTAAAGAGAAAGTGTTTTAACCTTTTGCGCCAATACGTAGACATGAATTTATGAAAGTTTAAATAAAGCTTCCTATAATAACTTATAACAGAGTTAAGGACTAACAGAACTTCTGATAATTTTGGCGCAACGAAATTCCGCTTAACTTCTTCGAAATATCGGGGCCGAGTTTTAAACAATAGTCATACTCGAAAGTTGTTAATAACAGTTTCAGATAAGCCATCGGCGAGGTTACATCGAGCAACCATTAGATCGTCACTCAACGTCGGTATCGGGAGTAGGATGGGAGAAATAAGACTTTAACCATCAATTTACTAGTGAATACGATGAAATTTCATGCGATTTCCTTCAAATTTCATTCTTCTCTCCGTTCCAATCTTATCGTTTGAATCTTTTCCCAATTGCTTGCAACCTTGAACATTTTCAGTTCTTTCCTCCAGTTTTCTCAACAAAACAACAATTTTCTTTCTATAGATACGCTCGTCAACGAATCTAACCGAATCTCTACGACCTCGCGCACAAAAAGCCAGCTCATCTCGACGAAAATATAATAAATATATGATAAAAAGTGTAGCGAACTGGCTCGTACTGCGCTGTATATAAGGATCAGAGAATTGGAAAGGCAAAGATACTCCGATAGTCCGTGCGAATCCACTCTGGAATAGAATGCAATTCCACACTTCGATTTCTCTGGACCCATTGTGATGATAGTGGAGTAGACCGATTTCCACGAGCGTAAGCGAGCGTCAATCCGATTGGCCTCCGAATGAGTTTCGACTTACCCTGTCTATCGCGGTATCTGTACGCGCGGCACGAGCTTCCAGAATGCCGAATGTACGCATTCCTTAAGCTGATCGAATAGTGAAAAAGTATAAATACTGCTTCCAATCAATCCATGAACGATATCTTTACGATTATATACATAGAATCTTTCAAAGAATCAGGTGATATAAGCAGCAGTCATATTAAAAACCTACAAATTTCTGGTATAACTTCATTTAAATAATAGGTGATTGCAAGACTATCTACCTTAATGAAAAATTCTATGGTACATTTGTAGCGACACATGAGCTACAGGACAATTCGAGCTACGCTGTTGTTGTTTTGCCTCGGAGTACCAATATCGTTAGGATATACATAATGTAATAATAAACCAACTCCGGGCAAAACAATGTTGCCGCTACGTGTAACCGTCAAACAAAGGCGAATGGAAACATACCGGTACCCCCTCGACCAGTATAAATAAACAAACACGGTCGTAAGGTGACCAGTTTTGCAGTCTCCGTCTCGAGCGATTTTATTAGCGATCAATACACAGTCTTTAGCGAACATTCTTTTAACGACCCGTATCGAGCAATCTACGGTTCACTCTGTATTTATAATTATTTTAAAATATATTTGACGGTTCCAATATCGAGTAATCTCGTCGTTTAAATTATCACACGACCAACCATCCTCCACAAATTCGTTTAGAAATTCGCTCGGTTCAATTATCCACCGAACTAATTAGAGACGTGCATTATATAAGTTATTTATTAAGGTATCTATAAGGCATTATTTAGGATACCACGAAATCAGCTATGTCTATCCCGATATTCTCTGAGATTCGAATTAACTTTATCTAAGAGATGGCATCAGGCACGCAAGAACTTCAGTGCGCCATTATTCCGTGAATACGGAGCAATATCATTTCAGCAATAACAATTTGGGTCGCGAAAGCCGTGGCTGTGAACCGACTACGTTTGGTTCCCGATTGATTCACTTGTCTTGATTCCCGCGTACTTTGAGTACAATGCAACATAACTGAGAACACGTATATCTCGACTTAGGGGTAGGATGAGAAGGCAGTTGCCACAGATGGAAGGAGCATCGCTGTTGAAAGGGATACCTTGCGGTGAGTTCACAATCGGTATCGATTCGAGGTCATTAATGACGGTCTATTCTACTGTTCTGAGTGGATTAGCGACGATCTGCTGTGGTTATTCGTAACTGACGAAATTCATAATTAATTAAAATTAAATATAGATTTTCCTCGATATGATATCGTACTTTTTAGTACCGTCTAATCTCCCTTGAAAATTAATTAATACCACTACAGAACTTTATCTGATATGCCTACAGTGGTTACAAAAGGTATTAGCACACCATTGTATTTACTACGGAATTTAGTTAATTAAACGCAAATATATCTAATTAGTTTTACTAATCCTTACGATACGCTCAGTATGCTTCATTTTCTAAGACATACAATTTTGTTATGATAAACGATCGATAAACGGTCAAAGTGTTGGCAAACGTATGCTTCCTAATTAATTCCCCCTTGCGGTATCCTTTGGAGAAAGAGAGAGAAACCTTGTTCCCCATTGGAGCTGGTCGACGTGAAAAGCATAGGAATACTAATCGACAAAGAACGCGGTTTGGAATGTCGGATGAACGTGAATTCCTACGTGCAAATGAGATTGGCCGTCGCGGGGCTGCGAGCAAACGTGTTATTGGAAAAGATTCTAACGACAGGATCGAAGGCATCCCATTCGACGATCGACAGGCCAGTCAACAAAGGAACACGAGAAAGTAACGGACAAAGGGGAAAGGACGAGCGGGTGGAAACGTTGGAAAGAAACGAGCGAGACATAATGAAGGGAAGGAAGTGAATCCTTAAGACGGCGGTAGACGAACAAAGGATATCTCGATTTGGTTTCGAGAATGTCGTAGAATGAGTTATCCAACGGCGAGGATGGAAAGCGAGCCAAACGAAATCAACGCAACGTTAATTAGTCAAGACGAAGGTACGACACGGACATTGAGACGCAAATGAAATTTACCGCCGAGTCGATGCGGATCCGGCAAATTTCCTCTAGCACTTAACGTTACTCTCGGAATGAAATTAAACGTCCGGCCGAACTATCAGGAAAGATCGAGGAAATTTGAAAATCGGTCTCGACCATTCGTAATGAAATCACGATATCAAGCGTTAACTCGTTTCCTTCGCTACTATCAACAGTTCGGATTCGCCTTTTAAAAGGATTCAGTTCGATAGAGAGTTTCGCGCGAAGATGGTAAGAAAATAAAAACAGTGCGAATGAAAAGAAAAATAAGCGTGCAAAAAGAAAACAACGATGGTAGGATGGTAAAGAGAATAAACGACGATGGGAAGATGGACCGAAAAACTGACGTATCGCGCCGACCGAGGATATGGAATGTTTGCAAAGTAAATTTGGCTGAACGCGAAAGAAGAGGACAACTCGATTTCGAGTTTTAATCCAATTCCTTGCACCCTAGGGCTTTCAAATACATCGCGTCTCCCTTCATCCCTGATCGTTCCTTGTTGACTCGCTATATTCTTCCTTGTTCAGTCATCCTTTCTGCCTTCTCCATTTCCTGTCTCACCATTTGCCAGATATCTGTATTCCTGACCCGCGGAAATATTCGCTCCGAAGGAACCCAGCCACAGTCTCTCCAGCGACTATAACTCTCCTCGCATCGACTAGCCCACGTTCACCTTGCAAACACGTTTACGTAACTGTGGCCGCACACGCATGTACTCACATGGCCACCTATACATCCCACCAACTAAGGATTTTCTGGATCAGAGGCACGAAGAGAAAGAAACGAAGTTTCAAGTCGACTCTATTGGCAACACCGAATCTCTGGACAAAGGGAAAACACTGGGAAAATGTCGTTAGCGAAGAAGGGTATCATCGTAAAGGTGAGGCACGAGAAGGTGAAGCCATTCAGAACAGAAGCGTGGGATTTGTTGCAAGAAAGCAAAGTGTAGGATTTGCCCAGAAATAGAAAACTGGCTTCGATGTCTGATCCAGGTATATGCTTGAACACGGGCAAGAAGATTCTTTGCTTGTTACGAAGAAACAGAAACAAATTGTTCGGCAGCATGAAGGACGAACGGAAGGGAATAGAAAGAAACAAAGTGTGAAGTATGGAGAACGAAATTGCGAGATATAACTTGCGATACCATAAGCAAGAATATCGTTAGCGAAGAAAATATTTTCTGCAGATTTCCACGCTCGAACAAAATGGTTGATACTGAAAGTATCTTGTGTTCATACATGTGTATATAGTGAACGGGCTGTATATAAATGGTAATTCGGTAATAAATGGCAATGGAAATCAATGTGATTACTTAAAAAGTAAAAAAAAAAAAAAAAAACACGATCTGTATGAATATGTAAGTCAAGCAAACTCTTTAGAAAAGAAGTTTTCATCGTTGACCACAGGGAAGGATAATTGGAATTGGGTGGTTTATGCGCGATTGAACAAAAGAAAGGAATTATTCATGACGGTTTGATGGGATATTTCTGACGCATGGCCTCGTTAAAATGACGTATTTCGTTATCGACGCGACACAGTGCGTAGAGGTGTGAAAATGTACCGAGTGGAAAGCGGATATTTATACCGGTCGAAATAAATCAACGGATTGATCCCAACTTTGATTACACTGTTCGTCCACGCATGGACCTATACAACCAATCCATTGATCCAAGTGCAATACTAACGCGATAATTTTTCATTCAAGTATACTTCTATACATTCAAGTATCCTATATGCCCTGAATTTATGAAAAATATTATTTTTCATTCTCTTTTGAATATTTAATAACGTTTAATACAAAATTAAATAGAAACTCGATCATTTTAAATGAAGATAAATTTCTATCATCCAACGAAGCTCGTCGCGTTATTTGTTAAATATAATACAAACACAAAATCCACATCAGAGGATAATAAGCGAGCAACGAGAGACAATGTCAACAAGGTAATTTAATCGAAATCGTATTTTCTGTGCCGGTCTTGTTTAACCACGCTGTACAGCGCGACATCTACAACGGTGCAACTTTTGTGTAACAATAATTACACTTGTAATGTACAAGTTTATACGTAATTGAATGAAAAGAGGCCGCGATGTTACGTTCGTATCGCGTGCATTCCGTGAACTGCCCACCCACCCTCTTCACGAGACTGTTATGGCTCTTTATTGAACGAGTTAATACTGCTACGATATTTAATTAGTGTCAGTTTTCGGTCGAGTCTCCGAGGATTCGATCTTTCATTACTATCACCGGTGTCGACACGATATTAAATCTGGTAATTTTCATACTAACTGGTTGATTAACCGAATTACCAATGCATGTGAAATACTGCATCTCTAATAAATGACACATCGAAATCGATATTATCCAAATAACTATCGTTTAGCTTTGAATTGTAGTTTAGATGGAAATAATACAGTGCGAGCATAAAAGCAGCTAAAGCTTCGCACATTTCAAGTGTCGAAACATGTAAGTGGAAACACTCTTGAAGAAATAAAAATCCCGAGTCCCTTTTACAGCCATGCACTTTCAACTTGGAACTGCTTCTGTTTGTCTGTTTCAGAAATACGGTAACTATAAAAACTATATTTGCACATCATTGCATTTATCAGGCTCAAAAATCTCAGGCTCATAAATTTCATATCATTTAATAGTTCTCTCATATGACTAGGAAAATTTGATACCATGAAAATGAAACGTAGAAGTTGATAAAAGAAACGTTTCATTGGAAAATAAGAATATGTACAAATACTTTTTATAGCCACTGTATACAATTTTTAACAATTACGAATTTCCCTTTGCCTCATAAATATTTTTAATTGAATGAAGAGAAACAGAGACGAAAAATACAACGAAACTTCAATTTTATAATAGGATAAGGAGGGCAGTATATAGCGATATCGAAGTAGAGGAGGAGGAGGAGGAATATAAGATAAGAAATTACGAGCAATTGTTCCCTAGAATCAGGAGATTTTAGATTTTCGAGAACCGTAATCGTTCATCGGTCGAGCAATTATCGTGTCACGCTTAATTCGATATTTCAATGTCGTAAACAGGAAGAGAGAGAGAGAGAGAGAGAGAGAGAGCGTATAATTGATATGGGCTTCCATCCGTCACAATTTCCATTGGAAATGATACAGATCTAATTACAGATTGCTCGAAGAAATCCAAGCTAAGAGGATACTTTCAGAGATTTTACGATGTTGGCTCAGCGTTTCTCTCGGCTTCCCGTAAAATTAAATCCATAGATTTGAGGTGGCTGGTTTTGCTGCTTCGCGATCTTTACATGAACTATATATATCGAGCCGAATACCGACACGTCGAATATCTCAATATCGAACGAAAGGATCGCAGTTTCTTTTGCTGATCGTAAGGAAACAGATTAAAGGCGGGCCTCTACCGCGATCATCGTAATAAATGTTATCCCTAGTCGAAATGGCTACCTTTATTCCAGATTTTATGGGTATATATATCGTTACGTTCAATTCATATTTGAATGATAATGAGCATATCGCGCCATCAAACTCAACTTCAGAAATTTTCTACATTCTATGTAGACGATCAAAAGGTTGAAAGTGATATGGTGTTTGACAAAATTCGAAGTACCATAATTTGCCTAATCTATTAGCCAGGAAAGCAAGTTAACTTGCCAGTAATTTTTAAATTCATCTTTTGAAGCCATTATTTATATCATTTCTTAAGATGTAAATGTAAATATAATGTAATTTATCTTTAAGAAATTAAATTACAGAAAGAAATTACACGAAACAAAATCAATCAAACAGAAATTAATCTATATTAATCAAAAAAAGTCGGGGAAAATAAAAAATAAATACCGAAGATTTTACTGACACTACTATAAATTAAAACACTAGATAGAACCGGATACGAATAAAACATAGCATTTGTTAGTACGTATGAGAATTATGTATAAAGTTAAATTTTAATAGAATTGTTCCGCTTAAATTCAATGGAAAATGTCTTTCCTATTTGTTTTACTAAATTCTATTCTTTTTCCATGTCGAAGAGTTCTGACGTATTTATGAAACAAACTCGTTATATGTTCTGCAAAAATTATTTTATACCACGATCGATTGAAGTTTATGCGAGTATTATATGCAATATGGCGACTAAGGTGCTTCGAAAGAACGCTCAAATATTAAACTCCAAAATGTTTAAATATTAAACTCTTGACTTACCACATCCAACAATTACGAATAGCAAGCTCCTGGTAATCTCACAAAAAAATCCTTCATGTTCTTGCAACATTAATGGGAACACTAAAAGCCACGGTATAATCGAGCGTAGAACTACACGATATGCGTATCACAAATCAAACTGGTAAACAGTACTGCGCGCGCATCATCGACCGGAATATCGATCGCAGAGCCGTTTCGTGTTAATTCTTACAACTATCGAAATGAAACGCCACTGCGAATGCGCCGTTTGTACGTTGTGTCGTAAACATGGACCCCTTGCGTCAATTGTATAACTTGTGTTACATTACTAATTGTATAACAAAGCAATCGAATTGCTTGTTTTTGAAGTAATCGTGTTTAAATTTTAAGACATCGATTAATTTACTGTGGAAAGTGTAAATTAGAAAAATCAAAGTAACCGCGAAAGTGTGTTACTGAATCGAGTGGTTCGAGAAAATACGTGTTCGAAGTTGTGCGAGCATAATCAGGTTAGCTGATCGACCGATGCTTAGTGGCTGATATGTATTCACTGGGATAATTCATTGTCAAGCAATTCGTGTGTGCAATAAGCGTCCACAGCATCGGAGTTTGTCAAAGTCCGAAATACGGAAAGCCAGTCAGATCGATGGATGGTTCGCGAAAGTCAGGTTGGATGGCGAATCTTCTCGATGATGGAACGACGTCGTGACAAATATTTTGGATGGAATAACATACTGTCGACTTCAGTTTTGCTTGACGAGCCGAGGTAAGCGAACGAGAATGTATTACAAAATGCTATTATTTATCTTGTCCTTGTGAAATATCATTGTTTTCAACTATTTTATACTTTAAAGTCAATGGCATATATTTCGTTGTTTTCCTTTTAGTAACCGACGTAGTATTTTCTGTGATAAGCTTATTTTATGTTTCACTCGTAACAAAGATATTTCGGGGACATCAAAGACAAACGAAAACCGTTTGTAGATCGTTGCATGTTGGATTATAATAAATTCCTCGCACGTGCTATTGCCAGCGTTATTTGGTAAAGCAAAGCTAAAGGAACTCCCTTCGATAAATATTACAGCACGTATACTCGCAAATTTGATGAAAACTACGCGCTTGCTGGTAAAACAAACATGTCAGGGTTAACGGTTATATGATAGTTGAAAGCGTGCTATTAATCGTAATGCCATCTCCATTAAACGTATCACGAATTTAATCCGCCAAGTAAAATGACGTATCTACTTAGTACTGTAAATTTTTACTATGTTTCCTTAATGGACATTACATTTAGATATTCCGACACTACACATTTACAAGATATCTTTTCATTTTAATTAGAAAATTCCATTTGTTATATTAAAAATATTTACAGTTACATTTTAACATCCGCTAGACTGAGAATAGGATCTTATACTATTCTTGAGATCCAAATATCGACCGCTTGATAGAAGGACAACCAATTACAATTCATCCATGGAATAGAATCAAACTTTAAGGAAACTCATCCCCTGATAATGTAGCTAGTTTGCTTGTTAATCGCGCCCCAAATTGCACAAAACAGATCATTATACACGAATCAGTCAGTGTTCCCTTTCTTCCTCTACCCGGTAGATAGTTCATCTTCTAATCCATCCACTCCGGAATTCCAGTTTCATTTAAGAGGATAGCAGTTTCCATCCATTCTTCACCGATTACTAGCTCGACTGCTTCTCAAGGAGAGGGTGAATTAAGCTTGAAAGATGACATTGGGACGCTCGTCGGATATTTTCCTTTACGATCAAATTCCACGAATTCGTCGGCGGTTCAGCAGCCTGCGCATGGTCTTATCGCTGTTTATGACATCGAACATAACGTTTCGTAGGAGGAGCAATCTCTGTCCAAGACTTTCTACGCTCGATACATTAAAGGGAACTTTACGATCAGGCCGAGTTCCCCGCCAAGATTGATTGAAAATGCCCGACTCGAAATACGAAACCATCTCAGGCTAAGTTGATTTCCGTTAGTCGAACCTCTATCCTTTCCATCCAGTGTACTTAGGGCCTCTGGGAAGATTGGTCGGGCTCAAAATCAGTCGGAAAATCAGCTTTTAATCGAACCGTTTTATCGCGCGTTCGTTTCGATGTACGAGAGCTAACCCGGGCTACGCCCTCGAAGCAAAATCGAGTAGTACGTAGTTAAATCTGACAGCGACTGATGAACGAGTCGAGCCCGAACCGGTGTTAGATAATCTTTGTAACGTTAACGATCGCTATAACTGTAACAAGCTGGATCGACGAAAAACCCGATTCCGCTTCGATTTCAATCCACTTTTCCAATTTATCTTCTCTCTTCCTCTCTCGCCTGTTTTCTCTCGGCTTATCGTTCATTTTCCATCTCCTCTCATTTTCTCGCTGATATATGCAACGACAGGAACCTCCTTGCAACAGAACGTTTTCCTCGTTTTCATATCGCTGCATCTTTCTTAAATACCCGATAATATCATCTTTTTATGAACATAAAGTATTCCGAGAAAATTGGATGAAAACACCGTTATTCCGTTATACGATGAATGGATCGGGGTAAATATCGGACTGGAGAATGATCGTGGTGTCTCCGAAGATTTAATTAATCAGTGGATGCAATTTTTGTAAGTCCATAAAGGGGAAGACGCGAAGTGATAAAGATTATAAGCATCTTTGCATTTAAATTCCATCCCCGTTTCCTTAGAATTGACGACATAGGATCCTTCAGGGTTAAAGCTCAAATGGAATCACGATAATTTATGGTCGAGGTCAAACTTGATCGGTTAACCAGAAACGCACAGGTCAATCGACGAATCTCGTTGAAGGAGCAGGGGCCTCCTAGAATTTATCTTTTACGCTGAATGATTCAACTTCGGGACTGTATGATTTAGAACAGATATATATGTATATTCGCGATTTCGAAAAATTACCTTGGGACAGCTTCATCCATGAATCATGTAGGGAAATTTAATGAAACGTAAATTCGTTCTCGTTTGATCGTTCAATCTAATCTTCTTTTATGGAAATTTCTCGTCCTTTTTGCCAAACCGTCAATTTTAGAAATGTTACCGAGAGCCATTAGTACGTAAGTTGGTTGAAGAAATGGACACTGAGAACTAATTGTTCCTCCTTGGAATCTCTGTCTGGTTCAACCTGTTTCTTTCTATCATTTGTACGAAGCCGAAAACCTTTACCTCTAACGCGAAAGCAAGCCAAGGGAGCTTATACAGAGAATTTTATTTAAAATGAGAAATGAAGGTTCTTCCCGTTTCCCACTGAGAACAATACTTTCTCAGGAAAAAATTCTGTTTTTCTATCCACGAGATCGATGTTTTTCGAAGTGTTTCACTCTTGCTGTTCATCTTTGTCAGGGTGTAGCGCAAGAAAACGAAAAACAGGAAGCAGAATGAATGGAACGGAAATTCACGTAGATCGATATCCCACGGAATCACACGTTTCTTACTTTTAATTCAACTATCAAATTTAACTGCTGTACGACTATCGATAAACAATCGAGCGACTAAATTGCTGAAGTTTATCACTTAAAAGGCTTGGAAAGTTTCCAATGGATCTCCGATCTTTTTACACGCCCTTCCATAAACATACGCAAGAAAGCTTCGCGATAACTTCGACTTAATATCATTCGCAAAGAAGAAGAAATATCTGGCCGATAAAAACGATAAAACGCGGTCTCGCTGGAAACTGTATAAAGTACGAAAGACTCGTCGAAAGCAACTCCCAAATTGTACAACGGTGCATGGAATCGCTACAGGCTGTGTAAGTTAGGAACGTAGCTTATTCGTTGTTCAAAATTAAGGTGGTAGTCGCGTCGACTACCATATGCTCGCATTCGTTGTTCTTATTACGTTGGAATCGAAATAACGAATATAGCGATGTCGGCGCGACTTTATTGCGCGAAAGAAGCCTCGAAGTTCCGGGCTTTCCCTGGAGATAACTCGGTTGCACCGCTACTACATCGGGATTACAATGTTTTACGCTTCGCGGAGCCATTTCTATTCCGGCAACTGCGCGGAACGGTGTATTAGCCGGTCGTTGTGACGTTTATTCGGGTCGTAGGGAAGCTTCTTAATACGCGCTAGCTCTTGCCACACCGGCCACGCTTTTAATAGCATTCGCCTGGCCAGGACTTGCCCCTTGTCGTTGCGTGTTCGAGACAGAACTTCGGTCGGCTTTAGCCTCTTCGACTGGTCGTGTACAAAGCAATGATGCTTGAATACCCTCGGGGAACGGACGAGAATTCCGAATAGACGGTAGACAGACCCGATTACGAGCTTCTTGTTGTCTAATTCCGCGAGCAATCACAAAGTACTAGCTCCGTCGGATTTATGAAAGTTTCATTAAAGAAAGCGCAGCTGCGTGAAAGAATATCGAGCGACCAGGCATTGTCGAGGCCTGTTTCCGTCTGCACGAAGAGGTGTCTTGATTATGGGAAAAATGTCTCGTGCCTTTTCGATACTGTCGTGCTTTATCACCACAGCTGAGAGTTTCAAAATCGCTTTATTTAGTATCGACAAAGACTTATTCTTCGTTTGCTTGAAATTATCGTGAGATTACTTTGCCTGCAGGACACACAACGAGGCACAACGAGGAATAATAAGGAAGAGACGTTCAATTCGGCGGCTTTCTTTTTATACTTGTTTATTATTTAAATCTGGTATCTGGTATCCTCGTTACGTTATATTTCGCGAAGTATTGTTCTCTCAGTTTTATCGCCAGGTAAAAGTTTCGCATCGGCTCGTCCATTCTTGATTCATGAACGACGGAGAAAAATTCCATTGAAATTTAACGCATTCAGTCTTAACGGGTAACGTTCTTCTAACAGCGAATTGTGTAACATTACAAAAAATATTGGAAATTCGTTCTGAGGCGAGGCAGCAACCCAATCTCATGGCCGATATCCATGTAGAAAGAAAAAAAAAAAATCACCCCACGTACGTTCGAGTTTTGCAGAAAATGGAAATTCTCGGTGCTTTTTATCTCGAATAGTTTTTGCATATCTCGTTCTCCCATATTCTCGTTCGTATCCTTTGTACATAATCATCAATTTCCCAGTTGAATTGATGGATAGACCACGACATCTTTTATAAAAGCTATCGACCCAAAAATAGCGGAGAAGAATTATGACCCTGGCCCTCGAACGTTCTACCCGCAACAATAGCGTTGGCTCGACTGGTGTTTAAAAATCCTCGAAGAAATAAACAACGCATCACAAATTAACTTCACCTGACTGCCCCTTCGTTTTTGCGGCAACTTTTTAGCGTATCAGACGTTCTTCCGCGAATCCTATTTCTCAATTTTCGTCTGTCAGAAACAGACCAGTTCGTTCAATTACCCGCTGCAATTTGATAAGAACAAGTAACCTTCCATCCCGGCAATATTCGTTTCTTTACCTCTCTCGCAAACAGAAAACTTTATTGCTTAGCTTGACGTAATACTACTCGTCGACAGATGGATGGATCGCTTATTGGTCTTGTTGCTGTATCTAGAAAAGACGCTGAAGAAATGTGATTTCACAAAGAGATTATTTCGCGTGTTACGGACTTTTGTGTTCCACATAACGTAACTTTCTATCTGGCCTTCCGAATTCATCGGTTTTTCTCTCCTTATCGGCACACCATCGTTTCCAGCCGACCACGTTCGATCCGCATCCACTTCGCTCGCAATCTTGCCTGCGCCTTCAGGAACCACGGAGAAATTCGAGTCACGTGAACGAATACTCGCACGAGTGCTTCTTCGTACAAAGGAGAGAACAAGAACGTAAACATAATTTGCAATTAGCTAATTTTGCTGCTCCGATCGGCCGTAGCATCGACGGGGCAATTGCTGGTCCTTTCAAAACAACCGTTTAACCGAGAATGTTATCGATCCCGCCGTTTGCATTTTAACATGGAATCTGTTTCAGCCGGGGTTCGTTTGTAGTTCTCGTTAAAGTAATTCAAATGGGAGACCCGTTTATCGCGGCTCCAACTTAGAAACGCGGGGATCCGAGTTCGAAACTCTTTAACAAACGCGATTATGATACCGCGTTATTCCCAGTTTGTCGATTGTTCCGTGCGTCTTAAAGTGGCAAATAAAGTTCCGTTAACAAATTGTGTAAATCGCGTTGCCGATATGAAATGCAGGCTGAATGGGACTGGCAAGGGCGACGCGAGGACAGATGCTAAAGTTTTCCGTTGCTTCGTCGCGGCACGTCCATGTTCCCATTAAATATTTCTTTGTCAGATACGGGCGAAACTTCCTGTGGGAGGGTCGGAATATTTCATCACTATTCTCTCGTTGCCAGGCACAACTGCAACTCGTAATTATAATCTCGAAACCCGATCCTTATTTCAATTTTCCCACACGTAGGCATGCCTTTCTCAAAATTCATTTCATCTTACACCACCGGCACAAGGAGCAATTACTTTCGTAATATTATGCGAGATTACGTTGTTTAATTTGACGAAACGCCGAAAGTGTCTAAGCAACAACGCCGTTTTAATAGCGCCTCTTTTATACATCAAACGCAAGTAGAAGCAAACCGCTCTAGTCAGACGTCGGGCCAGAATCAATTTGCTACAATACTTATGTACGATGTGAGACTATACGAAGGTTTCAAACAATGGCAACAAAGAATGGATAAAATTTTGGAAGAATAGAGAGGACAAAGGTAGCTTACGTGACGAGTTCTCATCAGCAAATGACGTTAATAATTGAACGGTATGAGGAAACAGTTTTTCGTGTATCTGGTACTTTCGCCACTCGAACGAAGTTATAGTCGTGTCTGCATGTATCACAAGTTTCCACACGAGAAGAAAATTGTTCCAAGCTTGCAAGATACATGCCTGCTTTATTTGACCCATTCAGGAAATGTATACATTTAATTTAACTGCGTACACCTCCATTCTAGGATATAAATTATGTTTTCAAGTACACCAGTAATAACGTTTATCATTGTGCAGCTTCTAAGGTACAAACATATTTCTATTCATTTGTACGCGCGACAAGTGCGGCATATTGATGTATCGCGGCCGTAAATGTTGGAAACGGATTGCGAAACGAAGTAAAAGGGGATGAAACGTTGAACTTAATGGGGTGAATTTATACTCGGCAGTAATTGGTTTACAGAAAAATATTTAACCGCGATGATACTTCCATCGGTGCTCGGATATTCGTTAATAGACAGTTTTTTGCCTACACTACGTTTTAATACACGAACGCACTTTAAACTGGATTTTTCCCGAAAGCCTGAAAGATTCAGTATTTACGTTGTATTATCCGTTTCTCAACCAGAGTTTCTTTCGAGATTTCGCGTAGCAAGGATCGGCTTTCCGATTCCTTTGGTTAAATAATAGAAGCTTGCAGAGAGAGCCTACTTTTCGCAAGATTCTTTGCGAATTTGTAATACGGCGACTCTGTAAATTCTCTCGGTCGAGAGAGAAACGTTCGGACCCGGAGTTGGGTAATTGACGATATTTCGCCACGACCCTACGTGTTTCCATTACGATATAAAAGCGAAATTGAAACAAGAACGTCAGCGAAGCCGATCAATAATCGAGATAATCCCCGGGCGAAGTGAAAGCTAGAAAACCCTCTGTTCGATCAACTTTTCTAGGAACCAGTTAAACGTTTCACGAATGATTTCGAACGAGGGGTTAGAAATACCTGGAACGAACGAGTGGACCGTCGTGAATGATACTATCTCTCCTTTGTTAAATCCAATTGCATATCGCTTGCGTATAATGATCTCTCTGGCAAAGGCGATGTCGTGGCGGCGGTCTATCGATTAGCATCGGTTTACAGTCACCATTAGATTCGATTATGCAGTTCTACGGTCGAGTTGCAGCCATTGGCAGCAGCAGGAGCCACTGCTGACTGAAACGCTTCACCGCGTCGCGTCGCGTCGCGCCGTCTCGTCGATATGTAACCGATCTGTCCTTCTAATTAGCCGACACCGCAATGCCAACCATGCGATGTATGCTAATGCTCAGCCGTCCACGTGTGGCCCACTTTTCTCTTCTATGGCCTATTTCGCACTCTCGCAAATTTCTCTTCGTCCCGCAAATAGCCTTTCAATACGTCTGATCCGCATCTGGCCTGCGCGTTGCGTCAATTGTGGCTGCCCGATGATCGAACGACTAGCGATTCTTTACCTCGTCGGTTGTATTACTCGTACACAGACGTGGGTTGAATAATGCCAAGAGTATAGAGATTCCTTTTAAACTCGAGTCGTTCAACGACGCGGAACTTAACCCACGAGATTTGGGCAATGGTTGAGCCAATGGGGATCGAGAGCTTTTAACCCTCAAACGTTCTCCGTATTCCTCCGGTTCACTTTGCGTACCTTAACTACGTCGAACCTTTTCCACGGTTAGAACCGCGTATGGACCCTCGTGGCTTAGATCCACCGAAATTCCCGGGTAAATGGCACGGTCTTACCCTGATAGCGTTTTACTGTTTCATCCCCCGACGGATGGATCGTTACTCGGTGATAGGCTGACAAACACCGAAATGACACAATGAGCTCGCCATCGTGATGACGTTCATCCGAATGAACGACTGTCTTCCTCTAAGTATGCTGTGACCGTTGATGTGTCGAATGGACCGCTCGTAAACAACAACGATCCTGTCAGAGGGAGCGAAAGTATCACTCGATAGGGTGGAATCGCGTTAAGGCAAAGATGTTTGAGAGTTACAGGGAATGTCACTTACTATAATTAGATCTCACTCTTGGCTCATAAGTACTAGGGTATTTATACGCTTCGTAGCTTTAATAAAACTTTAATAATTGACGTAGACTGTCGGAGAAATAATTAATTCGTTAGTATTTCCTACTTGAATATTCATTACGATATCGAAAATACGTGATCTCGAGCGTGTAGTAATTCTTCAAATTCTTACCAATTTCCAAGCAATTCTTTAGGTATACCTCGTTTCTCTTTAAAGACTACTTGCGCTTTACTTGAGGAAACTCACTGATATTCAAGTATCGTTCGTTGCAAGTGCGTAAATGAAGTCGCGAGCCTCGAAGAAACACGTCGAACGTATCGGGGCAAGGGAACATGGACAAATTTGCAAACGAGTCCGCACGTGTGTTATATTAAACAGAATCGACGTATATTTACAGAAAGTACGAACGACGAGCTTTTGATTTATCCGCAACCGGTTAAAAGCGACGAATGGAACACGGCCCACTTTGCTCGCAGTCTATATCGGCTCCCGTCGATTTCATCATGTGCGTTCCATTGTAAAATCCCCCTTGGAAACACGTTAAACCGGCAGAATTCTCAGTTCTTGTGGATAGAGTCAAGGAGAGAAAGGTCGACACATGCTCTTGGAAGGCGATCGATCGTCGGTCAGAGAATGGTGAATAGAGGAGGCGTACGCGTCGAAAGGATGAGTCGAGAGATACCAGGACGCACCCTCGGGATCGGCTTTGGATGAAATACATTGACCAGCTTTTGTTCCCGTTTAGCTATCGTTCCTTGATAAAACACGCTCACGGTGAATATCACAGATACACGAGCGAGTGCGTGTGTTTCTCTGCGAATTAATGTTACCTCTTGGGCTGAAGATCGCGAGCGAGTTAAAAAAACTTTTCACGTGTTTCGCTTCTTTCCGATCGATTAAACTTTTAATCTGCATCAGACGTAATTGCGACGAGATGAATAGAGTGATATGCAAATTGACAAAACAACGACTTTTTCTGTCTAATTGTATTTGAGGATCACAGAGAAAGAATATAACGAGCAGTTTCAATATCGTTGTACAAAAGGGTCCAGGTGTGATAAAAAAAAAATCAACAGAAATGAATTTTTATATCTTTTCCGTGTGTTCTTCAATTATGGTCGTCATAAAGAAGATTTAGTACTTCGTTACACTTTTTCTCAACTACTAGCCAGCTAATAATTAAAGAACGTACAGGAGAGAGTTTGTGAGAGATTTTTTTTCTTTCGTGTTCGCCTTAAATTTATCCGTCCGAGCATTGGCATGCAATTAAGGGTCATTGTATATATTAGGAGAAGCAGCGGTTATAATGGACGAAGTCGCTAGAGTTCATAGCAGAGGGTCGGCCGTAAATCTGGCAGCAAACAAGCGATGTGTAAGGTATGCAAATCCTTAATAGGAAGTACTCGTGGCAGGCTGAGGGTTGAATAACATTCCAACCCCACGAAGGTGGAAAAACATTCTCCTTCGTACGACTGGACATTTGAATACATAAAAACGAATAATTTTACTTTAATCCTGAAACTCGCTGTTCTCTCAAGTTCCTGTCTGTATTTACGTTGTCTTTAAGTTACACCGGACTGGAAATGTAGCATAGAAGAGATCCAGGCGGATGTAGCGCTTAAATAAATCCTCACTGTGACAGTCGGTTAAGTCGTAAAATAAGGTTAGTAAAATGAAATAGGTTTGAGTCAGCTAAAAGAGAGAGAGAGAGAGAGAAAGAAACGGAGAGAGAGTTTTAACATCTTAAAGTTCAATCGTAAATTGTCTACAGAATAATCAGACTTGTATATGAACCTCTCAGAAACCAAACTAAGTTTTAGAAAATTGAGACGCAACGTATACTACAATAGCAGAGGGTGTCTTAATATAACAACGAGAATTGAAAAAGTGTTATCTCTAGCAAGAAAAATCTTCTGGTCAGGGCTAAGGAAAACTCGTAGTAGTCAATTTTCAAACGTAGGTCGGCTAAAAATTATTTTGAACCGAATTGAACAAGGAAAATTTCATAGTTTGAACTAAATATCCAACCGACTCAAATAGTCCTATCTTACACCAGAGTATATTTTTTACGAACAGGATGGGAAAGCATTCATTCCAAATGATTTATCTCATCGAGGCAATGTAATTGATCTTCGGACAAGATAAACCAGACGATGTCAAATGGTAGCGATATGTTTGAGGGAAGAAGATATCAGTCCATCCCTCGATGGAAGGTAAATGTTTAAATGTCCGCAAGAGCGGACATCGTCGATCGAAATCGATCATTAAATAATGCAGGTGCTCCGTGTTTATCACGATTCAAATTACTTCCGCACGAACTAAATATCCATAATTGAGAGAACGCCAAATATCGGGTTGCAAATACCGATTTGCGAGTGGAGTTTAAAAGTAATTAATAAATTTGGAACGTACCAAGGATAAAATATTCGAGAACACTTTCAACAAGATTTCCTTGAACAAGACTAGTAGCGTCGTTAATTAATTTTCACCTATCCTACTTAGTCAGTCTGTCGATAATTGAAATTTTGTCATTTTTCCCTTTTCCTCTTTCCTTTGTGATACCATGAGTTTGCAATTGTTTTGTAGAGGGGAGAAGATCGTTACTCGAAGACGATCTGTCTATTCATTCGCAACTTCCATCGACAACTAATTCATGAAGGAGGTAAGAGTCAGGTAACCATTTTGGATGCGTGGTGAACATAATTGGTCGAACCTCGATTAGCGTCGAAACAGCTCACGCTGATTAATAGCACGCTCTCGCTGATGGTGAGGCTAACTTGGGCGGTGTCTCTTCCATCACCAGATCGTTCCTGCTGTAATTTGTAGCTTTAAAAGTTATGGTTATCCAACGGGCGCGATGGTCTGAGAAAATTGCTGCTGCCCTTAATTCGATGGTTCGAGATCGTTATGCCCGGATTTATGATCTTCGTACAACTTCTTTTTAGCAAAATATCGAAACACCCAGACGACTATAATTTCCTTGAGAAATTGTTATAAATTCGTGAAACAGACGATCCTCGTAAAGATATGGAACGAGGAAAACTTCCTTTCTTCCTGTTCCCATTTTCAGAGAAGAAAAATTTGGCTTTTCGGATGCTACGTTAAATTACTGAGGCAGCCGGCGACAGTGAACGACTGTATTACTGGGGGCAAGCCACAGAATTAGGTAAAAGTTGAGTGTACGTGATACCACGTACCGACCGGCGCAAAAGGTTTCCCTGAAAAAATGTTTCCGTCGCGTGACTTCCGGTTGCATACTTCGTACCGGGCATTTGTATTTTCTGTCAAAATTCCAGCTTGAAAATACCGGTGCCCCTCGTTACTTGTCCATTTTCAACTTTCTACCGCTACATTTTCTCGACGAAATTACGACAAGAACGCATACGCGGGCCATGATATCTCCTTTTCATGGCGGTGAATAATTGATGGGCGGGTTAAGGAGGTCGCGGAAACGTTTCATGAAAGAGGAAATATACTCGTTATTACTCGCCGTTTCAATTACACTAGTGTTTTTCACAATACAACAAACTCCGCTCGAAGGATCTCGTTGTTAGCGCATAAAAAAACGTAAAAAATAGCAGCCGCAAAAACGCTCCATGCGTGTCTACCTATGTCCAAGTTTATGATGCGTTCCGCATTTTGCCTACGAATGTGACGTATTTGTTTTTTTGTAGGTGTTATTGTTGCATATCCTACCGTTGTTTTCTTTATTCTTTTTCAATGGCTGACACTGTCAACCACGAAGAGAAAAGAAAAAAAGAAAGGAGAGTTTCCGCATTTTGAAAAATTGCAGTTCATCGTCGTGACCAATCGTGAATAAAATCAGTTAATTCGGTTTGATTAATTTCAACGTTTCCATTCGACCGATTGTATTAAATTTCCTATTAGAGAAATTACTCGGCAACTAATCGGCACGTGTTTGTTTCTAATTTCGTTTGCATCTAGTCGCGCGTCGTTTTTATTCGACACGCGTCGATCCTGTCGGAGGAAAATATTCGTTATTCGATATTTCGAGGGAAAACGATTCGCGGTGCTGTGACCCGGGGCATAAAAGCGCCGAAGCGAACGAGTACGAGGATTAACTTTTTGGATATTAACTCTCGGTTTACAGGCATTGTGCATTAGTCAACGATGTATTGAAAGTTGTGCTTGCGTTTCGGTTTCCTCTCTGGCGTCCACGAATTTCCCATTATTATAATACGCGCAAGTTTACCTCTGGCAACGCTTATTGGCGAACGTATGAAAGAAACAAACCGCAAAGCTTTTACGTGTTACGTATAAAATACGAAAAAGGGAGAGTATTACGTTTTTAATGTTTCCTTCTTTTCATTTAATCGACACGAAACTCGTTGAGAGTTAGCGCAACGTTTAAACAGTTATCTCCCTTTCGAGGCCAGCATGGACGTAGGGCAAAGTATTTGCAGAGTGACGTTTACAAGAGTAACGAAAAGGATGGTAAAAGAGAAGTGTGCGCGACACAAGGACATTAATTAATTGTTCAATCGCGACACAAACGTTCTGCGACGTACATTGTCCCGGCGAAAAGTCCCTCGGTGAGGAAAGTGCAAATAACTCTTGCAATTTCACAAAGCCTTTTCTCTGGCCACGGATAAGCGACTGGAATAGAGACAGCGAAGGGAGAATGTAGACGGGGAGAAATAGAGAAAGAAGAGGGAAACGAGCGTGGAATCGCGCGAAAAAGCGTAGAGCTGTCCTGCACAGTTCGCTCGTTAAGGGACTCCGAGCCAAAATGGATCCGGTAAAGCAACAAGCGAGGCACGTATCCTGGTCTCATCGTCGTACACAGAGATACACCGCCAATAAAATAATGAGAGAATGGCTAAATTCAATTCTCCGAAACCCACTCGTTCCAATCCACTTCGCGTCCCCGGACGCCTCCAATAACATTTGCAACGACGATCCTTATATTTCTCTCGATGGAAACGTGTATTGCATACACGCTGGCCGTGTTTCTCTGCCGAACAATTCTTTCGATTCGAGAATAAAGAAAAGTGGAAACAGAGGAGACGAGTCTCGCCCCATCTCGTTTCGAGGGACGAGACGATTTGCGGCTTGGGAAATGAAACGACATTATTCTTTTTCTGTCCGTGCCTCTGAAACGATACGTCGAACCTTTTCAACTATAATCAAGAGGGAACAATCAAGAAAGAAAAATCAACGTCTGTAACGTTAATAAGCTTTAAAACCAAACTGGTACACGCTGTAACCTGTTTCCTCCGCGTCATTTAGCCATGTATAAGATACGGAGGAGGATTTGTATAGCGTTGGACAGGTCTAAGCAGAAGAGAAACGTATTGAAGCAGAAACAAGCAGACGATGCATAAATAAAAATCCCTTTCGCTCGAACCGACGGGGTAGAAGCGCAACGAGGATAAA
Organism: Bombus fervidus; assembly: GCF_041682495.2. Taxonomy (NCBI): domain Eukaryota; kingdom Metazoa; phylum Arthropoda; class Insecta; order Hymenoptera; family Apidae; genus Bombus; species Bombus fervidus. The sequence goes on along the minus strand of NC_091525.1, from coordinate 11,415,814 downwards.
TAAGGAGGGCCCAAGGACGGAGGCGTTGAATTAGTGGAGTGAAAGATTGCCGGGATGCCCTTTCTGTGACACGATGCACGGTTGACACTTTCCTTTGCTGCATCTCGATGACTCGAGAGGCATTTCCTATTTGACAGCTATCTCGTTGTGTACAAAGCACACCCACGCTACTTTGCGAAAGTATTTTTCTGTTTCGTATAAATATTCATAAAACCTTGAAATTCAAATCCCACGTTAATTAAAGCCCAGTCTATGCTGTCTTGGAAATTTACAGATCATTCTTTGAAACATTTATTCTCTTTTTTGATAATCCTTCTTCTTCTTCTTATACCATTGTCTTGCTATTTTTATGGCTATTTTCCTTATTTTTCTTGTCTGTAATTATTTTTATCATGAAAACTTATTTCTTTTTTTTTTCTAATTAAGTTTATGCGATGAGTGCACATTTCTCAGTAAATGCCCTTTAAAATATATTCAAGTTTTTACTCGTCTTTCAGCATTTGAGTATTAATTCTTCTTTCGATCAATTTTATGTCGCTTGTAATTACATTTGCAACGATATCGTATCACACTAGACGTTTTCCATTGTGAACAACAATTAATCGTGACACAACTTTCGACGCTCGCTGTTGGTCGGTCAATGATAAATTCCGCGAGACGCGACATAAATTTTCTAACATCTGTGTATGCGCGTTAGCTCGTAATTAGTACGCCGATCGAATTAATTGGCCGCCGATATCGCGTATCCCGCCGCGAACTATGCCCGGAACTACACGCGCCATCGTAATCGATACCATAGCACGAATTGCTTTTCTAGCCGGTTGGAAACTGATTCTAGAGATCAGGCGGCGCGCGTGCTGCTTAATTTCGCCGATTAAGCAGCCCGGCCGAGAAATTCAATTTTGTTTGAATAACATACGATCGAATCAGAGCTAGCTAGGCGGACCGAAGCACGTACGTGTATATACGCCAAGCAAAATTCGTGTTACGACCCAAGCGATTTTGCTCCGTGAACGTGATAACCCGTACGGTTCGGTGTCCATGAAGCGCAGATAAACGAGGAGTCTCCGTTGCAGATTAGTCTTGGTCTCGATTCGTCGAAAAGGGCTCGAACACAGGGGTAGGTAGAAGAGACAGGGGAGCACAGGTTATGAATCTCTAATCCGGCGTACATTTGGTTTACGTAGGAGCAACTGCATGCAATTTCGTACGATCCGCACCTATACACGCCCACGCATGAGAACAGGTGTACGGGACACAACGACGAATCACGGGTTCGTACGAACAACCCTGCCACTGATGCCTCGAACACCGTCTATCTACAGAGAAATTATTGTCCACTTTAGATGGACGATGTTTCGAGTTAAGTCATGACAATAGTTACGCATTTAGCCTCGAGCTAACGTGCCTCAGTACCATGTCAGAGCCAGGTCCGATTGCCGCTACAAGCCAGGGATTACGAATGCTCCCAAGGATTCGGTTCCCTCCGCGTCCTACGAAACCTTGACTCGTCGTAAACCTGCTCGTTTTACCCTTTCACCCTTCATTTTCTTGCCTCTACACGTGGGACCATAACCGAACCGAATACCCGCTAGATTCGGTAAACCTCTTCATATTTGTCGATGCAACCGATGTACAGTGGAATGAGAGGAGAGAATCTGTTGCAGCACACGCCACTGGTTAAGATGTTGCATCAGATGTGTAACCTGTTTCTTGCTGTTTAAAACCGAGGCAAGAAGGGACGAGCCTTGTTTTCTAACGGCAACTTGTCGGTTTTAGTACTTGCTTCTTGTTTGGATTATCCTCGTTACTTCGGTTCATCTTCGGGCTGATAATGACCGATTAGAAACATAAAATATTCGAAGAAGAAATAGGTGCTTGCTTGGATCGAAAAGCCTAGAAAAACTATTTGGTGCATATGAAATTTCGTTTACCCAGAGTCAGAATTTGACGGTCTACTTATTAAATATTCTTCTATGGTCAATCATTAAAGACGAAGGAGCTGGTTAAAACGACATTACATATGCGCCAACCGAAGGCGATCAGAGACAAGAAAGCACCAGAGAAAACGGCTTATCGTCGTTGCGTGTAAAAGGCAACAAATGGTTAACAGCGGCTAAACATTCGTGCGCGTGCAAAGGGAAATCAAACAGGGGAATCAAACAGGGGAATCAAACAGGGATCTAATTTGCGTATGTAACAGCGTTGTCAACGACGAAGAGCGATAATTTTACGCGATCGCAGATCAGAATAGTCGGGGAGCTCGGTTCTCTTCTTCGTTTTGCTCTAGGTTCCATTTTTCTCGCTGGTGTTACTCTTTCCACCGACGTCCACGGAAATTGCATCGACTAACCGTTGAATCGAGCCCGCCGCACGCCACCTTAACCGCGATAAACTCACCCTTCGAGAAACGCCGCCAGAGAGAGAGAGAGAGAGAGAGAGAAAGAAAGAGGGACAGAAAGTGAGAGGGGTGGAGAGAGAGAAAGAGAGAGAGAGAGAGTTAGAAGAAAATCAGGAATCACGTTGACCTCCTTCGTCCGTTCTTTCTTCTACAATTGTATTTCCCAGAGTGTCGGCGCGTTGCTTCGTTTCCTCGTCAGCGGTCAGATTTATTTTTCGGAAACACGGATCATCTGCGGTACAACGAAGCGTGCTGCTTCGATCCTCTGTTCGTTGATTGGTTCGTTTCTTGGCGAGATAGGAACATCCCGATGCATTTCAGAGGCTGAAGAAAAGATTGGTGTGATGGAATTTGGAAAAATCGTGTTGAGGATTTGAGATACAAATACGTTTCAAATAGGAAGATATATATATCCTACTGTATACACATATGTACATTATTGGGCAAAAGCTAAAATCGCTATGTGTTTCATAGAATCAACGAATTCAAAAAATATCGTTTGAAACTTCTATTATTATAGAAAATTGTTTTATAAAAATCTATCGGAGTAAAGGAATTTATCAATCTGTCAGGAATTTATATATCACTGGTATCTGCGATATTAATTTTAAATTAATGAGAATCAAATTAGGAAGAGATAGAGTTTAGATTTTACTTAGAATTTAATCACTACGTGTATAGGAATCACTTAGGGTTCAATTAAACTAAGCTAGAACTCGATCAGTTATTGTATAGACCCTTGTACATGTATTCCAATGTATTGCAAACATTCCTCTAGTTATATTGCTCGATTACATTACAAACTCTTGGATACCTCCACTTCCAATATTAATTTATTATTGTTGCCTAACGTATCATCACTTTACTTCGCAACAGATCGTAAGAAACTTATGATTCTCCTATATTTTCCAATAATTTTCTTCGAAGATCAAAACTTGTAATAATAATCTAGCAGAAAACTTTTTCCATACCAAAATTCCTTCGACGAGGTGGATTAAACATTATCGATATCCAATATCCTTATTCAAAGTTTAATTTTTCAACTACCACTGCACGTGCTTCAAGAATTATTAATTATGACGATACTAAGCAAGAATCCAATCTCTATCGTTTACATTCTACTTTCTGTTCCACAACACTTTACCAGTTTCTAAAACGTAGAACATTTTAATTACACAGCGAATGTCTATACAAATCGAATGTCTATCCGAACGGAAATTTATTTCGGCCTCTAAATAATACCATAAATACTTCATTTTTTTATATTTCGTGCATTTTCACATACTATATGTGTACATTATTGCATCTATAAATTTCATATACACGCATAAACATCCGCCGCTTAATTATAATAATAACGTTAATAATATTAATAAGCGTTATGCCGAAAAGCGAACGCCGTTACGAAGCATTCCTCCCTCATTTACATTCACGAATCGATTTACCTTTCTTCCAACGTCAGCTCGTAATTTCTGGCGAACGTATCGTACGCAAGTTCGTTGATTAGTGCGCACGCGAGACATAGAAGCGACGATGCGGCATTGCTGCGTCGTGAACTTTCCACAAACTGAGACCACGCGTCCGTGATCGAGGAAAGCTCGCGTGAACCCTACGTTGATTCGAGCAACAACCTCGCGAGAATTAATTGCCGCAGGACTTTCAACCGCCTCGAGGTCTCCCAGATGTGATTTCGTGCAGAACTAGGCGCGATGTATCGTTTCGATCGAAAATATCGACGAACAGTCACGTACTGGGTACACTTGTGCTTGCTCAAACTTCCGCGGTAAGTAGGCGATTCGAAAATTAATTCGACAGGAAGCTACCGCGATTTAACCTTTAAGAGAATTGGCCAAGTTCCTCCGAGTTTGTCGGAGACGATAATTAATTTTATTATCTACTGTATACCGTACGAGTTTCTGTTAGGAAGATGATACAGTTACACTGTACATGTGAATGTATGTGTAAGCGTCAGAGGGCGTCCAGGCCTTAGTTGGGACAAAAGACGATTGACAGTCGTTTAGAAGCATCTGAAAGAGTCGGTTGACAACAAGCGTGCGTATGAATAGGTTTACGAGGTCTTCAGAATATAAAATATATATATATATAACTGTTGTGTGATGAATAAAGTAAATTATTTGTATTTCCGAATCCCTCCTATATCTTTACAGTTTCTCTAATGATAATTTTCACGAAGTATTATCTATAGCGGCACATGAGTCAATGAAAGACTTGAATCATATTATTGTGCTTTGGAATATCAACGTTGTTTTTGTTTGCTAGGTTCAAAGGTAAACGAACTCCGGACAAAATATTATCGCCGTTATTTGTATGCGTCAACCAGAGTTACGTTTGAACTTTTCGTAATAACACCGGTCGATGCAAATAGACGAACGTGGTCTCTAGGACAGTCATTATAACGAGTCATTCAGTCGAACAGCGAGCGTAGAGTTGAACAGTAGCATTGGACGAGAGACGATTACGACCGGCATATCTCTATACTTGTGTTTAAAGTGATTTTAATATACACTGACTATTACTATTTTATCATTCGTCTCTTTGATAAAGCAACCAACACGTTTAATAACAAATCCATCTTATATCTGAGAATTTTGACTATAATATCCTTGGAAGAGATAGAAATATTAGAAGATAAAAATCATATTATTTACGTTCGATAGCAAACTAAAATTATAGTTTAACATATGGAAAATAATTCTAAAATCTGTAATATAAAGTATAACGTATTAATTGGCAATAAAAAGTCACCCATGATCGTCACGTTTACGATACTTTCGGATAGAGTAAAAAATTCTATCGAAGATTAATCAGGAAAAATTACAACGTATCAAGGTTCTCGTTGGATCGAAATATTCTTGATAGCCCTTCGAGGTATTAGCGTTAGATACCATTTTCTCTGAAACCTGTCAACGATGCATCCTATGCCCAAGGAGCACAATATTCCAGAATAACGTTCGATTAGCGTTTCGCTAGCCTGTGAATCGTGAATCACGATTGAACGAGCGTACCTGCCGATTCAAGCCTGATGCGGAACAGCAGAGAGAACCATTCTGCTGGCTTGTACGAGAGAACCTTCATCAGCTTATCGCGAGGGAACATTATACGTGATCATTCATACGAGATGAACCGCAATTGCTGCTAGTATTTACAAGGTACAAGATAGAATTTTATCTCGTAGGTATAACCCACAGGAAAATATTTCACGATGATTAATGATTTCTGTCAACAACACGCGCCTCTTCCCGTCCATTTTTCTTCATTATGTACGCGATACTTGAGAACAAGGAAATAGATACAAGGGAAGCCAACTAACGTTTTTCAGAAATTTCGCTCATCTTGTGTCTCAAGACCGTCATGAGCGTCACGTTAATGAATCTTAATCGTTGACTTTCATTATTGCTCCTCGTTTAAGTCTGAAATCTCAAACAATCGTGACAGCTACCAGGGATAAATCGACGATGGCGTCCGCCTCTATTATATTTCGTATGAAATCCTTTAAATTATAGTGTATCAATGATCGATATCATCGATCGATACCTTTCATTAATTACAAAGAATAACATAAAAGACCCTATAAATAAGCGTAAACCAAGATCTGGTTTTTGGAATTCATCTGGCCACGCTGTGCGATACATTTTTGGAAACTCTTCTTTTTCGAAATGAATTTTTAAACGTATTACGTAACTCTATAGAATTTGCGATATTCCCATATTTGTGAAAACTTCGTGATAACGTTGCAAACCTCGGTAACGCAATACGCAAACTTCGTCACACGTTGCAGTAAAAATAGGAAAACAGTGATGAATCGATAGCAAAGTTTGATATCTCTCCGAAAATAAACCCGGCCATAATAGCACGTGTTGGTAAACGGTCAGTCTTATCGAGATATCCAAAAATACACCAGAGCAGATCCCGGTGGCACGATAATAAACACGAATCGTTGATCAGGATTCCTAACGTGTAATCGTACTACGTAATATGAGTATTTCACGGTGGCAGGCATCGCGGATGGGGTAGTCTGCAGCGTGCAATCGAATCGCGCGATAAAAGGAAGGAAGGATGGCTGTGACGGGCGAGAGGGGCAAGATTAAAAGGTAGATAAACCGTAAAACGAGAGATGGATGGATGAAGTAAGGGAAAGGAGTCGGAGCGGCCTTTACAGTCAGTCCAAAAGAAAGAGAAAAAAAATATAGAACACGGATTAGAAGGGGTGGAAGACTGAAGGTTGGCGTTAGCTAGGGACAAGGAAGAGAAGTCGCACAAAGGGAAGCCGAGAAACGGAGAAGGTGAAAAGGGGAAAAAGCAGGCAAAAGAGTTCGACTGGTTGGCGTAGGCAATGGCAAGCTTTTATCGGCAATCGCTGCCAGCAATTTCCGCCTTTATCGCCTATCAAACTGAAGGTATCCGGCTGTGCGAGTCCGGCTACGTCTCTGAGGCAGAACACCCTCGTTCTAGAATTGCGATAGCCTAATAGAGCGGCGAACGTTGAGAGTAATTTATGCCAGTTGGTGCGTCGTGAATCTTCGCACGAGTGGCTCGGTATACGCGACTTTTAAAATAACAAAGTAGAGACTGTGTGGTTACTAAGAACCGGTGTGGTTACAACGATCGGTGGGTACAACATCGGAGGCTACACGATATTGCTATGAAAATCTAGAACACTGAAAAATAGCAAGAAAATCGTGTCACGAACCCAACTTCAAATTTACTATTGCTAACGACTTAACACCAGTAGACAGCGGAAAGGAAAGTTACTCCCTTCGAGTGAGCTTTCTCGACCCCCTTTTCTCGACCCCACGTGTTCTACGGTATGCAACGTACGCCAGACGCGTAGCTTCTCTGGAAAAATTGAATTATTGGAAAACGTGCCGCGTTTCGCGTCGGGTCTCCACGGAAACTCAGGGAGAAAAACGAGAGTCGGGCGGCGGCAAGTTATGTCACCGGTTAACACCCGTACATTTATTATTCGGTTCGAATCGATAGGGCAATTACATCGCGATCGATACAACCGGCTAGATTAATTTGCATCTCATTGAAAATTGCGATTCGTTAAAAAAACTATAATCGATATGCTCGTATCGTAATCGGTTGTTTAAAGCATTTAGTTACACGTACGTTTCAAATATTAATCAAGATTTTGCTCAAAAGCTTCCGATTTCCAACGTGCGTAGTTTCTTTTCATTCGCCGAGTCGAAACGAGGAAAGATTGGCAAGCAGCGTGATTTTCTTCGTTCTTGTCGCGCAGAAATTGCTTTTGACGACGAACGATGATCGATTCGAAGTTCGGGTTATAAGCCTTTGGAGGATTGTAATTCCGGGAAGCTTCGAGCGCATCCACTGTCCTCCCCTCAACGACGATGGCACGAAGTTCGCGTGCACCAACCATTTGCGAGATTGCCAGCGAGAATTCCTCTCTATCTTCCGGAATGCTCGCGGATAACTCTTCGGCGAGTTTTCTCTTGTGTACTTAGGCAAAAGGTTAGAGATGTGGCGCGGGCGACTGCGCGAACAATGGATTTTTCCAGCTGCATTATTCATTCTTCGCCCTTTCCTCGCTATCCTACGGCACGCCGCTCGAGTGTAGCTGAATTCGTAGTAATTTAAAGTAACCTTCGCCGTCGATTACGCTCCCTTTGTGTCGCCAAGGGCTTCGCTCGCGCCCATTGCGCTCTATTTCGTGACTGAATGCACCGCCCCCCGCATTTTCTTTCCACCTCCTCTGACAGAAACCTCTGATTTTTTTCGCTTGCCCTTGTTTAATTATTAGTTGCCGATGAAATGGTTGGATCTTTGATAAAGCAAATGCAACAAATATTATCTAATGGCGTGTTGGGTATTATCTATATCATGAACGTCATTGAGTGCTTTTAGACGTTCGTAAAATCATCCATTTCATATACGATAATCTAATACTTGCTCATCTCTCTTTCCACTCCATTCGTGCAATAAGTCAGCGTAAAATTTGTATTTCAACGATGTGGAATTGTTTGTCAGTTACACGAGTTATTTAATCTTAGGGCATTTTGCTGTCATATTTGATGCACGGACTTTGCTTTTAATTTCTCATTTCGTATTTTCCGACTGGAAACCCGATTTACGTGATAAAAATGAATATTGAATGCGCGCGAGAGCTTTCCCGTGATCGAAACGCGGCGCTGCTTTTTCAAACAAATCTAAAAGGCTGGCATATGTGCGCGTGCAAATAAATAACCAACCACGCAAGCAATAACCAACGATGTATGATTAAATCTGTATTTTCCTGACGGTTATCGTACATTTACAACGTCAAATACAAATTTCATCGAAACCTCCGGGACGTTCGTCGGGTGGAACTTATTCCGAGTTAAAACAAGAAAAACAAGAAGTTGGTTGGAAGCGTCGAGGCGGGGATCATGTCGTTTTAAAACCTGACGCGGATAACCTTAAGGATAAGTTTCCTCGATAGATTCGCCGTGGAAGTTTGGCCGTGAATGAAAATGCTACAAGAAAAATGCATTTTTCGAAGTACATTATTCACCTTTAAACCCATCTGCCTCAACGTCGAAGTGCACGCGACGGCACACGTCCCGTTTTCATCGTAAATTTTTGAGAAAATTTTCGAACTCGACACTCTCGCGTTCGCGGCAGACGTATAATATTTGACGAAAAGATGAAACGTTCGATTCGTTTGGGGAGATTGAGCGAGAATGATAAATTGCACCACGAGAAGCGAACAATCTTCGTGTTCGAATGAAAACCGAATCGAAGGGGAAAGGGGTATGCAATTATATCGTCGTAGAATCTTCGTGATTTCATTAAATTGCGTCTTAATGGTTTCCTGACAAAATTTGCCCGTTTCTCAGCACGCTGTAACGATATATATGATTCGAGCGACAATAATTCTTCATCGAAACTTTGTCGTGGAACAATTTCTAATGAAAAACAGACGATCGTCTTTCTTTCCTCGAGAATAATGGAAAACATCCAATGAAATTCTTTTCAGACCCGTCTAAGGCCGTGGAACAAGATATTTATTCGACACGCGCTTTATTCGTCAATTAATCCGAAGAAACTTTATTATTATGTACCCGACTGAATTGCAGAACTTGCTGCTACCTCGACTAACAATAAGTACGCCACTTAGTTAAGCCAAATGTATTCAAACTGCAGATATAAAAGCTAATTTGCTTATTCACCCGAGATATTGTTTCTTCGTTTTTATACTCGTGCTCCCCTGATGTTATCTTTTACTATCAGAGTATTTTCTCTTCCGTAGATATCAGCTGCCACGTTACGATTTTTTAACGTTCAAGCTCAATTGCAACCAATTACGTTATGTTGACTTTAACGAGAAATATCGTTAATCGCGCCTTATGACAGCCCATTCATTGGAACGAAGTTCAGACAAGAGCAGCTTAATCACCAGCAGCTTACCAGAAGGCCTTATCGAAATGTCAAGCTTAATATCTCGAGATTAAACTGAAATTTAAACGCAACATCGGTAAACGTTCGAGGATTATTAGATTAAATCATCCCATAAGTACAATTTTATTGATTTTCTGATTTTTCACGTTATCTTGTGGTTAAAAGGGTATATTTTAATATCATGTAATTAAAAAGAGGAATATTCGATCGGAAGATATAAGTTTTTCGGCGATAAATGACGAATTTATACTGCTCTCTCTCTCTCTCTCTCTCTCTCTCTTTCTTTCTGTTTTTCATTGAATTTTTCTGGATTGTACAAATTTATCGACCAACCTGGTACGAACCAGTATGATCCCTTTAAAGCCATTTGCTCTGTGAAAACCATCGTTTGTGGAATTAGGAAAAATTATTTCGATTCCCATAGAAATTCCCGATTCTATCGCGAATGAAAAACAGCCAGGAATCCAATAGAGGGGTCGTTGGGTGCACATTCAACTACCACACTGATTTATCTGCAATTGCCAATATCAAATACTACTAAATTATATCCATATCGCTGCATTCGTGCATCCCTCTTGCATTCTTCTTTCGATTATTATGATTAATTTGAAATACAATAAAACGATTCTCTTTTCGATTGTTAATAATTCGAGATACAGTAAAAAACGAAGAATCACGTATCGATCGATATTATAATTGCGCGCAATAATCTTAATAAAGATTAACCACATTTTTATGAAATATCTTCACATAGTGTTGCGTAGAGACTGATCTTCGAATGATTTCTTCACAATGCTATTTCTTCCCACTTTTACTTAGCTCGCAGTGAATGAAATGAATTTCTTTTTCGAAATACGTCGTCCGATCGAACTCGAAAAATTAATTTCAGTTTCGATTATGTCGTATTAAAATTCTCCAGTTTAATCATGAGATATCATTAAAATCGTAAGATCAAGAAAAATGTTGCACTTGTCACGTTTCTCTCTTCTGATCTTCGCATAGTGTTGTATATCTAGCGTACTTCAGCGAGGAGAAAGAAAAATTTCAGAAGATACATTGGCGCGAACTTTTACCTTAGCGTTGATGCAGGAAATTCATAGGGAAAGTTTCGAACAAGGCTCACGGAAGCGTCCTGTATTGGATTATCGATCGACAGGAGCGCAGGTACACGCGATGCTTCCGCGGCGTCATTAGCGGTATCGACGTTGCGAGTCATCTCCGATAATGTACAATGCGGGTGATATTCGCACTGACAACCGGAGCTCAGGATTATCTTCTTGTCACGATTAAACCTGTCTCTCGTTCTGGCCTTATCCTTTGATGATTGGAATAGGCGAGCGCGCGAGAACGTGGCCGATAGATCTTGAATTTATTGGCTACGAGCTAATTACTAGTTAATTACAAATTTTAACTGATGCGAACGAGCCGCTAGCTAGACGCTTCGCTGATCTGGCTTCCGTTAGCCAAAGTATCTTTGGCTAAAAAAAAAAAATGTTCGGTTGGATGGCGGAAACCTTCCAAAAAATACTATTAACCGGTCTGGTTCATTTTTTGACTCGCGGCGATGCTCGATCGTTACGTTAGAACCGATACGACTGTTTGTGACAAGTTAGTTTCCACCGGTGCTAGACAGGAAAATGTTTTATGCTTGTAAACGCAATGCAACCGCGTCAAAGTGCGTTTGTATGTTCCACGGTATAAAACTTTCGTGTGAATAGTCTGAAATTGATTTTACTCATAAATGAAATGACGTGGCTTATGGAATAGCATATATACACGAAGAAAAGGACGAATGAGCTTATTATATTTAACTTGGTACAAAATAACGATTTCTGTTGGCTAATTAGTTATGATGACAGCAGATGGAAAATGTATGACTCGCTTAAGAGTTCTTTCTTTAGTTAGGACCGTACACCTGATTAATAAATCTTTTTACGCGATTGTCTCAACAACCATCAGTCTGGTGAAACTCTCCTCTTGACAACAGTGTTTTAACTACCACTATAGTTTAACTTTCCCCTAAATGAACTTTCATGAGCGTGCACGCTGTTAAGGGACGAGTGAGCACGTAAATTCGGCGAAAAGGTCACTTGAGATCGACTCGCGTAGCGGAAGACTGGAACCACTTGACCTGTAAGATGCACTCGCGTGTACCACAAAAGATTATAAAAGACCAAGGTCCGAGTTACCGATATATTTAATGTTTGCAACTACGCTACGGATCGCTGGTGCACCAGGAAAGTCCGAAATCGTTTTCGAAAATGTTTCCTCGTTGGTCGCAGCTCATGAATCCCGATGCTGTGGCTGCATGAATGCCACTCGCGTTCGACGTTCGACGCTGTTAGAAACCACGAAGGGGAATATGGCCATTCGATGCACTCTCGTCGTTCGAGTAGCGGAAGTTGGCCCGAAAACCGGGACAAGCAAAACGAACAGCATGCCAGAGCTTTCGATTCCCTAAATCTTCTTAAGTTGTAGATAAGCGTCGCAGCGCATCTGCACGATGCTAAACTTTCTTAAGCTTCGGATGCTTACATGGGAAAGTTTTTCCATGAAGCCGACCGCTCGTCGTTTCGTTAGTTGGTGAATGCTGGTAAAAGAAAACAGAGCGTGACCAATGGAGAAACGACGAACCGCTCTTTACCGGGCCATTTTATCCGTTTATTCCGTCCCGACGTCCAACGTACGACAATCTGACTGGAAAATAACCTGATCGTTTGATTTCTATTTTTTTTTTTTTTCATATTTTTTTCTTCCATCCATGTATGATTATACGTGTATACACGTACGTCTGTACACGTATTTCTTCTTTTTCTCTTTTTACAATTTCTATCCCCCTCATACCGACTAGCGTCGTGTCCACCGATTGTAAATTATTGCCGAATCGTCGCGTCGCATCGACGAATTCGCCTCGGCGGAAAACGAAATTGTTATCTCCATTAAATGCACATCGACGCGCTGTGCTAATCGAGTCGCGCGCTGTTTACACAACGGCCCGATATTCGCTTTTAATTATTATTTACCGTACGAGACGATGCTGACGCGATCTTTTTCATTAGCCGCTCTTTTGTATGTATAACGAGCAATGAATTTGCCGATTACCTACATCCGTCCCCTACCCACCTTACCACGTAAAAACACGGCCCGTATATTCACAACAGTTGACGCCGCGTCGTAAAAAAATACCCTGACCTGCGTACCGTGTCCGTTAACCTCTGCTCGATAATTTATTAGAAAAAAACACGAAGCGACAGGTTTAACGACGATCGAGATACAAGGATTACGAGGCGTAATCCCACGAAGGAGATAAACGCTACCCATTATTTATAACGCCAGTTGCGCTGCCGACTGAATAATCGATTTTACATAATAATAAAGCGCCGTGGACGCACCTATATATCATAGAAGTTGTCAACCGGCGAGACTAGGATAACCTATAGATCACATACTCATCCGTGAACATAAATTACACGCAGAAACAACGACGTTGGTCACCAACGTCTTCGATTCCGAGTTTCTCCATAGCATGCGATAGTCGCGTAGAAGTTTTCTTTCATCTCTGTGAACTATATCCGTCGTAATATTACGTGAAATCAATTTTTCAGACTTACTTCAGCTTTATATGCTACATTCGGACCGTTTAAATATCAATCGACAATTGATTTTGGAATATTCGATACTTTAGACGCCTCTTGGATCTCGGACACGTTGCTTCGTGTAACGAATCGTGAATTTCGTCTACGTTTGCTCGATAATTTCGTGAGTCACTGTGAACGAATCGTGCCATCACCTTATTTCACGATGTGATACCATGAAAAAGTAATATTTCATCCGATAAACGAAATACCTTACGCATTACGAATCTGTATTTCGAATTCAGCGCGAGATGCCTGTGTTTTTTTAATAATAACACTAATGAGCTTCCGATGATTCCGATGATGATGAAAAATTACCGCGACATCAAACAAATAACCGCAGGCAGTTGTGTACTAAATTCTGCCCAAATTACCAAACCGCAGACGTGACCACCGCTCGTATGTTTACGCATAATTGTCCAGAATTTAATTAGTATTTCCGTGGAGGAGTATTCGAGGTTTCGCGCGACCATAACGGTCACACGAAATGCGTTAATACATCGCGTGTTCCGTGGCATCCAAAACTTCCGTGGCTGAATTTCGGAGGTCTTGGTTTGAAGATCGGAACCATCGAAATCTGATTAACAGCTAGGTCACGGGAAAAAAGAAGGATCCGAGGCTGTGCAGGCGGTGAACAAAACACATTTAAGTTCGGTTCAGAAGTTTGCTTCGATGAGCACGCGATATCGCCAGCCGATTCGAGAAACGAACATCGGATGTAATTGTATCTTCTGTAACGTTGTTTTTCGCTTGCTTTGCTTCGTGTACTGAATTTTACTTTTTTCCTCTCTCTCCCTCTCTCTCTTTCTTGTTTAAATTGCCACAGAAAACACCTTGGATAAAGTGTTACGGGAAAACAAAGCGGAGCGAAAATATGTCCTCCGGCTGAATAAAATGAAAATACGCCAGGGTTCCATGAAAACTGCGATGTTATTGTATTATTCTTTCATAACTCTCTACAGTGGTCGGACCACAAGGAATGCAATAACCGAACGAAGTTCGATAAGAAGCATGCTCGAACATTTTCTTCCCTGCTCGGCGTACTAGGTTTGCAAGGCTTCGTTTCCCGTGTATCGGATTAATATTTCTACTTTCTCCTCCTTCCACTTTTTCTTCTTCCTTCGCTTCCAATCTTTTTCTTCTGTTGGTTTTTAATATCAGTTAACTTGGAATGAAACGAAATTACGTGAAATTTTAATTGTTCGTTTCATACTGCCTGTCGCTTTTAAGCAATTAATCCTGCTAGATTAATTCGACTCTGGAAACTGCTATTCAAATTTCGTCGTTATACCTGTAATGATCTTTGCATTTTAATATTCCCTTTATGCTGCCCGAAACTGATAACTTTTAATAAAATAAAAAAAGGAGTTTAATATACAATTACTTAAAACCCATATTGCCCGGCGCTGTAACGTAACGAGCGTTCATTATTCAGCGGTGTCTGACCAGGCGCCGACCCATTCTACTTCCACTAGCTCGTCTCTTCGCTGCGACGCTCAACTTAAAAACTTTTCCCACCTGAGCTCATCGATCAGTTATTTCCAACTATTCGTTTCGTTCACACTTCCAGGCGATTAAACACTTTAAGGGGCAACGATTCGTCTCGTCGCTGCTGCAACTAATGTACGTGACGTCACTGGAGTCGGAGTCGAGCATCGATAAGCGACGAGTATATTACACGTCAAAATTTCAACGTTTGTAATCAACGTTTATTTTTGCCAGCTGGATGAAAATGTTTAATATCATGATACGGTCAAGCTGACCGCTTAATTAACCTTTCTTTGGTGCGCGGCTATTAAAAGTCCCACACGTCTCGCGGTAATTGAAATCTCGCGAGCGAATTTCGACGCCGACCAGGTCTCTCTCGCTCGTGGCAATGTTCGGCGGCAGCGAATTCGAAAATTTCATCCGGCCTCGTTCGTTATACGTTGCTGCCGACGAGAGAGGGTCACAGTCACTTGTTATATTAATGGGGGAAACGTTTAATTGCGTGATATGTTTTGCGGCGACCGCTTAATTAACCTTTCGTCCCATGAACCTCGAAACGCGCCCGTAAATTCTCTCTGATTTTCCTAGCCCGAATTCAGCTTCCAGTTTACTGTGTCTAGTCACGCCCGATCTCGTCGTTCTTTCTCCTTTCTCTTCTCTTCTCTTTCTTTCTTTTTTCGAACATTTTCACCGAGGCAACAATGAAAATCGTTCGACGAGGTATCGCGAAATTATCCGACAAGAAACCGTCCACCGGGGTCAATTAATTTTAATGAACGCCGCAGTGCAGCTCGTTATACGGGACCCAGAGCATGTTTTATCGGGCAAATGAACCGTCATCCGGCTACAAAGCTATCCGATTCGCGACACCGCGTTGTTATTACTTTTAAGATTCGCTTTCGTTCGATCTTTCGAATCGTCGACCAATGGTCCGACGTTCGTCACTGTTCCGATTACTTTCGAGTAGTTACAAGAAGCGCGAGTGCTCTTCAGATATCGAGAAGTTGCAACATTCGCGAAACTTTTATTCGCGTCGACTTTTAGTCGTTCGATAGGTCTACGTTCTCGCTCTCGGATAGGATTCGGAAAATGTACATCATTCTAGAATTTTATCCTTTCGTTGGAACGCATGGAACGATAATAAAGTGAAAAGAAACGAAGGAAGCTACGTAAGAATGCCGCTACTCGACTCTCTAAACGTTTTCACGAATAAAAACTGTCCACGAGGATGAGACACGAACGACAAACTTGGATAAGAATCAACAAAGTCTAGGGGTTCGTTGCCTCAACGTGTAAATCCAACGTTGGTGACATTAGCTTACAGGAATGTAGAGGCGCCAGTGCTCCGCTCGTACGTTGAAACAGTGTCGCGCGTGTAGCTATCGATTGCAGGTGCTCGTTTTCTTCGCGTCTTTTTCCACGTTCATCCTATTGGTATTCCTCTGACGTTTTTCTCGAACTGTTTACGACGAGATGCTCGAAGCCTCGAAAGAAGTTGTACGATGTAAAAAATTTGCGCCAAACTCGCACGTATGGTTGTTTTTTTCGGAAATAATGGCGCACGAGAGCGAGGAACACGTACCGCGACGTATACCTGATCTGTGAGATTGCTTTCTTACTTGTTTCTTGCTTCTCAAAGTAATCTTAGGGCCGCGTGCCATCCTCTCGAGAGCTCGACCACGTGCAAACGGACTCGCGCTGGGAAATCTACTCCGAGTCAATTTTTCCACCAATTAAATTCCCACGACAGGTTCAAGCTGCCCCGGATAATTAAGAGAAACGTTTTGAAATATGGTCGCAACAAATTAGCAACGATATCGTGGTCGAACGTATGAATAACGACAGTAATTATGATAGCGCGTAATTTAGCATCGTAATATCTTTTGCAATGTTTCCCGAGCCGACTCCGTGGCAATACGCGAAACAAATTGCTTCGTGTCGATTAGCATCGTTCGATAATTTATTCACCGTTGACGGTGCCCGTTTTCGAAACGTGTAAGTTGTTAGAAGTACAGTAGGTGAGCTGTTGTTGAGAAAACTTTCGCGGAAATTCGTTCGTTAGGGGAGGAAACCGGGGGTGGATTTCGTCCAAGTCCCGGGATCGTTAAGTCCCATGTGTTGATTATTTATCACGACTTTCGCGTGTAATTTACGAAATAACCAAGTAAATCTGAAATAACGCTTTTAGGTAAATAGCGCGGCGCAGTTCGAAGCACCTGTGTCGGTGCACTTGGGCCCAGCGTTAAAGTCGTTTGTCTTTCGACCGGCAGAATTTTGCTAGAGAACGAGAAACCGATTGCTGCACGACCGTCTGGTCTATCGGCGGATAAAGAATAAATGATTTTCATCGTACGATATCGATCTTTCCTTTCTGGCCTCTGGTTATGAAATAAATTTGATATATCGTCCTGAAGATGGTAGCTCTGGCAGTGTTCTAGACTTTAAACTTTGTGTTAATTTGAACGTAAACTTAGATCGAAGTGGAGTTTTGGTTTCGGTTATACCTACCGCAACGTACTAGACGTCTTTATGGCGTCTTTCCTTGTTGTTTTATAGACGCATCTTGTATGCACGTCATTATCGTAATATACAAGGTGGTATTAAACCAGCATGGCGAGAGAATTTGTTTTTACGCTGGCAAGAGCAGAGGCTGGAAATTACGTTATAACCATTAATACGCAAGAGGTAAAGGGGAAAATTAATTCGATGACGTTTCTAATTAACGCAAGCATAACATTCAACATTTGAGTGTTCTCGATTTGCTTGTGAACGTATACCATTATAACTCGGTAGCCGGCACCTTTCCATTTTCCATAACACGATCCATGTTTTCAAGCTAACAATGTCTCTTCTTCGCTTTATCAACTTTATCGCAACATTGTTTCAAAATATCTGATCCTCGGATGATCGCGTGACGATCTTGTCTACAAAGATAACATTACATCGTCACGTTTATGTTACGATGTTCACAGTCTGTCGAGTATTTCGAGTTTTTACAACAATATCGCGAAACATATTCTGATCCTTTCGAGAGCATAAATATTTCTCGATACGGTAACAAGTTTTTAATGCGCGTGTGTAGCAAAGAAAAAATCATAGGAACGATTAACAAAAACAAAATTTATTTTTTCTATCGCAAGACCTGTTGCAAGAACGTTGTGCAAGGATATTTGTTAATACTTTTGTCTTGTAAAACTTCGCTAAAGGCAGTCCAGGTACGCAATCCTACGTTGCACAGATTCTGCGACGATATCTCGAAACCTTCGATATATGACTCTAACTCTTCGAACGTCGATTTAAACTATCAAAAGTCATTCTAAAGTCCGCGTAAGACGATCCATCGCTCATAAAGCCATCGCGTTCTATCGTATCTTCTCACGTAATGTATCGTGAACGTCGAAAGCTACCGACTGTTGAGTCATTCCTTGCTACGAGGCTTCCATCTCCGTGTTGGAGTGTCGAAAATTGAACAATCTCCTATGCGCCGTTCACGTCGACCGCACTGTTTCACGCGCATACATTACGTGCACACTCTCCGCTGCACATCAGAGGTGCGATGCCGTTCTAGCTGTTCAGAGCGAGAGTTGCGAGCGTGTATCAGGGCTGAGAATCTGCCTCTTCCCTCCAAAGAGGCTTTTAGCGCTTTGCACCGCACCACGCGTACACAAGCGCCTGTATACGCGCAACCCGAACTTCTCTGCGGCCAGCGTGTTGCTCGCTCGACTACCTGCTACTTGTAATCAATGTAATTCACGGGATTACACAGCCCGATGTAGGTCGTGCTACCATCGTCGCCGGTTACTTGCCGGCAATATCGTTATCCCGACGACTTTTCTCACCGATACCAGACGGCTGTCGTTTACGTCGTTACGAAAGCATTAAAATCGATCATAAGTAAGCTACAGAGTTCCAGACACTTACAATTGTCATTGATTACGCTGTTATTGGCAGATACGACTATCTGCATGATACGTACTACCTGCAATTGCAATAAAAGAATGGAATTTATTATATTTTTATTAACAGATGCAATTACATTACGAAAGCATTCCAACGCTTGTAGATACCTTTCATAAACGTATTCTGTTATACGAAACATTTTGAAATTTCTTTAGCACTCTTGCGAGGCTCTATACATGTATATATATATATATATATTCTGAGATTTGTTTCAAATTTTACCAATATTAAAATAAAATTATAGAAATTACAAGATATTTATTGCAAACATACGCTTAACAAAATTCTTCAGGCGTGGTTAGATATTAGAAGAAGAAAAAGCTTGGTTTTCCCTTTGGAATTGAACGACCGTGTTTAATGTTCAACATTAATACAATGCAAGATACGACGATTTGTCATCGATGGTAGAAAAAGAAGAAAGCAAAATGAAAATATATCGGGGCCGCCTGTTTCAATGAATTGACCATCTTCCGCGCGGCTACGCTTTAAGGAGCGCGCAAACACCATTTATTCGTTTAATTTCGCGCTACGATAGGGTAGCTGGATTTAATGTCAAGGAACAAAGTGGCAATTAGATGATAATGCATTCACGGCTTCGGTGAATTCTCGTTCAATAAGCCTCTTTAGACTTTCGCGTACTTTCTATTGTGTCAGCCACGTATTCAGCGTATGTATACAAATACGTATATGAATTAACGACCAAATGCTATATAATCTTTTCGCGGAAACAAACATTTAAACGGTTTGTTAAAAATCTTGTCAATGATATATTAAAATTAAAGGGACGATTTATCGAAGTATCAATTATGCTTCTTGACTCTACGTATATGACCTACAATGAGAATTATATTTTAATTTTCCAAAGCAAGTTTTCATTTTGAAACAAGGAATAACCTCGTCTTTTCCTCTATTCTACTTTTATATGAAATTAGATCTAGTAAAAAATAAGCAGGTGTTGAGGAACTTTCGAGGAACAGCGTATATCACGCTATTTCTAATAGACGAAATTGCGAACGATACTCTTTCAGGTTTTTCTTCGACGTGAACTTCAACTGCATGGAAATGGGCTTGAATTTTGATTTATCAAGCCCGGTTAGTCGATGGAAAGGGTAGAAAATGTCGGACACGATGGAAGGCATGGGGTGTTTTCGATTGGCAACAAACGGAACCGCCCTAATAGCACGGTACCGTTCGTGTCAGTCCAATAATGCGAGATAGACGTACTGGGAAAGCTTTCGACAGCTTTCAACTCCGCCGAGTTTATATAAATAACTGCGGCCTCTACAACAACCTCTGCCATCACAAGAACGTGTAGCTTTCGACCAACGAATTTCCAGGGCGAATATGCCGGGCACACGTACCACGAGTGTACGTTACTGCCACATATTTGTCAATGATATCGAGTTTTGCTCGAATGATACAACAATGATACGAACTAGCTGGAACAGTTTCAGAGCAACGTGGTATAAAGTTGAATGGCGTTTCGTACCCTACGCCACAGCACGAATTGAAAACTTGCACGACCGGATCCCAATTTCAACGGGCCGAGCTATAAACGTTTGTTATTGTTTTACAACGCGCGATTCGCACCTGTCGATGCGCCGATGCTGCTGTGGAAATAATAAAATAATCGGTTTCTGTTCCCATTTCATCGCGTATCCATGTTTCTCCCTTTTGTCTCTCTTTTATTGGCCGAATAAAGGAACATAATATCTCGCACAACGAGAAACACGATTGTTTCGTTTAAAATACGAACAATTCGTGGACTATACATAATCAACTTCCACGACGAGAAACAATCTATATTTCGTTCGAATCGACATGCCAATTACGAACAATTTGCTAGTTTGGGTCTTTTAGCCCCTGTTCGTCGACAAAATCATTACCGGTTAGAGACGAGACAAATTAACAAGGAAGAACCTGGCTCGGTTTACTGCCATGGCGGAATAATCAAGCTTACGACATTAAACTGTTTAACGACGTTCGCGCTCCTTTGCACGACCCCTTTCGTGCAGCAGGTTGCAGCAAACAATTTGCGCCTGTTTTCTACCTGGCATTTTCAAACGGAACGTTTCTTCCGCGTAACTCTCATCACTTCCCGGAAATATATCGCGTGCATTGGCGACGATGTATTTTAAAAATCAATGCGGTCAGTTAGCTGAGCTGTTCGATCTTGTGTCTTCGGTTAAGTTACTTAGCAACCTTTCATTTGTACGATACTGCCGTTGCTAATCAAAATTTTTAACGCGTAATTTCAAGAGTGTCGGAATTTCAGCTGTTCCAGATGTTTCTTGAAAAAAAAAAAAAAAGAAAAAAAGAAAAAGATATTCAGAATTCATTAATAGGCGGAAGGAAATCGGTCTAAAAATTTTGGACAGTTTAACGCTTCCTGGCGTTGCTAAGTACAAAAACGCTTTTCACTTTCGTATCCGTACTTTTGGGCGTACGCCAAGCAACGCGAGCGGTTACGCGGAGAGACACGGCCACTGCCAACGCAAGGCCAAATTAACCAACCGGTAGACCAACGAAATTGACCTCACGTGCTTGAATCCGCCTCGCCAGGATAATCTGGATTCTCTCGTCGAGGCAAATTAAGCGCTGCTTTCGAAATAACTGCTCGTGTTTGCTTGTTTCTCGGCAACATACGAAATTAGTAAACAGGTTGATCGGCCAAAAATCATGTTGCCTGCTTGTCCAGCCATTCGTTAAGATATATATTCGTGTTTCCGCATTTTCCAAATATTAATGAACAAAAGATAGTGCGTATTTTTCCACGAGAATAGTACGATACGTCTAAGTGAATTCTAACTTCAACTTCCAACACGGTTTATTCAATGTACCATTTTGATCTACGCGTCTTTCTCCCATAGATCTTCGATTCTAATAATTCAAAAGGGAATTATCGCGTTAATTTAGACATCAGACACGATAGAATACTGAACTGATTTAGTAGCGATGGGATTTCACACGTGGCCGAACAAAATCGCTGTAAACGTAACTTAATCGCATGGAAGTTTAATAAACATACCTAATTCCCCATCAACGCCGGATATTCTTTATTCATGCCAGTAGGAAAATCGTTCATCCGTTGCTGGTTTATGTTATCGCTGTGCGTTAATCCTCAATCTGTAATAGAGTTGAACAATGCGGGTTGCGACATTCGAAGCGGAATACACTACGTGTAAGAGAACGTGAAAATCCAGGTGATATCCATTGAAACTAAACGGTGCGTATGACGATTCGAAGATAAACACGTTACGCGAAAGCGATGGAAAATAAGAATTCCGATAGTTGATCTATTTTAAACGAAAGAGAAAAATGAAAAAAGACCGGATACAGAAAGTAAACGATAAAAATAGTGGACGAAAGCGCTCAAAAAAAAAAAAAAAAAAATTATATAGACGCTCTGTTACCGCGACTATTTCCAGAGTTTTACAAGCTTTCGTCGTATACCCGTGGAGTAAAGAAAGCGCAATGGTACGAAAAAGTGGAGAAATCTAATGGCTGGAAGATCGAGGGTAATTATGCGTTTTCACCGTCTAACGTGGCTCTTCTACTCGCGTAATGCCATCCTTTGTTATTCTTTTTTCTGGCCTTTGGTAAGGCCAGCTCGTCGTCAACGTACCAAAACTTTGTTTCAACTACCTCTTAGCTCGAGTACCGGGTCTAAAGTGGGTCGACTAATTAGTTGGATACTTGAGCCATTCGCGTGTTACATTTTGCACCAAAAGGAGTGCGGCTTTTCTTCGAGGAATTGATGGTAACGATTATTTTTGACGTTGCAACAGGAATGCGGACACGACGTTGTTAAAATTTGGCGAAATACGCCAACGTACGTATATCGTGGAAGTTGAAGTGTGACCCATTATGAAAAGAAACAATTTTTCTCAGCAAATTGTCTCCCCAATGTATTCGAATATACGGTATACGTAGGTGTGTACGTACGTACATGTGATAGAAGTTGGTAATTCCAATGTTCGAATTCCTTCGTTGATCGTATCTTTGGATTTACTTCAAGAATCTAACTCTTTCGCTGGAATAGGTTTTGCGTGCATGGCCACGCCTGTGCATACCAAAGACGATAGGAACAAACATACGTGCTCATCCATTTTGTGTTCGTTTAAAGTAATTTGCTCCGACTTATTATGATAATAAATAGTTCTAAATCCTAATATATGTAATCCACTGCAATAAGCGGTCGTATGTGTCGCGATGCTTTCACGAACCACTGTACGTTCCGCTTCACCGAACCTCGAAATCATCGGAGTCCTTCGTTTGGAGAAACACTTTATTCCCTATAACCGTTGCCTTAGCAATTTACATTCGTCGCGTACTGTCGTCATGTTTGCTCAAACAGTTTGCAAGACAAACGATGCTTCCGGCAGACGAAGTCGCAGAAACGTTTAACAGAACCCACTCGACGTTCTTGAAGGAACGACGTTGTTGTTCGATCCTGGCTTCGTCTTGTTGCGCCGATAGATCAGAATCGAGCGCGAAGCGTACTCGAACGTTACGTACCTGTTATGGAGATGGATGCAGTCAGCCACCTGCAATTTCGATGGCGAGCACTCCGCCTTCTTCGAGTTCGTGCTGCTAAAAGCACGAAAACCGAAGTACGTGCCATTGTTTTCCGTATCTGTCAATGGTATCTGCTAACAACCGACGCGTCGCGACGACGTTTCGTCGCGTCTGAGAGTTGTATTACAGCAGGCGTCCTGACGCCGTAAAAGACGCAGTCGAGAGCCAAAACGACGATTGTTTTTGCCTGTAAACTACGAGCGAAAATGATAAGCTGCGAGTAATCGAGCTTCCATCGATATTAAACATTTCGCGTACTACTTCGACGACGAAATTAAAAAATTTAAATTAATCTCGTTGACAATCCTGACAATGATATCGATAATTCAGTAATTGACCTGTTCGCTTTCAGTTTATAACAGATAGCTTAAAGCCAATGTATTTATAGATAATTATCGCATCATTCGATCGACCATATCATTTGCTATAAAATGATCAAAAGCAGCACGGCGTTTAATCTATTGATTTAACACATTCGTAACTGATAATTTTACTGCAGTCTTACAATACAAAAACCGCACGATTTTGTAATTTAGGTCAACAATAACTTTACATTCAATTATCAGATGTTCTGCCACTTTGAGATAAATACGAGAGATTTTCGTTTCGTTAGAGTCTGAATAACCGTATACTTTAATCACGCGAAAACGTAGTAATATTGGCAGTGATTTTAAACTGCGTCGATGGACTTCATTCCCATTGTCTTTTTCTCTAAGAATATCGTTCCAACATGGTTCCATGGTAAATCTCCGTTGGAGAGCATTAAGCGTCACCTCAATATCATCACGGCAAACAGATTTCAATAAGGCGAGCTTAAATTTCCTTTGGAAGGTTTTTGTAAACCTTTAAAGCGGTCTGCCAACGGGTCAACCATCAATTTCTACGCTTCCACCACATATGACGTATCGTCTTGAAAAAAAGGTGTTCGTCTCTCGTTCGAGGCGTTCAAGCTGCCAGGAAGTAGAGTCGAGGGTAGAGTATGCGACATCTATGCCACTCAGCCCGAACAGAGCCACGTCCGGTCAATAATTGGTATATACTACTAGCTGGGAAACTTACCTCGACAAGAGGGACTCGAGTGTCGCAACAAACAAGCAGCTCTTTATTTCGTAGCAACGGACGTTCAAGCCCTCTTCAACCGGAACCTCTGTTTCGATAAAACATTCAATAGAATATTTTCTTCCGACCCTTGGCACAGTCCTTCAGCCTTTTCTCGACGAGAAAGAAAAAAAAAAGGAACTATTTTACATTCGCTCACGGCAAATCTAGATTTGTCCGATTCGTTCGGCTTGGAAAATTTTTCATGAATATTGGTTAAGCATGCAGAGCAGCTTCGTTTAAAAATCGTCTCTCCGAGGCGAGTTATTAAAAAGGGCTGGTTTACGAGATTCCGCGAGCGTCTCGGCGTCCACGGAAACGCGTCCATCCGGCCTGCTTTTGTACGTGTGTGTATGTGTGTGTGTGTATGTGTATGTGTGTGCCATTAAATTCATAAGGTTTAATTAAAAACTCGTTTCTGCTCGGCGCGCAGGTAACGCGGCATTCCTGCGTGGTCCAATTCCGTTGCTGGAAAAAATGCGTCTAAAAGGAGTTGGTGGGGTAGGAAAGGTGAAAAAGGTGGACAGGAAAAGGCAGTGGAATTACTTAGAACGTGTTCGGGAACCGCGCCAAATTTTTAATCCGCTGTTCGAGAGGCATCGGGGCCACGTGTCGCGTATTTCACCGAGCCCCGCCAAAAAATTGCATCTTCCGTCGGTCGCCATTCCGATTATTGATTTATCGAACTACCAAGGCCGCACGTCGTTATTGCATTAACGATAATACGCGTTCGATCTCGTGCGTGACTATTACACGGAATTTGTTGTATCGGATACTTGGTTTGGATTTCGCGCCGCGACGTTGATAAATCGACGATGCCTGGTGCCACGCGAGAGTGTGTGCGTTTGCGTGTCGTACAAGCGGACCAGTGTTTCCAACAGAATGTTAGAGCAACGATCGGTGATCGGTGCCTTTTTCTTTTTTTTTTTTTTTTTTTGTCGACTCGTGGGTGATGTCCGAACGAGCTGATGTACTTTGCCATTTAGAAGTTAAGATCGAGACAAACGAACGAGCTTTCTAAAGATTTAAGAGAAGACGCGAAGCAGACCTTTAAAATAAAAGTATTCCTTACGGACCGAAGTATTAACTTAATAATAGCCTTTTCGTGTCTTTGATATTTACTGTAATAACCGCGCAACGAACGCTTCGGTAATTTAGCGTTTCCACTTAATCGGATCAGCTATAAAATCGTTCGCCAGGGGGGAATACGTCAAATAGCAATTGTCGTTTATTTGTACAAATATTTAATAAGATTACACTCGATCGGGGACATTAATCGAAGGTAATTATCGTTCTTAATTATGAACGAGAACGTTCGGTCGAAAGCATCGTCCCGCGCGATCTCGCTTCGAACGAGCGTTGATATCCACTCGGAGCTTCGCGTTTTCATCTGTACAATCGCGACTATCGTTCAGTTTCGTTCGAACGAAACGTCGTTCCTTTCGATCGTCTGAAAACTGTACTCGAATTTGGAAAACCTTTAATACACTATTTGCCAGATGTATAAATATAATTAAATAATATTTCGTCTATGAAAAACTGGTCGATTCCGTTTGACTTCGTGCCTGATGACGATCGTTTAGCGAGTCCGAATCAGACGATTCCGTTGCTCGTCCAAGAGCAAGGACGCTTCGCCCATAATTTTCGCACTGGTTCGAACCAAGAATAGCAATTGGTATTCGTCGGTGACGGTGAGCGGCGCCCTTGTCCTCACTAACGCGTGAAGAACGTTCGCTCTTTCCAGATCCAGCCACCTTTGGAGGGTAACTTCCCTTTCTCGTGGACCACCGAAAGTCACGTCCGCGGGACCCCACAGAGAAAATTCCAGGATGGATTTCACCTACGTTGAGAATATAGATTTTCGTTCAGTTCTCGATTCTTCCAGATTCTAACACAGACAAATATTTTTTGTCGTCACTGTATATCGAATATTGACATTCGCGTGACGGCACTGTAATATCGCTGGTCGTCGTAGCGTTCATCTTTGAAATTATTTGTTTCTTCGCGAAAACAGACAGCCGACGACGTTCTAGTTAATTTTACCTGAGACAAGGTGACTGCCTTCTCCCTTACGAGCAGCTCCTGAATCAAAGGCAGTCTACTGGCCAAGTTGAGTTGTTGAAGCGCCACGAGCGCGCACTGACACAACGAAACCCTCTCCTCGTCGCGTTCCTCGTTCGTCTCCACGTTCAATCTGTCAAACGTTATCGAGCAATGAGCGAACCAATTTCGAGCTGGCGTCGAGCAAGCTCCTTCGACGCGTTTACCGACCCTTGAAGAAGATAGAGCCTGTAATAGGCGTCCTTGTCTTCTCTACATAGAACCACGTTGTTCAAGCTTCTCGCAGATTCTTCGATTCCTCGCGCTTGAAGGCTCTTTAACGCTGTGACGAATTGAAGGAGCACGAACGACGTTTCTCTAATTGTTCCTTCGTCGTGCAAATCCTTGATCGTCCCACCGTATAATTGTATCGTGTTCACTTGTAAACGCGGCAGCACAGAAATGGTCGCTGAAATAATAAAAACGATTTTACGGTATCGCGAATTCTAATTTTCATAATTTTACGGAATTTCAAGAAATTGGAGCGTTTATAACGTTCGGAAAAACTGTCGTTTGCCCTTTAATGACTTAATATTGTTTCGTGGCAACGTGTAATTTAAGGAGGAAAGGATAAGGAGATCGATAAAATACCTTCGAGCTTCTTGTTCCCGCGTAGACACGTCTTGTCGGTAATTTCTCTCGGTGGGCTGTCTATAAACTCGATTATAGGTGCCAAATAAAATTCCTTCCGCGACACATGCGTAGCCAGATCGAAGGCGATGCACAAGGTGACGTTCAGCTCGTTCCACGTCGCCGAGCAAAATATTCTTCTACCGACTGTGATCGACGTATTGGCGTCGATGCCGAAGTGGCTTACACGCGGATTCGTATTTTTCAACGCTCGCAGCCCCGCAAGCATTTGAGGCGTTTGGTTCAGCTGTAACAGTAAACGTACGTCCCATGCATATTCTATGAAACGTGTTGTTGAACCACGTCGTACGAGTAAAATACACATCTAAATACAATCTAAATAGAACGATCCAATTAGAGCACGATACTCCATTTATTTCACTTGTATTTATTGCAACGAAATTTTAGTTAATACCTGATTAATTGAACCCGTGCTGACCGAATTCATTTATAACGATTCGCGGATGTAGTTCACGAATACTTGCCGCGGAGAACTTTTACGAATGTATCGCGTACATCGTAAGTTTCGTACATCATAAGTCGGAAGTTTTTGAAATTCCATTACCATCCTAATGAAACATTACGCGACTGTAACGAAACAAGAAAGTTGAATATCGCAAATATGCATTTTTACATATTTCGCTGGATCTTGAAATTTGTTCAGACGGTGAATTTTTGCGAAAAGATTCCAGGTCAATAAGATAAATATCGGTTAGATACCGGAACAATGCCGCTTCGTTAATACTCCGGTATAACTAATAATAAAATATCCTATTGTACTGTATGAAAGAGCACTTGAGATATTATCGAAGATTTCATGAATGTAGGATTTGGATCTTGGAATAAGTAGTTGGAAGATTTTTCTTAGAAGGAAGTGCAAAGTGAGAAAGTACCTGGTCGAGAAACTGGGCGAGAGCTTCGTGATTTGCAACGACCACGGCGCCGTAATTATCCTCGAGGCTTCGATGAACTATACTGCGACCTCTGCGTTGCCTCAATCGGCTTATCCTTAATTCGTCGTCCTTATTCTTCCAGTCTTGATCCTCCTCGGGACCCTGCGTTTTAAAAATTCCATTATAAATTCCGCGCGGTTGCGCCACTGATAAAACTATCTCAAAGTAAAATTGTTTCCCGGGATCTTTATTAAATAAGAAAAGTGCGGGATGCGCGCGCGGACCACGAAACTTCCCCGTCGAGTAATAAAGTTCCGCAAATACCGCGGGATCGAGTTGCATGGTAATAAAATCGCCGGGCCCGCTAAACAGTTGTGAAACCGATCCACCTTTGAAAAAGCAACGAAGAAAGCTCGCTCCGACGGAAGCGTGAAAAACCTAGTCTCTACGGGGTTTCGTTTAATTTTAAACCTTTTCTATCTGCTTAGCGTCCGATCGATCGCCATGTTCGTATCGCTTCTTTTCTAAAACGCATAAATTCCGACGGAAACGTAATATATATACACCGATTCACGAAAATATTCCGACTCTTGCAGACACTTTTTGCGAATATGTTACATCGAGTCCGTTGTACGAAACATTTTAAAGTTTCGTCGACATCGCTACGAGACCAGAATATTTGAAAGCGAACCGTGTGTAGCATGAAATTTGTTCGTTTCGATAGTGTTTCGCGCTAGTAGCCATAATTTTAAAACTAGCACATACGTTCTTCGGTTGTACAATTTCCGATATCTTACGCGACCACCCACGCGGTCACGTCCAGTTCGGCAAATAGCACGAGATCGTACCTCGTCACCGGTGTAAAAACCATACGGGGCATATAACTCGCTTTCGGTCTCGCTGCCGCAATATGGAAGCGAAGTCGATCTGACGAACGTCTGATGATGAAATTTGAATTCCGAAGCGGGTTCCATCGCGTTGCTGTCGGATTTCCTCTTGCAGCTGAGATGAGATACGCCAGCGTGGCGCAGCTCGAGATTCGAGTCGCACTCCGGCGAGCTAGAAAGGCACTCGTAAACATGACTGTCGTTAGACGTCTGGAAAAATCGTGTAAAACCACGTTGGAATTAGTAACTCGTTAGATACGGTGATTCTATGTAACTAAATTGTGGTACAAATGAAACGAGGAGATTTTACGAGTGAAAATGAGACAGAAATCGACAATAACAACATCGTGTTAGAGTCCTAGTGTAGAGAAAAAAATTTTTGGAAAAACAATTGAAATTATCACGACTCGTGAAAAGAATTCATTTCGAAACGATAAAACGCTCCAATTCTGTTTCGTTATTTTTAGTTTTCAACTTATTTTCACTTGCAGATTCCCTCTCACCTTACCTGTACCATCATTCTTGCCACGCAAATCGTGTAAACGGATCGACAAAGGAAGATGTTTCAAGAACCGATCAAACCAATGATCCACCAATGTATTAACGCCAAATGGTGAACGCTGAATACACTGTACGTACTATGTACTAACCTAGCCGAACGTGCCATAAGTGTTATTTCGAGAGCACACTGACGTCTAATAGGTGAGAGATTACGGTAGCCTTAAATTCTTGAACACCTTTCTTCCTACTTCCTGTGTACACTTCCGCGGTCAGCCATAAAAATCGTTAAAAGCCCATTAATTGTAGCATTACCAGAGAATCAGACGTGGGTGGCGCAGTAACCGCGACAGTCTCGTAATCCTGATTAAGGGCCGGGCTTGAAGAGCCGTGTTTCTTGAGGATTGGCTGCGAGGTCGCTTGGTCCCTCATGCTGGCGGTTCTTTGCGGTTTCGAGGGTGCCAACGAGCTGCGCACCTCACCTGTAACATCCTCCGCTGCTGCAGGCACGTCCGCCATCGTCAAGCGCCATGGGTTAGTACCACAAGACACAAGGCATGTCACAAAACAGGCTAGCTAGCGTACTAGCGTGCTAGGAGAGACGGAATTATCGTTCCTGGCTAAAACACTAGAGACGCGCTAGCACGTACATACGTATGTGTATATCTATGCAGAAATGGACTGTTGTTGCGAGAGGACGAGGGCAAAGCGACAAATCAGACACGTTGATGAATCACTCGAGGTCGTCGTATCGACGATTTCGGATCGCTCTTCCGCTCGTCGGTGTTTCAATCGTGAATCATTTTTTTCGATAAAACTCTTACGAATACGACTACAGCGTAAGTACGATAATGATAATGATAGTTTATTCGATCGTTCGATAAGTTTGTATCGATTTTTAAATGGTTCGTAACATTGCTTTTTCGAAACACGTTTATTTTTGATATGATATACGCGTACAGTTTCGTTCGATGATCTTTTTCAACTCTCCCGTTCGTTTTAGGACTCCATTTGCCTACAATTGTTTCATATCCGAAGAATTCAACCACCTTCGAGGTTTAAATCAACTTTGTACCTGGCAGACCCATCCTCGCGGCTCTATTATGAACAGCGTGTTCTTGGCGAATGGAAATCGAGAAGATAGGAATACGAGAGATAGCAATCCTATCGACGAGTAGCGATGACGCGTACTAATTGACGAATTAGACGTTGCGTTACAAAAATCAACACCAGCTTATCGAACGATCCAATACTGTATGATAATCGAATAACGAGAATCGTGTCTATTTAACCCTTCAACTTTTCTCCAACGTTAAATCGACTAAATAACACCGTTCGTATCAATTGGAAACGTAATTCCCGTGGAAGGAGAGACACATCCCTCTCGGTATCCTAATTCCTTGGAGAAGTTCCGGCGGAGCTAAAGGGTTCAATAGAGTTCTAGAAATTCCAGGGCGAAACACAGTGAATTAAGTGGCGTTTAGAGTTCCTGCGCGAATCATCGGGAATCCTGGAATTGGCAGGCATTCGTTATCAAGGTTTGACTGAAGGGGAAGGGGGAGAGAACACGATGCTAATATGCAATCAATACATGCGGCGTTAGTTGCACCCTGGGACGGTTAAGGATACCTTGCGCAACAATCCTACCACCGTTGTCACGTCGCCGCCGACATGTTCACTATTTACAGCGGACTAGGAATGAGACGAGCACCTCTCTACCCTATAGCTGTTCGATTCTCGTCTAACCAAAGCAAATTCGACTCGTCGTCCGTGAGAGAAGGAAGGTGTCGAATGGATCGATGCTTGGCACGCGAATGAAATTGTCTTTTCGAATCGAAATGAAGGAACACCGCTATCGCGCATCGCGTGCATCCTTGTTCGTAAATCGCGTGATATTTGCTAATTTTGCGCTTAAAGTATATTACGCGAAAATAGAAACCGGAGGGAAAACGTGAAAAGTCGCGTCTTCTGCATTTTATAGAAGAAAAATTTTAAAGTTTAAGGAAACCGAGGAGTTTACAAAAGATGGACTTTAACAATGTGGTTTAAGAGGTTCGTTTGACAAGGATATTCCTACTCGGTAAATGGTAACGAACGTATTAAGAAAAGGAAGGAAATAATGGAACGAGCGAAATGGTGGATGAAAAAGGGAACGTATGCAAGTTTCGCGTGGTCTTTGAATACAGTCGTATCCGGTGCATGCGGTTAACGATGAAGCAACCCCAAATCGAACCGCGCAAACGTCAAACGATCGCAATCCAATAACAATTATGAATGGGAACGATCGTGGTTCCTTTTTTCGCTTCGTCGTTTCACATCGTCGAGGCCTTCGTTCCGTTCGTCATGAAAAAGCAAAAAGAAGGGAGAAAGCACACGCAACGGATAGAGAGATACTGGGATCACGACGGGTGCAACGAACCAAAAATCTAAAAGAAAAGAAAAAGAAAGAAAGAAAAAATTGCGAGAATATTACGTGACCAAGAAAACAAGGCTCTCTGGTTTTTCAGGCAACAAACGTTTATTTCAGACACAGAAATTCGAGGTTACAGAATCTTTCGTATTCCATTTCTATCGTTTTATTTACAAAAAAAAAAAAAAACAATGTGTAATCATCGGTTCATACAAAACTGGCTTCGCACTTTTTCCAGTTTCAAATTCTTTCTCAAATTCGGTCAGCCATTCTCAGACTCTTGATCGCACTCTGGTCCGTTGAAGGCAACTTTAGCTCGCTCGATAGAGAAATTTCTGTATCAAAACGACGGCGATTCGCGCGGTACAAAAAAGACAATCGCGACTACGGTGTTTCGTCGACAAACGTAGCTGTTGAAAAACACAAAGCGCGAAACGTCATCGCGCGTTGTTTTATCTAACAAAACGGTAATAAGATATATCACAGAGAATCGTGAATCGTTCGGTATAATGTCTCTAAATAGAGCAATTAGTCGAGAAAGTACACGAGTATAGAGTATAGTCGTTCGAAGGGATTAGTCGTATAGATTATAAGAAACAATAATTAGAATACGAAACGCGTATGGCATATAGCAAATGTTTAAAAGAGAACGTAACTTCGAGAAGAATATTAATCTGACTGATTGACGGGAATCCCGATATAAGCAGGATCACGCGACTCTTCGTCTTCATCGATCGTCTAAGTCTTCGTTCGTGTCCAGGCACGGACAAACGAGCACTATCCAAATTGAGAAAAAAAAAGGGGGGCAGACGAGTGTAAAGAAACGGCAATTTCACGACGACCGTACGTCGACCCGGCGAAACGAGGAACGAAGAAAAAAACCCGTGAGGGAGAGGTGAGAGTTAACCACCGTTATCCAGCGTTACAGGATTATATTCCCCGATCGGACGTACTCTCGCAAA
The DNA here is from genome assembly GCF_041682495.2 of Bombus fervidus. NCBI lineage: Eukaryota > Metazoa > Arthropoda > Insecta > Hymenoptera > Apidae > Bombus > Bombus fervidus. The sequence goes on along the minus strand of NC_091525.1, from coordinate 11,382,852 downwards.
GAAAACTGTAAATTCGTCAAGGAAGCAGCTGGCGCGAGGATTCGTGTGAGTATGGCTGTTACAACATCGAGATTTTTGCCGTGGATAATCATTAGTTACATTGGATGGGCCTGAACTTACCCAGATTCGCGTAAATCGAGTCTGAGGTGGTCGAGGCTGCCGGCTGCCAGGACGACGTCGAAGACGACGACGTAGACGACGAGGACGTTGAAGACGTGGACGACGAGGGCGACGATTTCGTGGATGACTTGTCGTTCCTCGACGATAGTTGTTTGGTCTCGACGCGTGGCGGTGGTGGTCTGACCGGTTTGCTAGCTGGATCCAGTCTCGACCAATCCTCCAAAGACTGGTTCCTTGGTGGTGGTGGCGGTTTCCCTGGTCTCGCTGCCATAACATAGTAACGCATATTTTATACAACCGGCATACGGTCCTTGCAAATTTACTATCTTCGGAGAATTCGCTCTCGATGGTGGAGAACCATCGCGGTACGCGCTTGAATATTAAACGTTCTCTTTGAGGAGACTGCGAAATGAACGTGATACGATGATATCCGTACCGCTAATATACATGCTAATTAATTGACAAAGGGAGACCAGGTAAATATCGATAAGCCAAAATTATGGACGGAATTCTAAAAGAACCGCTTCTACGTTTCCCTCGATCCCCCGCCAAGATAGATCACTATCGGATAGAGCGATCGTGTGTCAAAAGGAAAACTTACCGGCGGCGTGCGATCCGGCGGACAACGGCGATCGAGTTGCTCTTCCCGCGTCGTTCCTAGAACCGCAGGAATCTGGTTGATCTTCGCTTATCCTGCTAATCCGATCGTTTCCCACCACTTCAACAGCAGCGCCATCCAACTCCAACGGATGAATAATTTCTAATCGTGGTTTAGGTTGCGGCGTCGATGGTATTTCGTCGATCCTCGAGTTGGACGCGTGACCGCTAACCATATCCACGTCTTTCCTCGAACCCATCCTGAGAAATCTCTTCAAGGAGAAACGCGGTCTACCTCTCTTCTTTTCTTCTCTAACTTCTGGCCCACTTGCCAGACTATCCTGCGACAGAGATATCGTCCTTCTGGACGCTGGATCGCACGTTTGCGCGCTCGTAGGATCTGGAAGATCCGAGACAGCTTTTCGAAACTTCGGGCTGCACGACGAGGCCCTTTCTCTCTTCTCTTTTTCCCTGACCACCGGAGAGTCTGATTTGAAATTCGCCCCGGGATTCCTGGCGAACAAGCTACAACTGGGAGCCAGTTCTTCCGTAGAATCGATCGCTGGAGGTTTTGGCGCCATTCTTCTTTTATTCGGCGACCGTATCGACTCTACCGTCGAAAATTGGGGATCTGAAATTTCTTCGTCAACCTCCGCATTCTCCGTACTATCTGCTGAATCTGTGGTCTGACTTCTGACTACGCTCGACGACGTCTTTGACTTGCTTCCTGGCGACGTTTTCGATGCAGACATCTCAACGGTCGGTAACTTCGACTCGATACCATGACACACAGACTTTGAGTTGATTTGGCATCGAGAAGTTTCGTTCTCTCGCTGTTCCGAGTCTTTTGGAGTATCCGCGTTCAAAGATCCACGATTTTGATCTACGAGCGAAGCGGCAACTTGCTCCTCCGACTTGTCTTTGGTAGCTGTTAGACGAGAGGAAGTTATTTGTTCCGCAGGTGGAACGTTGTTGGCGCCTGTAAATCAGTTGAAAATGCAAACGTCGTTAATTAGAACGGAGAGTGTTGTACCGTGGACGACGTAATCGTGGATCTACGTGGTCGTTTCAACTAATCAGAAGGATGACTTTGCGCGAACCGTCTACCGAATCCCTAAGTAATCCTGGTATCGTGGCGACAGTGATCTGATCGTTACGCCCTTGTCGTGCGAATCACTTTGTCGCAGATCATTAGGTTTAGTTTGTTTCTTGGAAGATTTAAACGTTAGAAAATCGAGAATTTATTTGAAAGTTATTTCGAAAGAAGAGAATATTTAAAAGTCGAAGAATTGAAATATTCGAACATTTGGATATTGGAAAACTTGGAAACTCGAAAGTTTGGAAATATTTACATGAAAATATTTGAAAGTTTGTGTTCAGGGATTTTATATAAAAGCCTTAAAAGTTCAAGAAAGATGCGACATATTTCTCGAGAAAGAGAAAGATTCTCACCTGTACTCGAAACGGGCTTGCCTGCGGCGTTTTGAACCGAAGGAGGCGGCAGTACGTAACTTTTCTTTCCATTTGTATCAGGCGACGTAGGGCTGCTCTTGGTCAAGAAATTAGTCGGCTTCTGAGGCACCACAGGTTTCATCTTCGACTCCGAGTGAACTGTTCCGTGTAGAAAAGACGGTCTCGGTTCGGTCGTGATGATCGGTGTCTTACACGTTTCTGCCAGAACAGGATGCTTAGTTTCGATAGGCGGAGGACTCTTTGGAAGAGCTGGCGGTTCCGTCACTTCCTCTTCGTCCGCCTTTCCATCCGGTTCGCCAGCCGATTCTCGACTTTCTTCAAAACTGAACTTCTTCTCGACGGGCGTAGCTTCACCTTCCACTTTTCGCACTTCAAGTAACAATGGATCGTCTTTAACGATTTTCCTACTGTCGTTTAACGTTGCGTTGATTTTATTGGCGTCTTTTCCTCGAACGACCATGGATCTGTCGCTCTCGGCAGCGTCTTCAGCCTCGTTCTTCAAAGGTGTCAGAGTCAATTCGATACCCTTGTCCAAGGATTCATTTTCTATTCTCGATACGTCGCGTGCTTTCTTCGTGATTTTCCCGGTAAAGTCATATTCGATCTTGACACCATTTTGCGAAGCTTGCGCAGGAATCTTGGATTTCTCGTTGTCGAACTTTTTAATTGGTTGGCTTCGAGGAATATTGGCAGCCTTCTTATCCGATTTGCTATTCTCTAAATTCCTCTCGACGTTGATTATGTTAGATTCGGACGTTCTGTCCTTGGTGTCATCAGAATCCCCCGATTCGTTTCTTTGCATGACAGAAATTAAATTATTCGACGTGATCAGCGGCATGTCCACGATCTTCTCCATGCCGGATGAAAACTTCTGATCCTTCTTTTCTTCCTTTCTCGAATCGACATCAGTTTTTTTCGTGCTCTTCGATATCGTCTGTAGGAATATTAAAAGTCGATAAAAAAAAAGAAAGAAACTTTTCACCAAGTATAGAATATTTCTTTAACGCACTTTGCGATACGAATTCGACGGAAAGTTTCAATAAAGTTTCGCCACAAAGGGAAGATCTCTTTAATGCGTTTACCGCGCATGACGTGAATCCGAATCGGCAAACGTTTATCTTCTAAAGTGCTTCTAAAGACGTGAAATAAAAATCAGAAAATCGTGACTAAAAGTTCTCACAGTAAGTATCGTAAATTCGGGAGAATAATTCGCACACCTAGTGTTTTGCGATATAGAGACAGGTATTATACGAAAATTATCTGTTAATTTGCCTGTTTACCTGAACAGAACGACTGTTATATCTACGTCTGCAAGACAGTGACACTAAAATCGGTCTAAATGAAATTCATTTGTCTTTGTTAAATTCTATGATCATTCTATGAGTATGCTAATCAAGGGATGACGAAAATCGAACATGCAACGAACGTAATACAAAATACCAACCTCTGACTTGTCAGTTTCCATTATCTTAGATTTGGTAAAGTTCGTTAAGCCATTAACGAATCCATTCACCTTCTTATCGCTAGGCCTCTTTGCTGTTGGCAAAGATTCGTCACCGCCAAACGGCGTGACAGAGACCAACAACGTAGTCTTCTTGCCTTCTGAATCCTTCTGTATCCTTCCCAACATAAGGGACGCGAAGGATCTCGTCGTCGTAGACGACTTACTCGTCACGTTCGTGGAGACGATCTCCGTCAAGTTTGCGGTGATCGTGTTAAAGTTGGTATTGGCACGCGTCAAGTTGCCCAAAGCCCTTTCCTCTTCGCTGTCTGGCAACGTGTCATCGTCCCCGTTGAACGACTCCACCAAGTCCTGCTCATCTTCCTCTTCACCTTCGGAAACGAAGTCGTCGCCTCCATAACCGATTATCTCCGTCAGCCGCTCCGTAAACGCCACGCTCTTCTTTTTCTGATCCTTTTGAGACACCGCCTTCCCACGCAGAATACTCTGAAAATGATCGAAACTTATATTTATAATTTATTATTATAAGATTCGAACATTTAAAGCATCGGCTGAGACACGCATTTTTTCTGTGCAATTATTTGGTGCTGTAAAATAAATCGGTTCTTGAATATTTATAAATATCGTAGTTAATTTGGACGCGAGTTTGACGTTAATCTCTATCGGGATTGAAATATAATTATATATTCCTATTTCAATTTCGACGTATAATTCTAATTATGTCTGTTTATACATAGTACATTTAGACAATTAAATATACAATACGTTTGTACAATTAAATACACAATTAGATACTTGTTATTCTAGCGCGAACGTTTCTATGAATTTCTATCATTTCTATACGAATTTCTCCAATTCATTACGTATTCAATGAACGTGAAATGAAACGTTGTTCTGTAGATCGAAGGAACGGCGGAAGTTTCACGCGGATCGAAACGCTCGAAGGATGCATTATGTACCACGATTCTCCAAGTGATCGGCATGAATCGTAATCTTCGTGGACGGCGATCAAGTATCTACTCTGTGGACAAGTTTCCAGGCTAGTTCCGCAGATTCACGATCCAATCCTCTTCGACAGGAATTAAATATTATTGTTTGGCAGCAGCGTCGACGGATAGAAGCAATCTCGAGCCAGCTTAAGTAAGTTATAATCGTCCATACCACTCTATCCTCTGGTAATCCGTCTAATAATTCACCGGTACTCGGAAGAAATAGTATTCTGGATCTGGTTAAAGGGTCTCCTCGTACACTCGAACGTCTTATCACCGTCTGCCAGGAAATGAAAGTTGCTGGTTCAAGTTGGATCAATGCAGCCGGTGCAAAAACGTTATTTTTCGCCGAAACTCTCGGGTGGTCAGCTGGCGTTAATGAAACCGTTGATGAATTATTCAACGCGGATCCAAGCTGTTCTCGAATTTCACACAATTTCGGACTGTTTTAGAATTTTCGTTTATCAGCTACGATAAGAAACTATCGACTAGCTAGAATATTCGTCGCAGATTCGTCGACGTTGTCCCTGTTTCATAACACGAGCCAGCGAATAGAAGAGGGTGGTGGGATCATCGAAATGACGCTGCGAATTCTTTCGAAAACGACGACTCGACAAAAGCTGTGACAAGCTTCTACGTCGTTCCATAGTCTCGTACGAACACCTTGGCAATTTTCTCGTTCGACTTTTCATCCCATTCCCTCTCGTCGCTGCGAACATCATTTTTTCGCGAGTTGCCACTTTTCACGCGTTCCTTTCGCCGGATGTTATCGACACACTTGAACACGTATCCCCTCTACGATCCAGCGGAACGAAAAAAGATCGCTCTCGGATGCGTTATTTTACATCTCACCGGATGTTGAAAAGTCTCGAGATTAATCGAGCCGGAGAAAGTAATCGTAGATGCCTGTTTTCTCATTTTCTCATTTTCTCTCTCTCATCTGCCTGCCGTTTTATTTTTCCCTCCAATTTCCTGCGTGTAAATGAGAAAACACGCGAAACGATCTTAAAAGCGTCGCGAGTACGTGGGCGAACGATGATTTCCTTCGATGGAACGCGCCCACATACGGCATTAAACCCTCGTAGAATAACGCCTACCCTCAGAGGCGCGCGATTAAACGTTCACCCTTGTCACTGACTGACGCGCACGTATGCTTCATGTAAATTTAGAATTCCAAGACAACGAGGACATCACGCTGCGATTCAGTCGGTCTTCTCAATTGGATATTAACGGAAACGAGATAGAGCCACGAGGTGTACCTCCGGTAGCTTCTTCTCGTGCTGATTCCTTGAAAGAAACACGGTAAGATCTGGCGTTATTCGGTCTCGCTTTAACCGGCCACATTTTTTATCCAAATGAAAACAATTAACCGGCAGACCAAATAAACTCGCTTAATTGGAATCGACGGTTTATATATAGTAGCGGGACGCTTATCACCCCCGGTGTTCTCGGAGATTCTTCCTCCATTATGTAGCGTGTTTGAACATCTTATAACGCTCTTCGATCAAATTTCTTCCTCCATTACCATCCACCGCTGTGCATCTCGATGAACGTGAATTCCAACGTGCCTTGGCGAGAATAAAAAAACGCGAGTACAAAACCGAGCAGAAGTTGGTAGAAATTATAGATGGAGGAAGGCGAATGCGATCCGCGGGTAAAAAGCACGTTGGACATCGCCACGTATTACGATCCGCATGGTTACACATAAATTCCCTCTTCTTCTTACCAGCGGCAGCCAGGAATTCCCGACGAACGACAGTGCACGACGGTCCTTTGCTCGAACGACCCAGTTTTACGAACTTGATGCCGCTGCCATAATGCCGCCGCGATTCGTGGCCGGAACTTCGTAACAATTTTCCGAGCGTGGAACAGTTTAGCTCGCCGCCTGCTCGATCCCAACGTCACGCGTGAAAACGATAGCGGGACCCTGCCACGCTGGTTTACCCGAATCGATTTTGTCGTTTGCTCGTCGGTTCCTACGCTTCTGTAACTTACCAGCAAAATGCTAATTCCACGAGGCTGGTCCCTCGATCTTGTCCGTGTCTCGAGTAAACCAATTTCGCGGTCCGCGTTTATCGCGCCATCGAAGCTGTTTTTTCGCGTGTACCAGAGATCATTATTAATTAGTAGTCCCATTCCAGGAACATTCTAGTTATTCGATTAGAATCAATGACCGAGAAATAGCCAAGTTTCCCGGTTAAGCTGCGCAGCTGCCTCGCTCAGGCACAGAAAATTAGCGATATTTTCTAGGGACTTGTACGTATCGCAATATCATTTAGCCTAACGACAATATAATGAACCACATGATATTCTAGTTTTACGATGTTGCTGCTGTATGATATTTTTACTTGCCACTTAAGAGGTCGTTAACTGTAACAGTCTTATGTAAAATATTGGACATCATACACACACACATACACGCGCGCGCGCGTATATAATTTATATTCCGTTACTCACAGTCTGAAGAAACTTTAGCTAAGGTTCGCAGTAAATTTTGTACAAATCCGATTTGTCTTCGTTGAATCAAAACCGCAGTATACTATACAAGGTGTACCGTATACGTCAAGTGTAGTGTATATGTATAATATTCTACTACCGGCTCGCTTCTCAAGCAGCCAGAAGTAAAATCGTTGACATTCCTTTAAATTATATCATCGGTGTTGGAAGTACTTTTGCTTCGATAAAAAAAAGAAGGATCTTTATTCGTCGGCGAAGACAATAGGAGAAGGAATTTTCACGCTATCAATGTCCCTGTAACGGGACCAATAAAATGCAAAAGACAGATTGAAATTGTAAAGTAAATAGGTAACTCACTAGGAAATAAAATACCTGTATCTTAACATTATCAGTCTTCACATAGTTCAGAGCCTTGCCAATGTTCAACCTGAACGTCTCTTCCGGCAAAGTGTGTTCCTCTCTCGGCTTGAAGCAATTCGAACAGAGTTCCTTCTTCCAGGCGTTCTGCACGAAGCGGTTGCATTGTGTGGACATCGTTGCTTCACTGCAGCGACAGCGAAAGTCCCGTTACATCATCACCCTGAAAGGAAAGAGGCGAAATAGTAATCGTCCAATTCTTAACCCGTCGCTATAGCATCGCCGGTGAACGGTGAGTTTCGTGCTGCACGTGTGCAACATCGCGCACGAGAGAACCGCTCCTCCTACACGACTGCACGTCGTGCTCTCCTCTAGGGAGACATTACTCCAGATATACACGGTGTCCCTGCTGGAAGACTGATTTAACTGCCGGAAGCGCAGAAGTCAGGCTTGGTTTCGTGAGCGAGAGATACCGAGTCGTCTGTTGGAAAATTGAGGAAAGGGACCGATAAAGAGGTCTACGATTAAAGGTTAATACCCAGAACTTGTGTCTCGTGAATGCAACAATCTCTTCGAAGTGAATTCTATACTATACAAGTTGTCAAAGTATTGTTAAAATATTTGTTGCAAATTCGTTAAAAATATTCTGCGAGAGAAAGAAGAGGAACGATAATGAATTGACACAATGCAATTCTGAACGAGGTGTCGAGCATCTTATTTCCCCTTGCGCGTTTCAAATCGTTGTTTTGTCTCTTGGAACGTATAGATTTGTACACCTGAACAATTTTATAGCCTCGCTATACCGCTTCCGACAACATCACGTCGAAGAGCCTATTGGCAACAGGATGGTTGTAATTTGCTCGTGAACTGCTCACCAGCCGCACTACGTAGACACGTCATATTTTTCTACTGTACTTTTATACGATAATTCTCTAAAAATTGGCAACTTCCAATTTATCTTCTCGATATGTTCCTAACAAATTACACAAAAATGATAATGGATAATCAGGATAATTAATACGAAGTTGAAATTTGATTATTCCTACAAAACACAGCACGGTGCAGTAGGATATAGCGGAGCTAGTAAATTTCGCTAGAGTATAGTCGAAACGCAATCTCGCGATGAACCTCGAGGGTAGGATAAAAAGATAATTAAACGTCTCGTTCTTTTTGCCGCATACGTTTACGGGAAAACTGTCCGTGGCGTTCGGTGGAGTTTAATGAAGGACGTGGCTATAAATTGCCCGATAAAACGATGCTTTATTGTTAACGCCGGTCCGTTGCAACAAAGTTTGATCAGGGAATGAGTTGAATAAATTATTCGGTCTTCGGAAGCACGGGGGTAATAGGAGTTTAATTCTGAATATTCCACGAGCTTCTTACACGCGATGCTTTATTTTACAGGAGATATAGCCCACCGGCTCTCGTTAACCATCCCTTCCAACCTCCGCAGCTTTTTCACAGCCTTTGTTTTTCTATCAAGCGAGATTGAAACGAGTTCAACACATACTGTGTTAAATAGCTGTCTGATAGCGAAATAATCGTCGCTTTCTGTGTAGAGTCACATCCTCCGATGTTTAACTCGTCGTGTTACTATACATATTTATTCTTTAAAATTACCCTGTTATGGGATACGAGGCATTTTGATATTTCATTAGCGTTATAATAAGACAGGACCACCGTGATTATATTGGTGAAATTGATACGAAATTGAAAATGAAATTTCTATCATATATGTTTTTCCGTCCAGTCGCGGGAAGATGCGTTCGAGTTGAAGCGCGTCAACGGGAGTCGTAAATTCCCGTTACGATTATAAAAATCGACACCACGAACAGGTCGATCCCCTTATTTCTTGTGGGATAATAGGGGTGTTTATTGTGTAATAAAACTGTAATCAACAGTTCTATAATGTATATATTTTCAATAACTTGTAACACCTGATATTACGTCGTCTAAGTATATAATATTAATTTGATGTCGCGTAGATTGTAATGAGGATGATATCCTGTTGTTGGATCAGGAGTTGACTGACTTTATGAGTTGGCTACGTCTAGATGGAAAGAACAGTAGATGACTGCTCTAAGGATAAGACCCTTGACTTGACTATACGAAGATTGGAAGAACAGTCTTCTTGAGTTGACTTGACTACACAAAGATTGGAAGAACACTAGTTGACTGTTCTAAGGATAAGACCCCTAACTTGACTATACGAAGATTGGAAGAACAGTCTTCTTGAGTTGACTTGACTACACAAAGATTGGAAGAACAGTAGTTGACTGTTCTAAGGATAAGGCCCTTAACTTGACTATACGAAGATTGGAAGAACAGTCTTCTTGAGTTGACTTGACTACCCGATGATTTGAAGAACAGCAGTTGACTGCTCCAAGGATAAGACCCTTAACTTGACTATACGAAGATTGGAAGATTTGAAGAACAGCAGTTGACTGCTCCAAGGATAAGACCCTTAACTTGACTATACGAAGATTGGAAGAACAGTCTTCTTGAGTTGACTTGACTACACAAAGATTGGAAGAACAGTAGTTGACTGTTCTAAGGATAAGACCCTTAACTTGACTATACGAAGATTGGAAGAACAGTCTTCTTGAGTTAACTTGACTACACAAAGATTGGAAGAACAGCAGTTGACTGCTCCAAGGATAAGACCCTTGACTTGACTATACGAAGATTGGAAGAACAGTCTTCTTGAATTGACTTGACTACCCGACGATTTGAAGAACAGCAGTTGACTGCTCCAAGGATAAGACCCTTAACTTGACTATACGAAGATTGGAAGAACAGTCTTCTTGAGTTGACTTGACTACACAAAGATTGGAAGAACAGTAGTTGACTGTTCTAATGATAAGACCCCTAACTTGACTATACGAAGACTGGAAGAACAGTCTTCTTGAGTTGACTTGACTACACAATTCTATATGAATCCGTGATTCCCATTAGTTTTTAGATTTAATCTAGATTCGATTGGTTATAGCTATACCCATTAGATTGGTTATAGCCAATGTTAATAAATAAAAATGTGAGGAGAAAGTCTCCTGCAGATGTGGCTCATGGGTGTCCTTGTTCATGGGAAAAACCTGATATTTCGCTAGACAAACATCCGCTTTCTCCGTAATTAGTAAGAGAGTGCAATAAACACAAGGACTGTTTTAAGGACCATCTATAAACTGAAAATACTTATATGAATAGATATTAAGCTAAAAAGATTCGGTTTATGGTTATGTGTAGGCCTTGGCGGCTAGACCATGAGGAACGTCGCACGGACCATCTCGCGCGACGTAACAATATATACAAGATATTTAGTACAAATATATACGTCGCAGAGATCGCGAAAATATTTAAACAGTCAATTATTCATTGTGTCTATAAATACCAATATTCAGTGGGACAATCTTTAACGTTTATTATACGCTTAATAAGAGAACTTGATTAAAGTATCATTGGAACTAGCAGGTTCGAAGGTATCGTTGGAATCTCCAGTGAATAAAATCTATCGGCTTCGTTAATATCGCACGTTCCTACCATCTGAGAGAACGGTTCCCACCGTGGACCTTAAAACGATAAGAAGTTTCCGTGGGAGGATGGTTTATCGTCTCAGCGAGGAAGCGTCGGAAGCTATGGTGTTGGTTAGTTTTCAAAAATTTCTCTCGCGATGGTCACGTCTTGGAATTTCTTTGCCCGGCCTTCGAACGAGAGCCGTTTGAAATTCACCAGATCCTACCAACTTCTTCGCGATTTTTATCCTTTCACGCCAACTTCCGTCTCGAAACTTTTTCAGGCGAATAACAAGTTCTTCTCTCGTGGGAAACCATAGCAAAAATGGAAAAACCCATCGCCATGTGCGAACGCAGACGGGGGAGCTGTTGCGTGAACTCTCTTGATTTAAAAATCTATTGTTTATATAAAAGGGAAACGTTTCGTAATTCCAAGCGATTGGAAGAATATGAAATTGTTTTATCGTCTATAATATTACGATGCTATAGCGAATAGATTTCACAGGCTTTTAGAATAATTAGTTTCTTTTCTCTGTCTTTAAATAAATAAATTTTCCAAGAATCACGATAAACGACAGCGAGATGAACGTTTCAACGAATAGCATCTCCGATTTGTGTAATGAATTTTTATGACATATATCCGTTACTCTGATACATTTCCTCTACCGACTCATCTTTTATATTATCGTTGCGTTTTCCTACGATATGGCTGTGGGCCAAGTTCTATACGTCGTTTCGCTGCTCGATCTTCACCGTGTTTAATCAGCAAGGTGAATCGTTGGTCACGTTCGAAGCAATGGGAAAAGGTGGAGAGAAGGAAACTTAATCGATGTTCACGCCGACCACGAATCGCATGGTCGTTTGTCGTCGACCATTGTGCAACCAGGAAACACCGACTCGCGGAACTTGCATTTAACGAACGAATAAATTCATTCACCCTCGTTCGATAGAAGTTTCTTACCGAATATTCTCGTTTTACAACGCTGCCCGTTTATTATTTCGCCTCGAATCGAGACACGTTGGTCCGCATTGGTCGCACAAATCGAGCGTACCGTGTTTCTTCGTTTTTCCTTTGATTCGTTCGAACGATTCCATCGACGAGGAGGGTTCGACGACGACGATAGGGATCCTTTCCTCGAGAACATCTTCCCAGGCGATGGGGCGTCACGATCGTGCGAGTCTCGAGGTATCGCTGGCAAATGTCGAGGGTCGGCCAATACGATAGCAACGGATAAAAGCGGGACCGGAAGCGGGGCAATTATTCAGTCGAGCGACCAGCTCGGGTCAATTGTCCTGATTGCGTTCACGGTGGCCGCTGTCGACAGGAAAGCATACTCTCGCCCGGATTAACCTTGTCGATGCTATATTTCCTCGCGTACAGTGTCGTTCATAATTAACGCGACTGCAATGTAGCCTCGTATAACGTTGTAACGTAACGATTTGTATAGCGCGACGAAAAATTGACGGCCGTGTACATAGATAAATCTCTGTGTAAAGCGTTCGGTAAAGTAAGCACAACTTTTATCCTTTCTTTTGCGAAAGAAATTATTCGTGAAATTATACGTGACGAAAAATCGCATTCTAGCTACATTAGCTGTTGCTTGTTAATCTCTCGATTTATCCACTATAGCCGCGTCCATTCCAAGGAACAACGATTCCTCGTAGTTGCAGATTCTCTTCGATCTTGAACGCTCGTCCGAATCCCGACGATCTTAGCTCTTAGCCTTCTCGACGTCCATCAATCCGAAAGTAACTGCAGCTACCGCTACTAACCGCTACTTTAATAGCAGGGACGACTTCGTTGGCAGAAAAAGAGAAATCAAGGTCGGCTTCTATGATCGACCAACTATCATTACGTCACAGGTTTCGTGGTACAGCGTGTTTTATCCGGACGAGTTCTCGGGCGCCGGAATCCGCCGTGAATTCCTCAAACAGGTTCCCACGACCAGTCTAATCCCGAAGGATGAACGATCGAGCGCGTAAACGCGCGCGACACGACCCGTCAAGGACAAAGAACCGTAGTGACACCGCGGTGCCGCATTAACATGCACGAGAGCTGCAAGCAGACCCAGGCCAGGAATAAAGTACCGTTTCCAATCTCGATGATCCGTTACATCCCCTGCGTTCCATCCGCGCGCTGGAATCCCGTCCATCGAGGACTTCTTCGCGGGGAGAGGACGTTCCAACGAACGTCTTCGTTAAACTTCGTTTCCGGACCGATGCGACCACCTGAGAACTTTAACGGCTTTGCTACTTTGGCGACAGATAATCTGCGGATTAATCGTTCGTTGTTTGGAGGGTACTGGCATGAAGTAGCTTAATTGTTTTAACTAAATTCGAAATTGCCTTTGCGTTATTAAATTTCGAAAAGTTTATAGCCATTGATTTCCGAAGGATCGTCCGAATAACTGTCCTCGGTTAGATCGATCGAATTTCCAAAATTTGACGACCGTTTGATAAAAATCGATAATCGGAATAGTTGAGTGTTTGCTTGTCTTCGTTAAATTCTAGGAAATGTTTGTTTTATAACGATCTATAGATCCGAGTATACGCGGAAACAGGAAATGTATTATTAATGTGGCAATTAATTAAAGAAAATAAGACACGACGTTTTGATGTGAAATACAGGTGAAATTCTATTTAATTTATACTTTTAAACGTACACGTTAAACACGAATAACGATCATACCTAGTACGATAAAATATTCTATCTGCGTTTCAATTGTTAATTCAGGAATATCTGTCTTGGTCGATGATACATAGGATGTTATAAACTGGTAAAACCATGTGAATATCGTTCGATACAAATAAACTAGAGCGTTTCTACGTTCTTAAAAATCACGTAGGACGTTACAGTATCTTTTAAAAGGAAAGAAACGTATCGGTCTCGAAATATTTCAAAATATCACGAGAAATGAGAAAAGCGGTAGATAAATCGTTTTACCTGAACAGAATACCGTAAGGGGAATATTTTCAGAAGAAATTTTATTTCAAAATATCTCGGAAAAAATTGTAGACAGAAGATTTTACCTAAAAAAAAAAAAATGTAATATACGAAAGATATTTCAAGAAGAATTTTTATTCAAGAAAGAATGAACACCGGTGATTTATATCGACAGTTTCTGTTAAATATTCCAAAGCCATTCGTTTCGTCGTGGGCTCGATTTCGAAAACGCCCCATCGGCTGCAGATTAAATCAAGCTCAAAAATAGAATGTAAACGAAGAAAAGAGCCGAGATATAACAACCTTAGGCACCTAAATCCCCGGGAAATATTTAGTGACGGTAGAAATATCGACGCTGAAACCGGGGACGATAACTTATCCACGACACGGAGGCTGCGGTATGCCTGGCGTGCTCGGAAAGTCGTAACAACCTCGCTCAATCAATTTCAAGGAAATTTTTGCTCCATTTCTCCGTAGCAGTCTCGTGGATGCCGCCGCATCTGCCGAGGCCTGGAAGAAAAATTAAAGGTGACGGGGACAGGTTACGCGTTCCTGACCAACGCGACCAGGATTATCTTCCTGCTGAACGATCAGCTAGAACGGTTCCGTTGCCGCGAAACAGGCCTGTCAATTGCAGCGAATTAATGACGCATGCACGAGCCTGCGTTCGACCGTGCTTCTCTCAAGATCACGTTCAAGACCGAGACGCGTTCCATTGGATCCTGTCTTGGCGACCCAATCGCTCGAATCACATGGACGCGCGAACAACAATCCGCTTTTTCTACTTGATGAAATAACACGGATTTTTATGATATCCTGGCCAACGTTGCTTCTCGTTAGAGATCGCTGCGGTTCGGAGTACTTTTGATTTAACAGCGAAATCAGGTTTAAGAAAGCATAGAGCGAATTTCAAAATCCCGTAATTTATAGCTTAATTAATTAAGAGCGTATAATTTAATTGTACAGCTGTTTTCGAATTTTTGATGTCTCTGTCTTGCGTTAGTTTCGAGTTTCAAGTAGTAAGTTTCAGGTAATAAATCAAATAATCTTGCAGACTTCCTCTAGAAAGAGGAAGAAGAGGTAAAATGGAAACTCGTAGAGCAGGATGACGAATAAGAGAAAGTAGAGAGAACGGATGGCGGGACCTTTGGAACGTAGGAAACCGAAGGAATCTTTCACGAGGCCTCGTATAACGAGACCTCTCACGGCGTGGCCCGTAAACAGGTTCGTGAATCGATCTCTTCACGGACTCTATCCTCGCCAGTTGGACGGGTCGTCGACCCTCTCGTGCCAAAATCATTTCAAATTCTTGGCGCGCTACATGCGCCTCGATGAAACGCGGTCTCGTTCATTGCCACGCTGCCAACTATAGAACAATGACAGACAGAGACGAAGCACGAATTTGCAAACAAAAACCTCTATCGTCATCCTCGCCTCGTCTATCTATTATGCATGAAGAACAGCGAATTCTTTCGATCAGTTCGCGATTGGTTGCCTTTCACTCTAACACCCTCTCCGACTCTCGGTGCGCTCCACGTTGATCGGATTTTACGAAAGTATTATTCAAAACCTCTGCGTGTTTCTACTTGCCTATTGTATCTGAGTTAGTATCACGTTACACGGTAGCATGTATCATACAGCGAGTGGGACGAAATCGACGAAGGAGATTAAAGCGATTCTTCTCCAACAAGCTCCGAGCTTCTTATTGTTAACGAATGATAATGATACGCTGAATGATAATCGGTATTGGCAAAGAACATCGTCGAAATGCGACACGTCCATCTTTCTTCGCTTCGAGGCTTCGTCGAAATTACGCGCGTCAATTTTCAATCAAAAATTTGTGTTCAACGGCCTCGTATCTCGACGCTATTCAGGGAAATCGCGGAAAGGAGCGACTGCAACGAGGGCAAAATGTTAAATACCACGGGTGGATCGAATCGGATGCACGTCAATACGCAGATACAGCTATCTCTCGTTTGTAAAACTTCACGCTTCCGTACTTTGACCGGAGCATGATTTACGAAGCAGTCTCTCTCTTTGATGTCTAGGGACTACGCTGTTCGTTCGTTGCACGGCCGCTCCACGGGCCAACCACGACGCGGCCACCGGACTCTCTTTTCTTCGTCGCGGCCACAAAGTCAGAAAGGCAGACCTTGCCGAGACATTCCATAAAGATGACGCGGCCCAAGAACAGCCGAGGAAACAAACTCGATCCACGTCGTCGTATTGTTTCGAACCATGTTTTCTGTTCTGTATCCAACAAAAATGATCAGTCCTGTAATCAACATAATAAGCAGCTTCTCTGTCTGACAACTTATTAAGGGACAACGTATCGTTAACGCAACGTTTTATTTACGATTTTGCCTCCGGTTAATTTAATTTTTCGAATGCTGCGTTTGAACGTTGTAATTATGAAAGGAAATTCCAAGGTTTAATACGTTCTACCTCGTTATTTCCGATAATGACGAAACGAACCAGCATCCAACAGGTTGTTTGCAGTCTACAGTGTATAACCGTCGATTTTGTTCTACAAACAATACGTGTATTCGTGGAAACGAGCGATGGTAAGCTTGATTTTCGAGGAGAGCGGAGAACTTTCGTGAAATTCGCGTAAGGGAAGAAACGCGTGGAAAGCAAGCTAGGCGATCAATTTTGCGGAACGACGAAACAGGCGTCGAGTATCCATGGTTCGTGGGAGTCGCACCCAAACGGTGTTTCCCTTCTCACGACAATAAGAGAACGCGCGGCGGCACACCGAGACAAAACAAATTATTATTCGCGCCATCGACTAACAACCGCCAACGTTAATGCGTGACAATGGAGAATAAATCGACATCATAAACCGTTAGAAAGAGCTTTCGATTCGCCTACGAATAGATTAATCGTGAAAACGTGGTTTATAGATTTATCGTCGAACTGTAAGCTACGCGAGCTGTTAATTTAAAAGCGTTAATTCCTAGCCAAGGTTTCGGATCGCGCGTCTCGGCGTAAGAGTGGAAACAACGACCCAAATAATATATCAAAGTTATAAGAGACATCTCGCTTAAGTTAATAGAAAACAGCGTACGACGTATTACGACGATACGTATTTGTTAAGCGTTTGAGCGCGAGAGGAATGGACCGCAAGTACAGTTACCTGTGCGAGTCGTCATTAGCACGAAAGGATCAAGCGTTAACGTTCCATTAATTACGAAGCGCTCCGGAAAGAAACTTTCGAGTTAGTACGAGTCTGGAAATTCTCCTCGCTGTAATTATTATGAGCCTGCTCCGTCGGTTAATGTTAAATTCGCTGGTGTTTAACTCCACCATTCTCTCCACCGTGCACGAATCGTTAACGAAACAAAAGAGATAATTTTCTAATATACCCCGAGAGCAACGGTCGAGTGTCGTGTATTAAAAAACTGACAAAAACTTTACCTTAACCCGGACGATAATTCATATTAATTTTCTACAACACCGGAAGAAGCGACTTCTCAAAGTCCGCGCGTGACTTCAAAATGCATCGAAAGTTCATTTATCCTCGTAGTATCCTCGAGGCGACCGAAATTCTACGAATACCCAGATCGATTCTTCTGTCGATTTGCTCGATCCTGGACATAAATATTGTCAGACTATAATGTCGCAACGTTTGGGAATTGGTAAGCAACACATGCAGCAGCCGATAGAACACAGAGAGAAGGAGATTCTTGGGCAAAAGCCACCGAGACTGGTGCCTGGTGGGGCGCAGGCTGATTAAAACAGCGAGATACCGTGTTTCCCGCGAACCAGTCCCCTCTGGAAACTTATTAGCCATTTCGGATTGGCCGCGGTTCCACGAGATCAGCCGGCGATCTTGAAGCTCGAACGGATTTATCGCGCGGCTATGGCGCCGTTCCTACGGGAATAAGAAGCGACGAAGATTTATTCGGCCCCGGGTCGAGACGAAAAAAACATTCCAGCGTTCCTCGAATCGAGGCGGACCAAAGAGTTCCCTCGTGGAACGTCGAACGTTACCTGTTTAGAATCGGAGATTTCAGAGTCTACGAGCGAGAGCATCTGCTATTTTTTAGAGCTTCGATATTTAGTTTATGTAGCACTCGAGTATTTTACAAGCCTCGACATGCCGAGTATGTCGAAAACTTAACTCTTGAAAGTAACGGTTGAATCGATCACACGGACATCGTGCTTTGAGCTTTGCGTTTTGCGCTCTGTAGACCTCGAGCAGCGAACATTCCATAGCAGGACTTTCGGACGTAGTATTTATAGCGGAGTGTCGCATTTGTCAAAGATTTAACGTTAAGAAACATGTTTCTATCAATTCGCTATATACCCGACTGCGCGAATTACGCGAAAGCCTTAAAACACTGGCAGCTGTGCTCGATGAAGGATATTCGGTCCGGCGATACCCTTTTGTTGTGCCGTGAATAAAAACCGCGAAGCCTTGGCACGCTTGAATGGTCAATTAATCGCGGAATTAAAACGTCGTTGTTTCGCCGGTGAATTCGAATCTGAGGTGGAGAAGAAAGGGAAAAAATAGCTTGGGGAAATAATGTGTCGACCCGGAACAAAAGGTTCGCTCGTTTGTGCCAGTTTGCAATCGGAAATCGCCCAAAATTTGCAGAAACGTGAAATCAACGGTGGAATGCGGTAAAAATACGGCAGGAGGACAGGTTACCTGTATGCGAACGAGAAGGGAAGGGGGGGACTATATCGACGATCAATTGGTTTCCATGTATTCGAACTCGTACCCGATAAAATTAAAATACAAACGCGTGGAACTTTCGTCCGGGCTCGATTGATTACGCCCGATTAATTACCAGATACGTGCAGCGCTGGCCCCGAATTTTGAGTTAAAAAATATCTGGCGATGAGAATGAAACAGCGGATCAATGCAAAACGCAGAGAATTATCTTCCATCGTAACCAATTAACGAGGTTGCTTCCCTTATCGAGCTGTCCAACGCGATCTCACCTCGTCGTAGAAACAAAGAACATCGCAATGCGTTTCATTCTATATTTACGATACCACACGCGGCTTAGAAACACGGATTCGAATGTTTTATCATTAGACCGAGGCATTTTATGCGTTTATGGAAAATACGATGCTGGAAAAATTCGCAGAATGCGCGTAAAGTTTCCGCAATGATATTTAAATCAACGAATTGCATCGCATCGATATACGATTGATTCAATATTTCCTATAACTCTTGGAAAATATTTTTTACAAATATTTTCTGCATATTCAGAGTCGTTATTTTGCACGAATACACAATTCTGGCCAATTAATCGTTTGCCTGATATTCTGGATCAAATATCACACCTGCGCGAAATTATCGGGTGTTCTAACAATTATAGACGAGAGTGTATCTGTAGGAACGATCGAATTCACATGGATGACGAACGGATGATGAACATAACAGATTTTTATGATGGGATATCTATAGGGAGTAATTCGAAGAATTCACGTGGATATTCGGTATGCGTGGCGCTACCTGGAAATTAGATTGCACGTGGCAAGAATGTGTAGCGTATGTGTGAGACCCGTGACCCTTTACCTTTACACAATTTGTATCATATTCAATGCATTTCTGCGATTGGAATCAACAGTCTTCGAATTTTTAGTAGCCAGTATATTTAAATTGTACGTTATTCATGAATATATAATATATTGGAAAATATAAGAAGAAAGTATCTGTAAAATACAAAGGCGAAGAAGAAACGAGTGGATCAGAAAGCTTAATTATATCCGTAAGAGCATGAATTTGCATAAACATTGCTAATCCAGCGATTAGAATTAAAGCAAGGTAGTCTAATTACAAGAAACTGCACGAACGTACTCTGTATCTATTTAAGTGTGACAATCCTCTCTCGCTGCGAAACGAGGTGGAAACAGCTTCGAGGATCGAAAGTGGCCTTTGTTGGCTTTCAGACTCTCAACGATCCGTGAACGAGTCGCGCGGCTCGCGATCGTTCCCGCAGCTGGCTGCTTTCAAGGAAAGCGCTGCTCGCGCTGCAGCATCGCGATACACGATCTAGGGAACAGATAAGTAGTCGCACGCGCGTAAGAGGATTCGCCGCTTGCAATTCGCTGCTATGTGTCGCTGGCTACGTTTGACTTTCGTTAGTAACCGCGCGTTACGACGACGAGATAACGTACGCGCTTAAACAAACGCGCGACACTGCTCGTCGCTGTGTTGCAGGCTCTACGTTTTCGCGATAGGGCACGTAAAACTTCCTCGGAATGAAAAATGGACCCAAGTTCGAAAGCCAGACACCCGCGCCTTTCCCGGAAATCAACTCGTATATCGTGTACATAGAGCCACTTTCAGCTTGCACAAGTTAAATCTATTTAAGTCGTTCGAGTTTCTTAAATGTTAGATCAAGCTCGGGACCGTTTAAAATCGAGTAATTTTATGAGCGAAGAACTATCGGTCGTCGTACGAAAAATACACGAGTATATTTAATAGAAGTTAGAATTATACGCAGTGACTATAAGAAAGTATTACAATTATTTGGATAACAAAATCGTAACGAAGTTGGCAATCGTTTGAATACAAGTAACTTGAAGTCGGATTGATCAACGTAAACGAGTGTTACAAAGTTTCAAGGATATTTCATGTAAGTAACAGGTTGAAGCTTGTAAAACGCGAACTGTTCGAATTCCTGTAACTTGACTAATCTAGACGAGGTTGTAGAACCTGACTTCCTACTTGAAACGCGCGACGCAACTTTTCAACCGGTTAACGCGATGGGGAATTGTTATCCGAATTACGGGTTGACCGATATCGTCATTCGTAATTGCACGGACATGCCGCTGCTTGTCCGCTGATTACAGACTCACCAAAAGCCCCTAATTCGAAATAACAATTAAGCAATAACGCGGTGATTCGCAATTTGTAGCGGGTATCCCGTGGCAATTTATTCCGCTGCTTCGGGCAAGCGTAATCGGCCCCGGTGTTCCTCGTGGCTCGTCAACCGTGTATCGTGAAACAACTTCGCGCGTCGTCTTTATAACGATATATACAGTGTGATAACTAACCGCGTTAACTTTCTAATTGCCGCTTTTCGGGGATAAAGAACGCTCTGACATGGAACGGACAATAGAATCCTCGTTGCACAATAGCCTCGAGAAGCTGACACACTTCGTAACGCGTTATTCCATTTACCAAAGAAGGTATTTTTCGAAACTAAAAGTTTACGAGTGTGTCGTTCGGAAATAGGAAACTCGATGTGTGCGAATATCCCGTTTCAATTATGCGACCGCTTACAAATCACGAATTCGAAAGGACGACGAATCTAAATCTTGAAAATTGGCTACGGACGACTATAATCGACAGAGCCTTTCGAGCATCGAAACCGAATAATCGGCTGAATCGGCGCCAAGCGTTGACTGCAGCTGCACACTTTGCATCGCAGACGAGGCTCGTACTGCCGTGGTGCGGTCTGCGACCGGCTAAATTCCTTCGGGACGCTTCAAGGTGACACTTAGTATGCCGGTATCGTTAGCGATGCTTTTATTTAAGAAGATCGATGCACCGAACGAAGAATTCAAAAGCGCGAATCGCAAGCAACCGCGAGCCAACTATTCCGTGTAACGTTCGAGATTGAATTTCAAAACGTTAATGTTTAGGTGACACGAGTAACCCTATCTTAATATATTTATTGCGATTCGTTGTAACTGGGATTCTTTCGGTCAATATTATTCTCTGGGTCGAATTTACACGCAATAAACTCGATTACCGTACGCGGTTATTCCGTTGCAATTGAACCTTTGCTCGTCCTGCCACAGGGAATTCAACATAATTAGTAAAAACAAAGAGCTTTTGAGCGGAACACGCCGCGATGCCATCGCTGCAAATGAAGTTACGTTCGATCGCGGTGTGTTGCATAAATATTTATCCGTTTAACAACGCCGTGAACACGATGCGATTTTTAATCGTGCTACATAAATTACATATGCTCGCTAATTTAAGACGATATAACGCGGTATCGATACAGCTTTATAACTTGTAAAAAAAAAAGAAAATACGTATGCACGAAGAATCGTGTACAGTCATCGTCGAATATTACTTTCCGCGCGCGCGATAATTTTCTCCATTTCCTTTTCGAAAGCAGATCGACACCGGTTCGACAGAAGTGAATCACGGTCGCGATGTTTATCGAGCGTTCGCCTTTATGGAATTTACATTTCTACCGGGAAATTAAAACGACAAGAGACATTTCGCTGGAACGGGAAGTTGTTTCTTCTTTCCAGCTGGCAATCAACGCCGCATAGTCTCGCGGTTTCCCTAATGCTTAACAGTAATTCACGCGTTGGAAACCGTTGTTAAACCGTGTACAGTTTTTCGTGGCCGCAAACTTCAGTCACGTAGTCTCCTCGTAAACCGTTTAACGTAAATCTGCGGTCGAGCACTCTTCATTCTTCTCGTTATCGATTATTTTCTCTAAAGCAATTTGCTAACGCTTTGCTAACCGATCACGAGTCAGAAAGAGTTTCCTGAACAGTTATCGGGGGAAATAAATTTCTAAAACAATTACGCATTTATCGTTAATCATGATAATCGAGTCTCGTTACAGTTCTAACGAAGTTTCAAATACATTTACATAATACGCGTAATATATTCATAAAAGTCTTCTATAATAGCCTTATTATAATAGCCTTATTAATACTCTCTGTACATATATCTCTATATTATATTATACTTTCATGAGTTACGTATGTATAACACGTAACACCAGATTCTTTCTCCGCGAAATTATACCGAAAACACGTATGGATAATTAACAAAGAAGGATACATCGCTGTATAACGCTCTCTTAACGACTTCAAACGTCTGCCTTCGATTTTACAACGCGAAAGGACACGCTTGTTATATCAAACGCGAACAAAGAGCCCGCGGCATCAGAACCACGAAGTAAACGAAGCAGAATTTCCTGCTATGCAAATGAATTCCCGCGACTGCTCGAAATGTCAGTCAATCACGCATCGAAGGTCGCGGCGTTCCGGGCAAGGTGGCATGAATGAAAGCGTGTTCTTTTCCATCGTTGAACGAGTCTTCTCTTCCGCCGCTATCGAGCTTTCGGTTTGTCGTCCCAATCTGGTAGTGCAACTATCCTATCGGGCGTCTCCAACCAAGCTTCGCGTTCGATTCGAGCGTATTTCTCACAATGGCCGTTCTCTTGCATTACGAACAGCGGAGAAACCGCACGCAAAGCGCGTGTTCTAAGGTTGAAACGCGTCGAGGCAACCGCCAGTCGATTTGTAGTTGTACTTACGTGCGTCAGTCCGTTAGTGTATTCGTGTTATGCCTTTACCGGTCCTAAACGAGGTCGACCAGCTCCGACCATAACCACACCTCCTTTTACCAGAGTCCGCGTCCGTGTATTTTATCCCGCGATGTCGGGCGCGAGATTCAACGGCAGATAGGCCGTACCGACCGACAAAAGCATCCTGAACCCTGGAATCTCTGTCTCGTTTTCTCCCCTCGTGGTGGACGTCCAACGAAAGCCAAGCGACACAAACCCTCCGGGGTATGCTCGTCTCACCCCTCATTTACATAACACGAACGAACCGCTTCGGCTAAACGTATATTACGGTAGAAGTCCGTTTATATGAACTTATACGAGGACAAATGTATAGTACGTCTACGGTATATAGGCGGCCGAGTAATCACGGTACGATCGGCAAGGTGATTCTACGTGAAAAAGTAAGTCGAAAGTATAAAGTGACGTTTTTTTCGTGGCACGTTTCTCGTTCGAGATTATCGAGAACGTTTCTCAAGTATAGTCGAATTTGGCTAATTTCGAATTGAAGAAAAGCGAGCAATCGACAGGAGGTTATTCTACGCGTGGAAATAAGTCGAAAATGTAGGATACGTTTCCCTCGTGCCACGCTTCGTCTCGGGGAAAATGAAGTTTCAAGTAGATTGAACCAGCTGGAGTTCGTTTAAGCACTGATTAAAATTTCGTTGAAATAAATGAAGTTCTACCGTACGTGTAAAGTCACGATAGTGTTGCAGGTTGCTTTACGTTAGTTTGCTTTAATCGAGTAGAACTGGAAAGGAGAGGGTGAACGTCTCGAAGAATTACTTTGATGCCCAACGTTTGAAATGCCACGCGATGAGATCATCTGGGAGAAAGCGTCCGATCGTGAGTTACTCTTGCCAGCTAGTCCCTCGTGTGCTCTAGAGATTGTTGCTCTAGGTATCGGCATTGATTTCTAAAAATCTCTATCGATTCCAGTTTACTCGTCCGTTATAGCACGCTTTTTGCAAGGTTCGTTCGTGTTTCGAAGGCTTTGATCATTTCGTTGTTTGGACAGATATTATATGAATATTTTCGTGTTTCGTTGTACGTGCATTTTTCCACGCGATTAGGTTCTTTGAGGAATGTTTTTTCTTTTCTCTTTAGACTCTTTGTACGCAGTCATTTTTACGAAGATGAGTTTGTATTTTATAAAAGAGAAGGAGAAGGTTCGGTACAGTATGATGAAAAACTAATCTGGGGCAAAATTTTAAAATTATAGAGAACCTTTTATCGAGAAGATACTTTGATAGACAAGCGAGAGGCACGTGTTAAAAATCCACCAAGTTGAGATATCCGCAAAAATTCATTCCGAAAGCTATTTCAATCCCCAACGATGCTTACGTCGAGTATCGGAAATGACTATCACATTGTCCTGCAGCATATCGTTCGAAGAACGAAGAGAATCGTTCATCGTATCTATCGACTTTCATCGAATCATTCTCCAAAAAGTCTACAATCTGCTTCACCTCGCAACCACATTCTCGCGAAATGATCAATAATTCATCTTAGCTATCGATCACAAACGCGATTATTATTATGATATATAATACGTGATCTGGAACGAAGGTTGACAAAGTAGGAACGCAATTTGGCCGATCGATCGCGCGTCAAGGAGAGCAAAATTATCAGAAACTCTAATTGGCTACAAAATCAAGCAATAATCGCGGTTTTTTGCGGCACGTCGTGGAAGGAACGGTTTGTTTTATTATTCGCCGATTGGATCGTTGGTATCGAAATGAAAATGGTTCCGTGGCGGTCGTAGATCCGCGATACGACTACGCTCGATTGCCCGCGCCTTGTCGGCCAGGAAGAGTTACATAATTTCGTGGCCAGGTTGTGACCGTTCCCCTCGGCCGTGCCTCGTAATCGAACGGCAGTAAAAATCGTCGCCTAGTTGCTCGAGTTTCTCCGGGTAGAGAACCACCCACCGTTAAGCTTCGTAGAACGAAATTTTCTTCGTGGCTGACAGTAGAGGAAACTAGAGGTTCGTGAAAGCCGAAAGAGGACGGCTCTTGTTTCATTGTTCGTTTGCTGGATAATATCGAAACCTTTCAATTCCATTTTTATTATACCATGTTCGTTGTGATGACATTTAATGGATACAATTTCAATTACAAAATTTAATTCATAAATCGAAATATTATAAAGCTAGAAGCTCGAGTATCCGATTTTATACGAGTTTCCTATATGTGTTATATTGTTTTAACGGGGCACCGCAAAATGGCCGACAACGCGATGGATTTCTTTGTACGTGGATATACGCGGAGGCGAGGCAGCGACGATCAAACGAATGGACAGTCGTAAAATTGCGATGGTGGAGGGTGAAGGCCGAGTGATGACGATAACCGTGGCTCGTAAAACTGGAGAATGGCTACCTCGTTTCTTGGATGAGGTGCCAAACTTTAAAGACACGTTGCACACATCGTAGTAGATACGATTCTTCGTATAATACGGATATAGTAAATCGTAAACACAATTTCTCCAAACAACCGCGTTTTGCGGGCAAATAAAATAAAATGATAGAAGAATTACCGACGTGTAGGAATACGGAAACGTTCGTAATATTTATATAACGTATCGGCGAATGCGTGGATTAGATTTGACCGTGTAACGATGATTTTTACGTCTCCGCGTTTCTCATAAGCGATGCATGATCAGATGCGTAAATTGAAGCATCCATGGAGCGTGTAAGTAGCTTCAAATAGTAAAATAATTATTTATTACTTGGATAAAATGCACGAATGGTAACGTTCAAAGGAAATGGATGTATGTATGGAGTGGTACACTGCAACAAATTCAATTGATACGATCAATATCGGATATATCCGTCCTGTTTATTGGAAAAGTATACTTTTGTTTGAAAATTGAAACAGGATTGTGATTCGACTTCGATCGGTCGTAGAATTATATACACCGAAACAACGGGAAGTCGAAGATAAAGGAAGAAAAAAAGTTATTTCATTGGACTAAGAATATTCGTAAAAGTTCGAGGGTAATTCGGTTTTAAATCAATCAAACGTAGTGAGAGCAGGAAGGGGGAGGGGACATTCAATGAAATATGCCAGCTGTACATTAAAAGTTCAGGCGAAGTCGTATCCTCCTGGAATGCGCCCGATGGTCCTGAAATTCTCCGCCTCTTATTACGAATTTTTCTTGTTAACCGAGGCGGAGCGACGAGCGTGCTGCCGAGAAGAGAGAGTCCGAGCGTTTCTTCAACTCTGGCCCGAAATTAATGCGATAACTTGAGAGGAAGTTTTTCAAGAATGAAAACTGCGCTCTCGGAGAATCTCGTCCTCCTTCCTTGTTCAAATAAACTTAAAACCCAGAGTACGTTTCTCTTCGAAGCCGTTCGCATCGGTCGTACATTTTCACGGAAGACCGGTCTGTTGCTTCGGTGGAACACGGTCAATGTGACCAATAAAATATATATAATAATAAAATATGCGACCCATCGAATTAGGACTCCGTGCGAATATTCCACTTTTTTTAACCGCAACGTTACACGACAGAAGGCAACTAGTTTGACTGTTCGACATTAGAATACAGTAGGACCTTGATCAACCGGCTTAATCGAGGGACAGACGACCCGGATAAATCGAAACCCGAGGTGAGATAAGTTAAAACGTGTTTTCTATATCAAAATAATCTTTTTCCTTTAGAAAATCTGTTTCTTTTTATTACATAGTCATTTTCTCGTTTATAGAACACAGCGATACACTGGTGCATTCCATAATGCAGTATTCGTACATTCCATAAAACAGGATAAGCTTTTCTAAACTTGGATCAAGCTATTTGAATCTTTTAAGAATTTTGAAGGATCGGTTTACTAGTTGGTTGACGCGTTAAATATTTGTTTGATAAAATTGCAATTGGTTGGAATCGCGAGGAGAGAAGTAAGACTCTTTTCGCAACTCGGTTGTTTGAGCCTGTAACGAAAATCTAAACAACACAGTTTGAAGATTTATGTCTGTTGCGTACACGCTGAAACCTACTGTGTCTACGAATCGAATGCTTTCCATTGTTTTTATTCTCCAGTCACATATTTTACATCAACAGAAATGCTGCTTCAAAGTAGCCTCGCAATGTGAATCGTTGATTTCTAATTCAAACGCAATTTCCCATAAGTATCGATGTATCTAATCACGCCACGTTGCGATAGTTCAAACAAACGGTTCACGCGTCGTTTGCTCGTCCGCGTTTTTAATGGCGGCTCTTTCACTTTGAGAGCCAGAATGCGCGAAGGTAACACGTAGTTGATACGTGCCATGGACTTTCCCTCGTAACCCTGCGATCTTACGTGTCTGGTACCGTTCCACACCATGGTCGCCATTATAAGACGATCAATGCCAGAAAACAAACGAATTAATGTTTTTTCCTGTTAACAAGAATGCTACTTCCTGCGGCAGCTTGCGTGCACCGCGAAACGAGAGATCCGTTAAGATAAAAAAGGAAACGGGATGCTCGTTCGACGTGCAAAGAAATTAATTATCGACGAGGCTGTAAATCTCTGTGTAATCGCGCGTAGGCAATCGGGGTGTGTCACCTGTTTGTCCCATTATTATTCTCGGTCATCGATTTTTTTTAAATCTTTTATCTCTCAGAATTCTACGCATCGTTACACCTAGCTAGGCATACGCGACTCTCTATTTCCCAACCGTGTTATCAATATCAGCTTCGAGCGATTAAATATTCTACGTAGAGGTGCAATTGCTCTTGGAATGTCCGACATTGATAAAAACGCTACAGCCAGATTCAACCGAGAACAGCTTGGCATCGATGTATGTATTTGGAAAGCGGTTCTTTCACCTGCGAGCTTTTGCAGTATCACCTCGAGGAATATGAGCCGTTGCAAATAAAGAAACTTTCGTGCTGGGACTCGTAAAAATGTGAAACGCGCCTCCATCCAGACTTTTATTCCTATGCACGTGCCGTCTCTCGAGAGCGAAAAGAAACGAACGTATACACATACTTTTAACGCGTTTACTATACTATTGTACTTGCTTCGAAACTTCCTGCTTCGCGCCATTAATCCTCTAAATATACATACGGTAGCTGCATTTTTATAAATCGTTCCCTTTTACCGTACAAAGATGACGTTCAACGCGCAAATATAAATATTTATTTTGCGGCAAGGAGTACGCTAGAGGCGCAAAACTAGCAACAGCTTTGCAATAATTAGTTTCAAATATTCCGCGAAACTTTTTCAACGCGAGTAGATGTTCGGCGTTTACCTCGTTATCCGGAACGGTCCCGCGAAAGCGCGATCTATCCATAGGGAATAAAGATGAGAAGAGCGTGGCCGCGAAACAAAGCGGCCGACACGTCGAGAGACAATAGAGAGGTGCTAGACTGCACAATGGGTTTTTATTTCCTTTCCCGTAACATCGAGGCGACCGCGTGACGCGGTTCAATCGCAGAAATGACAGAAAGAAGCGTTTCTCGTGTCGAGGATTGTGAACATCCTGGATATATGCGAACGTTTTACACGTATTTGAAGTTACTAAGCTTTTCAATGACTACAACGAAATCCATAGTTATCGTTAAAATTTCCAAGAAAAATAGCCGGTCGCTAATGAAAGTTTCACTCGGAGCTAGTCAAAGTGTTAAAATTAATGAAAACGTCGACTATCTGCTGCGCGTTCTCCAAAATGGCGAAACGTTTCCTCGGGACAAACCGAGCGTAGAGATTTCGTTTTCCTACTTTTACGGAAGTTCGCCGTCCTGATTTTCGTTCCTTCTTCCGACTTCGAATAAGTTCGTAGTTTAAGGAGATACGAAGCCAACGGTTAATAAAGCGGCCGGTTAAACTCCCATTTCCACCGGAAACTTCTTACACTCGTTCTCGATTGTATGTATATGCTTGCCGCTCATAAGCGTTAAAACACTCGTTTGAAAGGGAAAAGTAAACCTTAAAAATGATTTAAAGAATTATGAAAATCTTTAAGAATTGTTTGCTACATTAAAACTTTGAGTTACACGGAGTTCGCGTATTTAACGTCATAATCAACATTTTATCGATTATATAGAGAGTCGAGTATCTGACAATTTTATTGGCGTTATTCCTTGACCATACATTTCGGATAAATACTCGCGTAAAATGCCATATGTATTTTATGAATACCCACTTCGATTCAGTGAACATTCCACTCCACAGCATGACAATATTTAATTAGAAATACATATTTCACGCGAGCTATCTCGCCACACTATAATAAAATTAAACGTTTCTCTCGTGATTTACGTCTATCTCGAAATACCGCTTTGATTAATTTCGACACATATACTATTCGTTTTTCTATTTTACTTACCGTCATTTAGTTTCGTGTATATTATATAAGGTACTTCGTGAATCACGTTCTAATTTTAGCCATGCTCTAAGTCATTTAATTTATCGCAAACTCTTTTCCAATGAAGCTTCGCGTTCGAAAATTATGGAAACATGTGAAACATAAAATATAAAAACATCAGATTTTTTAGCAGAGAGAAAAGACTTGTCTGACTTCAAATTATTTTCGAAATTTGATTTATTTTCATTATTATACGATCTTAAGTGTACGATAATGCAAATGTATCACGAAATTTTTTATTTTTTCCACTAATACGGTCAAAATTCATCAGTAAAGAGCTATTTAGTATTGGATACTAAATATTATACTATTTGTAGAGAAGCCTGTACGTGTCATCTCTAGGCACATTCGTTTAAGTTTGCAAACACTGTAGATACCAATCCTGTTTGCCCCTAAATAACTTTAATTAAAAAAATAAAAACCCATAACAAAAATTATATATTTTCAAGATATTCTTCTTATGTTTATTACGCAAATATATTTTATGATATTCCGAGTAAGAATTCTCACAGGATTGGTAATAAAAAAAAAAAAACCAGTCAATCGGTTTTTAACGCTAATAATTAATAATTATTTACAAATGGAAATTGCTCTTAAATTCTATACTAAGGTGTAGCACGCTATACGAAAAAACAATATTTTTTAATTCTTATGCTTACAGTGTCGTGTACAAGAAATCTTCAATTATTAATACATTATTTTCCTCTTAACTGTTGCAAGCGGACTTTCTTCGTGTCTGCCGTGCATTTTGAATCGTTATCTTGCACGAATATGGTATTCTAACTGATTATTCGTTTCACACGAGACCAGCAGGTGTCCTAATACTCGTGAATGGATGTATACTACAGAAATACGTAGAGCAGAGACGAACGTTGAATCGATCGCACGGAATTAATTATCGTTCGTCCATTCGTTCGACTTCGTCCACTTGCTTTATCTAGTACGAACAGCGAGTCCACGTGATTCGATAACAATAGCGCGTATTCCTCAAACAAAACAGCAGATACGTTTCTCGTTTATCTGACGATTGGTCGCCGTGCTTCTTGTGTCTTCTCTAGACTCGCGTTCGCCTACAACCGATGACGAACAATCTATTTTCATTTCTCGTGTTATTTATTTTATCCGCCCAACAAAACTACTTCTTTTTTTCTTTTCGTTCGAAAAGAACGTCGGCATTAATCTTTTTAAGTCGCTGCTGGTGATTTAATCGACCAACTCGAGTCGGAGACGATCTAGAGAATTCATCGATCGACTACGAGATCTCACACAGCTATATATAGCTACTATTCCGATAAACAGTAGGGAGGCTGAAATTCTCGACTGAATTTAGTCGGTTGCAGCGTCGCGTCGGTTGCGCGATACCAAGGCAACCGAATGACGTCAAAGTTTTCTACGTACACGACGCAGCGTTGGACAGGAAGAGATCGATGACCGCGATAGATCTCGCGGCCATTGTGACGACGAAACGTTGCAAGAGTAGATTTCGTGGAAACTCGTAACGAAACGAGACCGATTTCCGTTCGATAATCCTTCCACTTCCAACTTGTTTCCCGCATCTTCGTTTATCGATCAATGTTTGAAGTCGATGGACAAGTTCAAGGAAAGCTTGATTAGCCAACCTCCGAAATAAGCTTCCCAATCACGATCTTCTCGCGATTACATCGATCGGCGAGAAATACATTTCCATGAACGCTAGAATCAAGAAGAAATTCGATACGTTACACATATAGCAAAGTACGAGCCTCTTGGAAATTAAATCGATCGTCCAGTTCATCGCTATCTTCTAAGAAACTTCTGGAAACTTCGCGCGTGTCGATGGAAAGAAATCACACGGAATGAAGCAGAAAATCTTAAAAACCGCCTTCGCGCAAGCGCGACCGACTTCTAATTGCTCGAAGAGGAATCGTCGCTTCGTTGTCCCCGATTTTAGAACCGGTAGAGTCTATAGATCCTCGTGAAGCCGGAACAATCGCCTCGATCGTCGATCGTAAGCGATGATCCCGGAAACAACGCTATTCCAGAGCTGTGGCGGTTCACCGCGCTGGTTCCGCGGCCTACGACCAGGTTTCGTGAGAGTCGCGAAAAAACTGGACCCGGTTACTGTGTCATCCGCTTCTGGAATCGTCTCGATCCGCTTTCTGATATTCCTTCGCTATCTCGTTCCTTTTAGGCAACGCACGTGGCACGGCATCGACAATTTTTCTCGCAACATGTGCGCGCCATATTTGAAACGGCAATTTTTAATCGTCGATGAATCATGGAGCCACGTCGAAAAGAAACTGTTTTTGGATCTGTTGGAACTCCGGCCTCTCTGCAACGTTTTTACATTTTTACGACGTGCCACGTAAGATCTCCATACAAGATCTTTCGAACGGTTCTTGGTATTTTAGAATCCTAATTTCGGTTGGAACGTTATAATGTGCGTGACTTGCGGAATTTCATTAGTAACGTTAGTCGATCGTCCAAGAGGATCCTACTATTAAACAGTTTTGATCTTTTTTTTTTCTGCGTCGAGAACCTACCAGAAAGTGTATGCAACGAAGAACTACCAATGCTTTAGAGATTTAGAGAAACAAAAATGAATACACGCCACGCTATTCCACTATAATACTCCAGGGCTGGATTCCTGTGATGTACACTGTGATCGTTTAATCTTTTAAAAATCGAAGATGCATCTCGACAGAGTCGATCGATTTGACTCGAGTCCGAGTGGACGATCGTTACGCTGAATCTTACGTAGCCGAAAGAAACTCTTCTTCGCGGAAGGAGCAAGGCGTAGAATACGAAAGAAAGAAAGGAAGGCAAGCTGGTTTGATCGGTGAAAAAACTAGGCCCGACCGGCGTGGCGTGTCAGGGTTTCTAGGATCGTCGAAACTCTCTCTCGGTGCTGTAGAAGCACGTGATGCCCGTGTTCCGGAGTCGATCCGCCGTGGCAATGAGCACAAGGTCCCCGGACCCGGTTCCCTCCTTCTTTTTTCTCTTCTCTGTTTCTCCCGGCTATCAGGCATACGGCGTCGTTTCCCTAGCCCAGTCTGAAACACCTCGACCCGTTCTGGGACGACCTAACGAGGCGCGATACAATTAATGCGAAGCCCTACTTCGCGACCGATGCACCCGCGGCCAGAGTTTTTCCTTTCCTTCGCCCGTTTAATTACCTGCTAGAAGAAACGGCCCCCTAATGAGGTCGTTCTCGATTCTGCGTTACCGTGCGGCCAACTAATTCCGATATCCGCGAAATACCCGCCAACTTTTACCCAGATTTCCGGTCGGTCGCGTTAATTAACCCAGGAACTCTTCGTACATCTGATTCTTCCGTATGCCTACGCTACGTTTCCAAACGAGACGTACGATTATGTGAAAACTTTTTATTGTAACATTCGTGGACTGGCTGAAAGGGCAGGAATATTAGGTGTTATTATTTTAAAACCGTGAATAAAATTGCCGTTCGGTGTATTAATTTGATTTTCGTATCATTTTCAGACAAATGGCACGATACGTTCCAAGATATTATAATCTTTCTGACGTCATCGTAGAAATTTTGTTCGTAGTATCTTAACCTAACGATACCCTACAGGTTCTTTCACGTTCTAATCTCAAGCACTCGGTTCATCCACGTATTTCAATTCTTATAGTATTTTTTTTTTTTTTTACTAGATTTACTCGAATATGACGATGTATTAAAATCTGACGAGATTTGTGTAATTTCTCGGTTGACAAATTTTCGCTCAGATTCCTAATATTCACTCGAAGATAGTGTCGCTGCAGCAATATCACTGTAATAATTCCTCTAGTCAAACACTGTGTACGATCGAAATTACCGAAGCACTGACAGGTACTGGTGCAAGGAATTCGTTCTTCCGGTAGTTTCTATTATCCGCGCGAATATCAGCGACGTTTGCACCGCGGGTCGAAGAACGTGGGAAGGTATGCTGGACGGGAGAAAGTGTGTGGCAGTCGTGGGTTAATAACTAGAAACTGACTACGCGAATCGAGAACTTCACAATTAGCCGTTTCGAGGAAACCCTAAAGATCGTTCTGTGCCTCGTAAAATGGCAGACTGAAATAATAATTAGAGGTAATAGCCTGCGCGGATTGCGAACGATCATGGCGACGATGACGAAAGTAACCGATCCGAAAGGTTACAGTATCCCTGACCAACGTTAACAGTCTCGGCTCTTTCCGAGCGCGCCAAACCTCCGTGTAACCTTTCCCGATCGAAATCTCAAGGCGATTCAGCCGTTGCCTTGTACGAAGCCTCGATCGTTCGCAATACGGCACGAGGGAGCTAAAACTAATCGAAGAATAAAGAATCGTAGGTTTGCTGGATATATCTTGCGCGAAACTGAAGTTTTAATTATTTAAAACTTTAACGTGTTCGATATTCTGTAATATAAATTTTGCGCATGTTGTTTTTGGTTGCGTGATAACAAAAACAATTTCTGTTTAATCTTTTATACGTTTTGTGTGAAAACATAGTGGTAGTCAAAAACGAGATCCGTAACAGGATAAAATCGATACCGTAAAAAAGGATGCTTGCTTTGATTTATCATCGGATAAAACTTAAAAATACCGATATTTTTTAATGTATTTTGTTGTTTATATTTTTCTTATTTAACGGAGAGCACGCGCACGTGAAATTCGAGCGGACATACATTATTCGCTATATTTAATTCAAACGTTTAAGTGAAATGCACATTTTCATAATTTAATTGGCTGTTTAATCGTTCGATATAATGAACTTTTTTTTATGTATAATTGAAATTTATTTAATACAGACTGGAGGTTAATCTGGCGTATATTTCTGCTCTTCCGGAAAAAATTGACGACTCTTCGATTCCCAATCAAATCTCCGAAACGAAACGAAACGAACTTAAAAGAATATTTTCATTTCTAGTAGTATTTTAGTAACTACTGTTAAATAAAAAAAAAAAACAATAAAGGTAAATAAAATATTCACGACCTTCCATTTTCTAATATAACTTCCAATATAAACCAAAAATCCTATTTTTCAATATTTTAATAACCGGTCTCGAGTAAAAAAGATGTGTAAAAGGTAGATAGAAAAATATAGAAAGTTTTTGATCCGTAGTCGATTCATCCGTAGAAGGCAGAAATCGCACGCGTGCGGTGTCACTGGCGCGCACGCGTGTGCAGGTCGCCAAAGAGGTCAATGCCTCTGCTGGTTCTCGTTCATTCGCATACACACAGTCGACGAGGCCGGTGTCAGCGTTTCCTCTTCGCATTCAGAGGCTTCCGCACTTCCCCTGCCCGGTCCTCCAAACCAGAGAAACCGAACGAATCTCTCAGATTTATATTCTTATCCGAGATGGTTTCGTTCCCGCGTGCCATCAGTATACCGTAAACTCAGTTATACGCACGCTCACGCGCTATTCAACGAGCTTTTCTCCGTGTTTGTGAATGTACATGCTTGTGGAGTGTACAGGATGATCGTCTCGAACCGCGACCTGGGTTAATGGGAATCGTTCATGAGATTTTCCTCGCTCTATAGGATATTGTTCTGTGCAAAGTATAGAGTAGGGGTCGTATCAGGTGATCGTGAGCTACTTTCCGATACAACTGGGTCAGATACATAAGAATCGAAGCGCGAATTATCCGAGAAGATAACAGTAATATCATCGATGAGTCTGCTGATAATTTACTTGTTTAAATAGCCTCGGAATGGAAGACTGTTTAGTATATGGCTACTAATTTCTAGTTCAAAGTATGTTTCATGCGACGCACGTATCTCTCGGACGAGTGAGAGTCTTGCGAAAAGTTCGAATCAGCTGGAAGACAGTAAACGCGTGAAAATTGACCTGAAAGGTGCGGTCGTGAGAATCGAAGAAACTCGTAACGACGTCTTTCGCAATAACGGCTGGTTCGTTCTCGCCTCACGAATACTATTTATTAGTCGTTCACTGCATTCCTATAATTTATGCCCGCATTCCTATCGAAGGAGAAACTTTCCATACCTTCGCTCTATCTTTTCCCTTTTTTCCCTTTTTTATAATGACCTTCTCACATCCTCTGCATATTTCCCAAGAACCGTTTGTCGATATTACAGCGAGGAAATGTGTCTGGTATCGTTCATTTCGATACTCGAGTCTTACGTCTGTATGTGTGAACTTTATACGTTTATTACAACGATACTGACTTCTCGTGGTTAACTCGTGTCACGATTACGATAACAAAACAATGAAAAATATTTGAGTTACGCGCGAGAAAGATAAAAGTATACAAGTGTCGATTTTCAACGGAAGATTTCCTTTAATTTCGACGAAGTTTCAAAGCGGAGATCGGACTGTACGGAGGACGCACACTAATGCGGACAATGAAGGCGTGGATTATGTGTGCGAGGACCACGTACGGGGCAAAGTTCCGCTACGTGCCAGCACGTTTGCCATCGGCTGCCGAAGAAACGCATAACTCTGGGAGGAACGTACATAAACCACGCGAAACGCTCCATTCGTTTCGATGAAACGTTCCCGGAGCTGAGAACGTGCCAGTGTCCATTCCGCCGTCCGGAGAACACTTTTCAGATCGTCGTCACGGGATTTTAACGCGAGCAAACACCGGAAGACCATCGAATCGACCGGAGGGAACGTGATACGTCTTCGATCGACGTGGCTCGCGCAGTTATTCAATTAATACCAGATTATTTCAAGGGAATGGACTTTAAATTCTTGTATCCAATAATTCACCGATCTTATCTTTTCGTATGGAACCCAGTGAAATTAATACAAGAATTCTCGTTTTTTAATTATACAGTATCGTGACGTTTTAATTAAAAGAGAGAAAAAGAGAGACACAAATTGTATTTTGCGCGTGTTAATATCAATTAATGCGATCCATAGTAACGTTTCGCAATAGGTCTGTGCTTTATGAGGAGAATGTAAGATATTCGTGTGGTTAATTTGGAAGAAACTTTAAACGCTGTTAGATTTCGTTATTTTACTTAAAAAAATAACTCGTTATGAGATTTTTCGTATAATATTCGATCGAATCGTATTATATTTATCGTTGACAGATTTCTTCAATCGAAATAGGCAATTCGCAATTAGATTCGATCGGTTTGATTTCTAACAAGCCAAAGCATCGATCTGTATAAAGATAGGAGGCAAAGAAATCGCTGATTTCTTGTACAAAGAAAGAGCAAACCTATCGATGGAAATTTCACGCCTCGGATAACAGACTACCAAAAGATAATCTTAGCTGTCGAACGATCAGAGACAAAAACCAGAAACCAGAAGGAGCGACTTCGGTAGTCGACAGACGGGAAGTTGAACGATTCGGAATGGAGAGAAGAGAGAAGTGGACGTAACAGGTTGTTACTCGTTAATAAATCCCGCCACTTTACAACTCTATAAACCGCGTATCGCGGCCAGCTCGTCCGTCCTTAGAAACGATGCTGCAAATTAAAGCAATCGCCGACTCCCTACTTAAAGACCGTACTAGTGGAATCTGGCGAAGTTGCAACCGCTCGAACGAAATAAATATTAATGCCGCGACCGACTCTATTCGCCGCTAGATTCACCGATAGAAGTTAACGAACACGAAGCGGAGTACCGTTTGCCGGATGGCTGGCTGGGGAATCTGTGCCGAACACTCCACGCTCTCCTAACTTCCGTTTCGTCGAACTTTCCTTGGAAACCGGCATATCCTTCGTTGGGAGTCTATTTTCTTAAGCGTTAATTGGGCTTAATTAGCGATCAAATGATTTTTTTATGGCAGAACATTCGAAGGAGGAAATGAAACCATTCGAGGCTGTGAATTATTCGAATGTTACAAAATTAAGATATCGAAGCAAAAGATATGGATAGAGTATTACGCTAGTAATAATAATTGTTACAAGTAGGAATCGAATATATGGTAAAAAGTTTGTAACAGGTTTAATTTACGATCAAACTTTGTTTAACTTTGTCGATTCCTAAAACAAACGTAACGAATCAGTGCGAAATTTCAGCTGCGATAGCGTTAACTTTAACGATTAAAGCTTTTAAAAGAGTCGAAGTTGTCACACGTAAGAGTAGAATAAAACAAAGGCCCAGAGCGGTACAGCTTTGTCAACGTGTTGCCAGAGTTTCGCAACCTAACCGCGATTCGTTTCGCAACTCGAAGTGGACCGAAACTAGGTTCCTGCGTCAATATTGTCATTAAGTTGTTGGAGGGAGAGCACCTACAGCCTAATCATCGTCGGTAATTCGAACCGCGGCCGTGTACACCTTAATTACCAAGAGAGAAGAAAAAAGATAGGCACAGCAGCGTGAATTCGCTCGTAATAAGTGAAAGTCCGCCTTTTGTGATAGAAGCAAGGTCTTGCTTTTACAGTACACGAGTATATTCGCGTGTTCGCGCGCGCACGGCATTGGCAATGGCGGTCGACCAATCGCCAACCCGTCCGCGAAATGGATTATTTGCTCGCGTGCCGATCTCTTATCTTTGATATAGAAGCATCCAGCTTATCGTAGGCTACCGAGAAAAATTACTTTCACCAACTCTCCCTATGAACGCATCTTCTCGTTTCAGTTAGCTGCGCGAATGTGTGACACGATGACTTCACCTCGTTCCTTCACTTAACGCTGCTTACGACTTCTCGCGAAATCAATTTCGTATTTCTCGAGACACAACTGTGTTTCATAAAAACTTGATTAAGAGTTTTTTCCAAGAAAATCGAGCGTAGTGATGTGTGCTACGTTGAACGAAGCATAGTTGGTATGACGAATAATTGTAAATAAAATCTGAATGTCGTAAAGAAGGCGGAGAAACGCGTATACGTATCGCAATACACGCTACTATGAACAAGGTTCTAACTAATTAGTTCGATATAGCATATTCCACTGTAGAATATTCTACATCTTCCGATTTCCAAACATCTTCTACGTCTCTCTACAGATTACAATCGTACTCTTACCTGTACCACCTTGGAGCAAAATTCATCTTCGAAATTTTTAAATCGCGAACGAAACTTTCATCCGACGATTTATTAATCCTTTTTCTCGTACAATATCCATTTGTCGAATTTACTTTGTCAAAACACTGGGAACAACGCACGAAATCTCCCTTGATCCTGCCGCGATCCGCTAACGACCACGCATCCAACGCAAACTGAATCGAACAACGGAACAACCACCGCGAACT
The DNA here is from genome assembly GCF_041682495.2 of Bombus fervidus. Classification (NCBI taxonomy): domain Eukaryota; kingdom Metazoa; phylum Arthropoda; class Insecta; order Hymenoptera; family Apidae; genus Bombus; species Bombus fervidus. The sequence goes on along the minus strand of NC_091525.1, from coordinate 11,344,175 downwards.
GTGCAATCAGGTCTCACCGAAGAGCTCCCCTTCCACCGCATAAAACGAACGAGAACAGTGTTTAATACGACGCCGGTGAAAACGCATAATTTAGGCCGAAGCATCAGAATAGTCGTGGACTTTCTTGCAGCCGGTTTATTTCCTTTTTCGTTCGTCCCGCTGCGTTTCCGCCCTGCATACCGTTTTTTTCCAACTTTCCACGACGATTAGACACCCTACGTGTCTCATACTAATTCAACATGCACACCCACTTTCCACACTTTGTCGTGGAAAGTGCAATCGAGCACAGGAGAATCTCGCGAATTCCGCGATCCTTTCACGCGGTTGCTCGTCATCGTGTGTTTGCTTACACCGCACTGTGGACACTTTCTAGACCTGTCCATTCGTTCAAGGTTAAAGCGTGAACGTATGAGGCCATTTTTCATCGCAACTTCTGAATCGCGAATAACAAAACCGGCCGCAAATTCTTTTCAGACTTTCTGATCCGGTATCTGTTGCACTGGAATTCTGGAGATTTGCATTTGCGAGAAAATTCATCGTTACGCGCGACAGAGAAAATCCGCGTAAACGACGAGTGATCGGGAACCGAGCACCATCGTTCGTAAATATTAAAATATTTATGAAAACTTAAGCAAACCTTGCAAAATCGTTCAGAAATTATGAAAACTTTAAAAAATGATTACTTCGTTCGAAACGTTGGTTTGCGAAGAATTCGTACGTTTACTTTAATTCTCTCACAGATTTAAAAGAGAGTAGGTCTCTGAAGGGTTGAGATAAAATTTTCCTCCACTTACTTTACATTGCAACCCAACATTCCTGCAATATTGCATTTGCATAAAATGGCCAGTTAAATAGACTAGTTACGAGGATAGGATAAATTCAATTTTGCGAAAAATTCTGGATGCGCTCGTCCTACTATTTTAACAAAGCGGAATATTCACGGTGCAATATACGAGACAGAGGTATTCAAAGGTCACGGACTTCGCATAAATATACAGGTTTCTACGGTCGTAGCTACGCTAGCAGATTCGATACGGTGACATCTTTAGCTTTTCCCTGGCATAGATTGTCGAAGACGCGTGATTCGTTCGCTGAGTCCGCGATTCTATGGAACAGCATTACGAACTTCCAAAAGCAATCGAATCCGAAAGTCTCAAAGCAGTTCCAAGGGACCGTGAATAATATGTTGTAAGAAAAATGTTCTCGTTCTGAGAGTTGGTCCACTGTTTCATTTTCATGATACATTGCCTAACTTCTTAAGGACTGAATATACGAATCTTTATATCGTAAATTTGTCGTTCGGAAAATATATTTAAATAAATATGAGGAAGAACACTTTGTTCGTGCAGCCTTACGATAACAACATTACAAATTACGTTAATACCGTGAACATCGTCTTGCTCTTAAATTATCTCTCAGTTGATCATTTTAACAAAGAATACATCAACATAGGTGGTGAAACTCGGTGGAACTGTGTTTGAATAAAAATAACTTTATTATAGAGTGTAGCAAATATCGAGAACCTGTAGAACCACTTTTGCCGCGATACCTTTCGATATCTCTCACGTTTCTTCGAACCAAAAATAATTGACACATCCTTCGATAATGCCTCGAAATAACTGGGAAAACTGCGAATTCAGTTACAGGTCCTGGAGAATGTTTCGAAAGGAAAGGGGTTAACGATGGCGAGCGAAAAGGTCGCCAACAGCCTTTCTCCGTGGCGTCGTAAAGTCGAGGCCACGCTGTTTGATAAACGGCGTCAAAGCATGGACCAGCGTAACAAGAGCTCGTTGTCGAAACAAGATCCGGCGTATCCAACCGAAGGAAGTATTCTTCTCGTCTATGAGAAATTCAGAATCGAACCAGATCTAACTTTTCCTCCTCCGATCGTCCCCCTCGAATAAACGAGAGGGAGAGTCTATAGCACCCTGGGCGACGATGCGAAGAAACAGCACGCGGTATTCAAGGTTTCTACGTGTAACTTCATTAAGCTCCCACCAGAACGAGCCAAAGTCGTCTACGTCCCAAGGAACGAACTTAGCCTGGATTTGATTGTTCTTCGTTCCATGTCAAAGTTCAGGCGTTAGGCGAAGTTGGACAAGGTGTTGTCGCGTCTATTGTCTATCGCGTGTCGATAAGGTCGCTACGGTTGCAATTAAACTTTGTGCGTGAAGGGACGAAGAATTGCCAGAGCAGATTACCGTGCTGGGATTCCAGGCTCCTTCGATTAAACCACTCTCAGAGCTTCTTCGTTCTTCTCGCAATTCTGCCAGTTCGAAAACGGCTGTTTACGGTGTCACCGTGATAAAACACGGAGAAGAAGGATCTCGTAATCGAATTTCCCACGATGGAAATTGCGTGGAAACGACGCCCGTGAGGCTGACCAGTGTACGCTGTTTCCCATCGTGTCGAGAACTCTGATTAGCAAGGAGACAATGGCCGCGCACCTCGGTGAATGTCGGTCGATCGACGTGACCTTTAGGCCGACTGACATTTGAACCCTGAAGAAGAAGAGGGAGCCGCGAGTAACTGCGCTGGACGGCTCCGTGACGTACGATCGGAGAAATCGAATCGGAGTATACGTCCACGGGTCTGCAGATTGATCGACCTTTCTACCGAAAGTTCTCCGCTCTCCGAGTACCGTTCTTGCCCTTCGTCCCACGAAAATCAATGTCTTCCAAGAACCGGTAAGATCTACGGGCTGTAAATGTCGTTCGTACGAATTTACAAGGTGACAGGAGAATTCATTGGATATTCGAGTTCTTAGTATGAATGGCCCGCGCTGGTTACGAGGTTGCTACACAGTGATGCAAAAGTAATATAACGTTTACGATAAGAAATACGATGCGATAGGATTGATACGTTAGGAAAACGCTATATACACACGTATCTATAGGATATTCCACAAAGTTGAGACAAGTAAAACGATCTGAATATGATCGTAGACGCGAAACTTTCTCCTGTGAATCTAATATACGCGGACACACCGATATACAATACATTATTATTAGACGAGTCGAGAGATACTAAATCGGAAACTATCGTTCGCTACCATCCTGTCAACATTTCTGTGAAATCTAAATAGGACGTTGAAACCGACTCGAACCTGAACCAATTGCCCGCGTTTAAATAAACCGGGAAACCGTGTCGATCGACAGATACGACTAGCATGTGGCCGCGGGTAACCCTGCTGTACACACGACTAATCTGGTCGCGGGTTGTTCGACGAAGAAGCAAACGAACGTCGGCGAGGGGAGGCCGTCGATCGCATGATTTGCCCAGGAGCGAGATAATACAAAGTTATCACAGCCGGCCAAGCTTGCTCGTTAATCTCGTTCGTTGTGGATTCACGTCCAGAGGTTATTTCGAGCGGAAGTGCATCGCTGCTTAGTCTGCGCTCGCTAAGCTCTTACCTCTTCTCTTTCGCTTCCTGACCCTACGCGTATATACTCGGTGCAGCCAAACCCCCTACAGAATCTTCTTCCGAAAGGAGATGCACGCCACTAAATTTAGATTTACGCGTCGAGCGTCTGCTCTCTGCCTGTTAGGCAGAGGCCATGGCTCGCTTAAGCAAAACAACGATAAAGCATTCGAAAGTGGACGGCCACGAAGCTTAATGGAGACGCATCGCGCGTCGAAGGACGCGATCGGCACGCGACGCCGCGTAAATTTAGCCCGGAGGATCGAACGAGCCAGGGATTAAGTGCTATCCCTTATCCTCGCGTTCCAGTTATTTATGAATCTTGCCTTTTTCCCCTTTTGTCCGATGCCAAGTTGTAGGTTCAAGGGTGAGATTAACCCCTTGTTATCTTATATCAAACTGAAGTATAACTCTGTGTATAACTTATTTGAAACTCTGTTCGATTCTGTTCTACAACCTCTATTGTCACGTTGCCTTCTTCCAAAATATATTCGGACAAACGAGAATGATCTACTGCTATATCCGAGTTAAGGAACAAGGTCGCATCGATGCAACTTTTGCTTGCAATTTTTTTTTTTTTTTCAATCGATTTATATCACAGTTTTGACGAAAGACTTCTAAGGTTTGATTGATATTCGTATTGTCGCTATTTGCTATTCCATCTAGATACCACAGTTGGCGCGACGTTTGAAGAAGTTGAAGTACATTTACAAGTACAGGAAAATTTCTTTCTCAAGTGCGGGAATTTTTTTTCTATAGATCTGAATCGCGGAATAAATTTCAAGACTTTTCTCGTGTTTCGATGAAACGATATGTTGCTTTATTCACATTTTTCGATAACGTTGCACGTACGTCGGTCTCGCTGTCTGTCGCTCAATGGATTCATTTAATAGGAACACGTCGATATAGATAAGTTACTGAATCACGAATAGCTTTCCAAAGTAGTTTATGCCTAACATAAATAAATTGTCGATGTTCAGGAAGAGTGAAATTTATCGATATTTTGGAACAATACAGTAGTATCATGCAAGAGTCGCTGTATAGCGTTTTGATTAATAGGTAATCGGTGTTTCATCAACGTTACAATCGCGAAACGAGCGTTCCAATTTCGTAGCGAGCGTTAGAGCACGTTCTTACGATGCCTCTAGCCTCAGCCAATTGATTCTTGTTGCAATATTTAACAATAGACTGAACGGGCTTTAATTACACGGGTGAAAATAATTTTCTCGGCGCACCGACATGTTACGCCCTCGATGCTCCTTCAACTATTAAATTCCGAAGGAAATAAAAGCCGCACTCGCACGCCTTCGCCGCCGTTCTAAATCATCGGCATATTAGATCATACGATGAGTAACGCGATTTTCCTTCCAACCACGTCCAATAGGTTGTCGCACACAAACGCGAATTAAACGCTACCAGGAATGCTGATTTATCTTCATTCTTTTGTACGAAGCATACGACGAACACGAGTCGAGTTTTCGATATTAGGTAAATATATTGATATATTCGATCGATATAACAGGTATAATATAACTGATCGGTACAACGGATCATTCGATTATTTCGATCTGTCAGAATTCTTTGCTAAGCCTACGTTTAAAACAAATATCCTTTTATGCACATTCTCGAACTTATTTTACAATTTACCCATACCATTATTATGTACGGTATAATATATTTTGTATAGTATTACACGTAATACAACGTAATATAAAAGTTTTCCGACAAGCGTTCAAATATATTCACCAGCCTCTGAATATCCGTAATTTTGTAACTAAAACAGATCATGTCAAAAATGAGCAAGCGTTCGAATACTTTCGAGAGTTTTCAAGCTCGCTGTAAATTTCTAAATAATGGAACAAACAGGAAACCATGTTCTAATCCTTTCTTACAAATTGGCTTTCTGGCTTGGCGAAACTGCGACGAGGCACGAATTAAAGTTGCACGCTATCTCGTTGTGCCGCCGTAAATCATACTCCCGTTCGCCGCGGGACAAGAACAGATGCGTTTGCCTGGTTCGTTGCGAAAGATCGGATGCCCCACGCTTCGTTGCCTTTAGACCCAGTGCAGTCCACGCGAAGACGATCCAGGATTTCAACACTTTGGTTCGACAACGACGATGAGCCAATATCTGGCGGGAAACGATCGCGAAACAAGGAAGAGACCTCGATTCCGCTTTTTCGCGTGTCGAACCTGACGCCAATTATACGTGGCACAGTGGCTTTCACAATAATTAATCCACGAAACCGTGAAAGCCTGCGTGCTTTCCATTCGGTGATAAGTTCATTTGAAAAGCTAATCGGAACGAAGAAAAAGAAACGATCGGAATAGTTCAAACTTCGTTGTTACGCGTAACCGTGTACTAATCGAGTCTCGTAACAGGGAAATTTCAAAATGTTTTCGAATACTTCCGTGAGCCTGCGTATATCAGTCGAATAAATCTCCAGTGCGCCAGGATACCGACCGACGTTCCCAATGTTTGTGCTCCGTTTCGGCTAATTGCGTCTGCGAAACCGGAATACCGTTATCGCGGCCAATACGCGTGTAAGCGAGACAAGATGAAAACGATGGAGGAAAAATGAAGCCGTTTTACCGCACGCGAAGGACATCCACTTTGCTCGAACGATTTTCTTTCCATTGGTAGTTTACAGAGGTTTATGATTTTAAGTGAAACAGATTGAATGTTGTAACTTGTAATCGAGAGTTGTGGCTATAAAACTAAACGGCCATCGTATAAATGACGACTTGGTGAGAAAGTTACAAAGTGCTAGGGCTGGATGGATAGATCGATGTAATGGTCGATTGCTTACGAAGATGGTGTCAACGTTCAGCTCGTAAACCTTCGAACGCAGATTTCAATAACACGGATGAAAGTGAAATAAATAAAGTACTGCTTTATGTACGTGTATATTTTATATGAAAGCGATGTCACGTGCATGCGTATCTATAAGAAAACGCGAACGAACTCGTTTCTTACCGCGTGTTTACTAAACCTTTATCCAATTCAAAGATACGCGGCTCGACTAAAACCTCGAAACTCGAACAGAGACTTTCTCCGGATCCATTCAAAGCGAACAGTTCACTCGAACGATCGAAATCATTGCCTTAAAACCGGTCATAAAAGATCGCCGGACGATAGCTGCATAATCTAAACAACTCGAGCAAACCATTCGGCCACGGTTTACCGTAGAACGCCGCAAATCATGTGGATCGGGACGGGGTCCGATCGTGGAACATCGTTTTCTATCGGTGTTATCGGCGTTCACGGGATAAACGCGGCAAAAACGAGTAGACGGCGGAGTGTTTCGCGACCGGACGATTCTGACTTTAGAGTTGGTCGTAAAGTTTTACGAGGCTTTTCGCCGCCGTCGCCGCCTTTGGTACCGTGTGCACCCGGCGCTCTCTTGAAATAGCGATCGTGGAAAATGAACGCGTACACCAGACGGACCCTTCCTTCCCCGCGATCCGTTCTTCCGACCGGATGTCGTGTCGTACCACTGCTCATTCATTCGTATTGTACGAATGAAGCGTTCCCCCGCGAGCCTCTATGCACGCGTCTGTGACTCCGTCACGCGTCACGCATACGTATGCGCTCGTAATAGCTTGGAAGTACATCGCGATCGTTTCTACATCGACCTGACCTTCCGTTCTATTCTGCATTCTTCTCTCCAATACAGTTTCTAGGGTAGTATAAGGAGTTGAAAATGTACGCTACCAATCGGAACTTTAGAGCCGTTTCATTCGCCTACTCGCATCGAATATTCGATTAATTTCGTTATTAATAATTAGGAATTAGAGCTACCTATAGGAAGATCTTGGACGAGAAAATGTTCTACGATGAAAATAATTCTGAGCTGACATTTTCTATTTTTCAATCTATTTTATTCTTCTACGCTAAAGTTTAAGTAATCCGAAATTCTGGCTGGAATTCAAGGTGGATTCTTATCGGAGGTCCTGGCATTCAAGCGGCTCTGCCTGCGCACAAAAAATAAAACCACTGCACGAAGAATGTCAAGTATGACCAAAAACACGCACCGTGGTTATCTTGGACATTCAAGGAACAAAGTTTCTTTCTCGCCGCGAAACACTCGAGTTTTTGTTTGTCAAACGATCAGAGGAAAAGCAGCAGCAAAATCGCTAGAGTAATAATCGATCCTTGAAATGTACGAGCAATTGCCAACCGTCATACCAAAGTACGCAATACTTTTATCTTTTAGACGTTTTGTTATTTTATTAGTGTCTTTTATCTCCCAAGTTCTTTATACTTGTCTACCTTTCCCGTTATTGTTTGCATAAATTTTATTATCGCGTCACTGTGGTTTATTTATCGCCACCAGCGTTTATTCTAAAAGTTCATATAAACATCTTAAAATCGTTCGCCAACCTCTGATTGCATCATTTTTACGATCCGGTTTACGTACACCATTTCGCCGTTTTATCGACCTACTTTTTACGTACCGCCCTTTGAATCTGATGATCGTTCGAGGTGTACTTCGTTCTCGCAAATAAGAACAGAGGGACTGGAGACGCAGTGTTTCCAATAAGAAGGTTAAAAAGAGAAGAGAGAAAGGGAGAATTTCAAGAACGCTTCGCGCTACGCTTCCGGACAATTATAACGCACAGGGGAGTTTCGAGGGTTCTTCCGGCGGGAACGGTTTTAACGGTTTGGGGGCAATAATAATAATAGCTTAATAATAACTTAACAACACGTTGACGAAATAAAGGGAAAGAGAGGAGAAAAAATATATTGGACGAGTCTCGGCCCTCGACTCTCCAAACACGAAACTTACCCACGGAAAGGTGGAGATCTCGCGAGTTTTACGCGCCTTTTTATCGTTAGCGGAATTTTATTTTCCCCCGTGTTTCCCAACCAACGTGAAAAATAAGGTTGAGCAAAAGAGGGTGGGAGTGTTTTACGGTTCTCGAGTTAAAAGGTGGCCGAGGGTAGAATTTTCTCTTATCCCTTTCTCTCTCTCTCTCTCTTTCTCTATCTATCTGTCTACCTGTTTGCAGGTCTCGTGAATTTAACCTACCTTCTGATCAAGTTTTATCATTAGCGGAATTTTCTTTTCTCCGAGTGTTCCAACCAACGTAGAAAATAAGGACGAATACAAGGGCTTGGAAATTTTTTACGGTTCTTAGATCAAAAGATAAAAGCTTAAAAAGGAGAACAGAATTTTCTTCTGAATTTTATGCCTTCCATTTTTCCATCTAACCGCCTTACTCCTATATGAATCTAGAGCAAAAGTAATTAAGAGCGAACAGTGTCTTCGCGCGAACATACCATTGTCGAAATAAAAAGCGTCACCGTGTCGCAGTTTTATCGCGGTAACGACCGACGGGGCAACGAATTTCAGCAGGATCGCGGAGGTAAAGAGCTTACGGGGAGAAGAGAGAAAGAGGAACGGGAAAATAGCGTATGGTTGTAGAAAGATAAAAGATATCTAAACGCCGTGGGTTCCTCTCCGCGCGAGGTGCAAAGTATTGCTCATTCTCCGCACGATCGGGGGGACAGAAAGGAGAGGCTCATCGGAAGAGATCTCCAATGTCGATGCTTCCGGTTCGCGATCCGTTGAATCGTACCTCGTTTCCTGCTCCCCGAGCTTTTCACTTCTTAATTGGTAGATCTGCAGATTAAATAATATTCCAGTCAGAGAGCGAGAAGGGAAACAACGTTCGGTGCGCGTGCAGGAATTAGAGAGGTGCGCGATCCATGTTGTCTGCTCCGAGAAGGAAAAGGCTTCGAGACGTTTTCTTTCTTTTTTTTTTTTTTTTTTCCGATGATACAGAACAAAGAAGATCGTAGAGTACATCGGTATTTGAACATTTATCCGTGGAAAATGTTTATGATCATGCGATGCATAAAACATTTCGAAAACTTTGTTAATCAGATACGACTGTCGTGATTACATTGGTAAAATTTGAAATCAATCTAAAAATGTATACGTATAGAAATTTCCAAGTATTTATCGCAAACGTGTGTTTTGTAAAATATTAATATACAACATGAACATTCGTTTTAAACGTGTAATCGAAAGAGGCCCTCGCGTCGAGGGTTATTTTTTTAAGATAATAAATGATCGATTTTGTATTATCATAATCCGGGAATTTTATTGTCGCGCGGTGTGCTTCTGGATGTAAATGGTCGAAAATCCCTCGTGCAATTCGAGATAGGAGAACGGGGAACCTCCAGCTACGTTCGTGGACCGAAATTTAAATATCTCGATACGTGTAGGTATCGCGGTAGAATCAAGGTCGTTGTCTGCTACTTTCTCAACGATAAATACGTCACGCGGCGGGAGATAGATTTACAATGGTAGATAAGAGCAATCGGTCGAAGAAGCTCGCCTCGAAATCGGAAGGTTCCGTGTCACTCGACGGAGAACCGCTACAGAGGCTCGCGAAAGTATTTCAACACTCACTCGCACATAAATACCTTTCATGTACGTGTTCTGCAATTAATATATTTTCGATTTGCAAATCTTATCGATATAATCACGACAGTCGTATCTCGTCACAGTGTCAATGAAATTGCAAAAGTTTCGTACGACGCACATGGTATATTGATAAAACTGTTACATAGTTGACAATTGGAAACTTCCGTGCATTCGGATACTTCATAGTGCATAGAATATAATTTGAAGGAAACGTGAAAAAATTTACTTGAAAACCATTAGAACTCGTGGTCCAGTACCAATTCAGGAACTTTGCCGTCGTGCCGTGTATCTCTGCGATATTATTTAGATCGTCGGATAAATGTATAATCACGGCATCGTTCTAAGACCGGTGCTTGACAACGTGGAATTTCAGATCTCAGGTGAAATTTTTATCTCGATACTTGAAAATGACAACGGCAGTCCGCGATTTAACCGAATTAGCGCGATCGTAAACTGGCATTACCGCTGCCGCGACGTTATCTGCTTAAGTAGGTAACGTCGCAAAACGACTAGGTTGACGCGTAACCTCGCGGTTTTAAGTGTAGGTAATGTCCCCGTAATGCGATCCAACGGCGGTCGGGATCAGCGTCTAAACGCCTAGACTTTCTCTGAATGCGTTCTCTTTTATCCGTTTCTCAAATCGCTCTGGAAAATAAACAAATTGAGAAATCCATGTCATCAAAGATAGTCGTATAACGACATCTTTTTTTATCGGGCTAAAAAGGTCGACTATGTTTCACACTGTGTGTATATGAATTAGAGGGATCGTAGCTAGTGCGGAGAGTTAGTGAACTCCGATTACATAAATTACTTATCCCCAGGCAAGTTCATATAAATGGAATTCTAGTGTACTCTAAACTCTAAGGTCGTAAAGCACTGGACCCCTCTTTTCATAAAATACACCGTACATCTTCGACGCTAACTAAACAATTTCGAATTAAACGCGTGGCAACGATACGGAGACCCTGACCGAGGTCAGATATATATATATAAGACAACAAAGACACGAAACTGGGAAAAGCATGGACGAAATCTTCTAACCGGTCGATTTAGAAATTCATCTTCCTGTTGGTAACCGGATAAATCGGGAGAATATCGTTGAAAAACGTAAAGTAAATATGTAACGAGCATGCGCGTTATTATTTCGATGCGCGTTAACATAGTCGTTATTGCGGCTTTCATCGCATCCCGATGCCTTCTCCTCCATTAAAGAACGAATTCACCGAACTTCGTCTTCGCCATTCAATTTATTACTTTCCATCGACTTTCACGTAGCAGGAAACCGCTGGAACACGCACGCGTTTACACTATGAGAATTCAGTTTCTTCCCGTTGCGCAGGCAACCCGTTATCAAACCGTTTCTGATAGCGATGCTGTGAAACGTTTCGTGGCTAGAAAGAGAGAGAAAGAGAGAGGCTGAAGCGAGTCTGTTTCAAGAAATTATCGGCGCTTTACCGCGTTCCCCGCCTCATGCATAAGGAACGCGAGTTTGCATCTCATCCACGTGAAAATTTGCCTGGAAAATTCGCCTCTGCACAGACGAGGCGAATTCGATTTAATTGCAATGTACGCGTAAATTCGAAAAGTCCCACCGCGAACACGACGTCGTGCATTTTTCACCAGCGTTCGATCCTAGTGAAAACGTCGTCGTACAATTGCTCGCAAAAACGCTCGATCGTTTGTAGACAATTTTTATGAATACGATAGTCGAGTCTCGTTACAGTGCTAATGACATTTCAAAATATCTTTTATAACACGTACGATATGGACGTAGAAGTTTTCTATGATAGACGATCAATTATCGCTGTATATGGAGGCGAGCCAAGAACACCTAGATGGAAAGTACCGTGCTTGGTTTTTCTACGAACCGATTGGCCGAGCGACATTAACTGTGCATTGTCGACCGTGCAACGTATCGCGCGCATTTCCGCGCGCCTTAATTTAATTAGAGCCACCGCTGCAATTACAAAAAGCGTTCACAGGATCGCGGAACTGGGGTTACCTCGAAATTGGAACAGGAAACGTATTCGGTGGCGCGACAAATAAATTTCGACGGAACATGCCACGTTGTGGCTGACGAGACTTGCATTTTTGCGCAGAGTTCCTGCAAAAGTTCGAGGCCCCAGACTTTGATGGCCATCGGTGTTACTTTGTCCTCCTTTGTTAATAGGTTTGGAATTTTTACACAACGCAGTATCCTGTAACGGTAATGACGATAACGCGTCTTCCTTATGCAAGAACAGCGTTCAACAATAAACGCCTTTGTTCCCGGTTATCTTTCGTTTTGTTGTTATTTGTACAGTATCTTTCTTTGTAGACTTTGCAGTTTCTAAACGAGGAAAAAGGATTCTCTCCATACCGCGTATAAAAGTTGACTTTGACGAAACGGACGGTAGAAGTTTGGTATATTAAATCGCTTTGATTTATTCAAATGGTCAAAGCTAGGATAGACCTTCTCGCTCGTAAGTTTAATATTTGGAAATGTTTCCCGCGGATCAGCTTGTGTAACGTTCATACCGAGTTGATCAGAAAGTCTTTACGTCAGCCTCGATATTCGATTTTTCCGTCTTCTCTTTGAAGAAGCCTGTTTACTTTACGTGGATTATATAGCACCGGGATATATGGAACGTCCGATTTTAATCAGTGCAAATTTTCAGAGAGCCAACATCGACCGCGTTGTTTTTCCTTTCCACGCTTCGATAATTTTAACCAGAGCAGATAAATGCGATCAAAATATAATTTTTCTTCAAAGAACGAGGATGTATTTTTTGGCCAATTTTAAAGAAAAATCTCCTTTCATAAGCAAGAATACCCTCTAATGTTTACATAATATATTCATAATAAGTAGGACGCATTTCTTATGGCCGACACTGCGCTTTATTGGCATCCTACCGAAGAAAGAATCTTAGTAACGTGCGATTGATCGGCAACATACAGAATTTGAAAATTGTTCTCCGGTAGAACATCGAGAATGTAACTTATCTTGTTCTCCTCCTGTAGTTTTCGTATTTATAAAACGCTTCTATGTACTTGTTGAGATACTTTCGTGTGTCATTGTAATTACACTCATCCCTCGAACAAATTAATCAAGTTCCACCGCCTCTTCGCGCAAATATCGGAAGGACTTCTAACCTTTGATAATTGAACAGGGGGGGAAAGTCACCGTCCCTGGGTTGCATTAACTATGCATAGAACGTTTGCCGGATCGTTGCACTCTGAACGGTGAATAACTACGTAAATAATACATTTTACTTCGTCGGTACGTTACGTTCGTTTCCTTTTACGGGACAGCTGGTAGTTGACTCGTGACTTTACGTTATCGTTCGAGTTCGCAGGCTTGTCCTTTCATTTTTATTACTTCAAAGCACAAAGGAATCTTACGGAACTAGAAACAAAGTTCGTCTTGTCGTTTTTCTTTCGTCGTCCCTCTTCCGCAGATCGTTACATAATTACAACGAATAATATGCTAATTCACCGATATTATTAGTCGATAAATTATTATGCAAATGGAACGAAATATTTGTGCACGGCAGTGTAACTACTAAGCGTTTTTAATGTTTTAAGAATCGCGGGCGCTATTAACCGTTTTATATTCCGCCCATAGCGAAATAAATCTCGTCCATCGACTTTGTCCTCTCGTCGAGTTACCACCATGACCCGTTTACGACCATGCAAACATTGTTACTACCAATAATGTTCGTATTACGTCAGGTTCATAGCGAAATGCAGGCCACTAGTTTGGTCCACTATCGATTACGCACAGTTCACAGTTACTCAAGCATCGTACGCTAATTATTCGATAACGTTATGCTCGGTCCACATCATAGGATATCTACATAACTCGTTGGTTAAATTACGTCGAGTTCACAGCTTACCCAAACATTGTTCTCCATTGCTGACGATAGCTACACTTTTCTTTGTTGTTTTTTCTTTGAAGCGCGGCTCTGACATTAAGCGCTACTCACACTGGCACGCGAAAGTATTCTAATATTAACCACAGAAAACTTTCGTGTCAACGTATCGTATACATAAAATTTCATTAGCACTGTAACTGTAAACACGATTGTCATAATCATATTAGTACATATCGAATAACATACGAATAATATTTGAATATATTACTATACTCTGCGTATGTATTCGAGGAAAGAGATTTTCTAGATGAAATATCGTTGTTACTCCGATCACGAGGCTTCGCGCGTCAATTTTCCAGGCGTGTTGCCGTTCAAGGTGAATCTTATTAATCACCTGCAGCATGGATATCTGGCGATACAAAGGAGACTCGGTTTGACGTTGGTCGAAGCATCGGATTTCGTGCACAGAAATCCAAGATTTTCTTTACGTGGTACGGCTACTACGTAATAGGAGATTTCACATCCTGCTTTCGTAGACGTGTCCACGTTCCACCACTCGATACTCCAGATCGAGTCTTGCTATGAATAAAAATAAAACGTGGAATTCTTTCCAGTTTAGTCAATCGAGTCGTGAAATTCCTTTTGAATCTTAATAAACAGTGTCAGTCGTGTAATGGATTCCGCGAAAACTCGTTGCGTCTTTCGCTCGGCGATCGTTCCTCGCGTAACGTAATTCGTTTCAACGATTCAGTAATTTTTTGCCAACGATAAAGATCGTTTCCAATTTAACGATCTACCAGTAACGATGTATACGAACAGGGAGAAGAAAAACGAGACGAGAAAAACGACGGGGCTAATGAAGTGCTTCAGAAAGCTAGGACAATTGGCGTGAAGAATCGACGACGAAAACAAGGAATTTCACACGTGACCGATTGATACGCGAGTAATTGCCGCGCGGTCTCGATTACAAATCCTCGTTATGCCGGCGCCCTAATTGGCGGTGTAACAGAGATATCGAGCCGGAAACTGGAACGAAACCGAGCGACGCGAAAGAACAAACCGAGCCACCAGCTTTTTCACGCGTTCGTGCTCGCTTAAGAAGAGACACGCGTACAAGCGAGAGTTAGCGGGCCGCGTGTAAAACGCAGATTAAAGCCGTGCCTGTTGCGTTCCAATTGAACCCTGGCAATTGGTCACGCGCGAATTACGTTATCACCGTATTATGCTACAAGGTGTCTCTCGTGCTGCGTCATTTTTTCTCGCTTCTCCGATCGTAACCAACTCCGATCAACCGAAACGATTGATAGCTTTAGATGTGTTTGAATCGCGAATATTTCTGCAAATTCATATTTTTACAAACAGTGAAACCATCCAAGCAGACGTTTGTTTCGTCCGCTGAATATCGTTATGATTACCGTACTTCGAGTGTTTTACATTTATTATTAGAGCACGGATGTTTTTATACATTTATGGAAACGTGCAGAAATATATCAAATTTAAGAGGCTATTAATAACATTTATTCGGCCAATTTAATAAAACACCACCCTCGTAAAATAATCTTTAATAACACATAACTGAAACTCTAACTTACAATTATAATTTTCGAGGAAATTTTCGGAGCGTGAAACATTTAATCCTGAAATATTTTTAGAAACAGAGTTCATCTCTGCCGAAACAGGGCAAATTCTCCACGTTCGGATCGTAGACGTAGCGTTATCGTGCCACATAGAATTAAAAAACGTATTAAAAATCTGCATTTCCTTTGCATATCATCGTTGCACGCTCGATAAAACTCCGGATATATAGTGGCCACAGAAAGTATTTGCGCACCATCGTATCTATTATATCATTTGCATACTAATTAATTAAGTTCCAATGTATTAAATTTCTTATCGTGTTAGTAGCTCTTACAGAGGCCAACCGTAAAACCCGATAAAAAGACGATTCATTGAAAACTAAAAGTACGTGCAAATACTTTTTGTAGCCACTGTACACCAACCTAATGCAAATAATGGAAAAGAGCCGGTTACCGTACTGATATTACTTTAGCGCGTGAAAACTGTCGACCGTGTAACCGATTTTTATTCCTCGTAACTCAGACAGCGGATACGTTTGATGTCCAAACGAGGAAACCGCGGGCTCGTAGCACGCGGTTGAATTGCCGTTAACCAACTTATCGAATAATATAATTAGTGACAATTAACGCACGTTCAATTCGTTTTGGCAATCAGCCACAGAACGAACGGAATGGTATCCGGCTACCGTTAGAATTAGATTATATCCTCTCCTCGATTTCGCAAGCGCGCGTACTTTCACGTGTCAGACCTTTTTCTCCTTTAAATCGCGCGCACGCCTGCCGCGTGTTCACCCGCGTCGAAACACCTTCCGCCACACCGCAGCGGTGAAACGTTGCCAGCGAATTACGTACGCTGATAAAGACCGCTCCAAATACAGTTTTCGACGAACGTAGGAGAAAATTAAAAGCAACTTTCTTTTCGACGCGCTATTCTGGTCGGCGCTGACTCGAAGAATATTTAGAGTTAATTTAAGAATAACATTTTTTCATTAACCCTCCGGTTCTTTTCCAATCTGTCTGATGCAGAATGGATGTTGCACCGCGATAGATATTATTACGAAGCAATTTTTAAATATTTAGTTTTAATATTCGATATAATTGGACTAGCTTTTTGTAAACAAAGTATATTCAAAGAAAAAGAAGATAACCGAAGAGATAAAAGCGCGAGGAGGAAGCGAGCAACAGCCCGTTTAACTTAGAATTTTACGTAGAATGTTCACCGATAATAGCTTTCGTGCGTTTCTTTTTACAATTTAAAACCTGAATGTTTTTACCTTCTTAACTTAAACATATCGTAAATGATCTAGTCGTAGAAATACAAGTGTCGGACTTTGAGCTATTATATATGTCTGACTTTCTTCGAGCAAGTCATACATGTTTAATGAGATAATTTCTAAAAACTATGTATTACATACTTACGTTAAAATAGATAACTGCAATTCGGTAAATGGCAACAAAAATTACAAGAGTCTAGCCGACGTATTAAAATTGTTCGTACAATGATCGATGATTAAGTCGGATCATTAACAAGGATCGATGTGTCGGGCATGAATGCGACGTCACGACGCCGTCCGTCTGGCTAAATATAGCTCGAAACCAACGAGTCAGCGACGATCACGAGTTTCGTCGCACGCTCCTCGGACACGCCTCCGCTTGTATCGTTCTCTAAACGAGGAGGTTACAAGGTTCACGAAGGAAAAACCAAATGTTTCCGACCGATAACGCGGCTGTCTCGCGAACGGTCTTTCCTTTGTCCCATTAATTCCATCGATTCTGTCGAAATACAACCGCAAAAACAGATTATATCGAAATATACACAAAGGAGTGGACGGCCGCTCTCGTGCCGCGACTATCGCGATAATCGCGGCTACAGATCCTTGACGAGGAACGACACTTAAAAATCGAACGTCGAGCATTATCTCGTGTTTGCGTTGGATCGCGAGCGACGTTCCTATAGCCTCGTTAGCGGCAAAGGGAAAGGGAATGACACACGTCGAGAATTTCTACGTAGACATACGTGACGTACAGTGGCTCGCAAAAGTATTTGGACTATGTATAAAAATCTTGTATAAATATATTGTGTATTTATGTCGTAGGAAGATTCTTCAAATGTCATTAACACTGTAGTGACTCACGGCTATCGATAATGTATTGGTAAAGCTTGAAACAAAGCCGAAAACGTGTATAGAAGTTGCAAGATACTTACTACAAACGTATGTTTAATGGAAACTTAGATTAAAAAATGAATGGCCTTATCTTAATCGTATAAGACAGCCATTTGAATATCTAGGATTATTAATACAATAGATAATCGATCGTCTAAATATTTTTGCCATCTTTCAGAAATATATGCTTTTAAGCACTCGTAGCTTTTACGTGCATTTTGAAATTTGTTTTAAACTTTAATATTTGAAAACGTCACGCCAAAGAAATGTCAGAATGTTTTGCATAAGATACGGGTGTCTGCTTGTATTCGAATACTTTCGCGAGCTACTGTACGCTACATCTTCGATTTAATTGCGTGCCTGTTCGTGGAATTTGTAATTATAGCGTGATTCAAATCTTCAAAGAAGAATATTAAAGATGGAATTGCGACAGGAGCAATTAAATAAAACAAACAAAACGATCGACTTGAATGACGCAGTATGAACAGCGAAATGCGACGGTTTTTACTCGGTCTAGCCGGCTTGCGGTTTCGCGCGTTATCGCGTCCACTCGCGATCCAATCGAAACCGAACCAACCGACTTTCCCGTGGTTGTATTCGATGTGATGACATCCCCTGATCGCGGATTTATCCAAAACGGGGTATTCGCCTGATTCCACGTATTTTACGACCCGTCCATTATCGATCCGTCGATCGTTGACGCCTAACGGGACATGAAAATAATTCAGCCTATCGGCACTTGGAACGCGCGTGAACGTGTTCGACATCGAAGCAAACGATCATCCATTCCTCTTCCAACGAACGACTCTCCTTTGTAATACATTTTATCTTTCGACATCATTCTACTGTTACCGTCTCATCAACGATCTCGAGGATTAAAAGCTTCTTCCATACAGTGTCAAAAATCTCACAGATAAGCAAAATTCCAAATCTGCAAACTTGCTATACAGTTACAACGAATAGGTATCCGGATGGACTACAGTTCTGACGAACTCGATACGTCGAAGCAATCAAATACGTATACAGAGAGTCTTTTGAGCGTACGCATTATAGCGTTGAGACGTTTAATTCGCCAGAACGCCAGTTAGAATACGTATCCACCGTGACCATATCCTTAAGAATTCGGTTCTAGGCTTACCTGGTCGAGGCTGAGACGTGACCCTCTATGGTAATTTCGATAGGCCCACTAATCCGGCGAAGCACACTGACACTCGGAGCCCCTTGTTGGTACACACGGGCAGGTTTCTCAACCTGGGGGGAAAATCGAGACGGAAAAACTGGGCCGAACAGGCCGGGATCGAGTGGCGCGCGCCACTCGCCAGAGAAACAGAGGCAAAACGGTGTGTGTCGAGGCGTGCAGGCCACTCTATCGTGTTGTGTGCGTACGTATATACGTGTGGACGGAGAAGCAAGAAAAATCCACGCGATCGTGCGTCGCGGCCGGTGCCGAGCCGACTGACTGACTGACTGACTGACTCCGCCAGTCAGCACGTACAGTCACCGCACTTGCATCAACACACACCGGCTGGCATCCACTTCCCCCGCAGCCTCTCGTTTCCAGCTCCATTCCAGCTCCTCTCAGAACCGTGCCTTCTCTCGTGCATCTCGGCCGAGGCCCTGGTTCGTTGCCTGCATCTTCGTGGCCCGCACTCCAGCTGCGTGCTTTCTTCGGTTCGCCACGCTTCTTCGCCCCCTTCGGAGATCCTATTTGCTTCGTGAAAGCGTGGAATTCGATCAAGAATTCGAGAAATTTGTACTCTGATTTTTGTCTCTAATTGTCTTTGATTTTCCGCTTTTATTTGATTTTATTTCAACGATGGATTTTTCAGAGAGAATTTTAAGACTGAGAATCTAACGATGTAGGTCTGTGCTATTTTCCATGCAACAATATCCTGTACTATATGTATTGGTATATATGTTGAAATACGTGATCCAATTCAAATTGTCCAAATCTTGATTTAGTACACCACTATGATTTTTAGCCCGCCAATTGGAGCGTACATTTGGGTAAAAGCATTTATCGCTGTTAGCATGGTATCGTGTGGTAAGGACATTAATTGAAGAATCGATAATGGTAATACGTTCGTAAATAGAGTTGTCGAGAGATTAAATTTTTTCGATATCGATAAAAGTTTTCTATACGAACTGCTTATCGTGCAACGAACGCGCGAATTTAAAATATGCCACATGACGTTGTAATATTTAGAAATTAATCGTCGTGACTCTGGCCGTACTGGCTTGCATTATTTATAAATGCCTGAATGAAATTAATTGTTTCAACTTAGTTTATCATAACGAAGCACAACTGGAAAACAAGGCCGCAACGAACATATTGCGGCACACGATACACGCAAGAAGCTGAATACCAAAGATTCCTGGAATCACTGCTATAGAGCGATAAAGCGTTTACATCTGGATCGATTAGCATCCTTCATTAAAATTAATGGAGAATCGATACTAATCCTCCCACGATCGAGCATCCATGTTCGATGCATATGAACGTAGTAATTAAGCGAAATATCTGCATCCGACCGAGATGTATCGGTGCGTTGGCTTTGGTTTTAGGGACAGGTATGCATTACGTATTGTGCAAACACCGATGTATGTAATATACTTACACACCGACTAATATTGCCCTGAAAAATACCTGCTGCGTAGCATCGACTAAATACAGCATAGACATGACGTTGTATGAGATTTCGTGTCCCATGTTCTGAAATACCGACCTCGTGAAGATTCAGAGTTTGTTACGCCCTCTACGATTTGCTACGTCCAATATAGGAATCTGTATATTCGTTTCAATCGTCGGAAGCGACAAAAGTGGAAAATTATATTCTGTAATACCGACAATTCGCAGGTTGTATTACGCCATCTACAATTTATAACATGGCGCGAGTGTAATTAGTCCGCTTGAACCCTCTCATTTAAACAAAACTTTCGACGAAACTAATTATTGCATGATTAAATAAACTTCTGGTGATTCGGTTCATTTAACTGAACGCGAACTACTATTATACGA
The DNA here is from genome assembly GCF_041682495.2 of Bombus fervidus. Taxonomy (NCBI): domain Eukaryota; kingdom Metazoa; phylum Arthropoda; class Insecta; order Hymenoptera; family Apidae; genus Bombus; species Bombus fervidus. The sequence continues at coordinate 11,323,702 of NC_091525.1, read as the reverse complement.
ACGAGATAACTTTAGTTTTAGTATATTTGTAAAGATCGATGTACTTAGCCGATATATTTATCGACAGAAGCCAGATTTCCTTTACTCTTTCTATTGGACGTAATTTGTCTCCTTGAATAATATATTGTTTCTTAGAATTGGCAATTTTTATTTTAGATTCGTAACGTTTATAAATATGTACTATGGTATTTTCAATTAATGAATATTAGAATCCTGATTTTTGGTTATTACATATATGTAGATCTATCTTTAATCATATATGTATATATATATGTATATACGATGTGCTCAACAGTAAAAGACTTCAAATGTGAATTAATATTCAGAAAATTCACAATTGTTCAATGTCTATCAACGAATAATATTATTATATTATATTATGAGAGATTAGGAGTTGTTTAAAGATCAAATGAATTTTATGTTATCATTGACTTAAGTTTATAATGATACAAAGATGATTTCTAATACGAAGCCAACACACAGATTAGAATATAGTATTTATTATACTATTTCTAAACAATCTGTTATATAATAATGCATTTAATAATATAAATTCATATTACAAAAAATATACATCTATTATTATAACAAACGTCGATATGTATCGATTTTATAAACCACGTGCCAATCAATATTTTCTATATACGTAATAATATACGTAATATACGTAAATAAATACAGATATATCACATTTTTATGAATATTTTATCAGCTATGCATATTATAGGACAAAATTTTCAAAAGGGCATTAATATTTTCTGAAAGTAAGTAATCTTCCGAGATCACTTTTGATATATCGATAATCGATTCGATGTCGCCATTTAGTTTTTTGAACGCGTTCCTCGCGTCTACAAGTTCCGTTAAAACATTTTTGAAAAGTAACTGAAAAGAAGTGTCTTCCAAATATTTTGTGTGTTTTATATGTTATGATTTAAAGGATTACGGTCTGCTTACCTCAATTCCACTATAATTTGCAATGCCAACGCATCCTACAAACCCTTTTCCGTGAGTATAATATCCTAACTTCCTCCTTCGTAATCCGAAACAGTAAACTACATGTTCTTTTTTACACGTATTGAGCAATTTATCAATTTGATCGTCTAATCCGTCTAAAATTACACGACCGTCATTTATTTTTTCATTCGAAAGAATAATTTGATATTTACCTTCGAGTTCGACCTTTTCTATATCAGGAGCGATAATTACGAATTTGAGCTTTTTCAATTCGACGTGTTTACGAACTTCTTTCAAACCGGAATAGTAACGACGCTTGTACTTGGATTTGTTTGGATTTTTCTCGTGAAATCTTTTTTGGAGTCTCGTGATTTCTTGTATAAATTTTTCAAGATTGTCATTCAAGGCCACTGTTAACATATTAGTGCAGTATCTGTAAGGTATTTCAATTTTCAAAATCAATTAAAAATAATTTAATATCAATAATCAATAATGTTTTGTATAAGGTTATAATCATGAAAAGGAAATAGGATAGGAAAGAGGATAGGTTCTGATAAACATTTTGATAATGTAATGTGTTTATATCGTTTATTGCATCTATAAATAAGAATTAATGAATCAGGTGTACAAATATGTATATTACAATGTCATATGATAGCATATAAGTATCGTATCAAATATTTTGCTGTTATTGAATATAATCTCTTACTTACAGTACTTACTCTCTAAAGTTACGAGAAAATTTTATAAGGCTTTTATCATCTATGTCTGTGCTACTTTGACCTTCTTCCTTAACATCTTCTTCGATACGAAGGGAGAGCGTCTGTTTGACAATATCGTTCTCTATTATGTCACTGACAAGATCAGAAAAATTTGTTCTACTATTTCTTCCAACCAATCTGTTTGCCAATCGTCTTCCTTGAATTCCAAGATTATTTATTCTCCCAATCACATCTGGTCTGTGAGACAGTGTATTATCTGAAATATTTATTTCATTTACATTTCTGTGATCTTTATCATACAGCGTCATTGTCCACATATTTCTAACATAGTCTATATTTGTTTCTGGATCTGCTGTAATTTTTAAAGCATTAAAATCCATGGTATCAACATCTCTATAGATAGCTTCCATTTTTTTACGTTCAAACGCTTCTCTTTTGTCAACGTTAATTTGTGCTTTCATATTACGGTTTAACAAAATTAATTTCTTTAGTTTCGAGGGTTTCTTGTTTTTAGAAATACATATTCTCACTTTCCTTAGATCTGAACATTTGTTTTTGCACAATGTGTTTGGCATCGTAAACCCAAAATTACCCATGTATAAATTAATCCTTAGTTTAGGAACTTCTTTGCCAATTTTACTTGCATGTATAGTATTCTATAAATAGAATCGCAAGAATGATTTAACATTTATTATTATATAATAACCACTTAATCATAATATTAATGACAGTTACCTGTAAAGCTTCCTGAAGGTTAATACAAATTTTATCTGATTTCTTGTACCTTTTTAAGGATTTTGATCTTTTTGATTCCATAGTTGTCTGCATGGGCAATACAATCTGCACGCTGTTGGGTCTTGACAAACAATGATCTCTTGGTACAACAAAATTTTTACTCTTGACAAGCGCACTACCAAGTTCTGGATACTCAGAATCATCTAAACTTGCTGCTCTATTATCATCGGTATTATTTATGAAATCTTTTCTTCGAGACGAATGTTTGACTTCATTCTTCTGACAAAGTTCTGGCCATGGATCACGAGAATTAGCATTTCCATTTATACTGAAAAATATACGTATATATACATAGAAGTGTATGATTCAACTTTTCTAATATTTGCGAAATCCATTATAAAAATTACATGCAGTACTCACTGAAATGACCACATGAAATTACCAATCTGTGATTTCTGCATCCTATCTTATATGCGTTCGATCGTCGTAACTTCCATTTATGTAGAAAATAGAGTTCATAAAATTGTTACAGATGCCTGTCACTAATCGTGAACTACGCAAAACTGCGTCATTCACTAGGAATATATAAACAAAACTATAGGTTGCATTCTATTTATTCTTAAAGATCCTAGATTTAAAATTCTAAATTTAGAAATCTAATTATAATAGTATACCTAGCACTATCCAGTCGAAGTAAGTAGTTTCTTATTCACTTTTGTTAGAAACGGATCAATTCCATTCAGTTACAAGTTACAACTAACTAAAATAGCGGGTAAATATTTTTTGAAGGATAGATTTAATGCAAAGCTAGGTATAATAAAGGTTGGTAGACGTGATGACCTAATTTCTCAATGAAATAATCTCAGCGTTTCTCCGTCAGAGGGTATTGCTGTCGTATACGATTGTTCCATTAAAATTTTATGAAAATTGCACTCCTATCGAACATTAAAAATGATTTATTATTTATAAAATATCTCGTGTACATATGTCAAGGTTTATTCTACGATAATTTAATCGCTCGACAAGTTAAACCGCACGTTCGTATTTTAAGTTTTGTAAAAGATCCAATCCTCCGCAAGAATTCCTCGGCTAAAAAATTGCTTCATTAACTCGCACCCAATTAAAAATGCACTGCACGTACAGTTAGTTGTAGGAAATTTTATGCATCGCCATCTGCAATTCGGAATACCAACGAAAGAGTCAAATCGTGGCCATCTGCGAGCCTAATGGAATCATTTTATCCTTCACATTCCACATTATATCAATTCCTTCTCGCACTCCATGTTCCAATATTTCTTTTTCAATACATTTTAACACATTTACGTTTCATGTAACATTTTTCCCCATTTATGAGCAAACGCTTACACATGGTACGCAATTCTCGTTCGTTTACTAACCCCTACGCGATACATATTTTATTCGCCATATACAGCGCTATCCTCCTAACATTTCCTCGATATTTAATCTTCTATAAAATCTCACGAGCTGAAACGTAACCAAGTCGATGAACGCCTCGACCGAAAGTCGTTGCATTATCTAACAGTAGTAAAAACGTCTCGCAATTACCCCCGTTGGATCGAGCTATTCGTTGGTGGTTTATCGTCGTTCATAAAATCGGTCGTCAGAACGTCGCGCCGCTGGCGCGTGGAAATGAACATGTCGGGGGCGGGCGACTTTCTTGAAAAAGTATTTCCTTTTATTTTTTTTTATTTCGCTGGTGGGAACGTCGCGTCGGTGGTGCTCGTGCGCCGTTCACCAAGGACCTGCGCACGTGCACCGGCCTGGCGGAGCGATGGAAATCAATAATTTCCAGGGTATAAAAGGTCCTGTTTCCGTAACGTGGCCACCTCTTTGAGTTCCGGTGATCGGTGTGTCGCGCACCTCGGCTTCGAACGTGTTGAGTGGATTCTTCTTCGTTTACGATTTATCAGTTTCATCGAAGAGGTATACAAGCAGGTAGTTGATTAAGTGAATTAGCGTATAAGGCACACGCACCGGCATCGGGTATGCCGGTGTTTAGTAATAAGTTTCTCACCCTTGTGGTCACACGGACGATCTCGGGATAATCCTATCGAATCGCTCTATCGAGACGTCGTACGATAATATACATACATACGTACATATATATATATACATATATACATATATATGTATGGGTAGAATTAACGAAATTGTCTAATTTTCCTCATTTTTTTCCTTGTTGTCGATCTTTCTTGTCGTTTTCGTCAGAAGATGAATGTAAGAAGAACTGTCGGAGGCCTCGAAGAGCGCATCATCATCATCGTGGCCTCCTCGAATACCGATAAATAGATTCGAAAGATAAATGTGAAAACATTGGCGTGTGAGAAACGATTTGATCCGTTCGATCGAACGATTTTCATTCTGCACGGGGATGGTTTTCCACGGTAGAAAGTGCGGTTGCACGTGGCAAGCACGTAATCGAACGGGCGTGCAGGAAAAATACGCGACGAGTCATTAGCGTTGAAATACTTTCACCTCTTAAATGATGGTTGGCTATTGGTATTCGTTGGTCGTCGCGATAACATTTCATACCCGAAACCGTCCGCTTGACTACGATTAATTTAATTAAGAACTTCGCAATCAGAAAGATGAACTTCTTACGAGATTTGCATACATCCATGAGACTGACTTAGGATTATACACTTCTCTTCTCGCTCTTTTTATAATTTTGTCCAAATACTATATATTTGGTTTATCTTTTCACTTTAATTTCATTTTTCCACACGGACATACCGTGTGGCATGGTGTAGGCCTCCTGGGGATCCCCGCCATGTAAAAAAACGGGAACGCGTTCCGGCACAGTACCCCTTGGGTGACGAGGAAAGCTGTGCCATTTTTATGTTCGTTTGACACCCAGCTTTCCTTGTTTTCCACCCTTCCTTGTCTATTTCTAAGAACAAGATTATTTCCTTTCTCTTTTTTTTTTTTTTTTTTTTATTATTTTTCTACCGGTTTATGCTAATATACGAGACACGTTGCTCGACGCTTTCATTCTCGATTCGTAAATTGACCGACCGAGGCGGGAGCACCAGCTCGAACAGCGTAAGTACACAAAGTGGTTAAAGTATTGTTTCAAGGCTGAAAAACTTTGAGTTGCTCTCGTCTCGAGCGAAGTAAACTGCTTTCATACTGTGCCACCTCGCTTCAAGTTCCCTTCAGCTTTCCCTATTCTCTACTTACCCAACCCTTCGTTACCAGGGACATCGTTTTCTTTAGAATTAATTCTTCGCACGGCCGGATGTCCTATCTTGATTTATCCAAGCAAAGAAACTTTTAATGCAACGTATGTGTTCTCTCCCGTCTCTATCGTGGAGGAAGGCAGCAACTGGAAAAAGAGCTTGGAACCAGTTCTTTGCAATTTTCTAACGTTGTCGCGTTATTATCTGTATACGAATTAAAAACGTTAGGTTTTATAGTTACGAGATGCGGTGTAATGTCGACGATCGAAACTGTAAAAGTTTATATCGATTTTCCCCTTTCACAGATATTTTCCTCCTCCGCGGTTGAGCGGTGTACACCTTCACAGTTCATAAAATCCACGTATCGAATAATCAGAATCGAATACACGCGTACGAACAATCGTTTTCTTCGTTGATTAAAGAACGAACGCGTATAGGTTTTATGCAATTGGTTAAGAATAATCTTGCCCTAATGGGAGAAATTTCTACCTATTAATCATTAACTCGTTGCCAGCCCATTTCTTCGCCTCCGGCTGAACATTCTGACGCGTGTTTCATTTCTTCCGTGATAACGATCGGATTCGTTGGAAAGTTTGATTAAAAGTGCAGCCTTACGGCCACGGTAATGATTCATTGTTCGTGGAACGGGTGCATCGCGTTGCTCCTCGAACAGGTGATACCGGAAAAACTAACACTGGCGAAACGTTTCATTGTTCGAACAATTGCTAATTGTTCTGTGACAATAGAAGTCTACGAACCTTGTCGCTTTTTATTTCAAAGGGAGTTTTCCAATGAAAAGAAACATCGTCGGTGTAGAAAGGAAACGTGCAAGAGTAGAGTTATGTCTGGCTAACGTTAAGTTGTTCCTTCGCTATTGAGGCATACGGTGCCCCGCGTTTATTTCTCTACGTGTAACGCTGCTGACGCAACTGTTGCGTTTCCTGTTTTCGCGTTTCGACAAACAGAGAAACAAATCGATAAACTGTGCGTTAAAATAGACATTAATTCGATACGATGGTCGGAAGGGAATTTTATTGCAATTTTTCGCAACATGGATGATCGACTTGTAAATGGATGATCGGCTTTTGAAAATGAGCTATTAGGGATACGAAAATTTAATCGACGCATTTAAACGTACATTTAAACCACAAATAATAAAATGATATTATTTAAAGAAACACCGCGAGAAAATTTGTACATATTTGGTTTAACTGAAACTCTTCGATACATTTCTGATAAAAAGAGCATACAACTTGAAAAGAGGAAAAGGTGTTGAGTGAAATCAAGCGTTTCCCTTCGATCTTTCTTTTCCAAGCTCACACTCGACGAAGAGAGGATCGATCGTACTGGCTGTTCTCTCGTAATACAATCCCTTGGCACTTGCACTTTGGATATTGGATTCTCGATTGTTTGGTCACCTCTGTTTACGGGTACTTTCCGCAAAAATGGATTCTCTTCTCCAGTTACTAGGAAACGAGGGAAATTCGAGTCGTAGTCGTGATAAATAGACTGGAATTTCAATTTTATTAATAGCGGTATTATCCCCGGCGGGAACTCGTTTCGCGATTTATGCGATCGTTTGGTCGAACTTGGGTAATCTAGAATCGAGAGAATTAAGGAAGACATTGGGTCACGGTGTGATCCGGCGATTCTTGGCTTGATTCAATCTAGCCATAAAATTCCATTCGTGTAGCCAATTTGTAAGGTTCTAGCTAGGCGTGAGAAGGCGAAACCGCAGCAGCGCGCATTAGTCCGCGCAAAAAAACCTATTGATTATTATAAAACGACCAGGCAATATCTCCGGCTGCCTACTTGCCTACTTACAGGATGCCAACGATGGCTGTTGTGTTTCGAGACGAGTTGAACGGAAAAAACAACAATGAAACACCACCCTTCGAAGATTGGCTGAGTTTCGCGTGCTCCAGGTAGCACCGTCATCGTGTCATCGCCCTACTTCGTTAACAGGCTTCTTGGTAATCGTCGTCGCTCATCGCGATTACCGTACGCGTTAAGTCATACTGCCGATCGCTTTACCGCGAGATTTTCGTGGAAAGTAAAAGTGGAATGACGTACACGCAAGCATCGTAACGAGAATCCATTGGAAAAGTCGACGAGGAGAATTATTACGATATTTTTCATAGGAATATTAGACGAAGCTACGTTAGAACACGAAGACGTTCTTTCGTTCTTTGAACCGCAGTTAGAAAAATCTTTGTTGGGTGTGTGGGAATGAGAGAATGAAGAACTTCTTAGTTTTATAAGCTACCGATGTTCCGCTTCTATAAAACGTTTATCAATCAACGAAATTCTAACGAAACACGTACGGTTAAAGAAGATTAAGGATAAGAAAAAATTGCTTGCTACGAATACTTGTCGATGATCTTAATCAAGTTCGAGCAGCAAAATTAATCGAGTGGTCGATATTTCATTCCTGTAAGATACGCATCTATCGTTAATGGTATTGTAACAGCGAGCGTGTCTCTTTTAAAAAAGAGTAGAAATTAGAAAAATTCTATCATTGATCTTAATCGAGGTTGCAGCAGCAAAATTAATTAAGTCACCTCGCAGTTGTTAACTTAGTAAGTGGTCGATGTTTCACTTCAGCGAGATACCTATCCACCGACATGATTGGTGCTGGAAACATCAATTAATTTTCTAAGGTACACGATTTTGGAGTAGGTTAGTAGAGGAGTATCGAGAGAGCTAACTGGTATATGGGACAGCACGGAAACGAGCTCTTCAACCTGACAACACGAGTATCACGACTAGGACTGACACGCGTTTGCCCTTTAATTTCATACGTCGATCGCCTATTATTAGCGAAATGCATTGTCCTGGAGCGCGCTTGGCCGTTTAATCGAGACGTTCGCCGCTAATGGAAGTGGAGAACGCCCACGAAATCAAATTCATCGGGAACACTCTGTTCAGAGTGTCAACGTAAACAGAAGAGACGTACAGCAACCGCGCGTACCTATGGCGCGAACGCCACGATGATAATTGATTGTTTGTCGAGGGAAACAGTAACGTCGTCACGCGATGCTTCCACTCGAACTGGAACGTGTTCACGATTAGGATAGCTATGAATACCACGTGAATGCTACGATGTGAATACGACGCATCATCGTCGAGAGCATGCAGCTCGTTCAACATGCTAATATAATCTTGTAGGAGGGAAACTTGGCCTCGAGACCCTTTTGGCGCTATTGCGAACAGCGACGTCTGTATATTGAGATGCAACCAGACCGAGTTCGAATACTCTCACCAGAAAGATCGAGTGGGCTTTGTTCGAGAGGAGTGCCTTTTTAATAGACGAGATAATTGAATCGTGTAGAGTGTAGGCGATGTTAGGTGTACAATATACGTGTCTACAAATATTAAATCGGGCAAGGAGGAATTTGGTTGACCTACATTGTCCGATCGTATTCGAAAGCTTCTACTTTTTTTTAAGATATTTTTTTCAATATCTTTTTTCCAGGACTCCTTATATGTATTTGATCTTTTTCTGAGTTCGGTGTTTTTAACCGGCACATTCCACATCGCATCTTCTTTTTAGTACAAATAACTTTTTAGTGTTTTTTTTTTTTTTTTTTGCAATTGAATTCTTTTTATGTTTTTATAGACGAATTTTTCCTCCTATCCTCTTATAATTCGCTTCTAAATCTTACTCTTATGATAAATGATGGTTAAAAAATGGACCTTGTGTTATACATGTTTTTACGTACATGTACGTTTGCTCTTTCTTTTTGGCACGAAGCAATTCACTAGACCCTACTATAGTCATTAGCAACGATCAAAGACGAAAAACTTCGGCTACGAAGAAAATTACAGTGAGCGAAGATTAACTTTAATTATCGAAGAACAACTAAAAGCCCAAGTGTATCCAAACTACGCTCCACTCGTAAATTAATCATCTAACTAGAAATGGGTTTCGAGGAAATGATCGATCGATGTTGTTTCTTCCTTTTTGCGTATAAAACCATGAACGCAGTTAGAAACTCTAAACGACGAGAAAATATGAAAATATCACGGTTTAACTTTTATGTAATTTTTAACTTAAGAATCATCTGTGACTGTGTGTAATCGTACAATAAATGCATACGATAGCCACCAAAATTTACCACGATCCACGAGTGCTGTATTTTTTCCCTAATACGCAACGTTCGCGGAATATACGAGGCGGTCTCGAGAAGCATGTGCGGCGTGGTAAGTCGCGCGGAACGCATTATTTTCCTTTGGCAGCCTTAAAATATGTTGCTACTTGCGAACGTAGAAACGTGAAGAGAAAGAGAGTAAGAGAGAGGAAGCTTAGTATTTTTTTCGAACCTTGCGTACCACGAAAGCCGCGCGGAAATGAGGACGCTCGTTGAAGCACGAAACCACGAACACTTCTCTGTCGAACACGCCTTGAAATTTGCTAAGATGATATCGAACCATCTCCAACAACCGCTTATTTTCCACCTCGTATCGAATTAATATAATAATTTATTCGTTCGATGGCAAGAGTCGTGGCAGAGTTCGTTTTCACTTTTGAGGAAATATCCAGGTTCAAACGTTTTTCCCATCGTTTTCTTGGTGAGAAAATTCTGCCACGTTTTGCCGAGATGTTTCGATTCATCATGATCCCGAAACAAACTTGCAATTACTTATCGCGCAGCACGCGATTCCAGACGTATCGTTATTCGCAGTAATTGCTTTCTTAATGGAGACCGATTTCGAGGCCGTGCAAACTTTCTCGACCGGCAGCCGTAAAGTCAATTTGACGACAGTTAAGTAAATTTAGGTTTCTTGGACAACCTTGAGCCGACGATGTAATTCGTGTCAAGCGATTTGACCGTACGCTTCGTGAGATTCCCGTGAAATCTTCCGGTTCCCAGGAAAATCGCGAATAGTTGCACGAAATCCCGTTTAGTTTCCCTTAAAAGTCGAAAGTTCTTAGAATTTCATTGCGTCTCGGTTTTTGCTTCACGAGGTTATCACCTCGCTAATCAGCCCATAAATTCACGTGGACGGTAGTAAAACATCGAAAATAGAATATTTCAAGGAAATTACGCTTGTTTCCTTTTAAAAATGCATACTCGTACAATTTCCCATTCTTTCATTCCGTTTTCCTTTCATCCATCCATCCATCTCGATAATCGATCTACGAATTCACGAATATAATAACGAGTATAATACTCGTTTCCCTCAGAAATAAAAGATTCCTACAGATCCTCAAATTTTCGTCTCATTTTCCTATCACGTTTATCGTTTCAATAATTAATTTCACGTGTCCATTTAAAATAGAATCGCCAATAGAAATTACCAGATTACGTTCGTTATCCATAAAAATAAAAACTTCCTACGATTACTGTACATTTTCGATTGCTTTCTGCCTCGTTCGGCTTTCGTTTCACTTACGCATTTATCATTTCGAGAATCAGTTATTGACGAATTTTACGTATACGGTAGTAAAACATCGAAAAGTCGTAAGCTAATTAACTGGAAGCGAGAGTATCGATGGAAAGGCGACGATAACGAGCAGCAGGGTGGCTGGACACAATGTCCACCGTACAGCCTGTACCGTTATTTTTTTATATTTATAACGTTGCCAGGTTCGAGGCCCTGTTACGCAACTTTCGTAACTGTATATCGTGGACCGTGTCACGGGATCAAGCGGAGAAATATATCTGGCTTCGAGAGCGAGCTTTCGGCGAGAACTTACGAGCCTTCTGACTGCGTGGTGTGCACACAGCACACGGGAGTCATCCTTCTGGGACGATAAATCGTCCCTTCGATACGCGTGACCTCGTGAAATATGCGATGACGCGTTTTATCCTACGACCCGGGGCTTTGCTTGTTTCAGCTATCTGAAATTCCGCCATTATACTCCTCGAGCTTTGTAAGGTCTGTAACCGTTTGAAGATGTTGCGCTTTCTTCTGAAACGTGCTTTGAACTTTGAAGTATTCGTCGATCAGAATTTCAAGCATACGCTTGTGCTATGTAACAATAATTATTAGCCTTATGTTTGTGCGAATTCATATTTTCATTAATACAATTTGAAGGATATTAAGACGGAGAATTTGGATATTTTTGCATCTTGAAATTCCTATATTTACATAAAAAATCCGCAATCAATCCATATGTATCGAATTGTATTTCAACGATGATAAAATGTTTCCAACGGGTGTTCGACGTAATTTCGAGTGAAAATAAAATTCATTAAAGTGGAACGTATTTGGCTGGGTAATTTTGACCGAAAATAAGATCTCGTTGAGTCGCAAATGAGAAAGCTACGACGACGCGCACGTACAAGGGCGTCGCGACGGCCCTTGCACTCTGATTAGAGGCGTCTGTTCGCCTGCTCGAGAATTCGCTTTATCCGCTGATACTTTGCATAGAAATTGCCTCGACCCATTTCACGAAGCGACCAGAAGCTCGAGCGAAGATTCCCAGGGTACTCTCCAACCCTAATTCACTGTCCATGCAAATGCTGCCGTTATTGGCGGGCGTACTTTCCCAGTTGCAAAGTACTCCGACACAGATTGATTGAATTTTACTGGGAAAGCCTTCTTACAACGTTCGCGTAAGACCATTTTTCTTTTATAGCCGTGGAAACCTCTAACGTCTTAACGCGTAAATTATGGAAGGAAAATTATACGATAGCGATGGAAAAATTGTGGCTTGTAACGAATATAAATCTCTTGGAATCCAAATTGATCAACTTCATTTCCTGACCATTTCAATTCTCAAGAAGCAAATCCGAGTAACTAGGTACAGATCGTTTAATAAAATTCTAATTCCGTAAAAATATACAATCTGCAAATTTTTCTTCAAATCTATCACGAACCTTTTCGACAACCTAATATTTCGTAACATTTCGAGGAAATAAAAGAGGAATAAAAATTTGACAAAGATCAATTTCATCGGGAGTTTCTCAATTGAACGCACACTTTCGACGATGCTTTTAACGAATTGCGAACACGTATACGCGAAAGATATCGCAATGCTCGAAAGCGTACCTCGATTATACCGAGTCCACCTACCTCGATTATACCGTGTCCACTTGGTGCAATAACGAAAAACCGAGGACGACGATTTATAGGCAGTAAATCATCCAGCAAAAACAATGTTTCGTCGTACGAGGTTCGTTCGTATCTTTTAACAATGCAATGGGAGGCTCGGCTATTCCAGGCCATCGGTGCCTCCACGTGACATCGAATAAATGGAAATTCCGACAAAGCGGAAAATACGCGTGGACGCGAGATCAAATGCGCTTTAGATCGCGTTTCCATCGAAACGGCAATATCCCGCTCGATTAAATTTTATCGAGATGTTGGATTAAAAATCGTATACGTGAAAAGAGAGGCGGATAGAGAGGAGGAACATCAGCAATATTTTTTCAACGATCGTGGCGGTAAAAGGGCGGCTTTAAGCCGCAAGCCTCGATTATCGCAGGCTATCGAGGGTGAGGCGATCGGGGATCAGCCGTTTTGTCGAAGAATAAAGCGTAACTTTTCCCAATTGGCCTCCAATCGCGACAAACTCCCCTCGCTATTTCACCGAAATGAAACCTCCTCTCTACGATGCGCTTTTGTGATTCAAACCTGCTACTGGGATTAATCTTTTGGATCTCGAAGTATCGGAACGTTGAACGTCGAAACCTGGCGTATTAACAATTTTTCTCTGCAACTAATAACACTTTCGTACCGATAACGATTCTCCCGTGTTTTTCTGAAATTTAAGAAATTCTCTAACGACAGGAAGTAACGATTCGGATTACGGCAAACATGAACGAGGATGGAAGACAGGGAAGTTTTTTGTTAGGACGAGTGGAATCGTTAAACGTCACGTCGAATACATAAACGGGGCGACGTTTAAGAAGAACGATCGGTAAAAGTACTGGAAGACGGAGGATGTTTTTTTGAAACGTGGTGTCTCTGTTCGCGTGCAACAATGCAATTTCGGGGATGACAGGGACAAGTGGCTCCGACAGAGAAAAAGATTGTGGCCCCGAGGTGAACGGTTAGCCATTCTCTCGCAAATCGTTCCCCCATTTACGTGTGAGAAACGAGGTTGGAAGCAAGTCAAACGCGAAGTCGAACGAACGACTCTCTCTCTACGATCGTTCTCGTCGCCTTGGATTTCTTTAGAAATTCGAAATGTAAAATTGCCGACAATCCTGAGCTTATTACCTGGAAACCGAATGGATCTTATTAAACGGCTCTATACGTGACGAAATAATAATATTCTCAAACATCAGACAGCCACTATTCCAAGTTACTGAAAGAAATCGTCGATCGGCACGTTTCTATCGCTTGAAACCGCACGATCGTCACGTTTCCATTGATTCAAGTCGATCCGAGTAGTGAAAATAATAATATTCTGCGATATTAAAATGTAACCACGAAACAGAAGTAGGTGATTCGAAGAAGTTTTCATCGCGTTTACAGGATAGAAGGATACGATGTACGTTCTCCTTGTTCGCGAAATCTATAGTTGGCAACGTTCCTTCGACAGAATCACGGCGAGGCGAAAGATTTCTGTTCTCAGCGCGCATCCCCGAGACGAATGCCTCTGCATCTTGTCTGCGTGCAAACTTTCACCAGTGTGCATTGTCCCCATCGTTATGCCGACTCACACGCGCCGTTGCAAACTGATTGAGGCTTTCGTTTCGCCAGCGACAGTCCGTTCATTCAGAAACGTCGATCCTCGTGGATGATTTCTTTTGCTACTCGAGAAACGCTTCGATTACGCTTAATGCACACGCAACGAACGTGCGTTTTCTTCTTCTTGCGTACTTCTGCAACTTGCAATCGAGAAACTCTCTGCAAAAAATACTTATGCCGTATGTTTGTGTAATCGTGTATTTGTGCGATGGAATCGTGTTCGATCAGAAGGCCCATAAAAAGCGAAGTCGATCAGCAGCTTCTGAGAGATTCAGTTATGGTATTTGATCAACAGCGAAACAGATAATAGAGATTAAAAGTCCATTAGAAGGATAGAAGTTAACGTTAGAACTTTTTCGATCTTCTGTTCAAGGTTTCGTCTAACTTGTAGAACAAGGCCGCGTTTGTTTCAACGTTCTGCGAAACGAGCACGCGCATACACGCGCTTGTAGACTCAGGCAAAGCGTCAAGATCGTTGCCCGTGACAAACAATAGACTGGCTCGTTTCCACCCACGACTTCCACCTGCTTTTTTTTTCCATCTGCTTCCTCTTCCCATTCAGCGTTATTACGAAACCACGTGTCTCGCCAACCGGCACTTTCATCCTTCTCCTTTTTACTCGCCATCTTTTTATCAGGCCGACGATCTCGTGATTCCGAAAATTACCGCGTGTTACGTAACGTTACTCGCATGTTGGCGACAATAACCGGTACCGAGGACGCAATTTTAGAAAATGAAGGTAAACCTTCAAAACGACATTATTTTCGCTCTCATTTTCTCAACAAATGTAAAGTGGTAAAAACCAAGCACCGATAGAAACTCCGATATTCCCATTCTTATCACGTTCTATGCTTTGACGAATTTTTTTAAACCTTGCGTTCGCGAGAACGTCGAAATATCGCCGGTATTCGCTCGGCGTTCGTCGTAGTCGACAATACATCGTCGTAGTATACAAAGTAAAATCACCAGGGGGAAAGAATGTTGGAGCACGGCCAGATCGTACGAGACGTCGTATCTCGAACGAAGATCGAGACTTAAGCTCGCCAATGTATCGAAATACCATCGGCGACGCTAAGAACTTCGCCGACCGGCGAAATGAGATAAATCGAGGGATTCGAGTGCACCGAAGCTGGAAGAGACAGTGTACGGAACGAATGGTTAATTTTACAGCCGAATGTTACACGAAGATTCTTACTGGGCCAATGCCGGTTTACAGAACGGAACGGACGATCTCTCGTTTCCCACTTTTTAATTAGCTTCGCGATGATAAATCTCAGTGTGCTTCGTTTAATTGCGCCTCGTAATCCATGATACCTCGCGATGGTTTCAACTCGATGAAAAATTCGCCAGCGGTTGATCCCATCAATTACGCGTACGAATTTCATTGGCCAAGTTAAAACAGCGGCGTCGATAAACGCGTAATCGGTTGACGAGACTTCCTGGACATTTTCGAAGGGACTAGATAACAAATAAGTAGCTGAAGATTCGCACTCTTTTTAAGATTTATTTCGGCAAGAGGAATTTTATTCGTCGATCATCATTATAATTTATTTATTCGAGATTCGCGTCGTAGGAAATAGCACGAAGACGAGAAAAAAGGGATTCCGCTAAAACGAAAGCGCCAACGTACCACGAGGAATTATAAGCCGTAAGAACGATAACCAATATCGAGAGAGAAAAAAAGAAAAGAATTGACGAGAGACCGTAATAAAAATAAGACAAAGAATATCTAAAGATTCTAAAGATATCGAAGACAGCTGAAGATACTAAAGTACAGATTATCGAAGTATGTAAACACAGCTCTGGGCGACGTAAAGATGAGATACAAAGCTGTCAATATGAAAATGACAAAATACACGGAAAGTATAGACGAGCGGTAGTATAATATCGCGTCCCTGTTGCCATACGCTTGGCTCGACGGAACAAATTAATATCTCCCCTAGGAAATGTTTCTTCTTGTATTTATCATCATTCCGGTGTACCCCGTGGTGAACGGATGCGGCGAGAAGCGGGGTCAGAAAATGCCGCTAGAAAATGTGTATTGCGACCCAGTGACACGACGAAGATCCCGGCAACCGTTATCGCGTGTTGCCGCCGCTTTTTCTTCGCGTTTCTGCGACACGTTACAGGAATGCGTGAACGTTATCGATGGTGCATAGTGGTTCTTGATCCCTGGCTCCCTAACATATAGCCTCTCAGCATGCTAGCCTTTGGGATATTCCCTCGAAAATACCTAGAATCGTCGCTTATTTCTCGCAATTTCCATTTTTCTCGACTACATTTTATTCAACGCGTTTTTATACGTTTCTGACCACCGTGACGACCAACGGCGACACACCGCACGTCGTACAAATATCAGTTATTATACACGATGTGTAATGACTACAAAAAGTATCGGCATATATTCCTGTTTTTAACGCATTATCTTCCAATAATTAAGTTATTTTTAATTGTCTTGTAATAGGTAGTCGCTAATAACCCTGGCGATAAATACGATTTCGATTAGTTTAGAAAAGGAGAAAGAAGAAACGCGTTTCGATTTCTTATAGATCTCGGAATCAGTTGAATAACGAAGCACGGAGGGGCGAATATCGGAAAGAACATGGCTCATCGTCAGGTATGCGATTAACTGTGTTTTAACTGTACCAAAAAACTCGCGGCGAAGTTGGTATTTATCGCTGATATCGAGTTAATTAAAATATATTGCCACGTCTGGCACTCGTCGTACCGCCGCGTACGTTTGTTAAGTTTATTGGAAATTCTGAGGGCTAGAGGAGGAGTGGGGGTATCGAGCGGAGGCAATTAAAAGAGAATAAACGGAGCCTTTAATTCAATCATCAACCACCATCAACGATTTCCCGCGATTACAAATAAAAGAAACGTTACAAAAGAATAAACAGGGCCCTTAACCCAGCTATCAACCACCATCGGACTTCTCACAATTAAAAATAAAACAAATATTACGAAAGAATAAACGGAGCCCTTCGTCCAAGCATCATAACCGCCATCAAACTTCTCACGATTAAAAATAAAACAAATATTTCAAAAAGAATAAGTAAGGAGGCGAAAAAAAAAAAACGTATCGAGTGGCTCGTCCTGCAGATCGATCGCCCGTTTGCTCCTCCATTTCCGTCGTTTCTCTGTCCTTGAAAAGCAATTAAACGCAAGTGCGTTCCCGTGAAGGGGCCACGACGAGAACGGGAATATTGTTGGAGACGTGGTCGATAATTAAGAAGAGAGAGTCGACCCTGCAACAGGCTCGACTATCTCTTCAACGCGTTATGCCAGCTTCACGCTGAATCTTAAAGTATCTTCGGTTTAGTTAATAATTACAGTTTCGTTTATCCTGCCAAATATTTTCGTTAAAATGTACAGAAGCGGAAATCCAGCAGTTATGTCAACGGTACGACCAAGAGCCTAGCATCTAAGTTTTAGATAGTTAAGATCGTATTAGTTAATGTATTAGTTAAGAATGTGTCGACAGTATTATGGATACAATTCCCTAATGCACTTGCGAAGTGGCACCGCTGTTGAGAAATGTAAACTCGATCGTCTAAGACCCAAGAGGATTATAACGACGAAGCTAAAACGAGACGACCCGTCTGCCGCCAATGACACCGTTCTTCGGATTTTATTGTATAATTTACGGAAGTGTTACGACCAACATAGTAAATCCAAGAGAGATTCGTGTGTTCTCGACGATCTTTTTGGTTCTCTCTTCACTCTATGTAGCGTGTTTCGTGGCTCGTTGCGCTGCTTATTAAATTAAAATTCCTGACTTTACACGGTGTAAAACAGTCATTACACGAGTTGCCTTCACTCTGCTACAAATATATTCCATTCATTATCGAGATGAGCCTTTGAATCTTAGTAATTAATAGAGTCTTGCTACTAGAATTCGTCTACGCCGCTTAATTTCGCTAAGAAACGTGAAAAATATCGTAGATTTCGAGTGGTCCTGATTGGATGACCAGGGATTGTAATATTCCATCGGACCAACCCTCTACGAAGAGAGTACTCTCGAACCAAACTGCCCGGCAAAGGCGAACGAGTCTGAAAGACAGAATAAAGGATAGAAGGTAAGAAGTGGACACGGACTAAGAGGATATCTCGATCGATATCGAACTCAATTACACGCGATGAACGAAGCGGCGTAAATAAATTCAATTGAACGACGAGCCGTTGTCTCTGTGGTCGACCGTGGTCCAAGTGACCCACTTCCGTCGAGGAGGAAGAGGACGAAGACTTGGCACAACCGCAGGGTAAACGAAAACGCGACAAAGAGGAACGTGCTCGTCGCCAAGGGAAAGGGAAGAATGTACAGAGTCAGAGATCGGAATCGTGCGTGACAGGTTCCGTAAAGGGGGACCTTTTAACTGCGTCTCGTCCAATAAACCTGCGGGTTTCGCCCGTGGAAATTCCTCTTTAGACCGTCGTAAACCTGCCATCGCCGTCCGTGTCAATTAGGGGCGCACACACGCCACGAAAATTCGGCACGAACCGGCGCAGCGAATCGAATTTATGCCTCGTGCCAGTTTCATTCTCGCCTGTGTGTTCCTCCTTGTCGTGCCTGCAACGATCAAGGCTGCGGCTCGTCGAAACGAGCAATATTCAAAGTTGCGGCTTTATCTAGCTCAACTCTAGTTTCCAAGTTTCCCAGTGAACGGATATTGATTCCATTAAATCCCATACTGTCGGTAAATTCTGCTACATGTACTTACATAGTTAACGTAGTTGATGCCGGTTAGCGATGAAATGTTCACTTGAATCGGTAATATTCTACCGGATATGGAAATATAAAATGATTTTCGAGGATTATCTAAACAACGTAATCTAAATTGCGATGTACGGCTTTAACATGAAGATGATTATTACGCTTTAGATAAATGTTCGTGCATATTCATATTTTTATATACGCATATAAATAAAGAAGAAGATATCGCATATAAATTGCATTGGAATAAATTTTTTATTTTGCATATTTAATTCGAAAACTATAAACAACGCCGCAAAAGTGACATGTTAAAATTCGTTTCCGTATAACATTATGTGGAAACGTTTTCCGAAACTATATTTCTCAGGCATAAATTGCTAAAGCACTCCGTCAGTCTGCGACTCTAACCTAAAACTCTCGGCGTAGGTGGTCGTGAATCTCGTATCATCGCCGAAGGAGCCCACACGCGCAATTAGCAAGCCCTTACACGAGATCCAAAGAGGGCCGTCCTAATTAAAATTTCACTTAGCACGCATCGTTACAAGGCAACAAGAACTTGCTACATTTTTCTCGGTGGAATACCTCGGGGCCACCCCGTGGTAAGCAAACCCATCGAACTCGAACACGCGTGTCGTCGTCGATGCAACAACCAAGTGCATCCTCCTCCATTATTCTTTCTTCCGTTTTCTTTTTTATTTTCTACGCGGCTACTCTTATAACGAGGCGCAATTAACGAGACCAAGCCGAGCCAGCAATTTCGAGCATTCGTGTAACGTCGATGACCGAAATGGGAAGGAGGAGGACGGTTTCTAAGTCATCTCATTCGATGGCGTGATGAATTCCGGTTCGGCTAATCGGCTGCGTGCATCCCCGGGCCACCACGCATTCCAAATGAGTCTGGTCCCCCGCAGAGGGTCCCCCATGTATTTTAAATGTATGCAAAGCCAAGATTGCCTACGCGATTTATGCCGTAACGTTAAAGCCGGATTTCGCGTGATACAATTACCGCTGCGTTCCTATCGAAGATCGCGAAGGATATTGCAACAAAGATACCGAACGAAAATTAAAATTGCAAGCAGATTGATCTTGGACGTGCACTGTTACACCTCCGCTCGAAGATCTTAGGATCTTAGGGTAGCTATTATGTTTTATGAATTGGCCGATTCGCGAAGCAGTGCCACGTAAATTTCCTTTTGATCCTCGAGAAAGAATTCTCCAATCCGATAAACGTAGCTGAGCTCGATAACGTCACGAAGAGAGATATCGACGAAGGAAAAAAGAACGTGGAACGGGTCACAGTTAAAAAAAGAAAGCGATTGTTAAGCAACGAGGAGAAATTCCTTTTTCAACGTAGTCCTGTCGGACCTCCGCTGTCCGGCTGGAAACAATGGAATCAACGGCGACCGCGATATACGCGACGCAAGTGTACCGTGAAAAGAAAATGCATCTCAACCGCGTGTCTCGATCTCCTCGAGCTTTGCAACGTGTCTTGGTGTCTTCCCATTAGCCAAAGAAATGATACCATATCGGTAACGTAATTGAGAAATTTATTTCTCTCCTATACGATGTATTAACCAACCTGTACGATAAGATGTACTACTTATATTACACGATAAAAATACTCATTACCCTAGAATACTTATTCACATTTCGTAAGCTTACATAGGTCAGGCAGTTCGCGTCACATAAACAGAAACGAGGGAATTGTCACGTCGAAAAGCCTAGAACAGTAAACTGAACGAGTTTGAGGGATATCGATGTTTAAGTCACGTCAGGTTTCTATTACGGTCAGATAATAATAGGAGATTACAAGTGAAACTTGCTGGAAAGGTTAGGAGTCGAGGCAGTTGAAACGACAATACGGAACAGAGAGCGTAGTACGGAAAAGGGGTTAATTAATCGTGTCAATTACCCATTTACCGCCTGAAGGAAAAAGAGTCTCGGTTTCATCAGGCGTTTACCTGACATTTCCACTCTGAATCGCCGGATTTTTATACGCGGCCAGGACTCGCGAGCCTCCTATAAACGTTTCCTTCTATCTCTCTATTTTTCTCTCTCTTCGGTATCTAGCTCATCGCAATATATCTTGGCTCACGCGTTCGCAATTAGTGGACGCGTTTAATACAAAGCAGCGGCTTAATTAACGCGGCAATTTTCACCAGGTCGTCGAGTTATCAGCGTGCAGAAACGTCGCGGTATTTTTCCGTGATTAGATCGAACCCGGCATGTGGACGCTATGAGAAATCCGTGAAATCTTCGCGTTGTTAATCATCGCGACGAAAAACCGAAACGATAACGAACCCAACTGTTCGCTGACGAATAGTTCGTTATACAGGGTGTTCCAATCATCACGGTACAATCGGTAAATTGCTAATTATTCGTGAAAAAACGGATCGAAAATATAAAATAAAATTTTTTACACGGCGCGGCGCTTCGTATCTAGAAAATTCAATTCGAAAATTTGTTTGGTATATTCGCTTCTGTCCGGTGCAAAATTAACCAAGTTCGAATATATCCACTTGACAAATTGTCAAACTCGATCGTCTTAAAAATATCATTTGTCCCTATATTTTCCATTTACTCTTTTACGTACAGTCTCACTCCCTTGTCGATTGTGTGATGATCACTAAGGCACCGTGTATTAGAAGCTATTCGCGAAAATACAATTTTGCCTTGTTAACCTCGTGACAATAGTAATTATTTTCTAGTAAATACGATGAAACGATAGCTTTAAATATGCCCAGCGTGAAACGTGTTAATTCCTCCGGACTAATTGGAAGAGTGGCTCTGTTTGTCGGCAATTATCTACACGTCGTCGGCTGCGCGCGGCGTTAATCCTCATGGGATATCGAAACTAAAAAGTTTCTCCTGTGCCAGATAATCAACGAGGAACCTTCTGTAACAATATGGTGAACGCGTATGCAGAATTGGCCATTATTTCCGCGGCGTACGCACCAGTTACGAGCCGAGAAAGGAAATGCATTTCGCGTCGGAGAGCGTCCGGCTGCGCTCGATACACACGATGCATTATCTCCCAACGAATGTCCTTAACGCCACATCTGTTTCTCCATTTATCGTGAAAGCGATTCTTTCTTCATTGTTTCTATGACTGTCAACGATTTACCTGTCTTGCTTCTCTTCTCACCGTTCTCTCTGGTGTTCTATCAGAAATCCAGATGCTCGGTCGTCTTATTAGAGTCACTCGAAACTTGCAATATTTTTCATCTTTTTAGGATTGACAGGTGGAATTGTTTTTTTAGATTGAAAAGCAACGTCACAGTGTCTTATTTCCACGTAAGGTGTTTCTATTCTACCAAAGATCTTTCACCAGGCACATCTAAGTATATATATCTAGCTGATAACGATCGAAATTCTGTAGGAGTGGTTTCAGAATGCAAATATAAACGATACGAAGTTGTTGAGAAAGGAAACTCGAGCGTTTGTGCTTTCATAATAATATTCATAAATAAGTGGCGATATTCCGGCCATGACGTTGCGATGTAATTAAGTTGCTCGAGTTGAACGAGCAATTTCGGGGAAAGTAAATATTCAAATGCTATTATCTCGAAGCTACAAGCGAACCGTAGATGCTCCTACAATTCCGTATTCACGGAATAAGCAAATAGAAGGTACTCGTCTACACTGTCGTTTAAAAATACAGTACAACTCCATTTATCTAAGCTGCGTTTGTTGGAACGAAATATCAGTTGATTTTACCTGATTTAAGAAAAAAAAAAAAATAGATAGTAGGCAAAAATTAATGAACTCTATTATATATGAACTAATACCATTTAATTTTCAATACGTAAGTACATTTTATTTAAATCCTTTACTTCTTTCTTCTTGTAGGGAAAAACAATCGATGTAACGATATACAATCCGAAATAGAATGAAAGAAACGAATTAGTTAGTCAATTAGAGGAACAATTAAACGGGGACGTGGTTGCGCAGCAAATTTTTCTTGCCGGTTCGTAGAAGACGGTACTCGTTAGGCCAGCGAATTAGAGCGAAAACTTCAAAAACTGGTGAGAGTGGCGTCGAGAGGCGTAGACCGCGTTTCGGTTGTGTCTAAAGCCGTGGCGATATTTCAATTCGAAAACTTCCCGTAGAAATCAGCCGATGCAGGAATATTAATGATCCTTGGCCGCGGAGAGGCGAGGTTTCGTTTTCCTATCCTTTCCATCTTCTTCTCTTGGCTTGCTATCATCGTGCTCGCGCGCTTCGTGTTCCTTTTACCTCACTCGATTTCACAATAAGAACGACTATACCAGTAATGTCATGAATTACAACAGTTATGTCGAACGATCTTACTATAATAATAGTCTACCTAATGGGACTAGGTTTTAGGCTAATAATCATATTATATTAATAAACCTGGATATTCAGTGGAACTATATGCAACGCTTACTGTATACTTAAGATCAGCCATCCTGTGTATTAATTTTTGTTAAATATATATTTGCGATATCCTGCAATTTCTATATTTATGCTGTTTACTAATTTTTATGAAACGTACTTGAAATAAACATCTTGTAATTTCTATAATCTTCAAATTGCTTTCAAATTTGATCGATAAAATCGTGACAGCCGTGTTTCGTTACAGTGCTAATGAAAATTCCAAATATTTTACATAACAATGTGAATATAATCTCCTACGGTAAATATTCAAATACTTTCGTGAGCCACTATAGATACCATCGAATTCCATTCTCATTTAACCAATCTTATACAATCTCACAGGCAAGGTAATATCCTAGGGACGTGAGTATCGAGACGATCCTTCTAACGATAGCTTGCAGCGATGTCCACAGAGGGAGGAGACACAGGACTAGACGTTCGGACGAGACAGGTAGCGCGAGAGGAGGCCGTCGGCCTCGACTGTTCTCCAAGAGGTCGACCCACTTCGCCCAAAGGCGAGAGGGACCGTACTGGTAGGCAGTTACGTACATATACGTATACCTTACATACGTAAATATATCTACGATCTTCTCTTTGCGTCGTATAACGGCCTCCCTGCCTCACCCTTTCTCCGCCTCTCTCTTCCTCCATTCTTTGTCCCTGTTCTCCCCGTTCGATATGTACAAAAGGTATTTCGAACAACCGTGTACTTCGATAAACCAACGTTTCGTCCTCCCTTATCGTTACGTTAGGTCGAATCGTCAAAACAGGTCGTACGAATAACTCCAATCGCGCGTTGTTTTCCTAGTCGAAGAAATTAACCGCGATGGATTTTCCTTTCGATCGTTCAGGCCTGTGCCGCTGTCGGCTGTTTACGTTTCGTTTCGTCTGTCCTCGATGCGACATCGGTGTCGATGCGATTGTTAAACCTCGGGTGGTCGTCGCTCGTAGTGTTGGTTCGCGCGCCGCGCCGTGTTGATCGCACGTGTCACTCGTGCCTGTAACAATTTTCATAATTTATTCCGATCTACCATATCTTGATAGACCATTTTAAAGCATTGTCTAACTACGACAATCGCTCTCAACCTTGTTTCAAACATTTCGTAACCACGCACACGAACATTGTTCTAAAGGAGACAATAGAGTTTCGTGAATTTGATTTAGTAATACTGGTTCGTTAAATCAGACACTAAGGACAAGATTGGACACATTTATAGAAATTTGATTTAGTAAGATAATTTTTACAAAGAAGACACAAGGACAATGGAGTTCGAAATATTTGATTCGATAATAGCCTCTTATTAAAAGACACGAGCGAGATTGGAAATCAAAGCCGGTATTCCTGGCGGGAGACGGCACGTGGTTTCTGCAGGCACGCGGCTCCCTACTCTCTACCACGAGTTCCTCGTCCACGCTGGACGCAATCAGCCGATCCTCAAAGCCCGACCGGTAGTCGAACCGCGTGCACGTGGAGCCCGACGTGGCCTCTACCTCCGTGGATCGCGATCAACCGACCGATCAACGGAGTCTGATATCGATCGAACTCCCATTCAACCTGAGGATCTAGCCGTGAAACGTGACTGCGATCGTGGATGATCGACCGTTCGGATTTACACGAAGGGAACGATCGATCGTGATCGATCCGATACTAATTGAACGTCGTTTAGGAACAGTAGTCGAAACGTGTCTCAATTTCTCTTTCTCTTTCTTTCTCTCTCTCTATATATATATCTCTCTCTCTCTTTCTTCTTCTCTTCTTCGAGATCGTAAACGGTGAATCGATTTCCGTGGAAAAGTCAACAGGTGAATCATCCAAGAGGCGTCCAGTCATCCAGTCAGACTGGATTCGACTGGATTTCACCTTTCGACCAGAAGAACAGACACACGGGGTGGTTCCTCGGAGTTCAGTGGCACATGTGATCGTGATCAAAGAAGATCCAGTGTCTGGGTTCTCGCGGGGACCAGAGGTTTTTGTCGAGGATCCTGGATCCAGAGGAATGGATGAAGAATGAAGAAAGGGTGAATGCTCCGCTTCGCAGAACGTGAGAGCTGCTTCAAATCGGTGAGTTTGGCTTTTTTTTTTATTTTATTAGACGACCATTTCGTAACATTGTCTCCTATTTGATCTTAATTGGATTTTACCACCAGTAAGATTATTCCTTGTATTTGATTTTGAAGTTAGACATGTGCGTATTATCCCTTTGAAAATTCTCGTAATATTTATAGAGATGTTAAACATACTGGATGTTTTAATAATCGTACCTTTGTTTTCACGAAATTCCGGCAACTTACCAAATATTCTTGAAAGAGTAACATCTTTAGGCCTAACAGGTTATTTTCATTTTCCATCGTGTCACGTGAAAATTCTTCTGTTCGATTACAAAGCGACGTTAAAATTGACGAATATTTATTTACACACTATGTTTTCCTCCTTTGATCTTCATACACGGTAAAGTTAATTTTTTAAAGTTTCGAAATTACATATCTTGTACAAGTTACACGTAAATGATACTACTTAGAGAATGACCTAATATTTTGTAATTCTCTGCGTCATGTTCCGACACTCGACATAACGTTTCAGCTTGTTCTCAGAATTTTCTTTTCTATGTTGATATTTAATATACACGAAAGTTTTTCACAAGAAACTTGCGGTGACTAACAGACACGGAACGCGATTGTAATCCAGGTTGGAGATTCTTCGTTTTTACGAAGCTTGTTGGAACATCTGTCGATCACTGTTTCTTATGTAGATACTTTCTTGCGTGGGCAAAAACATTCCGCGAGGAACGCATAATAACACGGAGACATCGCGGAATGTCGCGAACTAGGTTACCGATCTTTTACTAGGAAAATTTTCCTCGAACCGACAGCTGCTCCAGCTAGCTTTCATGCTCATTGACTTCGTGAATCTGAAAAAAAATTCTCGTCGGCGAGTTTATCGAATTCCCGCCTGAATAATATTGTTTCTTCCGTACAGCATCTCTCTGTACATTTCAATTCTCTTCGACAGCGGATAGAAATCGTGAGAAAAAATAATAAACGCGAACCACGAAGCTCGTAAATTTTTTTTCGCGAGATACATTAACGATCGCGCAATTAGAACGTTTATTAGCAGCGTTCTTAGAGGATGCTTTTAAAAGCAGACGTACGACCTACTTGGCTGCCGAATCCGACCACTCTTGTTGGGAAACGAAGAAATATCGTGCGTCAGGTTCGTGAATTCTCAGCAATTTTCTGCGACGTGTTTAACACGAACCCAAGTAGGGTGGCTGTTATAACACGAATTACCACTTTATCGTTGGTATTCCGCTCAGGCAGGTTAAAACGAAAGTGACTTAATTCCTGTGAATCAGTCACGCCTTCCGAATAACAAAAATGAAGGTCTGACGAGCCTCGTGAAGCCCTCGCTAATGGAAATCGGACAGATCGTGCATAATTAGCTTGCCTGTTCTTCGAACACAGATGTTTTCATTGAGTTAGTAACTCTGATAGAGTCTTCGACTTTGATTTCTATATTAAGAATTCGAATTAGGATTCTAGTTGAATTTTTCTCTTTTTTCTCTTTTTTTTTTTTTTTTTTTTTGAAATTTTCGATTTATTTAAAATCTGTTATTTCGACTTGTTGAGTTACTTGATGTTAGCTTCAATGATTTTTTGGTCTTCCGGGTTGACTTCCCTTCGAGTGATCTTAGATTTAGTGACCCTGTCGTCAAATTATGCAACTATTCGAGTAGTATCTCCGAACAAATCTATCTGTTCTCTGGATCTTACTATAAGTCCAGACGACGCAGCAGTGCAATGAAAATTGCAATTATTTAATGTCTGACGTGTTATCATAATTTAACTTCCTCTGACCGTCTTCCTTTTTATATATTTATATCTTTTTCTTGTTTTCTTTGTTGTACAGCCATTATTCATTGTTGTAACTCCTCTTCTTCTTTGTACCATCGAGCTAGAGCCTGTGATTTAGTAGATAAGTAAATAAATAAATAGATATTCTAGTGTTTGGATAATTGTGATCTATCGAATATAAATCGACTAGCATAATGTGATTAACGTCAGTTTTGTTTTTCAAACCACTTATCCATCTCCATAAATTTTCTAAAAACCACTCCGTCAATATACAGCATAAATCAAGATGGAAAACAAAAATAGAGTCCGTGATTCATTCAGATCGATCGGTTTTATTATATAAATCGTCAGCTGGCTACGTGGTCGTATTCTCGTTATACATTGTTGGACAAACCGGTTGGCGAACAGATCGGAAACGCAAATAAATATATCACGATAAAATCGAGCCGCGTAATCGACGCGGACTAGTCGCTCGCGAACGAATGTATCACCGGAAGTAATCAAGAGTCTATAAAGCGACGTCCTCGGAAGACATACGGTACCAATAAATTACTTCGATGGTGATTCGTGTGACAATAAAATTTCACATGACTCTGAATGACGTAAACATGGTTCATCGTCGTATGTACATTGATCCATAGATGAAATTCAGTAACTCTTTAAGCGGTTTGAAAAGGATCGTTCAATGTATCAAAAAAATAATGATTTATTAATTCATAAACTTCTTACGGCTATTTTCTATTTTTCAATGTTCGTAATCGTAGCGTATATTTATCCTCAAAATCAAATGAAAAGATAGCTTTAATGTGGAATTGATTGATGATACATATATTGAATCTTAAAATTGATTTTCTATAAAAGATGAGAAATGCGACGTCCATGAATATTCATTAAATATATTATTCGAGTTTCATTTATGAATCACGAATGACGACGATGAACATAAATTTCTATTTCTTGGATTCTCCGTACAAAGATTTTATATCATGTTAGTTGTTAAATTTCAATGCTGTTGCAACGTTCGTCGTTCTGAATGGCGAAGGAACGAGGATGGAGAAGGTCGGAACGGAAAAGCACCGTGGTACAGGGCAATAAATCGCGCGAGATCGTGTAACCCGCCGCCTTCTAACGCGTACAATGAATATCTATTGTCCCTTTTACTTTCTCCCAGCCGGCGTCGGAACATCGTGCTCTCGTGTCTCGTGGAACAGAAACCATGTGTACATGTGTGGACACCTGTTTCTATCGTTTCATTCGATTCAGTTCGAAAGAGTCGACGACATGACGCCGCGTCGTTAGAAAATCGAACAAACGATTGTCAAGGGAAAACATAGTTGGTATATTTGAGTTTAAAGTCGAGTTAGAAATCGTTTGGCTGTAAAGATGCATTCGACTCGATTCGACACGAAAGCATGCGTATCGAAATTGACCAGCGTCGTTAGAAAGCAATTCGTTGGAAGAGCTGTCGAAGAGAGAAGCGAAATTGAGGGAACTCGCGAATATCGTCCTTACGATGACGGGATCGTAGAATTATTTTCGTAAAACTTATCAGAATCTCTTCTTTCTTGCAAGCTAGTCCGATCTTGCGTAGTTTACCCTATCGTTATTGGTGTATCTATCACAGCGTATCTAATTCGTTGACATAAAATCTTTGACGTTTCATGAACCAACCTAGACGAGAGAAGAACTCGTCTAGACTAGTTTTCTTTTCTTTTTTTTTTTTTTTTAAGTCGTTTCAAATAGCCGAGACTATGTAATAAGGTATCTCCGTCGCGAAACAAAGAAACACGCGTCAAAAACAAGCAATCCATTATCTGGAAACGAGTCGTTGCCCTACTCTATTCTCGTAATTCGTGCTTCAACTCGATCTTCCTTGAATAAATAACGCTTCCATTTCAGACATCTTCTCCGTCTTCTCGAATTTTCATATCTCAATCTCACTTTTATTTCAAAGGATTGAAACGACTTTGAATATTTTAAATTTTACGCTTAAGATTCGAACGAAAAATTAATAACGTTTTTTCTCAAACGTAAAGAATTGTCTGACAATGGAAGAATAGATCGAAATATCTGACGAAAGAACGTTCAGTTGGAAACCAAGAATATGTGCAAATACTTTTTCTAGCCACCGTAAGAATCGAATAAGATCGAAATCGAATAAGAAATAGCCACGATGTGCCAGACCGGTTTGGCAGCACGCATTGTGCGTGCCAATGACTTAATAAAATATACTCTAACGAATATTCAAATGGCATCCAAAAATATCTCACCGAGAAAGTGCCTGTGTTACCGTGATTAACTGTAAAAGCCATCATCTGGCTGGCCAGATGGCTCGAAGACGGTAGGACGATGCGTTTGAACAGTAGCGTAGAGCTAATCAGTGAAAGTGCCACACGACCAAGTGGCCGCGCTCCTTCTGAAAATCGAATCGACCCACTTCGTGCTGCACTTACGATTCTTCTTCTTGCGTCTCGTTCGATGGAACGAACCTCGGTCATTGTCGTAATCGCTGTAGACGTTTAATCAGTAGCTGGAACAGAGTCGAATGACGATTTTACGCGCGTGCGATGTTTATTTTCGTCCGTTTCTTGCCTGGTCTGTGTTTCTTTAAGTGGGTTAGACAGTCTTTCATCTCGTTCCAGTCGCCTACTTGTCGTTTCATTGCTTACGATGACTTTGCTCCTCGAAAGCACGGAGTGCAATCGTTGCATCCCGAATGAGAACGATTCTATCTATGGAGATTTATATCGATTCGTCACGAGTTTCTTCGCTAACAGAGATACCCTATTTTCTGATTGTCTAACGACTATGTCCCACGGGTTATCTGGTCGACCGAGTTTTCACGGCGAGCTTCCACTTTCACTTCGAATAAAATTCAGTAGAATCACCGTTAAACGAATTAGGTACGAGAACGAGGATACGGTTTTTGTAGCTACAGGTTAAAGGACAAGCAGGTATATCTGGAGAACGCGTGCCAGTCTAGAACTGTAAAGTCATGTGGCGTTATGAGGTTTCCAAGCTATGTAGATATCGATCGATCCCCTTCGCTACGTTTCACCGAGAAATCCTTTTGTTCCACTCAAGGCAGATGGAGAACAGAACTTCGAAAGCATAGCGACGACGAAGTGAAAATGAAACGGTTATCCGCGTTTCTCTCGTTACCGGTGTTACATTTCGTGAAACGTATTGTTGGAAGTTTAGTTAATTTAGTAGCGTCGTACGCCTATAAATGGCTTGTACATATTACGATATCGTAAGTAATTTAACCAGAATCATTCGGAAAGGAATGAAATATTCGCATATAAGCGAAGAACTGTTTAAAACTAAATAGACAATCGTTAAATAAATTAATAAATCAAACAGAACTTATTTTTTATTTTTCTCTTTCTATAAATTGAAATCATAGCATATAGTGAAAAAACTGTTATTTCATTCTCCATCTAATTTGTTATAGAATTTTGTCCATAATTAGGCCAGGTAGAATCACTATAGGTCAAACATCTTTACTATATACCGATCCAAAGACAATAACTTGGAGAAAGGATTTCGTGAATCCATAGGATATGCTATGAATTCAAGGCATGATATCGATCTGGTTCGTGATACTATCCTGGCAGGTTTTCACCTAGTCACCGAGAAATCCTTTTGTTCCACGCGATAGAGAAAGACCGGTGATATCGTTCCGTTTGGTACGGTGTCGATGGAAGCGAAAACGAACGGACGATCCATCCAGGTGTCCCGATTAAATCGCGCCGCTTGCCTTGGATATCGCGCTCGAGCGATCCGAGTTCGCTATCATCGAAAGTCGCAGGTGTTAATTTCATCCGGGAGCCAGCAGCCAGGTCGACCACAATACGGTCGACTTTGTTCTCGAATCGAGCGCTACTGATCAGCCAACCATTAACCATTTCGCTCTAGTTTCAAGCATCGTTCTTTGCCAGGCGATATGGAACAAACGAACAATATATAAATTATATTATATAAATTATATTGTTGCATCTTCGTCGTTTAATGTGTATTGGCTCACGAAATTATTTGGCCACTTACCATAGAAAATTGTTATCTTCGTATCGTACCTATGTGTCGTATAAAATATTTTGAAACTTTATCGTTATTTTAACGATACACGACTAAACCGTTCATTTGGCAAATGTACATACGTAGTTCATAGATATATTAATTTGCATAAACGTTCACGGCTTATTTGTCACTCAGATTGAAATAGAGACACATAATGGGTAGTATGAGTTGGCAAAAAATTCTCTCTGCGTTTCCATCGACCCCTTTCTCTCTTCTACTTATTATATTATTTCTGTTGCGGTTCGGAAGAGGCCGTTAAACCATTTCATCGTCACGGTCGCTGGACCACAAAAGATTTGTCCTCTATATCTCCGAGATAATGCTTGTAGTATTTGACCCAAAATCGGCAGATCGAACGCGAATTCGCGAAACGTCGGTCGTTTAACGCGGCTAATTCGCACGGGCGCTTTCTCGCGTCTCGATTAGCGTTCGGTCGTTAACGTGGTCCGGCTAATTAGCCTTCGAGGAACGACCGACGGCGCGTGAAAAACGCCTGGAATTGTATCGACGAACATGATAAAGCACTTGTTGTGCCGCGGATAGTAGCTCTAAAAGGTATCCAGTTGGCTGGTAATCTTTGAAATACGGCTTCAAATTGAAAACTTGTTTACGTTATGTGTAGTTTCTACTTCGTTGACCCAAAAATTAAAATTTTGAAACGCACGGAGATATTAGTTATCGCGATTTATTCGATACGTCTCAATTACGAGAAAAAGAGGGTAACTTTTTCAATGTATATCAGTGTGCTGTATCACTAATTAGTAATCTCTACTTTAGAATAAAAGACGTTGAACGTGTATATTGGGCTTGACGCGCTGAAAATACGATGCATTGGATTATAAAATCCACTTAATTCATTATGAAATAGATTATACGGTTACAATAAATATGATAATTGAATGTAACAAAATCTAGGTCTCGTGTTTTTTGTACAGCTCGTAATACGAATGATGCGGCGATGACGTGCAGAAAATACAGCGCGATGCTCTTCCATTAATTATAGTTTTTATTCTTGCACAAATACTGACACGCTGAATTTCAAGAGCTTCCTATATTTTCTAAATGCTACGTCGCTAAAGTTGAAATCTGAAATTTCATTTTACGTTACAATATTAATCGCCACAATTTACTCGCTATATACCGCCATATAAATGTATGCACGTAGATATATCGCAAGAAAAGTAGGTAGCTACGTAGCAAGTGACAGTGGCTAATTAATTAACAATAGGTTCTACGAAGAAAAGAAACCTCGATTCGTTGTGCACCATTGTTAAGCCTGAAACCCACCGATTAACCTATCACGAAGGTAAACAAGGTTGAAACGCGTGACGAGGAAAGGGTGGACGCGCGACACGAATGAAGAGAAGTTCGTCACGTATCGGTGGAATTCTCGTGGGACACATAGTGGCATGGTGGTCAATTACGACAAACAGCGAAACGATCCACGGGGAATCGAGTGATATTACAGGCGGCGATGGTTCGATTGCCTGATCGGAAATGACGGGGACATGGGTTCTTGTGAAAACATCCGGCGATAGATTGAGACCGCTGTTACGAGCTGTGACGGAAGCTTGCATTCCACTGTTCGTTTCCGTGTTCCATTTAACTCCTTCTTTTTGTGGTATACAGATGGCTGACGGCGTCTTCCTTCAAATTTTATTGCAACAGAAAAACTAATAACGTTAGAGAAGTAAACCTTTTTGTGTTGCGTATAATATTGAATTAGTTGGACTTTGTGGATTTCTAGAATAGAAAACTGCATTCTCGGATGAAATTTTATCGCTGATAGCGTTGTATTCGACGACAGCTTTATTATCAAGCTAAATTATCAAGTAAAATTCTTTCGGTATTATTAACGCACCCTTAGATCGTTAAAAAATTAGACTCTCGCTACTTTTCCGTCTCTTAATCATAATAGGACCATAATCTGCTTCAGCAAATTCTCAAATGGTTAGTCTTATTTGAAATGATAGTAACCGCGTGTAATACACACCCTCGTCACGTGCGTCGCGAAATCTCGATGCAAATCGCGAGGCACGGACATCACGATTGCTGATTATCAGAGGCACGCAGCTCGCCGGGAAATTTCGAGTTGAAATACGCTAATTAGAACGCGTAGACGAGCGGTCGTTCGCTTGTGGCCGCAGCTCCGCCCTTAAATCTGTATTCCACTCACAGGTATCGACTTTTCTGTCAACATCGGATTGGAAATAAGCGATCTCCGATACGGCCATTAGCGATCGTGACCCTATTTCCCGTGGCAATCGGAGGCCGCGTTGAAATTTATCGAACCGTTCGCTTGCAAAACTACCAGCGGTGCCTCGACGGTTCATGATAAATGGGATCAGGGATGATATTGTCGGATCGAATCCAAATGGCGTGCCACGATGTCCTGCCAGCCTGTTCCGCTCGTAAAATATGAAAAGTAGACGATACAGATACGTATACCAAATGGAAGCTAGTTTTTCCTATTTCTTCTTCGTTTCATTTAGTAGACGTACGAGTCATTTTGCTCGTTTCGTTTCACGGATTTCGGGAATTTATTTTCAAATATCTGTGAAATATATATATATATATTTTTCTTATCTTTGTTACAAATTATGAATTTCGTATCGTGTTCCGTTATTTTTTAATTACAAAGGTGATAGTAATTGGGAAACACAGAAGAATAAGGAAAGTTAAATGTCCTGTATGTTTCCCAACTCGTTCGATATCGGTGTAATTACTTTGGAAGGTAATCTACAACATCGATGCTACACTTTAACTGTTTCGTTCTTTACAAAAAAATCACTTAAACCATTCCATGTTTTATCTGCTTAACTCGCATTAATCCTCTCCTCTCGCAATATCAACGATATCTGAGATTAATGAGCCGTAGCACAGGGGATCGTTTTAAGCGAATCCAATTAGCGGGCACGATTCACGAAACGATCCGGTCGCAAACGGTACACGGGCCAAATGGGAGCTTTAAAAGATACGACGCAACGCGGTGCGACGGAAACGAAGATACACGCGCGTGTGCACGCCGAAGTTGCATACGACTTTAGTAACCCTGTTTTACGGTACACGCGGCACCAGCCACCGGACTGGCTTTTATTTACAGTGCAACCAACCGGTGGCCTGGCAAGGGACCGCAAAGGGTCAATGGTTGCAGCCCGTTAAAACCCGGTGTGGCAATAAATTTAGTCCGCGGATTTCGTTGCGTTCGCCTCTTGAAATCCCCACGGTTCCGCTGACGGGCATTGTGCGTAACATGTTCACTCTGTACCCCTTGCAGGAATCGATTTCAATTACTTCGAGTGAGATATTCGCCGCACTTGAACCATTAAAAGAAAATAAGGAAGAGGAGTAGCCGAATTGTTTCTTCTTATGTATATTCTCTTAAAAATCGGTAATTTTTCTTCCATAAAAATAACACCAGAATTCAAGGAGGAATAAAGAATGTCGACTGTCGTATAAACTTTTGTACCTACAGCAATAATTTTAGTTAACGCTTTCTGAATACATTCGTAATTAAAGATACATCATGTACATCATACAGTAACTACCGAACTTCACTGATGATGTACAGCGTGTAATATACGTAAGAATTCCTATTAACACGATGGAAACTCGAAGAATCTCAAATATATTAATCGGTTAGAATATTCATAATATTTAAATGTAGCAAGTAGCTATCTCTATATTTATGATCGTACTCTTCGCGTGATGTTGGATGAGAAAAAGTGCGAAAGATTAGGCAGATGGACGTCCATCGCCGGGACGCATGGGTTGCTACCGTGTCTGGAGAGTCTCGAAAAGACACTGAGCGAGGAAATGGGTCGTTTCCCACAAAACGGACGTAATGCGAGGTCCGAGACCGGCAGGCCCGTTCCGCTGCAAGGCTAATAATACATACATCATCGTGAATAATTAACATCTCGTCTAACAGAGCTGCCACGAAGCTATCGACCGTGCCAAGTGAAACGGGAGACATCGCGCTCGTGGGAAGGCACGGCCGAACGAGCTTCGCATTTTCATCTGCTCTCTTCTGTCCCTTCGCGATCGTGAATCGAACTCGAATCAAACGCGTGATCGTTGATCGATCGTTGATTGGCATTTCCTCGAAACCTGACCCCAACTGTCGCGTAGGTGCGCTTCGCTGAATGCTGAGAGCAACGACTTTCCAATACCGTTTCCCTACACGCGATTCTAGTCTAGAGCGAATCGTGTAATGCAGCTTCGAGGAAAAATAGGTTCAACATATTCGCCATCACCAACGTTGTAATTATCCAAAAATTTCTGATCTTATCTAAAGATCGTTTGATTGTACATAACGCTAGCGACGCAACTGGTGCGCTTTTGTTTTACGATTTAATAAAGTGGATTAGAAAGATATAGAAAACAGTGAACGATGATACGTAATGTGTAGACCGCTGGTTTTTATGTATTCACGAAAAATGTACGAAATATTCAAAATAGAGCGCTTGGCAAAATATTTAGCAGATGGGAAAAATTCCTGCTTAGATACTATTTCTTCAGCTGTACTTATAAAAATGTGAATTTCCGTCAACACAGTCATATTATCTGTCAAAATATTGAACATTTTATAGTATGCTGGCAAAGACATGAAATTTTTACTGTTTCTTCGGTACAACGATCTGCATCCATAAAACTCGGGGATTGCACGGGGGACAACGGAAAAGCATAAAATGATGGCGCCAGGGAGCGAACGAGCCGGTTAATTAGACTAGCGAGCCGCGATGTTCGAGCAAGAAAAAATCGATTCTGGCGAACCGGTTGAATCCTCCGGATCCGATCGCCTCGCCATAGCGTCGAATGTGTGCCAACAATTGTACACGCACAGCCTCCGGTCAGTAAAGCGGTTTCGAGGTGGTCCGCAGAAGAATATTCCCGCTCGCCGAAATCCTCCGATCGATAAAGCACGCGAGATCGTAAAGAAAAAGGGAGAAGTAAAAACGATTATCGGTGGCCACCGAGAAAAATCCAATCTCCTGGCTGTTAATTCGCCCATGTTTCGGGTAAAATATCAGCAATTAATCGGTAATGGCGCGGAATTTTTCGCGAACGGTTCTTTTTCGTATCCGGAGAACGCTTGAAATCGCGAGAAGTCAGCGTTTCAAATGGAGATCGGCCTTTCGAGATAATAACGTTTTTTCATCGAGAAACAAATCGACGATCTTACCGACTACTTATGATATACAGATATACGGAAGTATTCGAAATTTTGTAGGCACCTTTTATGAATTGTTATGAGAGTTACACGAATCATTTTGAAATTTCATTAGCACTGACGTGATAATGGTGAAGTTCGGAAGAAATGTATGTATATATATTCTATATCGTTGCTTGGCATTGATAGTGGCACAATTGAAAACATTTCAGATTTACTTTTATTGGACAGAATTTTAGAATTAGGATAAGTCTACGTTGTGTTCCTACTTTTATCGTGTAAAACGGCATATTTACAATTCTATCAGTTTTGCGTCAGACGCTATTATAATCTTAGCTTAGCTTTACGACAACACTGGCTTAAAAAGCTTCTCCTCTGTGACTTACATTTTTTAATTTGTACCACTATCGATGTATCACTATCGATGCTACGTTTTCAAATTGATTTCAAACTTTACCAAGATAATCATTGCAGCCGTGCCTCGTTACAGTGCTAAAGAAATACCGATGTGTTCTGTATGATACACCCAACATCGACATAAATGTTTTCTATGATAATTGTTTAAATACTTTCGGGTACCAGTGTACATTCGTCCTCATCGAGGCGGAGAGTATAAATTTTCGAGGTAGACAGTTCGCGGAAAACAATTAGCAGGAACGTGGCCGATCGTCGAGTTGAACCATGGGCTCTTTGGTACGCGAGCGAGCGGGCGAGAGAATGTGTGTCAATCGAAAGCCGGTTTCTAGGTGGCGTCGAGCATCAACGGCCGACGATTTTCAGCGTGGAATTAATGGCGATCATTAATATCGCGGTGTAATTACGTGTTTTACGCAGCCGGCCGCGGTGCGTATCGTCTGTTAATGCTCGTTATTAATACGAGCGCGTAATAACGGTGCGTCGTGCTTGGCTATTGATTCATTCGTGCGGTCGCCGATCTTGCCGGACTCCGCTCGTAATGTCGGTGAAAATCACGATTACCGCGGGGTTAAATTAATATTTACACTGTGGCAAATCGCGTAAGACGAATCACGGCGACATCCTCGTAAATAATCGACTACCTGCTCAGATCGTATCTATGATATATACGTTTTTGTACTTTTACTTTAGCCTCTTACGACGTTGACGAAAGTCAAGGAAAATTCTCTAACATCGTTTAAAAATAGATTTATATTTCCAACTTGTATCTTAATGCGTTCGATGTCCTCCGATGTTCTTTGACCCTGCGCACAGGCGTTCATTGAACCACGCAGGAGACAAACTCGTTGCAGATCAGAAATCGTATTACCAGACTGTGGACGTTTGCGTAAATTGTAAAATATTTCTATGAATACGACTAAAAAAGTGAAGGCTAAAGAAATGTTCGATTCGTTTACTAAATATTGTAAGTACTACGGTCTCAAAGATTCCCTTTATTCCGTACGTTCTAACATCTTTGGACTTCTTGTAAACGCATAAACATCGACTGTTTACGTATTACTTTTGACTTACACAAGAATTTTCAAACGCGTTCGTGATCACCCTGTAAAAATGAATGCGTGTACGCTGGCACAGAGCTCTCGTGCACGAGCCGAAGTGGGTCACTTTTACCCCCTGTAGCAAGCTGGATCGCGCGATCGCGATCGAAGATCGAGCTGCATGATGCGAACGATCGCGATATTGCGTGGCATTGATCGCGTACCGCCTCGACGCGAGCGTTGCCACGTGCGAATACAGGTCGCTTCAGAAATATATTTTTACGGCTCCGCCCATCCATACACAATCATCAATTACCTTTTATTAAGATGTTTGTCTTTCTCAATATAATATCTCATACGCGTCATAAGACATTTCAGTTTTGGATAAAATATCATTGAAATCGAACGATATAATTCTTGAATCGATCTATAAGTATTCATCGTCCTATGTTCGAACATAGTTCGATTAGTTGGATGTATCGGGGTTGAGATTTATAGCGATGTACCCGAGATAACACCAATTATTACCATCGCGCTACTTCATAAATCTACGATCTCGCGAGCGATGCATTTGTCGCGATCGATCGAAGATCCAACCACGATATTCCGTAGCGTATCGCTTGCGTTGTCGTAGACGTTTCTTACCGATCGAGATATCCGTTCGAACAACGCGAAGCTCAGGAAAATAGAGGAATATCTTCTCCTAATCGTCCTAAGCGTCGCACTTATGAACAGGGTTGTATATCTTATTCCACGAGGGAAGTATCCGTTTAAAAAAATCACGATCGTTGCAGAATATTTTATTTATTTTGTTTACGCGTAATATGCAACTCTCCTGCGAGTAATAGCGGCTAGAAACGACCAGGAAGCAATCGTAGAATTTCTCCAGCGTTACCATCTTCGTGGACTAATACCTAGGGCAATTTCTATTCGAGAAACCCGTAGAAACTCGTCGTCGCATCTTGTAATCGTTTACCGAGTTAATCTGAGAGAAAGAATCCTGGGAGAGAGATTAATTCGAAAGAACAGAGAAAGACTCGTGTCGGACGAATCAGCTCGAGTGTGGACGATACGCGAGAAAACGTAGACGCTATACATCTCCGTGGCGCAATAGCCGGCCAACCGGCCTTGTCGCCATTAAAATGCATCGTCCGTCGTGGAAACACCCTTTCTAACAGTCATACACCGCCCGCCATAAATTTTACCGGTACCAGCAGCAGCAGCTTGCTCTAAATGGTAACGCGAGATTTCTACCGGGACAAAACGGTCGCCACTTAGAATCTAACCTTGCCAATCATCGATTTAAATCCGAATATCTCCTCTTGGCTCTGGCATAGCTCCTGTTTTTTCTCGGTATTTCTCACTTGGAAAACCACCTACGAGACGATGTCCACGCCTTTAAGATCGTTCCGATCGATTCCTCAAACATCGGTTTTATCCGTTTCTCCGTGTCTATGTTTTCTTCGTCTCTTCCTTCTCTGGCTTTGTTGAAGTTTTTCAGCTTCTCTCCAGGCAACGCCGACGCCCATGGCGTTCACCCGACGACCTTCTTAAGAGAGATCCACCGACTTTTCCATCGTCCTCGATCTCCCAGTCTCTAAACCTAGGAACCAAGAAGACGGAAGATCGCCACGAAAGTACGATAACAGATGACACGTTTAGAACAAAGAATGACACTCGAAAGTAGAAATACGTGCAAATACTTTTCGTACGTATTCCTATACGCTGCATTATATAGACTTTGAAGAAAGAACGGTTGAGAATACTTTAAATAGGCTGAAGAAAGACGTACGGTACAAAGGAAACGATAAAACTTCAGCTTTCTTCAGTCTGGAAATGGTAAATGGGATATTTTAGCCAAGAAGGATAATACCTTGCCAATAATATTTACTCTTATCCTCTAACGTTTGCTTTCGAAGAACAAAACAGGAAATAAACTACAGAAAATACCGAGAGGATCGTCGCTCGTTTTCCATTTCGTTTAAAGCAAAGATTCAGTGAGACAACGAGCGCCTCTCCTTTATTTCCATGCATCCTCCGTCTGTACGTTAAATTCCGATTACCAGCCATTTGTATGCGAGCTTCACAAGTGTTCTCCCATAGGAGAACGATTTCTCTCAGCTAATCGGCGGTAATTATCTTGAAGCAGCGTAAGAAGCGGTAGTAGGCGTGCGTGCTAAAACGCTGCTGGCTATTAGAAGCGAGCTTAGGGACGAGTTCGAATGAGCTATTCGCGATAAATGTCCACTCTCGAAGCTCGAGTCGAGGTCATAGGTGATGATCGAGGCGTTATCTCCGAGGCTCTCGAGCCTGAAAACGGGAGTGGCGTTACTCGGAACTCGTACGCGATTTTCTTTTTCCCTTATAGGCTCTCGGAGCCGGATCAAGGCGATCCATAAAAAGAGGCGCGCGAGGAATCGCGCGTTTTCACCCGACGCTCGGACTTCCGGTTGTAAAGGTTTCACATCGGTGTCGTTGAAATTCTCATAGAGCTCGGCCCATTTTCTCCGGACGAATTCGCCTCTGTTCCTCAAAACCAAATACACAGTCTGGTTGCTAGTTCTTCTCCTCTTTTTTTCTCTCCTATTTCTTTTTCTTTCTCCTTTCTTCTTCCTCGTCTTTTTACTCACGGCGTGACGAATTAATACATTATTAATAAATAACGAGTATTATCGCGGTTTCTCATCGCGTCCCGGTATACCGTGCATGCGAAATATCATCGCATCAAGCAGAAAAATGGCTGACAGAGCAAACATGCGAGCTTTCACGTGGCTATGGAGCAAAAATCACTGGTTCGTGTCCGATCAGTAAACGCCGACAGGCATCCGTGGTAAAGGAGAAATCGCAAAGATCGTCGTATACGCGCGTTCGACGCCTGCCTCCTACAATTAAAGTAAAACATATTCAATTTGCATAATGATCGCGCGCCGGCGAGCTAATCCCTCGAACCAGGTAAAACGATCGACGCAGACGCCGTTGCATGAATGACGCTGGATTATGTCATTAAAAAACGTAAACGATACGTGGACGATCGTTGACGATGAAGGAACATCACGCAAAGATGCCGGTAATTAGACGATGTTCCTGATACGTTAATTATTCCGCAGCATCCTCAAATTTTCACTCTGATTACATGGCGGTGAGAATTTTCTGCGATCTTCCGTGTTTACTGTCTGTTTATTACGTTTATTATATTTATTGTCACTGCTCTTACGAGATTGCGATTTTCCAGATATTAGAAACGCGTGGGAGGATTGCGTGATTTAGATTAGAACACAAAAGAGAAGCGCTCTTCCTATCGCGAATTTTAAACGTTTAATCACTGGCATTTCTAACGTTAATCGTAATTCTACCTTGACGTTGAAATTGTCTCGTATCGCTTACACATCCTCTCTACGATCGCATAACACAAATTCCTACGATAATATTCAAATAACAAGCGGAGAAGCTCGGGAATCTCTTGATTATCTCGCTTAAGACAGTCTCGTTTGAAAAGCTTCTTCGTTTTCGTTGAAATTCCGGACCAGTTGGCACGGCTCGCTGTAATTAGCATATGAAATAAGAAATGGTCGAAACTGATGTAATCGCGGTGGACGGTGTCGCGCCGGAAACGGCGATACTTTCACTGAGGCCAAGAACACCTGAGCCACGCGGGTATATACGCGCGAACGCGCTTGTTCGAGGCGAGCACGCGTGGGCGGAAGTTACACATTAAAGTTACGTCGAAGCGGGACGGACAGGTGCACCGGTACACGCATTCTCTTTGCATTGTTCGTCGCAACCCGATGCATCTCTCGAACGGCATCTTCGCGAAGCTGAAACGGGTATACCCACGCTTTATGCAAATCGAAGGACCATGTACCCGATCCTTGCCCCTGGATCGGTCTAACCGTGTGTACGCTGTTACCGCTGGACACGACGTGTCCTTCGTAAGGATGTAAAACCAGCTGGAACATCGCGGATAGAGGAATATGCCAGGGGATGTTACTTCGAAATTGTTTCGTGGAAATGTTCTCGATTTTAATCGAGAATTTAGAGTCGTCGTTTATATCGTTATTTACTATACATGTTAATTAATTCGATATCTTTTTGTTACTGGAACTATCTTCGCATCGATCAAAAATTTAGGTTGATCGTTTATTTATTTATTAGTTGTGTTAATTAATTCGGTGGATTTTTTGATATTAGAAATGTCTTGACTTTAATTGAAAATTTACATTCATCACGTGTACTACAATCATTTATTATATGTGTTAATTAATTCGCTGGCTTTTTAATAATGGAATTACCGAGCTTTAATGTGTACCTTGATATAATATATGTTGTCTGCGTATGATTTATAATTAGAATGGTATGATACGAAGACAAATAAGTAGGTATACCTAGCTATATAAATTGTCTAAAATATTTGTAAATGTAGCTTTCTTGAATTTAATTTGGCTGAAACTTTCGTAATAATAAAAATCAAATATACATTCCTACAATTATAGATAAAATACCGATTAAATAGTCGTGAACGAATCAAATAATTTATTCTCGATATATTGGTTTAAAAATATTCAGCTGCATAGCGGTTCAAGTATATATTAAATTTTGCATCCTTCGTAACCTTAGCTGATGATTCGTTCGTTCGCCGAATGGTCGACGAGTTTCAGGAAGGAATCGGCGAACGAGCATGAAATAACCGAGGTCGTGATCGTTCCCGTCCCTTGCGTTTACCAGTCGAGTCGGATTAAAATTATTAATCTCTAGCACGGCACCTAATTGTTTGGCCGACGAATTTATCATGGCACGGCGGGTAGGCAAGGCAGATTTAATTGCACCTACCTCGCAAGGACTAATTAAAGAAAGGCAAGGAGAATGCCCCTTCTCTCTATCTTTCTCTGTGGTATAACGTGTACGTCTACGTGTACGATAGCATCGTCTAAACGGAACTAACGAGCGAGTTGCTCTTAATACGCGCGCGAGCGAACACACTCCCTGCCATTTGGGCACGAAAGAGCGGGATAATATCCCTCGAGAGAGATCCACATAGAGATCAGTATTGTCGAGAGTATACGTACAGATCCGCGAGTTGTTCATTCAACGCCGATAATCGCTGTTATGCTTCCAACTTTCTCCAAATTAGCGATGGAACGCCACACACCGTCTGGCTCTTCGCATTAGATAGGGTTGCTCCATCGTTTTCCTTTTACTTTCGTGCCTATTGTTGGATGAGAGGATCCATCTTGAAGGGAAATCGTAGCTCGCGTGTCTGCGAGCTTGTCAAGGGAAATTGCCTCGGAAAATTGTGCGTTTTCAAGATGCACGCATGGAAAGTTCGCGTTGATTTCGGAAGTGGAAGTTCAGAAACGTGAGAGTTTCTCAAACTCGTCGAATTGTTGTGTGCATTTTGGATGAACTTCAGGATATTAAGAGTCTTTACGTAAAAGAGATGAAAATAAGTCGAACAAAGAATAGATAAAATAAATAGAACAGTACGTTTGTATTCGTTTACGTTTCTCTAAACTACATAAATATCCGTAACCTTATCGCATCCATTTTCATTAACACCATTGTGCTGTTACTGTCGATCTATCTCGCGTTTACCAAATCACGCTCACTTTTACGCGCCATTCTGCCAAAAGCCACGACTAAACCAGCGAAATAACGCTCGCGCACAAAGAAGATAAATATGGGAAAATAAATCTTCGAAGCGTAAGAACGTGCCAAACACAGTTCGCGTCTCGCCAATG
The DNA here is from genome assembly GCF_041682495.2 of Bombus fervidus. Classification (NCBI taxonomy): domain Eukaryota; kingdom Metazoa; phylum Arthropoda; class Insecta; order Hymenoptera; family Apidae; genus Bombus; species Bombus fervidus. The sequence goes on along the minus strand of NC_091525.1, from coordinate 11,280,039 downwards.
CGTAACCGCCCAGCCAGCTTCCGCTTAATGGCAGCAATACCGTGTTATTACGCGTAATTTCGTGGTGAGAGGCCATCAACCGTCGAAGTCGGTCATGAACACGGTCCTACGCCACTTCGAATCATTTCACCGCGGAGGACCCTCGACAACTTTTGCCCAGAACTCTCGCCATCCGCATGTGGAACGATTTTCGGCCGTAAACCATCAGTTTTAAGCGATCGTATAATCGTCAAAGAAGAGACGAGGTCCCGACTCGAATTCGGGACGAAGCTGTATATTCGTTTCTCGTGTAATATAATTTCATCGCAGAGAGAGGCCAGTCTCTCCCGAAAGCCGTCTCGGACGATAATCGTATCGAGGGAAAGGGTCGTCATGGCGTTCAGCTACCACGCTCGTAATTAAAAGCTCGCCGGAGAAACGACTTCCGTGAAATCTCGTCGAGAGAACTCTCTGCCTCGACGCTGATTATTTAGACTCGGGTCGTTACCTCGATATCGCGACATTTCCTCTCCAATTCAGAGGGTTAAACAGCCACGTTTTCGACATTCTCCGTACTTTGCACTAAATGCGACTCTTCAGCTTTTATATGGAACGTGGACGATTCGTTAGCTGCGATTTTAAGCCAAATTCCTCTGGTTTAGCTTCCTTGCGCCATGGAATAGGCGAGAGGTGAAGCTGCTACGTGACATTGGCGTTCGTTGAACTGCAAGTTTCTCGAGGATTTGTAGGAATTTTGTCGTATTCTTCTCGATTACCGATGGTCTTATATCGTAAGGCATGGCTTACATTAATTCCGAGCAGGGAGAAGTATGATTATAGAAATCATTTTTGGAATTACGCTAAGTACAAATTGTAGAGTTCATCGAGCATCGCGAAACGTTAATAGGATTTTTCCGAATGAGCTTTCGTTTCTTAGAATCTGTGTTTAGTATCGGCGATCCCTTTACAGCTATCGACGCTTAAAATTCGAAACTTGTACCTACCAAAAAGATCGTAATGGAAAAATTGCTTGCATCAAATACGTTACTAAAAATTTGGTGAACTAAGTAAAAAATAAACATGAATTTCTAGCTATCAAGTATGATAATATTCAGTTTTTTAAATACGATTCTAAGCTAACAAGGATCCGATCTGGGACCACAAAGAATGATTATACATAGAGAAAAGGAGAAGCAGAATACCGTGGAAACGCTGGTGAAAAGCAATTAACGAACTGTTCTATGCAGAGGCTAGGCCGCCTCTTAAAACGTGAGTTATTAACTCGATGGCAAAGGACGAGAAGGGGATCCGGTAATTGCCCGCTCGGCTAAGAGTTTATCTACCTCGTGGTTCGTGCACGTCGTCGTGGACTTTCGTTGGGGGATTAGTAAGAGTAAAACGTAACGCTCGGAGACATCGATTAACGGTAACGGTAAGCGACTTACTCGTCCGGTATTCCTGCGGTGCACGCGCGTGCACGCTTTCGAAGGCTGTTCGCCTCGGGTATCGATTTTCAGCGACGCGCCCCGTCGAATGCGCGCGATTAATTATCGAAACGCGCAGCTATTCACCACTCGATTAATTAAAATCGAACCGAATCGGTGAATCGATCCGCACGACGAACTATGATATGAATTTGTCTCCAAACTGTCGGATGAAAGCTACATCGATCAACCTGAGAAATTGAAAATTAGAGAAGAGCGATGACGTTGTAAATTTTCTTATTTTTGGTAATTTGATTTTACGATACCTACCTTCTTACGATAAATGAAAATCAAACGTTTGATCTTTGAGAATATCGAATGATCAGTCGTGTACGTAAATAATGAAATAGAGAAGTTTATAGAAAACGACGTTTGCAGCGTACTTTTACGTGGGTGAAAAGGAAGTCGAAGCGATGTTAATCGAGATCGATGATCGAAATGAGCAAACAAACATGAAAGTAAGAGTGGGAAAAGAATGAAATTCATCAGCAGAGAAATCACGCGGGATTAGCCTCGAGTGTAATGATTCAATAAGAAAGTTTTGCTTAATCTCGTGTAAAGAAAGAGAGTACCATAAATCGACGTTTTGTAAAATGAGGCATGCAGTTTCTAAGAATCTTTGAATACTTTTTTACCTCTTTTAACTTGTATACTCTATCTAATAATTTCTGTACATACTAATCGCATACTGTACAGTTCTAATCGCAACTCTGAATCTAATTGATTTTGCTGTATTCGATTAATAAAAATTTTCAAATGAATACCGATAGAACGTTTACGTCGAATCTCGTGGATGGTATTTCAATTTTAATACCATCGACGGCAATTCCAAACAGCAAACGATCGTTATAGAGGGTTTCCAGCACGGTTTAAACGAAGATTGCCACACGATATATCATAGAAACGGTGATAAAGGCAGGTAACATGGCCTACAAAACGTGTATCACTTGTTCCGCAATTAAAGCTGCTACCCATTGGCGCGATAGTTGCACTGATAGCGCGTCGATAAGCATCGATACAAATTAAACGTTTACTCTGTAACGATGTTCCAATGCAACGTCGACTACCGATCGCGCGAATTTTCCCACGAAACTTATCATCACCCGTGAATTTCCTCTCTTATCTTGTCTTACGTTCAATCTCGTCGATCGAGGAATTTATCCTACATAAACTTTATGAAATTCCCGAAGAAATCCAGCCGAACTGCCCTACTTTTCGTTTTCGTTGAAATCTTCGTTAATTAATTCGCGCTGATCAGAACCTGCGACGTTTCGCGTTCCAGGATAAGGAAACATAATTTCTAAATTATAACGTTAATATTATCTAAATATCTAAGTATAGAATTGCTATATGCTCTCTAAAACTCAATGAATTTAAAAGAAAGCTAGGTTAGCATTCCGTTATTTCGTATCTAAATTATGATATCAACGGCATATATCTGACGAGTGAAAAATTAATACAGAATAATATCATCATCGATATCGAACAGCATTAATTCCAAATTAATAGGAAAATGAACAGAAGATTCGATGCAACTACAATTAAGAAAGCGGTTCGAAATTTCTGATCGATAGCGTATATCGTTTAAAGCGAAGTTTCTAAATAAAAACACGTCGGTGTATAAAGGGAAAAAGAAAGCCGGTTTATTCGGTTCAACAATCTCGCGATCGTTCACGAAGCTCGCCGCGTTCCGTCAAATCGAGTCCGACAGATTTACCGAGGAATCATGCAAATCATGCGTCTGCTCGGCACTATCATCATTTCAGGTATTTCCCTGTTCCCAGCCTGGCTGACTGGCTGCCACGAAAAAGTTAATCGAAAACTAATTTTCGGCGCGTTCTCTTTACCTCGCCACTTTCACTCGATTAGACGGCGTGGCCCTTTAAAAACGTCCATTCCGGAGATACCGTGCAAGAGGATGGGACATCAGGCGGCTGTGTATACACTTAGCAGGAAAAACAAGCCCCCCCAGATACTGGTCTACCCTTTACAGCCTGCTTGAGAATAAGATTTAATTCACGATAGGGCCAGCCTTTCGCTACCAGCACCGTAATCACTCGGACACGTTGATGTATCGCGCGTCCCAGGGCCCCAACTCGCGTACGTTGCTTTAATTACGGGCCTGCGAACCCAGACTCCCTATACCAACTCATTCAAATTTGGCCCGGATACCCTCTGTCCGCGTTCCGGCCTGGGTACCCGCTGTCGGAAAGTAAAATTGGAATTTCGTGCTGGTCGTGCCACCGGTTGACGCGATGCTCCCGTTTTTCTCCTGCACATCGGGGACAGACAGGAGAGGAGGTTTTCTTCTTTTATTCGTCCGTCAGCTTTTGGTTATGAATCGTGAGGAGATTGCAATATGTACGGGTTCCTTGAGTTCTTGGAATTTTGAAGAAGTTATATCGCGCGTTATTCTGTGCGTTTCAGCACCTTTGAATTTTCTGCCAATTTTTCCGCAGACTAAACGTTTCAAGGTATAATTATTACAGTTTTATATTTTACAGTCTTATTACAGCTTCGATTTTAATTTGTAGCCATACTATATCAAAGTTTAATAGTATTCGTAGTTGTCGCAAATAAAAATTTCCACTTGTTAGTGTCTAAAAAATCTAAAATTTCACAACTATCGGTTCTATACTTTTATCTTTTTTTTAAACTATCCACAAGTTGGAAATATACGTTATAATAGGATGGATAACAGAAGCACAAAGTCTCGCACATAGTTTGAATAAATCTGACAAGTGCAACAGTACGATTCGACATTAACATTCGCGTGAAAGTATACGAGGCAAGAGGAGAATGCGGTCCGTGGTATTGTCAGTCGGCCGAGATCGATCCGTTCGCCGCGATATAATTGAATATATCGATGGCGGGACGCGGCCAAGTAACCTCGAAATTCGATGCTGTATCGGCTGGTCGATTCGAATATTCGCATCGGATGTCCGACGGGTAACAGATACGCGCTTTCAGACGCAGAATGTAAGCCGGCCGGCTAACCTAGAATATCTCCTTGTTATGGCTTGACTAAGAGATTCTAGCAATTAGTCGTGAATCTTAACGATGCTCTCGGTGCATCAACCACGCCTAAGTCTCGCATAGAGATTCTACTGCTGATCTTGTCGGTGCTATCGCCCTCGATAGAGATCCATTTTAATTTATCCGGCATCGCGTAGCTAGCTAAGCTAGCCTGCTAAGCTGCTAGATCGTAATCGAGCGATCGTTGTCTTCGGGTCTACAAGATTCGATAGTTAGCCTGGAATACGAAGAAAGAAGAAAAAAGGAAAGCTCTAACGACTGATTCAAGGAGAAACTCTATCGGCTCGGAGCTTATTATCGATCACGTTTCCACTCGAACTATAACAGACTTGTAGCAACACGCTGATTAATAATTAATATATATGTATCGTTACGGAGATTTTAAAGCAGATTGGAAGAAGCGTGCAATGTGATCTCCTCTTGTCAAGAATACTTCCAAATTTTCACTATCTTTCTTTTCAAATACAATTCTACAAATAGCTTCTTCGGAACGGTATATATTCAGTTAATTTTCATGATTATTATTACGTTGATTATTACGAAGTCGAAGTGAAATTATCCGGTTTCTAAAAACACAAACATTAATCAGATATCGTGATACTGAAATTAAGAAATCTTCGGGAAATGTACTCGATGAGTTTCGCTTCTAATTGGCGCAATTAACGACGAGACAAAGGATAACAGACATTGATTCATTTGATACACCGCGGATGCAATATGTAGAGCGTTGATAGAGAAACAGAAGGTGGAACCGAATATCGTGGATCGACCAAAGCCTCGAAAAGAGATCGAGGCAAGATAGGTGGCTGGATGAGGAGGATACGATGGACGGAAGCTCCAGACGAGTTAGCGGGGACGCGAGAAGGCGGAAAGATGGACGGTGCCGTGTCATTAGAGAGTGCTGGGTACGTGCCGGTCGATAGAGGAGGGATAACATTCCTGCTTCTGTCGATAGATCGATCATCGTATCGTTCTGCCCTCCTATCCTTCTACTCTCTTTCTCTGCCTTCCGCCACTTTTTCTATTCTGCCAGCTCATCTCTCGCGTGTTTCGTGGTATTTCTCTGGAGTAACGGCCGCCCGTTGCAGCCTCTCGTCACTCAGCTCCGTTCAATTGGCTACAGCTCGATTCTCCTCAGGTTTTTCACCATTTCTCAGCGGCAGATCGATTGTTCTATCCGCCGGTGATCGATTGGAAACCGAAGAAGAACGGATCGCGAACCACGAGTGTGAGAGATGGACCAACTTGGAGGAAATGACAGTTTTTGTTAAGGTCGAGTCTTCTGGGCATCCTCTACGGTTTCTTAGGAAAGAAGTAACGTTATGGCACTTTTCGATCCGCGAACATTACCGTGTACATACCAATAAACTCCTTGAGAAACTATATTCTAGAATTCTTAAATTCTAGAAGTTTGAAGCCGTTTTAGGCAAGTTTGAAGCCGTTTTAGGCAAGTTTGAAGCCGTTCGAGGCAAGTTTGAAGCCGTTCGAGGCAAGTATGAAGCCGTTCGAGGCAAGTTTGAAGCCGTTCGAGGCAAGTATGAAGCCGTGCGAGGCAAGTTTGAAGCCGTGCGAGGCAAGTTTGAAGCCGTGCGAGGCAAGTTTGAAGCCGTTTGAAGCCGGAATAGGCAACTTTGAAGCCGGAATAGGCAAGTTTGAAGCCGGAATAGGCAACTTTGAAGCCGGAATAGGCAAGTTTGAAGCCGGAATAGGCAACTTTAAAGCCGGAAGAGGAAACTTTGAAGCCGGAATAGGCAAGTTTGAAATCGGGCGAGGCAACTTTGAAGCCGGAATAGGCAAGTTTGAAGCCGGAATTGGCAACTTTGAAGCCGGAATAGGCAACTTTGAAGCCGGAATAGGCTACTTTGAAGCCGGAATAGGCAAGTTTGAAGCCGGAATTGGCAACTTTGAAGCCGGAATAGGCAACTTTGAAGCCGGAAGAGGAAACTTTGAAGCCGGAATAGGCAACTTTGAAGCCGTGCGAGGCAATTAAAACGGCTTCTAGTATTTAAGCAATCGATCGTAAATATTGTGAACTTTTAGATTCATTAGGATTAATGCATATCGATCAGCTCATTTATAACTTTCTAATTAAATTACATCTAGTCGAAACTAACTATCCGGATAGTTCATAGTTTTAACAGTACCATTTTTGTACAATTTTTATACTTTAAACGGTGCCATATATATTTGCTGTTTATTCTAGTTTTAATTAAACCAAAATCACGTTTGCCAAATACCAGCGTGTAACTAAAGTTCGGTCAGCCATGCGCACGTGGTGGAAATTAAACGCCGTTGTCCATAACGAAACGTGTTCACGTGGCACGGACGATCGAGCAACAAACGGATTCTCTCGGTCGCTTTTCCCGTCGGTTTTCGTCCCGTTCCTTCAGATTGCTCCATTTTGATCGCGGCGTTTCTCCGTCACGCGTCGGTGCGCTTCGAATTAATTAATATAGGCTGGTATCATTGGAGCGGTAAGAAGCGAAATAGCTCTCTTTTTTCAGCAAAAAGGAAACAGCTCGACCATCAGGTTCAGAGCCGGTACTCTCATTATACGAGTCGTCTTATCGAACGATAACTTTCTCGATACCCGCCTCTGCCTTCTACTGCTCTTCCTCTTTCTTTCTTTACTTCTTCTCCATCTTTTCCTTCTTCCAGCTCTCGCGTCGTTTTTCTTCCGCTTTACCTCGTACCTTTTCCATTGTCGAACAAATAACAATGCACGATAGACTGGAAAGATATGTAACATAAATAATAAATATAGTAAATATGGTACTCGTGGATATAGTATGGATCATCGACTTCTATGTACACGTTATCTTAATATTCTAATTAAAAATCCTTAAACGCTTAGAAGGTTAAAATAGATAAAAATTAAGCGGTACAAAATGAGTAAAATTATGGGTCGAATTTTTCTCGGTCAGACAGCTGTTTTAACACACTGCGAGACACGAAGGACAGAAGGAAGCTCACGTGCAAACTGGCCTTTACTTGAATGGGCCACGGCACTTCCTCCACGCTATGGGAGAGTTACCGCTAATCTGCACTCGCGCTCAGCTGGTGTTACCACCGCGTTTACATGAACCGCGTTACCACCGCCCGTGAACATGAATTAATTTCACCGTGTCGCCATTTTTGTAACAATTCATTTAGAGTAGGCGCCTGCTTATGTTAGATAACAGAATACTCGCGGAATGTTACACGTTTCGTGTAACGCAGGAGGGAAAAATTGTTGCAGTACGCGTGGGACATAGTGTATAAATTTACAGAGTACAGTGAGAAATTATGTGCACACTTGTGCATGAATTTTTCTGCAATTAAATTTTTACTCTTTACTCTTATTCTGTATATCGTAGAAACGAAGAGTATGCTAAATTTCTACGTATACTATGAATTTGTTTTATTGCATATTTTTAGATTGTTCTGTTATTGGTTTAGATAATAACGTAGTAGTAAGTATGTAGTAAAGTAGTAAGTGTTTCTTTTTTTTCTTCTTTTTTTTTTTTTTTTATGAAACAGGTATAAGGAAGAACTGTATTTGTCTTGAAAGCTTTCAAATTTGTATAACAAATACGTATAATGGATGTGTCTTAAGCCGAAGTGGCACAGTAATGGTCTTGACAGCAGAGTTATTGTTAGGAATTTGCTTGAAACAAACAATGAAAGTTAAGTTCTTGTTCCTGCTGAAATTATACATTTTATACACCATCCTTTGTACCATTCTCCCTTTAAACCTTTCAATTCCAAAATACCTATTCAAACAGCCCTTACAGAAAACGAAACAAAGTTCCAATTAACTGAAATTACATTTCAAACTACGTGTTACCGCTCGCTCGCCCTTTTATCCCAGGCTTTTCAAAAGCTTTCGTATATATACATATGTATACAATCTAAAACGATACACTTGGATGCACGTATCCAGATTCCAGCTTGCATCGAGCTGCGCGCAAAAAATTTCGCATCGTACGGTTCGCAAAACGTGTTGAGCAGGTGGGGAAGGGCCGGTGGCCGCGACGCCGCGGCCGATGCGCGAGTTGCCTCGCAATTAGTGGAAATAATTTCGTCGTTAATTGCGTCACGGGCTGGCGGCTGCATGTTTTCTCCGTTGCGCCGTTTCGTTTCTTCTCGCCTACCGCGTTCCGTGTCCCCTCGAGCCCAGCAATCCGCTTTCTTGCTTTCTGAACGCGTTTCGAGCCACCACATCCTATCGTTTCGCGAAGCGTACCGCTGCGAGCTGGCCTCGTTATCATCGTTCGATCCTCGAGGAAGCGAGGACTGACACGCGCTGGACGTGATTTTGATAGATGACCGCGCGAATAATTCACGCGCGCGAAATGCAAATGCGATCCTTCGCTCCCCTCGAGAGATGAGCATCGAGCACAATGAGAAGCGTTCGGCCTAGTTCCGAGAGTGGAGTACGTTTACTAGGTAGATAGACGAGAGGCAAGTTTCGTGTATACACGATCCATTCTTCGAGACACGGGTGGAATTCGTGTACGAATCAGGCGACCGTTTCGATACGTCACGCTGTCGGATCCTAGGACCAGCGTAACGCAACGACGAGTTTATCTGCTGGAACATCTCTTAAATTTCTACCGTTGCTTTTTGTCAAGCCGCAACGTCGCCGGTTTGTATATCGCTGGTGGCTAAATATGTGGACTACTTGTTGAAACCTCCTTTCGTCGAACTATTAATGAGAAAGAAAAACGAACGAAAGCCTGTATACAAATCGTCAGATCTGTCACGTTCTTAAAACCATATATCATATCATTGCTCGTATCAAAAGCGATTATACTCGATAAATTGTAGTTTAGTCTTTTATCGTCATTTTTTATTATGCGAGAATTCTCTAGCACTTTTATTGCTGTCAGTTTTATTCTTATCAGTCAATTCTCTTTATTCTTATCAGCTCGTGTCAGCCCCGTTCGTTCTAATTTTAATTCTTTGTTTAAAAAAAAAATAATATGATTCGACGCGTCCATCGATAAACACTATTTAACGAAAGAACAGCGAATTCGCGTAACAACTCTGACTAATTCTAGTTACCATTGACTATTCGTAATTCAAAAGTACCGTTCACGATCACGTAGAGAAAATTCACATATCGACTCTGTTCATCCTAATTTTAACTATCTTCGACTGTTGACGAGTGGAAAGTACCGTTCGGGAAACAATCGTATAGCCCAATTCACGAACACACGAAAGTGTATCGAGTCCAGCTGACTGGAGCGCCGAGTCGAACGGGAGCGCATGCCGGGTCGATTTTGACATATTTCCCCGGATGACCTTGAATAGCCGAAGACGCCGCGACGGCCTAAGAGGATCGGCGCTGGAAGAAGGACGAGTGACGGTGGCGATAGTAGTTAGCGGTAGAAAAGAAGAGGGTGAACGAAGAAGGGAGAAGGAGAAGGAGAAAAGAGGGCCGGTGGAACGAGAGAGAGGAACGAAGCAGCCAGGAGGAACGAGACGAGGAAGGCCGATGATGGCTACGATGGTGATGGTCAGTGGTTGTATACCGGTTAAGCCGTTCAGTGCCAGGCCGGCGTCCGTCACGGTTAAACCTCGACTACTCGGTCGTTCGATCTCTCGTAGACCAATCGAATCCTCCGGGATTCCTTCCTTCCATCCGAGGATCGTCGCCTGGACCAAATCGATGCACCAGGTCATCCAGTCGTCCTTTAAACTGGTGCACCAACTTGGCCAATTTCAATTTCTTTCGAGAACCTATTTAGTTTCCTATCGAATTATATAGTGATACCTAGAGAATTCGATTCGTGACCCGTAACTGGATCAGTTTGATTGGTAAAAAAGAGAGAGAACGGTAATAATCGTTGGAATTTTATATGGAAGATTCTTGACCCGCAGTTATACAATATTTGTGATGATATCGAACGACCGTTTTCGCGAAGGATTCCTCGAGGCAGCCGTCGGAACTCGATCTACTGCGATCTAACGAAGACAGAAACCGTTCTCGACCCCCCGGAAATTAAATACAACGGTTCATCGGCGTGGATCTCGAATTCTATCCGCCTGAGTCATAGGCCTCTCCTTAGAGAGGAAGCGAATCTTGCATCAATCAGCGGTTCCTCTGATCCGATACACCTGGACCAAACCTTTCTACGTCACCAGTGATTCACCAGAAAGCAGATCCGAATGTGTACCAAATGTTCGACCTTCTAGGTCCGACATTGATCAGACAATTTCAAGGATCCTTCAAAATGGACATGTGATTAGGACATGTGAATGTGTGAAAGGACTAAAGAGAGACTCATCTAGAAACGAAGGAAGGAATTGGTGAAACATTCGGGGCGGTAGAGGTGTTTGAGAATGGCGAGTGACATGGCGATCCGCGGGTCATCGGGCAGCGGGAATCGAAGCAACCAGCCATCGGGATACCAGGATTCGGAGCGAGCGCGGATGAAGTAATTACGAGGACTGACCAGTCACGGACCAGTCTGATCCCACGGGAGATCCAGGTACTTCTTCCGCGTGTCTCTCATTCTTCCGTGCTTCCTTCAGAAAATCGTGTTCGTTCCTCGCGCTGCTGATCGAAGCTCAATACTCTCTCTCTCTCTCTCTTTCTCTCATTCTCGCGCGCGCGCGCGCGCCAACGTGCCGATCCATCGTTTCTCGCCTTGGTACAACTTCATCCGCAGCAAAGACGGAACACAAGCTGCGAACCGGACGGAATTCGATGAATCGGCCGCGATTACCCTCGCCTTCGCCACTGTTCCCACCTTTTTTAGGTGTCGTTAACCTTCCCTTCTTTTGGTGCTATAATAGTCGAATGTGATAAATATACTATCCTATTTTCGACAGGGCTAATTTGTGGTTGATATATCTACTAGTGAAGGTTTAGATAGGTTCTAGATGGAGTTTCACAGTTTTACGTACAGCTATAGGTGCAATATTTGATTGTTCGTTGGTGGTATAGCGATTCTTGTTTTCGATCGAAGCATGGCTAGAAAATGTATGATATATTTAATTGTAAAATCAACGGAAAGGTAGAGTTTATGTGGTTCGAACGACGAGACATTTTTGGTCAGATGAGGATTTCTGGTTATAGTCTTAACCTTTTTTCTCTCCCTTCAACTCGTTAACCGAAGAAGACTGGTTAACTTGAGCTATCTATCTTTTCAACATAATGATTTCTTTTGCTAATTTCTTTATCTGTTTCCTATATCCTCTGTCTTTCTTCTCTTTTCACTTGTCGCTTAGCTTCTGTTAAAAATACGACACGCGAAGAGAATCACAATGGAAAAGCAGCTATATAAGTACTAAACTATTGGTCAGGTTAATAAGACGGAAGAGCGACGATGTGTCTCGTAAAAGTAAAAGCAGAATAGAATGGGATACCGGAGGTATCGGCTAGACGTTTTGTCCTTTACGACGCAATCTTCTCGTTCGCTTATCTTGTAGCAGACAGGAGGGAAAAACATGGAAGATTATCAAGGAAAAAAGAGAGAAAGCGAAAGAGAGGACTGATTTTATCCGTGAAAGCAATTGCACGCGGCATACGGACACGATAAAGCTCGGGCAATTCCGCTACCAGTTACGAGTCCTTGATGGCCGATGCTACTACGATTTCCACGTTACCCGTGGCCACTCGAATACCGTAACGACGCCGAACGTGACTTCGATCGAAAAGTCGTCGTGATACGTCCTGTATCGTCAGGCTGCTCGTTTCCAGTTATCTATTACCGTTGTCATACTTCCGTAATACTTCTTCATTGGCCGTTAATCGCGCGTTCTGCCCTTAGGCCTGGTCCATACTGACGTTTTTATATCCTCGTGCTTCTGAGATTCGTTAATTTCTTACAAACAGGGAACTAGCGTAGATACACTGATATTTGTGCATTTACCATATCGTATGCGATATACAAAATATTTTGAAGATCGGTCTTCCGAGTCTTGTGGTAGGTTCGCAGTTACGTTTAAAGGAATTGTACTAGTAAGAGTACGATGGCCAGGTTTTTTAAATTCGTGTACGAATACAGGTAGAGTATAGACGTGTATATAGCACGTGATAAATCGAAAAGCTTGGTCTAGAAGAGCGGCAGAGATCAAAGGCAGCAACATGTTGCTACGAGCTGCAATCTTCTCTGTCCTCATAGAACTCCACTTTCATCTTCCGTGTTCCGATCGTACATTTATTTTACATGCTGCTCGGAAACACTCGTGACTCTATATAGCATCTTATATAGATATATCAAAACTAAAGATAACATCCTGCGATAACGTCCAACTTTTGAAAGACCAGATTGAAATCGAAGATTAACATCGAAGATTATCTCGATCGATAAAACGTGGAAATTGTATTAAACCTCGATTTCGATGTCGAAGAAAGCAGAAAGCGTAGAAAAGTAACGCCTCGGGTGAACTCGGAAGATGATTGGCAGTGGCTGGCAAGCAAAAGAGGAAAGTTAAACGCGCTCGTTGTCGTTTGGTAAATTGTTCATCGACTTTCGAACTAATTACACAGGGACGAGAGTAAATTTATGTTCCCATCGGTGTGAAACCGGCATTAGATACGAAAGTCTAGCTCGGGGGAGTCGAAAGAAAAGTGGTAGACATGCACGTTTATAGATAATACTGGATGCACAGTAAATTTGCCTCTGTCTTGAAGCGAGCTATCAGTTTCAATTGGCGTGTCGTATCGTGACCCGGCGTTTCTCCTTGCTCGTTCCAGTAGCCGAGTATTGTCATTATCGACCCGTTCGATGTACCGTAGCGTTGTTACTACGAATAAAATAAATGCTATTAGTTTAATTGTGTATAATAAATTGCTGATTCGTCGCTGATCTATGCGTTCGGACGTCCAGTAGCGTGACACTCTACATTTCTCATTCAAAGCCTGCGTCGAGTTCTATTTATACGGAAAGATATTCTGAATTTATACTTTATACGCTGCTGACCATAATTATTATGTAATTCCGTCGATAAGATTTGTTTCGTTATTTCTACACCCAGCAGTATCAAACGTGAAAGAATTTATTTTCTCCAATTTTTTTGTTTCGTCCAACGATAAAGCACATAAAAACTTTTAAACATGAACGTAGGTATTTAAACAACTAAAGTAGATAAATTCTGAAGCCCCAAAGACTCAGCCTATAAAATACATCTATCCATCTAAATTAGACGAACTCTGAAATTCCAGAAACTCGGCGTATGCGATAAAAGATGCACAAAAACAGGGTATCCTGTCGGTCCAACGAAGCGAAAGCTAGCAAATCAAGCGTGGACATTTCTGTGGACAGGTTGATCCTCGTATTCACCGATCGTCGTCCTCGATCAGTTCTGATCGATCGAACGACGTCGTCGGGGCGCGCGCCATCGATCGCCACCGTTTTATAGGAAGTTACCAGGGCGTTATCTCGCGGAGAACTCTGCGGCGCATTCTTCCTTTTTCCGTCGCGGTGCAACGGGATCCTGATGGCTTGATTTCGCGCCTATCGCGGCAAAAACTTCGAGTTATCGTGCGTTCCACCCGCAGAGGGGCCACCGTTTCACGAAGATCGTTGCGTAGCCGACTTGCTCGCTTCGTCTTCTATCATCTAAAAGAATTTATTGATCAATAAAACGTCTCCATTTAATGGGAGCCCCCGTTAATGAACGACATCCTGGTCAATCTTGAAATTTCACAGGTTCGACATACGTAAGATCCTTCGCGAGCTTATTGTGAACACGAGGGAACACGCGTGCCCGATTATTTTTCTCTTTTTCCGTTCGCGTTCAATAACTGGTTCTGTCTTGAGGTAATTATATTAGTGTACGCGTAACGGGAATTAAAGATCGTTGGGAGTACCTTTATTTTCGTTTTGCCAGGCTAGAGTAATAGAGACGCGTTTTAGGGAATGTGAAGAATGATTCATTGATAAAAGGAATGCAGATATTTGAGTATTTGATACTGCAATATCCGATAGCTGGCTATTTTTCTAAATAGAATCACAAAATGTACGAGCGAGCAAAGTTCCATGGCAATTAGAGATTCTCAGTTGAAAAGATTGCAAGGATTCCTCTTTAGGATTTTTTTCATTTTCAATCGTTTGCTTTCCTAATTTTCTCTTTTATAATCTAAAGTCTATAATCTAAAAGTTAAACTTGCATTGGTCACGGTCAATTCATAATGCAATTACTCGACTGCAAAAAATGTAAAGCATCCGAATAGCTACCGTAGAACTAAAGCAATGTAACAAAAATAATGCAACTATAATTTCTCTAACAGAATCTCCGAAAATCGTGGTAGTTGGAATGGATCGTTTAACGGGCAAATGGCCTCGGTAGCCAGAGATCGCGAAACAGTTTATTAGCCGGGCGTGCTATCTGGTATCAGGTAAGCGAGCTCCGATACCCGGTCGTAGCGAGCTTAGTGCCCGCGTGGCAGATTCGTACGCGTTCAGGTCGCGTTCGGTGTACGGGAAACTGGTCTCCGCGGCTCTCTATGAATAGAATTAATGGACGGTGATTCCGCGCTTAATCGATGCGAAAGAGAGGACTGCATGGATCGTGAATGACGAGCCGAGATGTTCGATATCGTTGGCTTCGCAAGAATTTTAATTATTGTCAGCAAACCGTCGTCCACCGCGACTCGAATTAGCAGCGGTGGCCTACGTGGTTCGCCGATAATCAACGATTTATCGTTCGATTCGCCGTCGATCGTCGGTGTCGTTGTCTTTGTATCCGAGATAACGCGTTCCCGAGTGTCGACGTCGTCGCCGCCGCCGCCACCGCCGCCGTCGTCGTTTGGCGAACAGTGGCAAGCAAAACACGCATCGATGCCTCCTGTACGTGCCTCGAAGGCCGCTGGCTTCTTCTCTCTTTCCGCGATTGAGTAACTGTACATCATCGACAACGTCTACGCCGTGCTCGCGTCCCGAAACGAACCGGGGCAAAAAGCGGTCTCGCGCGCCTCGCAAATAACACGGTGGATTATGAATACGCGGGGCAGTTTATTAAGAGACATAAATCGCGTAAAAACCACCGGCCAATTACGATTCGCTCCAATTCGCTCGGCATTCGCACCCTACGAGTCGATTAACAGTAGTTCGTACGATTTCTACGCGTTCAGCCCTAGACAAAAACTTTGTTTGCTCAGCCAATCTACCTGTTAAATAAACGCGTCTTCGAATATCCTCGATAAATAGTCGAATATCCAAGTGTTCGATCCTTACTCCTGGTCAGGTACCTTTTTCCTTGCCAGTTTCTCTTTCGTCGAAACGACTATTGTACTTTAATTTCGTTCTCGATTCAGGAATAAAGTACGAAGAGATAGAAGAGTTATAACGAAATGGGGAGGAAGGATTTGTTCGGATCAGCGTGAGAATGGACGATACGCGGGATAATAACGAGAAATCGTTAGTCGTGGCACACTCGAAAGCGAACGGCCTTTCCCATGGCAGCGGTAACAACCAAATTCCAGGCTGACGAACTCGCTTCTTCTTCTGTTCCCCTTAATCATCCTCCATTTCCTGCAAAGCTCTGCTACGCCCGCTTGTTAAAACTGCGCGAACGCCTGCAACTGAACAAGCCAGGAAAGACATAAATTAAATTACCGCGGAATCAAGCAGCGAGTCTATAGGTGGAATCATTCGCGAACTCGGAAGCCGATGATTTTCGCAAAGCATTACGGAAGAACGAACTTAAGAATGAAGGACAAAGAAAGGGATACATGATCCCTATTGAATATAGACAAATCGACAAATAAAAATTATTTTTGCTGACTTTTCGAGCAGATTAACCCTTTTCGATCTCAAATAATTCTCTTAAACGGATAAAATGGATAAATATAAGATATCCTTTGCGTGTGTTCAGACAGCATAAACACATCTTATGGTTGTTTTAACCCTTGAGTGACGTTAATCGTGAATTAACGTTAGAAGTGTATCATCGAACAATGAAAAAAGTCAAACAAATATAATGAAATATTTCAGTATCGTTTAATGTTAGATAACCCGGTATTAAATCTTCAAGCACATGACATAAATCATAAGTGCGAAATAATAACACTCGATGAAATAAAAATAGGGAACGTGTATAAGGACTGGGTGCCCCAGTGAAATGAAATGCCACGGTGAAAACATATTAAAACATCTCGTAATGGCTTCGGTTCGTAGACTCAACATCCTAAATCGTTTCATCACGGTTTGTTGCTCGCGATTTCTATCGAGATTCAACAAACCGACGAATAACACAGATGGATCAAAGGGATGAAGATATCTTCTTCGCTTCTGGAAGAAATTAAGATATTTCGTAATGTTTTCGATTCATAACGTCGAGACACTAAAAACCACCATTCTATCTCGATTCGTTGTCTGCGAAAGGATTGTCGTAAAATCGGTTGCTTAATCAGGGGCTAATTAATTTGACGACCGTGTCACGAGACGCGTACGAGCCGTGTACGGTATCAGATCGCTAATTGCAGTCCATCACGGATTATTAGCCAACGCATAATGACGATGTATAGGGGCGCAACGACAGCTTCTCAAACGGCAATTTGATTCTCCGTCTTCGTATTGCGATTTACGTACCAATTATCGACGATCGTTCTTCTTCGTTTTACGGTCTCTCATAATCAGGCTATACACCGTGGTATAAAAGTAACTTTAAGAAAAACTATCGAGTACCGCGGTTAACGAGAAGAAAATTCTTAGCAGCGTTTTAAATTTTATGTTGGATCGCTCGTACATACATCGTTCTATAAAATTATACAATATGCTTCATTTTTAAAGAAGTATCAGGGAAAAAAGTATGTTGCGGTAATTCTTTATTTGTTTTCTTAAAACATACTAAATTGTTATTACATACTAGCCACTTCGTAACTGCTATTCATAATCGCTATTATGAATAAAACATGACAGAAAATAATGGTTATTTTAATCTTTGGTGTTTTGTAACACGGTAATCGAGTGAAATGTGACAAAACGCCTCTACATAAACAAATGCCTGCTATTATTTCTGAAGAAATATAAAATTAAATCGTCCATTTCTCCAACATACGTACGCGTTAATTTTTCATAAAAACAATACCGACTTCTTAAATTACTTTACTTACCGATTGTTCACGCTATTCGGTCAGTCTCGAGTTTCAATCTTGTCTAGTTTTAGCTTTTGTCCTGCATACAGCAGGCTCGAATGTCTTAAACTAAATAGTAGCAAGTGGCCGTAATCCGATCGTAATTTCAATAGCTGACATTTTAGAACCAATGGCTGTTTCTCAAACGCGTTTTCAATCCCCTTAGAAACTCGCACCAAATTAGTCTTCTTTTTTATTTTCTCGTTTCATTTCCTCAACGATGCGCCATCGAAAAATGTTGATTAAGTTCGTCGCGGGTCCTTGCACATCGACATTGTCCCCGTTAGGTCCGGGGGCCGTTTAATTGGTCGGTTAGTAGGTTAATTGACGCGTTCTTTTCTCTCAATCAGCAGTGTATCAGCGCGTGTGGATAACGAGGTTAAATTGTAGTTGGCTCCTTCTTCAAATCTGATCTCGCACTATGCCGGCACAATGGAAAGGCGCGTTTAACCTTTGCGGACGACACCGGGTCTTCATGCGCGTTTCTGCGATTCGCGTAGAAATATTTCACGGTCGGGACGATTAACGTTGAAATGGGAACGAGTCGCTATGATAACCGCTACTCGTTACGGAACATTTCTTTGAGGAATGACGCGCCTCCGCGGGAATACGGTTATCGTGCAGGAACTCGCGGAAATTAGGATTAATGCTTCGGTAATGAATTATCAGGATGCACGTGAGGTGCCTTGAAAAGTGATGGAACATTCTATGGATTCATCGTACCTTATTAATTTAACATTAAATTTGAAATTCGATACTATAATTTATATCGAGATAGACTTTAATTAATATAGCCTGCAATAAAATGGATTTATTTACTTCCAACTGAAGTATAAATATATAAATTCATTTATACACGGTACATCAGCACTAGAATCAAATTGATCGTTAATCACAACACCAAACCGATCAAATTGATCAGAAACGAACCTTTTGTCCCGGCAATTATTAAAAATATTCAAGTCTTTTGGCACTATTCGTGTTTACGTTTATTCAGATAGAAACATGGTTACATATACTTATTTATTTCTTTGTCATACTATTTTAGTTTTTATTAACTATGTACAATATAACATATTCAAGTATATATTAAAAAGAAATAGTTCTTTCGTTGAAGAAAATATTATCATTGGTAGAGATGGTAGAGAAGCACACGTAAAAGTAGGAGTTCCAGAGTATGACTACTCCTGAGAATAACAAAAGAAAATTGTTATCGCAGGCTGTGGAAGATAAGGTTGCTCCTACCCCGGTTCTAGATCGAGGGCTCGAGTTTGAGGGCCGTTTTATGGTATATGAACGACTTGTCCTATGAGACAGTACAATACAATGGAGTGTGGACTGTAATACAAGTTTTGTAGCATACGAGAAAATTCATAGTTGGCTGAGTTCGTATAGTAACATTACCGAGCAGCGGCCATGGAATGGCCCTGTGACGTCTGTGTCGGAATAGAATGACAAGAGAAATGATCATGCTTGAAAACAGAGCCTAAGGAACATAGAAAAATTGTAGCAATTTAACCAAAATATAACTGCGCAAGTACAATAATTCACAGAAATATCAGTTCATAGAATTACTCGCATAGAATTACTTTGACTGTGTGTTGCTTCTAGTATTAAACGATTAAGAGTAATCATATTTAATATTCGATTTTAAACATTGCACGCGTATTTTCATACAGATTTAAAAATTGTTTCGAAGATGATTTCTAGAATGGTCATGGTTTTCATTTCGTAATTACTTTTTAGTATTCAATGGCGAGCTCGCGATCGGGAATAGGACGATTGTACCCTATTTGCGTTTATTTACGCCTGGCAGACAGGCCGAAAACGTTTGAGTATAAATTTTAATGGGCACATCGGGCCTTCCCCGCAGCTCGTTCACGAAAGCTCGTCACGTAGAGATCCCGGCACGTGTTTAGGAAGTCGCTAGAGAGCCACGAGCATTATGAAACCTCGTCGCGACTATGAATGTTAATGGAAGCTTGGCCGCGCCGACGTTTACTATCGCCGTTGCAGAAAGTATGTATAAACACAACTGCTGCGCCGAGTGCATCCGCGCCTCGATTTCACGACTGGCATGGCGTGTCCCAATGGTTTCGAGCGTTTCAAGAATTCACATTGCACCACGAGAACTTCTGCGAAGCATCCTTAAAATTGCACGCCGTGGTTTCATACTGCACGCGACCACGATTTACATCTTCAACGTCCGATCCTGATGAAATTGCACGCCGAATCCCCCGGAAAGATGCTTTAGATGCAATTTTATATTAAGCGGTCTAAAAACTTGATACGTGATAATTTTCAGAAGTTCTAAGGACAATGCCGATTTTTGACAGAGAGTATTTAATACTTGACGTTGAAAAGAAGGTTGAAATATAATTTAAAGGAATTGAAAGTAGTCCTCGGTTATAAAATTCGATCGTAACGCAAAGTAATTTACAAACTGGTTGAAAAATGGCCTACAGAAATTTTTAAATTGCCGTTGTATTCTGTAGCATGGAACGCTCGACGATTCTCATCTTGGAAATTTAATCCTGATGCAATTGCGCGCTGAGTGGTTTGCAAGGAAGGTCGAAGAATAATTTATAACATCGTAAGAATTTGAAGCGGATGCAATTTTGTAGCAAATGGAGTTAAAGGATGAGAATAATATTTGTAGAACTTCTAGGAATACTGTCTTTTGGTATAAAACGCTTCGTACTTTTTATCTTGAAAATTTAATTCCGATACAATGCTATGTAGCCTGAAAAAGAAGATCGAAGAATAATTTATGAAACTATAAAACTTTCATCCTGATACAATTCTCCGTAAAGTGGCGTAAAAAATTCTAAAACTATTATCTCTCTTTGATATAGAGTACTCGACATTTTTCACATTAAAGATTTAATCCTAAAGCAATTGCATAGCGAGTAGCCTGAAAAGGTCGAAGAATAATTTACCAGCTCGTTCCCATAAGAATTTAATCCCGATACTCTGTATTAAGTGGCTTTAAGTATCGGTAGACAAATAATTTACGAGAATTCCAAAGTTACTATCACACATATCCTATCGTGGAACGCTCGAGACTTCCCACGTTAAAAATTTGATCCTTATACCAAACGACTTGGAAATTGATGGAAGAATAATTGAGATAAATTCCACGAGATTAGACTTTACGATCAGATAAATCCGTTGGATCAGTAGGTCATGTGGTGCGTGTGCTTTTTGCTGCACACGGTTTCTCGTAATGTCTAGTCGGCCAGGAAACACCAGTCAGCGACAGTTTTATACTCTTTGCTTCTTGACCTTGCCCCAGAGAGGCCACCGATCGGAACACTATTCGAAGCATGTAAGGTAGAGCAGTAGTTTCTTTCCTCACCACTGGACGCTTAACGGTCTCGGTCCAGTCCGATCGAATCGCCTCGCCGTGTATCCTTAAAGTATCTTCCAGTAACCAACCTCGAAACGATCAACCTGTCCGATCGATCTTTAACCATTAAGTCCATCGATTATAAAATTCGTCCCTCTTCGTCTTCAAATATTCTTGCAATCTCCGCTAGCATCAACAGCCCTGATTTAATCCTGTACGCGATTCTTTTATACATTAAACTTAGGTATCTTAATCTTCTATGATTAGAATTTAATTGGAAGAATCCTAGTATCGAGTAAGTTCGATCTTTCCATCTTAAAAAATTACCAAAGAATATAAATAACGCAAAACTGCTGTTTCTTAGAGATAGTCGAATAGAAGAACGAAAATGGCTAATGAATATCGTATGTTGCGATGGTATTGTAAGATTAAGAGCGAATAACGAACACACCTTAAAAAGTGAAGGTACGGAGAAGATAATTTTTGTAAAAGCAAAATTTGTCTCGGAGGCAAAAGGTAGATTATGGCGAGGAAGATGCGAAGATCAATGGAATCGACCGTGAAAATTGTCTGCCGGATATGTTCCGCGTGCTCGCGGTCAGTCGAGTTCTCGTTGCCCTGAAATATGTGTCACTTTTTGCGGACGCTCGTGCGCCATGCGGGAGACGAGTAACACGAGACCACGGCCCAGTTCCTCTGCAACCGCCAGGGACACACGCATTCTGTTCCTCGAGCGTTCCTCTTCCTTCACTTTTTTTTTTCCTCTTCTCCTTATTACTCGTTCTATTGTCTTGGTCTTTCTTTTCCTATTTCCATTCTTATATCGGTCATATATGTATATATCGAGACGTCGTTGTAGCTGATAGAAAACGATTGTTTCGTACAAATCGCTAAATACGAAGCGGAAGAATATAAGAGTAGATAACAGTGGAATAAGTAATGTAGTAATTAATGGTATAAGATAGAAATAGTGACAAAACGAACCAAAGAAGCGGAACCGCTTGTATTCTGTAAGGAAAACAATTAAGATGTTATCCGATTGACGATGCTAAGTGATTTTGTTTTAATATTAATCGAGAAAAATAGTCAAAATGGTTCCAAAATAAACACAAATATTTCCAAATTTTGTTTTACCAGTAATATCGTTTGTTCTTATTTCCGTCTATTTCCGTATATAGTAGAAACAAGTCCCATCTCCATATGCGAGCTCAATCTCGCTAGTCGCTCCTATAAAAATTCAAATTTCGTCCAATATCGGTGACGGGTTGCGTAAGGAGCTCGTCCTGAGTCAGTTTCGTGGCACAGAACTTTCGTTTTCGTTTGATAGAGGACGCGAGGAAAAATAGAAATCGAAATTACGATTGCTGGAGAGGAAAAGATGATTTTCTACGAAGCAAAATGGAATGATCGGTACGTTTGGGAAACAAGAATAGTATTCCACGACGCGGTACTGTTTCATATTACCCGTTTCTTTTTCCCACATACCTACGAATCGTTCGTTTTCCATCGAAACTTTCTATTCGAGGATGTATGTTCTACCGACTTGGTGGGTGTCGATACTTGGCAAAGTTTTCTTATCTCGTAGAATGGAATTGGAAAATATTCCACAGCTCTCTTTTCTCGATATCTTTCAGCTTATTTTCCTTCGTTCAATCTTCATCTATTCTCAACAGTCTTCCCATTTGACTACGATTTAAGAAACTCGGAAATTTTACGTGAAAATTGTCAGGAAAGATATTAATTACCAAATTGTGGATTTTCGTGCGATTACATTTATTTATGTATTTAAATATGTGAATACAATTAATTATATGTAATATAGTATATATATATTATAATATGTAATATAATCATATAATTAAATGTGCAAAAATGCAGAAAATACACGTGACATGCGGAGGTATATAAAATATGCACGGTGTTCGTGTCGTAGTTATGAAATAAGAAGAAGCTAGTATTTATAAAAATATATAAACAGCAAGAACACCCAGAATCTACTAATTACGGATACTCACGCGTTCCACATAAAATCGGGAATATATTAAAACATCTTAGAACAAAGGAGCAATAAAAGTCACGAAGAAGAGAAAACAGCAACCATCGTGCAGTCTCAAAGAAATAATTCTTAGTCTGGCAAGTTCAAGCAAGGTAGTCGCCGCTTCCGGATACGAAATTGATGTTTGCATACCACTTCGGGGTTCGATCGTCGTCGCGTGTCCCTCGGTAGTGGTTTCCAGTGGCACAACCTGGCTGGCAAGTAGAATCAGCCATCATGCGTACGGCACACCGCATTTTCTCCTGCAAACAGGAACATCCTCAGACAGGGCTCGCGTGACCTCTCGTATTTCCAGGCGTTACCATGGATCAAACTACGAGATTACGAGCTTTCGAACCGCCTATCGACCGGTCACCCACGCACCAACCTGACCATTAGCACCGATAAATTATTCTACATCGTAACATTGCACAGTGTGGCATACAATGGACAAAAATCGATATAATCACTGGTCGATTTTGATCTTATTATTCGATGATATCGTCAGTCCGTAAGTACAGGTAATAGAAACGTAAACGGTAATTCTCTCGAAGATCAATAGAAGACCAGTAAAGATCGTTTGTATATCAAAGTCTAATCACTTGAAAATTTGCTCACTCGAGATTTTGAGCAGATATATGTCTGACAAAACGGAGGGTAAGATAAATGATTTCTACGTGACAACTACGAAGAAACGAAAAGACTGTTCCAAGCATCGGCACTATTTATTTAAACGTCATCGTATGTACTTGGACAAAGAAATAAATATTCAAAACATTTCAACCTAGTCAGGAAATAGGGAAAATAGTAGCAAAGATTTGATAAACAGATTCTTACTCGCGTCGAGTGAGTCATTTGATATCAAGTTCCTGTCCCGAATTCTCGTTCAAATGCCGTACTGTGCATTGTCTCGTAACTCTATTCCTCGGTCGACATAAAATGGCAAGGATTCCGGTTGCAGATAGTAATTGGACAAACTATTACATACATAACAAGATAGCGTTATTTGACTCGCATAATCTTCAACATCTTAAAATTGAATATTCGACATTGCATGGAATATATAATCAAACTTGCTGTACGTACATGTATATTGGCGTGGTCACTATTTTCCCAGAAAATTCTATATCTGGAGATCTCGAAACGAACAGAAGTTCGTTCGAAGATTCCATTAGCCAGTAAATGGAGTGTATAAAATGAGAGATGCCGTTTGAGATATAACGCTCATAAACCTTGACGCGTGAAAAGATGTTTTCCGTGGAACGTGTCATTGAATGGTCGGCACGCGATCACCGTTGGAAGCTTTCGCGACGCGCGATGATCGCGTAAAACGACGGCATAAATCAAGAGGAATCGACCCAGATGGGCAAGCTTTCTTCGAAAGCGTGGCCAACAATCGAACAGCGCCGGTTGATTTATGTGCCGTGAAACGTGTTGACGTGCGTTCAAGCCGACGCACGGCCGTTGAACGCGAATCAATGTTTTGAGACTAAACGATTCGCCGCGAGCATACCACCGTTTTCTGCACCGCGATCGCAAGCGTGATTCGCTTAAAATGATAATGAGCTACGGCCACGCCGAGAAATATCACTCTGGATGGACGCTCGTGGCCGTTAGACCGAGACCACTTTGCATTCGAGTACGTATTCACCTTTGGAAGGATCGATCGAATTTCAAAGCGTATCTCGGAAAAACGATCCAGCTTTAACCTTCCAGCCGCGAATCATTTTCATAGTCTACTGTATTAGAACTTTTATTGCCATACAACGAAAACGATAGGTGGAGAAAAAGGAAATATTTTTGTTCGTCGCGTGTTACGTTCTTCCGACCACGTTGTTGTAATCTGCGGCGTCATGGTCTACGGTATAAACAAAATATTTCTGCGATTTGATATTTGTCGAACACCGTTCGGAGCATGGAACAACAAAAAGCGTTGCTCGTATTTACTTCAGCGTGGACACGGCTTTAAACTCGTAGGTACGGTTGCTCGAGATCCTCGATAACATTCGCGGCACATTCTTCGCTGATGCTCCACTCGCCCTTCCCATTCAATCTTTCGAGAGGAAGAGAAAAATCGATTTCTCGCTAAGGGATACAAAAGCTTTCGCATCGGCGCGACGTGAATTTTTATCGAATATCGATTTTGCTCGGTTCGGCGGATCGTTCGCTCGGTCTGGCGTGTGTCGCCGTTGAAATACGAGACACGATAAAACCGCATCCGTCCGCTGGAACAAAAAACAGCGGAGATCATGGTCGGACTCCCTTCGCCGGGGAATCGGTGTCAACGAGACAAATTGCCTGAAAAAACGACCGAGAAAGCCCCGAAAGTCAGCCGGATGACCCGGTATGCGAAACCAGAATTCGGTAACAAGCCGCCTTCAGCCCCCGTCCTCTCTCTCTCTCTCTCTCTCTCTCCGACTGTAATCATCGAGTTTTTCTCCTATCGGTCAGGCTGCACCTGCTACTGATTCAATTACGTTCGCACGATGTACCCGGCGAGTTCGCAGGTTTTGCGATCCAGCAACAAGGGGCTGTAACTTTGTTCCGAAATCGGATTGTTAGCGAAACGTGAAGAAAGGAAGTAGAGTGGATATAAGGGAGAAGAGTGCGGTATCAGAGAGCGTTTCTTTAGATTCAGATGGCTACTTGGAACTTCTTTCGAGGTTGTGAATGTTGTTGAATGAAAAGAAGGATCGAGCAGCAAAGAAAGTGTTTTTAGCCTTTTCACGTTTGATGTTATACGTACGCAATTATGTAACACTGAAGAAATGAAACAGTTGGTCGAATAAATTGAACAATTGTTGGGATATACGAAACAACAAAACCATAAAGTCGATATCGTAAGAAACAACTAATAATTAAACATTTTCGATTTCTTTATTTATATTCTTCTGTATTTACATTTTTCTTTATTACATAATCCTTGTTATCTTACTTAAGTTCCTCGTCCTTTATTATATAATTCCTTTTTGCTAATTTACATACACTTGTGACTAGGAACTGCTCGAAATGGGCATTCACAAAGGAATAGTCAGAATTTCAGTACGAAGCGGTTTCCCTCGCTTGTATAACAGCGTTCCGCTGCGATTCGCGTCGGGCTGGAAATCCTGTTAAATCAATACCCTAATTGACCGAAGCGACTCGTGTGTAAACGCGCGTGAACGCGTACGCACGCAGCGCCGTTTCGCGTAATATTCAAGCAAGGATCTTCACAGCGTGGAAACATGGCCAGCTGGTCGCGATCGTGCGTTACACCATATCTCACGGTTTTACTACCATGCTGTTTCATTTATTTGCATAATAGCCGCTGATGACTCGTCGTAAAGACGCGATGCAAACGCATAGACCTCGCCCTCTTTCGTTCCCTCTTGTATCTTTCACTTCCATTCATATTCATCCTTTTTCCATAGTCAGGCTTCGCCTTCAACAGAATATTTCGATTCTCTTCATATTGCATTTACCTTTTACATCGACAAATTTTAATATTTTCCTTTAATCACGATTCTCATTCAGAATGACAACAGGGTCGAACTTGGAAGACAAAACAGTCGCTGACTCTTACGTACACTCGATACCACTTTAGAATATAAATATAAAGTTTCAGACGAATAAAATGAACTTACCACTTGAGTAGCTACACTCCAGCGAGTTTTCTCTAAGAGCCACTCTATATCACAGTTCGAAGACAGAAAATCGATCGACTCTTGGCGTACGTCGTACGCACCTGGTGCGTCGTATTTATCACGATCAATACTTATTAATCGAGAGTCGATTTAATTGAATCTCTGAAGACCCCACCCATCGCGAGGTAAGAGAGCTTGGGGAGATACATCGATTTCCCTCGCGACTACATACTGACCTCTTCGTCGCGATATTACGCCGCATTAAATTCAGGTTAGCGCGCTGGGGGACTCATAAGACGCGGACGCAAAAATTATGAATCCCGTGAAAGGTTTCTAGTACAAAGGCACGGCTGAACGGTCCAGTGCAATCGCACATTTCATTAAACCGTTACAGTGTGACGAGTTCTTTCGCCCGGCACTGTAGAAAGGCGCGCGAACAACGATTGTTCCGCCATTCCATTTCGTTCCAGTGATATAACATTATGAAAAACCAGACGCCGAGAGACTTTAAAATTAAATCATTGAAACTCCATTTTTCTCTCGTTTTTGGTTGTAAAATGTAGTAAGATAGGATTGTTCGAGTCACCTGTGTTTCAACGTCTTAAAATTCAGTCTTGATCTTTAGGCAGAATAATCAAACGTTTTGTATGTTATGAGAGCAATTAATCTGAAATGATAAGGAAAGGAGGAGAAAATATTCGCGTACCCTGTGATAACGTTAGGCAACCGAAGCGAGTTAAACCGAAGACGCAAATACCTCTCCATAAACACGGTCGTTAATTATATCTTATACTACGAAGGCTATTTTTCGATACGGAAAAACGACGAGTTCGCGAAAATCCAGGTCGAAGCATTAAAACCAACTTACGAAGGAGTTGAAGCTATTAGTTGGGAAATTAAGAAATTACTGAAGAACGAAATTAAAATTCCTCTAAATTCTACGATTAATTCCTACGATATATAAGCCACGTGGAGGACAAATTAAGGAGGAATTTGTTAATTATTTTGTTTCTCAGACATTAGATTTAAATTAACTTTAAATTACATAGAAATAGAAAACTTGATAATATAAAATTTAAAATTATTCAATGTAAGATGAAGAGTGTGAATTATTATGTAGCATATTTTTCTCCTATCACTTCGCATAATGTAGCCTACAAAAATCATACAATTCGACTTCGCTCGATTTCTCGCATCGAGAGCGAAAATGTGACCTAGGGATCGTACTTTGGCACGGTTCCAAGGCACGCGAGGAACGTGAGGCATTAGGCATGCTTATTAGTAACAGAAACTGAAGAGAAGCGACAGAAGGAGCCTCGTACACGTATCTGCACGCGCGCACCTGTATGCAGCGGTGCATCGGAAATCGCCGGAGCTGTGGCATAGGCAATAACGCGAGCCATACAGGTGTAACTCGGTCCGTGGATAACTGGACGCACACGTAGCCGCGTCCCGATGGGATTAGACGAAGAGTTTTGCAACTGTGCCACCGGTAGCCGGTCGCAATTTGCATGATTTCCGAAGATTAACCTTGCAGCGCGCGTAACAATGCCCTCGAGCTAGAACTGCGCGTTTTCTTCATGGAAGGATTATATCGTTTCATAGCCGCGACGAGAAACGTCGATACACGGCTGTCGCGTATTTCCACGACGAAGAAATAGATGAGTCGAACAGGAAATTGGAAACACGCGGAGGATTGATATTCTATAGCTGTTGAACCAACGGCATCGATGAATAGTTGCTTGATTCGCGTAAGGTTCGGCTTCTTCAATCTTGCGGATTTTATACGGCAAGAAAGAAAGGTCATTCCTTTTTGTAGCGTTGATTTGTCCTCCTTCGGTTCTGCCGATGAAATACGCGTTTTGCGACGGAACCTTATTCGTTCGTTCATTGAGAATTGAACGTGAATCATGTACCCGGGCAACGAGATTCTGTAATTTGTAAAAGGTAGAGTTGATCATTCAGCTTCTGAGAGGCAGATAAGTAACGTAATATATTTCTAATGATTCTGATTTCTGATTTCAGGGATCAGGATGCGGTGGATCGGTTACGTGGCCACAATTCTCTGGTGGTCGGGCATCGCCAGGTCCCTCAGTACGCTGAATCGAGGTCACAGTCAGTAATACTCCTTTTGGTGGTTTTAAACGCGAGTATTTCAGTAGCCGGCGCGTTCCTTTCCTCGTGTCTCCCCGAGCTGACTTTCTTGGCTGGACCACTTCCTCGCTCGAGACTCTCTCGCATGCTTTCGAACCAGAACTGGCCATTAATCGGATTCCCTTCGTTTTAATGCTATGCCTGACGTCCTGCGCATTTAGATCATTCTCTCTCTCTCCCTCTCTCTCTGACTCTGTCGATTTCCAAACAGTAACATTTTCCGATCGAAAATACACACTGCGACTTCAGACGGATACTTATCTTTTTTATTTAAGTAAAAATGGCTAGTTTTGACTGCAACCCTTCGTCGTTAAACGTTCTCCACTCTCCATCTTCCTTTCCTCTATCTGTTCGAGACCTGTTCCTCTTTCTTTATTAAGACTCCTCTAAAATGTGTAAAACAGCTAATTGAACAAGGAACTCGGTCAAGGTGCAGTCGGTCGTCTGCTTCGCGGCCGTGGGAAAAGAAAAGCGAACAAAGGGGGCGACTTTCATCTTCCCTGTGTCCTGAACAACCACCAGAGATACGAAATAAGACTGGAAAAGTCTTCCACTTCTCATTAACCCTGCACTGTGCACCAGAAAATCTGCACGTCTCATTTCTGCACTGGTACTAACGATAATTGCGCTGGAAAATTAATGTACCGTATGCCGTACCATTTAAACTGTCTACAGAAGTATGATAAATTCAAAGTATTCACCTCGACGACTTTCCTTATCCGCTCGCGATATTAATAGCAAATTAATATCTTCTGCTACCTTAGCGATGGTAACATAATATTCCTATCCCCGTTTACCAGCTGCATTATGTACACAGTCATAACGAACGTGAACGTAATTACCGTACCAGTACCATGCTACCCGCCTCTACGTTGCTAAACAACGAGCTTTAATATCCGTCTTTAATTACTACCCGGGACAATGCGGAAAATCGTGCGCCAGCAAAAGAGACTGATCCTCTATCAACCACTCGCGGCACAGAAACCAATGTTCCGTTTCATATTTTCAACAGACAATTCAGTCAAGCATTCTCGCCTCTTTTCTACATCCACAGAGGTGTCACGGATGGTCCATGAAAGTTTGAAGCTTCATGGTATAATCCAGGATCCAAAGGACGTCGCGTAAAGTAGTTTTGGTGATGAGGTGGTGAAGCTTTAGAGAGTGTTGTTTGTCATAGTATGATATTATAGAGATCTAACTTGTAGGAGAGTTTAGTTATTAATATTGGCATGGTTTATCGTTGTTTTCGCGATGGATATAAATTTTACGTAACGGAGAACGTGGAACGAAAAATATATACGTACGGCCTAGCTGAAAAATGTTTGTCTGAAGACTTCTGAACAAAAGTATATTCGCGTATATTTTTGATAGAAATACAATCAAGCGTTCTATCGTTTCACCGTAACAAGATAGTTGAAACCAAGTCGTCTATTTCTTACGATTCAAGCCCCTGCAACTATCATAGACAATGTCCTCTGATCCATGGGACTGTACGTCTTCGCTATCGGCCATTGTTTCTCCCCACGAAGACGAACGAACGTCGACCACCGATAAAGTTTTTCTTTAATTAACGCGGTAACGTGGTATAGGAGAAAGCGAGACCGTGAAGGTAGAGACCGCGACAATTTACGTCGGTTTACGCGCTCTTACTGTCTCGGTTAACGACCTGGCCCAGGTCTACGTACTCCCGTACACTTCGACGATCGACCACACGCTTTTTCCTTGCTTCTTTCCTTTTTTGTTTTTCTTTTTTCGCGTACGTCCCTGACTTCACGTGACTACGAGCACTCCAAGAGGATCACGGCGCACTTTCACCAACCAACGAAAGATTCTATCGAAGGTTGGGCACGTTAACGACGCTCCAATTACCGAACTCGATTCTGTCTCAAATGGTACCAGGTCCTTTTAATTAGCGATTCGCCCGAAATCCAAAGAAGAATCGCACGGTGTCGAAGAACTATCGATCCAGTTAGTCCTTGAACGAGAGAAACGATTATTCCTCGAACAGCGCGACCTCGCAGGTCCCAGGATGCCTGCGTTAATTATAAAGCTTCGTTGGTACGATATCGAATGAGTTAAACAGTTACTCATCACGCACCACGCGGTTGCGAGATATAGGTCAACAGGCGCATCGTTGAAAGTTTAGTTTAACGTGTTCGAGATAAGGAAATAAGCGTCGATTGAGTTCGTGAGCTATTCTCGTTAGCCAGGCATTAATATAATAGATCGTTACGGGTCATTAAGATCGATTCTAATTTCGATGTAAACATTGCTATTAGAAGGATTTAATTGTCCGTTTATTGGCCTACTTCTAATCTTCGTTCAGACGCGCGATACACGTGTTGGAATAAAGAAAAATGCATAGAATCAAAATCTATCGTGAAAGTTATCGACTTGACGTTACTAATCTATAACAGAAATCACGTTCCTTTTCCTTCTGGTTGATATTTGACACAAATTCGTCGTAGAGGCTTGACAGAGCAGTCGATAAATGTCACGAAACGTGTGAAATAACATTGTCTATCTCCGCTGTTTCATATCCTTCCATGTTCACCTAGAATACAATTCTCCAAGGTAGAATAATCGATTGGATGACGCGGGATGACAGGATGATAAAAGCTCCCAGAACGTCTCAAAGTCTAGATCCAAGATACTTGGACCGTTTCCTAACTTCGTACAATGCTAACCAGAAAGAAACTTGGGAAAAATTAAAATATGGTACCAAAGATGCCATCATGTATGCGTAGGTTACAAAATCACCCCGAAACCCTGTCGAGTCCCCGGGCCAGAGTCCAAAGAAGGCACGTGCATGTTCGTGTGGGAGTGCATTAAATCAGAGGGCACGCACGTGGGCGTGTGCGTGGACACGTTCATGTTCGGCAGCTGTTGTGTGCACAATACGACAACGAACGCGATCACCGCGTCCAATCTTCAACACCACCAACATCAGTACCATCAACACGCTTCATCCTCTTCATCTGATCCATTGAGACCAACCCTAGCGGAGGCACTGGGCAACGAATCGACCAGGCCGACGTTGACCTCCCTCTCCAGCTTCCTCGTCACGGACTCGAGCACCGCTAGACCGAGTCACCATCCATCCGAGACGCCGGTGTCTTCCGGAGGGTCCAGCAGACCGCACAAACCGCTCTCGGCCGGTTCCGCTAGGCCGCTGCAAAAAAGACCGCACGCGAAACCCACGTCCGATCACAAGGACAGGATTCAAACTTCGGCGGTGCCTGCCTCGTCGAATTTCTGGGAGAAGGGCTCTCAGAGCACGAAGAGACCAGGTTCGTCAGAATCTTGGGACAAAGGGTCTCAGAGCACCAAGAGACCTGGATCTGGATCATCGGTTCATTGGGAGAAGGGATCTCAAAGTACTAGGAAACCTGTATCCTCGGATCTGTGCGAGAAAGGATCTCAAAGTACTAGAAGACCTGGATCCTTCGATCTGTGCGAGAAGGGATCTCAAAGTACTAGGAGACCTGGATCTTCCGAGCTTTCGGAGAAGGGATCTCAGAATACTAGGAGACCAGGATCTTCCGAGCTTTGGGAGAAAGGATCACAAAATTCGAAAAGACCTGGAGGTGTTTGGGAGGATAGTAGTCAGAATACGAAGAGACCTGGTCATCATGACTCCTTGAATATTCAGAAGACAAGACCGGAAAGTGGTCAGCATACAAATATCAAAGAGAAAGATACGACGCACGGAAGTTTTCAGAGTCATCTTCAGGGATTCAAAGATAAGGTGGACACTGGACACAATACGTTGGTGATTAGATTACCGGCGAAGGAACATGCTTCCAGCGAAGGTGAAGGTATAAGGCATAATAGGCCTAACAACCAAAGACCGTCCGAGTCGAGACCGGATGATAGTAAGACCGGGGATGCTGATTTGAGCGTGCAAGAGTCGATACATAGACCCAGTGTTAATTCGGTCGATGAAAATGTGAGTATTTGGTAATAACGTTCAAAAATAACTGTTCTTATTTCGGGATCTTTATATAATACAATAGAACGTATACGATTAATGAAACTTTACAAATTACAAATTACGAGTTAGTAGTATTACAAGTTGTTAATATTATCTAACAAATTCGAAATATGTAAATTTCGAGGGACTCGAATTAAAAATAAAATTCAGAAATGTTTTATCTTCCATCCAGGAATCTGTCAAGGACCCTCATCCAAGCTTGAACTTCATTCATACGGAACGTCCACAATGGGCGACCAAACCAGTATCCCCGAAACCTACAACAGACTTCTCGAAACCATATTTTTCAATAAAAACGACCACCACCTCTCGACCGATTCTGATGAACGATCAGCCAGATACCAGGCCGAATTTCATCTCAAAACCCAATAGTCCGAGCACGGTTACGAAAACCTCCACCACTGTCAGACCGACATATTTCAGTCAACAGTCCACTACCAGGTATTCGACTATGTCTTTACGTGACTTAAAGCCTTAGCTTGAAATTTTAATCGAAAATTCTTTTTGTATCATTTCTAAACGCTCTAAAAGTATATAAAATTCACCTGAAGACTTTCATTGTGAATTTATAATGTATTATTAATGCGTATAACAATATGTTTCAATGTTTGTAAATGCACAAGCCATAAATTCACCTACAGAATTTTATCATCAGATGCCCTATGAATATGGCAGAATAATATTTCAAAGTCCGGAAGCATAGATTTTCCTATTAGAATGTGTGATCTTAGCCACAGCTTGCCCTGTGTGCCGATCTTCTCCCTTTGAGCCCCTCGATTAAAGTCTAATTTCAAATTTATCAACTTAGTCCATAAGTAATTAGAACAATCGAGCGAAACGACGGTATTCGAGCGCCAGCTTCAAGCTTTTCTTTCATTCTAGCGCAGCCGGATCCTTGCCACAGACCTCTCACTGGCATGTGACCACAGAGCCCGTGTTCGTCACGAAGCAAAGACCGTTGTCGTCCACAAAGCCGATGGGCTCACCCGAGACTACTAAACCTTTGACCAGCAGTTCGCATTTCTGGTCGGAAAACAGTTGGACGCCGCCGAGACCGTCCTTGAAACCGCACTGGACTGACAATCCTAGCCTTCTTCAGAACGGACCCGAAGCATTTCCACCGCGGCCGAGTTTCAAACCGACCGAACCGCATGAAGTACGTCCAGTCACTTGTTCATCATGTCGAACTCCTAATCTGTTTAATTTAAAAATATGTGCAAGTTGCAGTTACGGATAATCTTTATCAAAATATCAGAGGAATAACACGTCATTCTATCGATCCTATAATTACTTTTTCACCTGTTTTCACTTAATTGCTGCAATAGAATATTCCATAGTAGAGATCTTTTAATAACTTTGTCCAGTGTTGGCAACTATTTAAATAAGGAATCGACTCGTGGCCAATTAACAAAGCGCTATCGTATACACATGTTAGATCGTATCAATGTAATACATAATTAGTTTACAATTCATAATATTCGTAATGTATTCATAATTTGATGTGTTCATAAGATCGTGGAATTCTTAAATAACCCGAGGATCCTCGGTTCCTCGCCGCTGCCACGCTGCTCATGATCACGAACACTTCTTCCCCTTCCGTGTCTTATCTAGAGATTAGTTCTCCTCTAAGCAATAGCTTCATCTTGTTGTATCCTCGATCAGGAATATACTCTCTGTACCCCGCGGTACAATTAGATTCTATCGGTATTCGTCATAGGAAAAACACCGTTTCGCTAAACGAAAGAAAACATAGCGCGACTTTTTGTCAAAGATTACTGTTAATCGCAACAAAAGAACGGCGGATCGGCCTTCTGTTCGATTACACAGTCCATCGAACAGCATGATACAAAACGAACGAAGAACTCCATCTACCATCTTAGAAAACTCATATTGGCTTGTGCGAAAAATTTATTGACAAAATTGAACGATATTATGTCTTTATAAAATTCGTATGTCACTAAACAACATATATATACTGTTTCTTTATGATCATTGATTCTTTCTCACATATAGAACATTAAGAAATTGCAACACCGCGCTTAAAATACTCGGATACCCAATCCAACTAATATCGTATGTTTCTTTTTGTATAGAACACGGAGTTTCATAAACCGCTTGGCGCAGCACACTACATCACCACGTCTCACTTTGAGACTTCTGCTAGGCCTAGACCCACAAAGAAGACCACCACTTCTACGACAACTACCACTAGCACCACTACAACCACTACCAGTACAACCACGACCACGACCACCACGACCACCACGACCACTCCAAAACCTGACACGACAGTGTCTACGACCGAGGCAGTCGCGAAAACTGGATCGGTGTTAACCGTGTCTGCCGCGACTGAAAGCAAGGGTATGCAGTGCGGAGTACCGCCCCTGTTTCCAAGACCGGAGACTAGGATCGTTGGAGGCAAGGACGCACCGTTCGGTCGATGGCCTTGGCAAGTATCTGTTAGGCGTACTTCGTTCTTTGGCTTCTCCAGTACTCATCGATGCGGAGGAGCGGTGCTGAACGAGAACTGGATCGCGACTGCGGGACACTGTGTAGACGAGTGAGTAATATTCCTCGTTCTATTATTAGAGAATTACGAGCTTCTTGCAACTTTTCACGACGATCGAGATGTCAGGTTTTTGATTTTTCCGAAAGCAATCGTGCGAAGAGCGTTACACTTTTGCGCCAATAATTGAATAATTTAATAACGCGATAGAATTTCTCAGAAGCAAGCCACGTAAAAATAATTCAGAACACTAATTTCAAAATTTGTCAAAAAATTGTAGAACGAAGATATCGAAAAGGAAAATC
The DNA here is from genome assembly GCF_041682495.2 of Bombus fervidus. Classification (NCBI taxonomy): domain Eukaryota; kingdom Metazoa; phylum Arthropoda; class Insecta; order Hymenoptera; family Apidae; genus Bombus; species Bombus fervidus. The sequence continues at coordinate 11,244,502 of NC_091525.1, read as the reverse complement.
TAAGATCGTTGGTCGTGAGGAACAACGCGATCGAAGTACATAATCGCTTTCTGTTACGATTACGCTGCTCGTACGTTAGCGAATGCAAATGTTGCCGCTTCTCGTATAGAAAATAAACCTCGATTAACCCGAATACAGCTTACCAGTTTCTTCCAATAGCCACTAAAAGGAAAAACGAAACAAATATTTGTTATCGATTCTGTTATAGCTTGCTGACCTCGCAGATCCGGATTAGAGTGGGCGAATACGATTTTTCATCTGTGCAAGAACGATTGCCTTACGTTGAGCGTGGAGTTGCGAAGAAGGTGGTGCACCCCAAGTACAACTTCTTCACTTACGAATACGATCTGGCATTGGTTAGGTTGGAAAGTTCATTGACGTTCGCACCGCATATTTCGCCGATTTGCTTGCCAGCCACTGACGATCTTTTGATCGGCGAAAATGCGACTGTCACCGGTTGGGGAAGACTGAGCGAAGGTGGTACACTGCCTTCTGTGTTGCAAGAGGTAAAATTGTATGAAGATTGTCAAGTGTAAGCTACAACAATTTTAGAGGTTCCATTGGCAGTATACCACATTTTAACAGAAGATTTGTAATGAGTTTGCGGATTTGTAGATAAATTTATACTTCTTTATTAACATAATTAATGATACGAAACTTAATCCTGCTGTAGTTTTCGAATATTTGTCTTATTTTTATTTTCTAGTACTTGCTTTGAATAATTTGTATATTAAGTACATTAAGATAGATACGAAATTGTTAATTTAAAGGAGGGTTGCGTATCTATTACAGGTTTCCGTGCCCATAGTGAGTAACGATAGGTGTAAGTCAATGTTCCTGAGGGCTGGGAGACACGAGTTCATACCAGATATTTTCCTGTGCGCCGGATACGAGAGTGGAGGCCAAGATTCTTGTCAGGTACCCTTTTAAATTCACTATTCATTTTATATTTTGCACTTTATATATATATATTCTATCATTTAGTTTACTATTTTTCTGTATATATATATTTTTTATTATCCAGAAATAATATCCAAGATTCCAGTTGTCCCACCAGAACGGGAATGTATGAATATTCTTTCAAATATTAGATTCGTATTAAAATTGATATTGTTCTGAAAGCAAACAAATTTTTGTCGTGTTTCCAAGACTCAGAAAGGCTTCTTACGTGTAATTTTCAGGGTGATTCGGGTGGTCCTCTCCAAGTAAGAGGGAAAGACGGTCGATACTTCCTCGCTGGCATCATATCCTGGGGAATTGGTTGCGCAGAGGCCAATCTGCCAGGCGTGTGTACCAGGATCTCCAAGTTCGTACCATGGATCCTGAAGAACGTCACTTGACCCGGTTTCCAAATAACCATTTGCCACAGGACCTTGTCGACAGCTTGCGACGAACCGACTGTCCGAATAGGAGTTCCAAGCGTAACTCTGCACGTTTCTTCGATTTCTTAACCGAGGGGTAACCAAGAGATTGCACGAATCACTGCCAAATACGTAAGACTTGTCGAAGAAAACGGGACTCGAGCAAGAATGGTTCTCGTTCTTCTTCGAAGACGAAAAAAGCAGGAGAGAAAAAAGGAATGGTAGAAGAGAAACGAGAGATATAAGATATATATGTATCTATACATTGGATAGAAGTTTGAGAAACTTCCATCTTAAAGACTGCTACTCGGAAAGCGAAGCCAATCAAACACAGACCGCGCGAGACTGTGGAGATCGTTATGGAACGATAAAAAGAAAATCGCGCGTGTAGGACTGTATTTATATATATAAATATACATATAAATATAAGTAAGATAATAATATATTTCTCAGCCGCGAACGAACCGCATGTTCGTCTGTCAGTTTTTTGCTAGCCTGTACATGAATATATAAAAAGAAAGGAAGTCTAAGCGGAGAAATAGCTAACGGCTTGACGTTGAAACGCCACGTTAAAGAAAGGACGTAAATAATTAAAAGATGCGGTTTCAACTGCAAGCCCTATAATTATGCATCTATCTTACTCAAGTTGTATAGCGAATTCTGTAAAATGCTAAGTTCTTGCCCATCGCCCTTAGTAATCGCCTATTAATCGAAAGGCTAAATTAATCTCCTCTCTTTCTCTCTCTCTCTCTCTCTCTCTCTTTCTCTCTCCCTCTCCCTTCGTCACTTTTTTTCTCTCTCTTTTTCCCTTCTTTATTTACAACGTACGGATATTTTTGTACAGACATCGTGTACTTAAAGGTAGGTGTGTGCGAACTAGGAAAGATCTAATAAATATAAATATATATATATATGTGTGTAATTGTTTATAGATATATAACGATATTTATAAGTATGTCAAATAAACATATGTGTTTATTACTACCCGGAACTTGTCCATCTTTGTTCCCAAGTAGATTAAGAGTTACAAAATTCGCGAATTGAGCGGATCGTTAACCCGACCAGCGATCAAAGCTACCGAAGTCTCTGCGTCGACGATGAAGTAGAGGAACGGATGGACAACTGTAAATGGCACTGGCCCTGCCCTCTCGAATAATCCATTTCCTACAAAGAAAAATTCCTTTTAAATATCTTATTCGTAACTCTAAAAGCTTACTTACTAAAACTCGATAAAATTGTTTAATTGAGAAGCTTTCCAAAAAATGGATCCACAAGACAAGACCAAGGGTTCCATAAGACTCTTTTTCAAGTATATCGTGTTAAAGTACTTCCTCTTAGCTACCAAACTTGGTAACTAAATTAAAAAACAAACAAACCATAACTACTTATGTTATTTCCAAGTGATCTTCTTTTATTATAGACCTGTAGACCCTTTTTCCAGAAATCATCTCAGTTATAAGCTAGATACAGTGCAAATGACGAAGAAGTTTTAAGTAAATGAAACGAGTTACAAGGAGTCTGAAAAATTGAGAGAGAGAGGATGAAAATTGGAAACAAGCAGCTGACAGATTAATGAAAATATTTACGAGCTGCATTCCTCGTAACGATTCAGGAATTCCTAGTAGGCATAACGGAGAACGAACGCAAGGTCTTTTTATTTATTTCCCTCGGTGAGTCAGGCACACAGGATATCAGTGATTAAATCCAGCCGACATTATAACAATACTGAGAATATTCTTGATCGTGGCCGGCGTCGATTACAATAAACCGGAAACGACAGCTCTTGGACGAACAAACAACGAATTAGCGACGATTCGACATTCGACAGACGATCGAAGGAAAGGCGAATCTCTCAGAATCTTTGCGTAATCAAACATCTAATGACTTCGCGGTAAAAAAAAAAGAGAAATTAACTATTATATGGATCTGTTTTCTTTCTTTCAAAGAAAATAAACTAACAGCGATATTTGTTCAATTCTCACGATGCAGTTTGCTGATACGACGTTGGTTGCCAGTCAACAACCTCGACGAGAGAGTGTATCGAGTTACAGATCCGGCAATCTACCAACAACAAGATGGTCCCTTGACGAATCAATCGAATTCGGCGCGGTTCGCGATGCCCCGATCTTCGCCAAGATTTCTATTTCACCGCGTGTCTCTAAAAATTCCGTCTACCACAAACACATATTCTTAATATTAAGAAAAATATAACAAAGTTCTAAAATAAACCCTAAATCTGAAATCTATATCTGTAAAATCCTAAAGCTGTGATAAAATCAATTTTGAAGTTAATTTTGTAGTAGCTAAATTTGTTTTCGCCGGTTAAAAAATGTTTTTATTAATGATTTCTTTGAAACGTCTTTGTTTAATTATGAATTCGAACATTTTTACGAAAGAGACGTAACACGACAGTCACATAGATGGATATCGTAAATCGAATTCGCAAGAGATACACTCTGGCTGACAGAATTTATGTAGCAATCTAATACGAAGAAGAAAATAAAAAGGAAGGGGAAACTGATCAGACACGCGCCAGTAGTAACGGCAAGACATCGTCAGACGCTTGTCCGCCGCGCGTCCACCGATATCTTGTTGTTTGCGAACGACATGCACCGTAGAATCGCAATTTCACCTGTGGGATATTGCGTCACAGCGATTACCTGATCGAACCTTGCTAATCGCTGATCGTTTCCTCCTACGATAATCCGAGATATCCTCTTCTGTTTCCCATACACGAGAAATTCGAGACTCTCCGACATCCTCTAACAAGAGTATATAATTCTATGGAAAAATTTGTAAAAATTCTAGACCTCGCGGAAGGAAAATACTGGACAGAAATATTGGAAAAATTCTTGCGAAGAAAGAACGCTAGGTCTTCTAAAATATTTAACGCCAGCATGTAGTCGCGTAGCTCTTGGAGTTTGAAGTTATAAGGAAAGTAGAGGAAGAGTGCAGTAGAACGAAGAAAGCAGAGAACAGAAACCTGGATGATAGTATCGATAATAGTCCCGACGTAGTGGAACGATCAATGGAGGATCGGTAGGACGATAAGTCGACTCACGAGAGTGGGTTCTGTCAGGTTTCATATAGTTTCTGATGTTCACCCCGATGCTCTGTTGCACGTCTCTGGCGTACACACCAAGATCTGGTGTCATTGGTGAGAGGTCCGCGGTTCTAGGCTCGAACACGTCCAGAATTCCCAACTGAAAATGAGATTAATTTTTTTATAACGAAATATTAAAAATATATAATGAAATAACGGGGAAAGTTATCAAGACGATAATTAGAATCGTTAGATAATGCGGTTCAAAGAATATAATCGAACGAAAGGAAATAGCGAAAAACATGGAGAAATGATCAAACGCTGGTAAAAATAGTACATTATCGGGCAAAGTCAACGATGATTTTAAATAATCCTATTCGACCGCGTGAAGTGGCTCAATAGAACAAAAGACTTTAACTTCAAGAGTCAAATTATCTCAAGCTGAACATCGTCTATTCAGAGGCACTAAAACCTGTGAGAATGCTGAAATAACAGTGGAATCGGCCGTAAAACTCGCGAGTAGAACGGTGCCGGGCCTAGAATTACGTCTATTAAACAATTCTCATTTTTCGCTGTGCGCTTCGAATTGTCGTGAATTACGTGTCGTCAAGGAGGCTACGCGTTATGCCGATCGCTCTGCTTCGCGGAATACAGCCGTGACGAGAAACGGAAAGTGCGCTCAAGATCTCTAGACTAACGCGATTAAGTAATTAGGCGCTTAATGGCCGCGACTAATGGCAAAATATCGAGCGGCGAACACCGGAAAACACGGTTCGGCCAGGTTTTCAGAACCGTTCCCTTTTGATCTATTAAAATTCGTTGTTCGATAATTCGACCTATTTCGGGAGGAAAAATAAATTGAATAACTGTTTAAGTTTCTTTGTAACGAAATTGTGCATCGTACCCTTTGCAGGAAAGACGTTAATGTGACAAAACCGCGCAACATGAAGGACGGAATGGTGGCCCTGACCCAAGTAGCCTGTAACTGCTTCCGCAATAGTCTCAACGATTTCCCGCCAAGATCTCTCGCCAAACGATACGTGTCCCTTCTGTCTGTCGCCATCATGAGCAGGATATTGTACCTTGGGTCCTGGAATAACGAGTTGGAAACGTGATTTCGTACAGAAATTATTCGATGACTCTTTACGTTCAGGATCCTCTCGTTCAATTAAACTACCGTTAACGGTGAAACTTGGCAAATCGCGAGTTACTAGCTATCGGTACTAATAAATTCTCTCCTACGGCAGTCATAAATTTAATGTTAAAGTAAATTAAATTTCACGAATGAATTTTACAAGCTGCCACTCGTTTCATTATTCTGTATAATATAAAATTGCAAAGTTATAAAAGCCTACGACGTACAGCTTGTAATTTTTCAATTCTAATATTTTTAGTTAGTAAATCTTTATTATTTATTTCAAGTATCTTTACTAATCGTTCCGTTATTCGTTAAGGCGACGATATGCTGCAGTAACTGCGAAGGAAATCTTTAAAAAATTGTCACACGTCGATATTATGTGTAATCATTTATCTGTTGATCAATATGTACTCTTCGTATTGTAGATTTAAAATGGAGGACAGCATAATTGTTCGTGTGTCGCCGCAGTAATTATAGATCCTATCAGTTTATAGTTTTCTGCATATGGACGGTACGGCCGTACGACATACATTTAGATGAATAATTATAATAGTAATTATTAAAACAAATATATGTTTGAGAGCTTTTCGTGGAAGAGAAATATGGTTCTTACATCAAGCGGAAACTCAAGGGCAACTGCGTGCAGCGATGGAAAATAGGCAAAAGGTAGAACTGCGAAGTATCTGGAAGCCGTAACGGAGGAGACATCGCAGCCGTTTACTAGGAACGATATCTCCGTCGAGTCTCTTACGGATGCCTCGTTCAAGGTCGTGGAATAAGGCTTCCAGATTCCTAGGTCCTGCATCCAAATTCCTTCGTCTGAAATACAAAAAATAAAACCATAGATAGTGGAAAGATTCTATTAAAAAATTATTTTCACAAGTTACGAAATTAATAGATGAAAATTAAATAGTCTAGTCAAAAAGATCGTTCTACGTGTAAAAAACACAGATGACTATAAAAATGAAATGTAGAACTCGACACGAAAAAGTGCTTCGTTAGAAAATAGCAGTGTGCGTCGATACTTTTTACAGCTACGCTAATATAAATACTCTATAGTGTTACTCTTTAAGGATAGAGAGACACGAACGCGTAAAAGAAGCCGAAAAATCGACAAACTGTGTAGCGTGTCAGGCAACTAATTTATCCCAATTTCTAATCTCTATCTCCCTCTTATTTTTCACGGATCCTAATACAATAAACCAACCCAGATTCATCAGCGTTCTAACTAAGATCCTTCGCCATTCGTCTTAATCATTTTCTACAAAATTCTCCACACTCATCTCATCCATCCTGTTAATCACCTGTATAGAGGAATGAAAGAACGAATAACAGAAAAAGAAGAATAAAACGAAAATAAAACACTCTACCTGGATAGCTAGAGAAGAATCCCCTGGGGCTCCTGTCGCTACGTTTCCTTCGATTCATCATCGTGCTCGAGGATACAGTGGTCAGCTGTCCAGTCGACCCGGTTTCACTTGTGGTCGTGACTGGCAAATCGGTAGATCCCATCTCGTTCGGGATAGACTGATTGTTCGAGCCCGTTGAAACGGTATTCTCATCAGCAGGTGGTCCATTCGTGGACGACGCCTCGTTCGCCTGAGTTGGGATCGTCGAACTCGTTGAAGCTTCTGTGACATTTGCTGCTGACGTTTCTGAAGTTTCTGCGGATAACGCGATGACAGTAGTTCCGGTAGTTGTTGACGTAGAACTTGGCGTAGAGCCTGTCAACGCGGTCGTTGACTCCGTGATGGGTTCCGTCGTCGTCACAGATTCGATTGTCTGATCAGTAGAAGCGGTCGTCTGACCAATAGCAGATGTAATCGTCGATTCTAAATTTGTTTCCATCGATGTTGAAAATGTTACTGGCGCCTCTGAAGTTGAACTTGGAGTAGATACAATCGCAACGGTACTCGTCAAAGTCGACGGCGTACTTGATGTTCCATCAGCATTTGGCGATTGAATACTTGATGTGGAAGTGACCGTTGTTATAGGTTGAGCAGAATTTGTAACGGTTGTCTGCGGTATTTCAGAAGTTGTTGTAGTAGCTGCAGTAGTAGTAGTAGTAGAAATAACAGTGGTAGAAGTTTCAGATGAAGTTGTAATTGAACTAGGCAAGGTGCTCGTAGATGTAGTCATTGCCTCGGTAGATAAAGTTGTAACTAAACTAGGCAGGGTAGTAGCTACTGTAGCACCCGTTAAAACAGAGCTATCAGAAATAGTTTGCGTCAATCTATCTTGCTCGTCTACGGTGCTTAAGGTCATTCCAATAAGTTCAACCATGGGAGTAATGGACATTGGTATATCGCTAGTGATCTCAGAACTCTGCATAGTTCTTATTGTTGTACTCTGCGTGGTAGTTTCGTCAGGAACCAACGTTCTTGCTTCGGTCGTCGATTCTTCAGTCATCGCACTAGTTGTTTCTGGTACAGAAGTAGTTTCGGTTTCGTTGGTTTCCTCCTCAGGGATAGACAGATCGAATCCGTAGAACCTAAGGATGTCTTCGTACTCTGGCCTCAGTTTCGTGTTCTCGTGATTGAGCGTCAGACCCCCGAGGAATCCATCGGCGTTCAAATACGTCTTTGAAATACAGAAATAATTACTATGGACCCGTCACGGATGTTTGATTCGTTACGAAACTTGTTCGAAAAGGGCGATCGACCAGAAGAGAAACTGCTAGTTAAAGAAGAGAAATTACGCGTTCAAGCCTCAAATGAACCGACGCAGCAAATTTTCCGTGTTTCTTTACTGTGTTTAATCGCACTCATCGAACGTATTATGCAACAGTGAAGAATTTAACCCTTTGATGCTCAGATTTTTCCAAACTTACGAAGAATATAGAAGAAATAGCTGGCATGATAATTTATACATACACCGCTGCTCAAGATACTCAGGACAGAGCACAATGAAATACGAAGGGCACGAAAGGACGCAGTTTCACAAAAAGTCATCGCCTGCATTCTTTATAAGGGAGCTGTTTTATACTTCGGTGTATTGTCAATCAATTCCATATCGTCGAATTATTCAAATATTAAAATATCGAAGATACTTCTGAAAGGGTTAACGATAATCAGAAATGACTAGGATAATTCTTACCCTCAATCTACGATGGATATCGCGAAAACCGATCCTGGTGATGTCTCGATCTCGCGGTAGACCAAGAGCATCCGCGATCTGCTGTCTTCCTCTGCCAGCCGAGCCCTCGTAAAGTGCGGCCAGGATGAAGCCAACCCCCGTCGGCGAGAATGCAACGTTCCCGTGGGCCGTGTACTGTTGCAGAATCCGCACGCCTAGGTCGTTAATAACGTCCGTGATGATGTCGACCGGCCGATGCGGAACCGGTTGATACCAGCCGTCGAATCCCACGTTGTCGTAGCCGTGGACAAACACGGACGACACTGTTGGAGAATATTTTCATTGAATAATCGCACCATCTTATGGAAGATTAATTAAATCCTAAGATACGGACAATTTTTCAAATACTAATTGACGCTGTTTGAACGTTTTCACTGAAAAATTATAGAATCTCAAGGAGGCTTGGTTAAATCCTAAGTTAAGGACTATTCCTCGAGCATGAACGACACTGTTGGAATATTTACCACAGAAAAATTATAAGATCTTAACAAGACTCGATTAAATCCTAAGTTAAAGACAATTCACCGAGTACGAACGACACCGTTGAAGAATATTTTCATGGAATCGTAAGGAAGATTAATTTAATCCTAACGTAAATCGCGTATATATTACGTGGAAATCGTAAAAGTTTAATACTCCGAACTGTCAACCAATAGACGAACATTAAATCGAAATAATAAAACAAAACAGAATAAAAATACGTACGCTGCAGCAGGATCAGCCAGGACATCCAGGCGCCCATATTAATCGCGACTGGTTGCTGGATAACTGGCGGACGAGGAGCACAGGTCGACTGGCGAGGAGCATGGACAACCCGTCTCCTCGCGGATTCTCTCTCGATTTACGAAAGGAAGCGCAACACGGTGGCGCGGAAACGTGGGTCGACAGGCAGCTCTGTTAGGATTAGTCTTAGTCGTCCGCTCTCTACGTCGGAACTGGCTCGCGGATGGTGCACGCCGCCCGCTCGAGCCTCTGCCGGCCACTCTGCGATTTTTTAAACGGCAAGGTCGTCAGGTAGATAAACCCGTGTCTATGTACGCCGTCATATCGCGCGGCTCGTCTTTCTCCTTTCCCCTTCGCGAAACCGTGTGCCGGGGTTCCAGCTTCCCCAGAGGATGCCAAGTTGGTAGTAGGAGGAGAATGAGGAACAGGAGGAGGAGAATTATTCAGAATTATTCAGAGAATCGCGGCGGATTCGTTCCTCCAAATCTTGTTATGGGTTCTTCGGATCCCGGGGATTCGCGAGTTTGTGGAAATTTAATGGCGACTGAATAAGCGGTGGAATTTAGTTTTGAAGAATTCAAGAATCATATTTTTAATTGGCAAATTCGTTACTTCAAAAATCTAGTTATTTTATTAGGATTTTTTAAACATTTTATGATGACTGCGCGAATGGTGAAATCTAAAGGGTTTGGAAACTTAGGTGACAACTTGTAACATCGATTACTTTAGCTCGCGTTGATGCGACGACTATTCTGGAACGAAATTACAATAATATTTATGTATGGAGTATTCTAAGATCCCGTGGTAACAGTTAAGGGGTAAAAGAATAATTGCATAGATTTCTATGAATTCGAAAACAAGCAAATTATTCGAAGATAAACAAGTAGAAGCCGACCTTTCTTCGCTCTCGCGTTCGCACACTTGCAACTTCCATTCTTCTTCGAGTGTGATCTTAATAAAGTAACTAGTTGTGGCAACTTCCAGCGTAACGTAACAGGGAGCAACTGAATCATACGCGTCATAAGTCTTGCTCAATGTTGCGGTCGTTACTGTTCACAATGCAATAAACCTTGTTAGGCGCGAAGTCTTCCAAGTAAAATTAACGACTTAACGAAACAATGAACGAATCCTCGAAATACCTGTGCAGAGAGCATCCGTGTCAATCTTCTTAACTGTAGATAGTGAATCTCGGTTTTGCAATAAAGTCTAATATCTTCGTGTTGCATAATATCGGGTAGATTTTACCAGCATTTTACCAGTGAATAAATAAATAATCTCTGCGTTACTGTTCTAAATGAATCTTTATTGCTTATACGGTACAGAATAATTGCCGTTACCGCGTACATTTTCTTCAGATTAACTCCATAGATAGCATCCACGAAACGTTGCCACGATTCTCGTGCAACTAACGATGAAAAAGCATGTTCCGAGCGCCAGTGATGGAACGAATCGAACGTTTTCGACTTCGAACGTTGCGTGGATATCCACGCAATATCCGGTGCCGTCCATTACCCGCAAATTAGACGTTCGTGATGGTAATTGTAATGGCTTGCGAACGTCCGCGGGCCATTGGTCGCTATTTCATTGGCGAGAATCATTTCGCGCCCGCTTGGCCATGCGAATTGTCGGTAGAAATGGACTAACAACTACTGGTTTCTCAATTTTATGGCTCTGCTCAACGTTCGCGATTCTTCTGGATCGATGTAACCAAGGAAAAGAAATTCGAAAAAATCGTGAGCTTGGATTGAGCAAGGATTTTTAGATCTTCCGGTTACGTTGACTAGTACCAAGCACGCTTTTTTTGTTCAGTCGGTAATTATGGAACAAAAAAGTAGAAAAAAGGTGATTACACGTGCGTTTCGGCGCATTACGTCGGTTTGATTCGTTTTTCCGGGGAGAAATCGCGTATCGCTCATATTGGGACACTGGTGGATAAAGGACAAAGGAGTGACGAACAGCAGAAAATGATTTTCTTCCTATTTTATTTTCGTTGCATCTTAATATTAATGTTTCGAGATTTAAGAGACGAAGGGACGAATTAATTTTCGTTCCTTAGAAATCTTGCGTCTATGACAGTAACACTCGCAGAAGAGAAAGAAGAAAGCCAGTATGATGCCTAAAATAACGAAGAAATCTTTTAATTAGGATGCTGATGAAATCTACGACGATGGATTTGAAAGACAATACCCATGAACAATACGAAAAATATTCCTTGCATATCGGTGACGTTCACTTTCCGTTTGTTTACCGCCTGATTGCTTCCTGGCACTTCCCAGCACTTGTCTTTTATCGGCATCCTTTCCGTGATCCATTTATTCATCATCCCAGACTCCAGCATTCGATGCAATCTACGTTGCGAAGACTCAGTTTCATCCAAGCAATTTTAATTCGTGGAATAAATGAAACTACGAGTACAATGGGACACGATAGAACAAACTTTCCCTAATAGAAACGATACAACTTATAAAGAAACTTATAAAAATATATCGCAATCCTGCCGAAATTTCATTAATATCAATATTATCCAGACTTTATTCTCTTGTTTCTTTTATTCTATCATATCCCGTTGTATCTTACATTCCAAACCACTACTCCAACTAATTACCGACTTTTATCGTTCAGAAGTTAACGCGCAACTTACTCCGCGTTAATGACAGGCAAATAAGGACTGTCATGTGGAATGATCATGGCGATAGGTTCATCGAGAAACTCGTCCATACTCAACGAGAAATGGCAGACTCCGGTCAACAACAGATCCTTCCTCATCAAGAACCTATTTCACGGTCCCGTTAATTTTCACGAAATTTCCTATGGATTTGACACGAACGATACCTGAGGGAACTCCTCCAGTCGATCAGAGCGTGTTTCCCATCCTTCACACGTTCCACCAGTTTCTCTTCCTCCGTGTCGTTGTGACTTTCCGCGCGTGACAATAAAGTATGATATTTAGGCTCGTCGGTCTCCTGTAGGTACATCTCGAGAAAGCTACCGTTTGGAAAACTCCAGGTGATCCCGTCCTTACGCGCGAGCAGATCGTCTACGGTTAGGATAGAGGCGTCCATTCGTGGAAAAGTGAGAAAGGCGACCAGACTTCCGGAGTAAGTAGCTACCACGACCATCACGATCAACCACCAGACGCCGATCAGTATGCGAGCGCTGTCACAATGCGGCAGATACATTCCTCCTGGAATTTTTTGAATTTTATTTCCATGGCGTGAGATTTCTTCTTTTTTTTTTTTTTATAGTAGGTACTTTTTGATCGTTGAATTTCAATTAGCAAGTAAAGAGAGGATGTAGGAAGGTGTTTGGCTACTGTATGAAAATGGAAAGAATTTAAACGTATGAAATTTACGAGCCGATATTCTGGCAATAAGTATTGTTACCATTGCTTATTAACCCTCGTTAACAAATTCCTGAAGTTGTAAGATTATGCGGTATGAGAAATTTTGCTGATTTCTGCTTCTATCGATACAAAACAATAGGTTCTGAAATATTCTGTAATCTTGTACTAAATATATATTTCCGGTAAGTATATTGTAATTTTTATACGCTTTCAAATTGGTTTCAAATTTTGTGACCCACCATAGAAAAGTTATATGCCAACAAATAAAGTTTGTATGCGATAAATGCAGAACATTTGACCTGTTGATCGGTAATAAAATCGCCAGAAGCTTGCATCGCGTGAACGTGCGAGAAATAGAGGCGGTTTACGGGACAATAAAGTCGTACCTTGTTGAAGAAGTGCCCCGTACACGTACCACACACATTGAAACGAGGACTTTAGGCCCGAGGTTTTGATGCTGTACGGGCTGTACTTGTGAACCAGGTACAAGATCGGACCCATTACGATAATGGATACCGCCAGACAGGCCCACGTCTAAAAGGCAGCCGGAACGTTAGGGGAATGCCAGCACAGAACATACCGAACCGAACGACGACAATCTTTATAGTTCTGTCATTATGCGCTATTACGTAGCGGAATGCCGAAACATTAGCGAACGCTTTTAGCGCAGGCACGAAATATCTCTGCGATCTTTTTGTAACTACGTCGATTCGTTTCTGTCACTGTGAGAAGCACAGGAAACCTTGTGAGAAACTATTAAGCGACTAATGTTCGATGATATTATATGTACGCTATATTTGCTTCGCTTCTTCGGTTTTATTTTCAAGCTATTTCGAAGGGATATTTGTTGGCCTAAGTTTCGAGCAACGATCAACCCTCGAGTAATAACTTAAAAATACTTTTTAGACGATTTTTTGAGACCTAACTTTCTCGTTATACAAGAGTTACCTGTATTATTCAATGATCTGGTAGCATTGTTGTTATAAAAAGAAATGTTCTATCTGTACAAACCTCTTTGGTGAACGGTGAGGCGAACAAGAGAGCTCTAGACAATTGTTTAGGCCTGGAAGTTAAGAAACTATAGGTCTGCACGAAAATAGGTACAGTAAAATTAATCGCGTCCTTCTTATTTTCGTTTACAGTGATCGCGCAAGCACCTAAAAGAACCTCCCTCTCTCGCACCAAATCGATCACCTCTTTTGGCACTTTTCTGGTAGTCGACATGGTCATTTCTTTAATTTTCTAAGAACAGAATCGATTAGCCGACGAAGAAGACGGGGGACAAAGAACACAGTGTGTATATAAATCCTTACCTCGCCAAGCTTGGCGTACCGAGAAGTATTCCAAGAGTTCGAATTTCGAGTCACTTCCGGCGTAATCGCCGTATAAGAGAAATTCAATTTCGAGCCTAAGTAATTGATCGCGTCGAATACCAATCCTTCGTACAGCTTTTGGCCTGTTTTACTCACAGAAATTATCTGCCACGGTGGATTCTAAAATAATATATAGATTTTCAACTCGATTACGTGGTTGTGTCGAAGTTGAAATGAAAAAGATTCGACTAAAGGCTTGATAAATTAACTTTCCTCTTTAAACAATGACACAAGAAATACTTTACTTCTTTGTCTTCCTAATTTTTCTTTTTTAGCCAATAATTCCAAAAGTACTTCCGTTAGAAAGATTCAGATAAATAAGTTAAAAGATCGTTTACCCACATGGTATGTCGCAATTGGTAAATTAGTGCCCCTGAATCCGTGCGCGATATGAGGAAAAATCACGTCCGTTAGATTTATTCCGAAACCAGGTGACCATGTGCCTATATCCAACAGGTGTGCCATGTTTCTACCGCGAGAAAAGAAATTTCCCCAAGTTATGGACGAGGAGAATCTCCATAACAAGCACCGTCCGCAGAAACCTTCTGAAGCAAACGCGTTTTGGGAAAGGTGTATCTGACGGGAACATAGTTTCGATTTTAATTCGGTTAAAGGACGTTTCGCTATAAATTCGTGTACAATTTACTGACTCTAATGTTCTTCAGGAGTTCCGCTCGCCTCTCGCGTTTCGTTAACCTGATCATCTCGAACTTCTCCTCTTCCATGCTCTTAAACAGATCAATCTCGTTCGTCAAGGAGTACTCAAGAGCTTTCGCTAGTGCTTGAATCAATTCTTCCACGTAACATATCAGCTTGATCTGAAGCAAGAATCTTTCAACAATTATTTGTCCTATATGGAAGAAATTTTATAGAGGGATTGCTTATAATATTTCTTTGGGAATTACTTTGTCTTTTATTTTTCTTTTTTTTTTTTTTTTAATATTATTGGGTTGTGTAATAAGTTCGTTTTGCAACAAATGAAGCAATCCCGGCAGTTAATTATCTGAAAATATAGATCGTTACTTCACAGTAGTTGCTCAAATTGGTCGCGTTGTACATGAAGGCTACGTTTCCTCCTTCTGCCAATAAATCAACGAATGTCGTCATATTGGTCATATTCTTGGTCGCGCTGTCGGTGATCACGTACAACCATTGACTACCTGGATGAACCATCTTCAAGGATCTCGCCTTGAAAGAAAAATCTCAACCTAAGAAATCCCTCCGGAAATTTTCAAATGTTTCATATGGAATTGACAATGTATCGGTCTTCTAACAAGAAACGAAAAATGTCGCTTATCACGGTGTTTGAGATTTTTATAAGAACAGAGATCTCACCACGCCCATTACATCGGCAATCATGTCGACAGTAGCAATAACTAAGAAGCAATGTCCCAGTTGTTCCACGTGGAAATCGTTCAACGTCTTCTTCACCGAACTTTTCCTTTCACTTCTCGTCGTTTCGTGTTTCAACGTGAAAATCGATCTAGAGATCAAGTTCACTTGCTTGTTCGGTAACTTGTCCGAGATGGCTGTCATTACTCTACTGATCGTGTCTCTGCCTGAAACGAGCCATGAACACAGATCGGATTAGATAAAACGACTCACGTGCCATTATCGCAGCTACTAGTTGCCCTTATCACCGAATGTATCGTCGTGGAGGATGTTGATCACGTTCCAGGATAGAATGTTCATCATCCTTAAGTCGAGAAAAATCTGTGACAGCTCTTCTCCTGGCACCACCACCGGCATGCTCATGCCATCCGTCTCTGGAATTCGGGGACAATCTGGATCTTGAAACGATAAACTTTTCTCTTAGGTTTTCTTAATTCAGAATCTCTAGAGAACGATACTACATTTTTAAGTTCTTTTCGTTTATTTAGATTCTCTTAATTTAGAATCTCTGGAAAATGATACTAATTTATTTGAATTTTCTTGATTTAGAATGTTTAAAAAACGATACCTCTGTACCTGTTATAGCGAGATGTATCAATTCTTCCTTTCGTGCGACCTCGTGCAGGCGCCACGTTATACAGCAACTCGCGACAGATAAAAGGATTGTATAGCCTTGTTAATGATTAAAAAATAACGAGAGTTAGTGAGTAATCCGAGTGATAATTGACCATGTTTAAAGGTATAGAGTTTACCTTGCCATAGATTGACATCCGCATCACGAAAGATACGTACAACTATACCACCTATGTGCATCTCCTTTTTCACAGTATTTATGATTAAATCGTGCACCACCCCCATAATATTTCGGTGGTCGCCATTGTTATCAAAGAAGCTTTTATCGATGATGACGGCTGTTTAAAAAAATTCTTTTTCACTGAACTTAACTCGATTTTATTTCTTTCTAAGGATAATAACACCATCAAAGGATAATATCACTTGGAAGAAAAATTTCTTTTACGTTTTGTTTTAAGAGGAAAATCACTCGTACCCATAGTAGCGTTGGTGGTAATTAGAGATGGAAAATTGTTGTAACTGTCCCCATAATTGACACACCAGAGGAGCAAGAGAACCGATATCATTTCTATTGACGAACTAAAATAACAGCGCGTCGTATTGTTCGTACGGTATATAACCGAGGACACCTGTGAATAATGTATCACTTCATTAGT
Organism: Bombus fervidus; assembly: GCF_041682495.2. Lineage (NCBI taxonomy): Eukaryota > Metazoa > Arthropoda > Insecta > Hymenoptera > Apidae > Bombus > Bombus fervidus. The sequence continues at coordinate 11,227,765 of NC_091525.1, read as the reverse complement.
TTGGCCGATTCGTTATTACAGGCTGAGCTGATCGCGATCACGAGCCGTATACCGAGCAAGCCTAATGCAACTCGATGCACCGCGAATCACAAGAAAGGTCAGTTCTTTAATAACTAACTACCGAACGATCGAACCCCCGTGAAATTGAAACGAGACATTGTTTAGCCTAGTTGCGTGCGCTATCCAACTCATCGCGAAACTCACCCTAAGCTTTTCAATATTATAATGTTCTGAGAAAAATTTATCAAAATGAAAGATATAGACGAGAAATCAGATATGTATAATCCTTGAAAGTCGATAAAGTGAAGAGATTATATCCATACTATAAAAATGAAAGTCTCCGCTACCGGCACGTAAACAATTTTGTTCGCGTTATAATTTATTTATCATATTGTTTGAGATAATAGTCTCACACATGAATATACTTTTTATATTTTTATCTTTGAAATGTTTCTAACATTGTGTATCTATACGTGCTGTATTACAGTTCCAAGAATTACTAAAAATTGAAGGAAATAGAGATATGAAACAAATTGAAGGAACATCCTTTGTCCGCATGCAAAGTATCGACACCGAATAATGTTATTACATATTTCGTTTGCGCGCGCGTTTGTCACAGCCAAGAGACAATTGTATTGTTTCATATCGGTTGGTGTACCACTTCCGTATAACGAAACCAGAGATAAAGCCTAGTTGCGTCGGTTGCATTATTCCATGCCTACGCGTCGACGTCGTTAATAAGAAAAAATCATCTATAGCTTGGTGATTTTATACTTCATCGCAGGAGCATTTCAAATTCCTTTTGTTCGGTGTCGTACTTTGTTCCACTTTCGACTCGATGACTACACGCTATTATGTGTTACATACCAAGGAAAATAATTATAAATTCTTACTTTAAATACTTTTATCGAAGGTAAAATTAATTATTACAATACATATCATATAAAAAATTAAACGACTGATAATGGAAAGTAGAGAAAAATGTAATTATTATCGTCGTTTAGGAACGGAAGTCGATGTGTCGCAACTCACAACGCTTATCTACGACCAAGTCTTGCGTCTGGAAAGAAAGCAAACAATCCTCGATTTAAATCACCTCCCGTTTCGTTTCGCATTGATTACAGTCTGGAATTCTCGACGTCAGATCAAACGAAATAACTCAGATATAACACACGATGCGTGATAAAAATTTTTTACAAACAAAATTGTTTGGAAGTTGACGAGTTAAAAGAAAGAAAGTATAAAGAAAGAAGGCAAAGAAGAGGCGCGAGAGTTATCTCTCGGGAATAGTCCGCGCTTCTATGTCCGTTCGTGACAATTCGGGCGACGTCGTACGGTCGGAGGACGTGCATGCCTCTATTACCCGACAGTTGGCTCCGAATGTGTCGGGGAATCATGCAAGAACAGTACAATCCGTGTCGGTATACACCGTACACGACGTATCCGTGCGACACGTACACATAGAGACGAACGAATATTTTCTCCTCGGGAAATCTAGTCGACGTTAAAGACGTCGGGCTTAAAGCTTTTGTGAAATGTCAAGCACCGTACATTATAATGGGTTGAATGTGTTCGGGAAAACTGTCAAACTAAACGTAAACGATAGAGCACCATTCGAAAGCAGAGGCGAACCAGTGAGAGGAATAGCACGGACGGGAAAAAGTGGGAGTGAAAGTGGAAAAATTCACTTTTTCAAAATTATACGAGGAGCAAAGGAACGTTCCTAGTAATACGTGAGGCTGCTGATGTTTCGCAAAAAACGATGGAGCCCGAGGAACCTCTGTTACAAGGGATCCTGCTGTTACCACCGCAGGGAATGTTAGGCCAGCTCAAGGTTGGTTAACGTTACTATGAATAATTGTTTGTTTCAAATTCTCACGATCCATTGACAAATTGGTTTTTCCCATTTATTTACTTATTTATCTGTATCTTTCAACGAAATGTTTGTTATCGGTGGCCACCGATTAGTGATCAACGAATTAACCTAAAACTCGCGCGATAAGTTCCAGACATTTCAAGCGTGTGCAACAACGCTGAATCGATCTTGGCACACGTCATTCTTGATTCATACCAATAGTTGCGATTTTTCAAATGCACAAAATCTGTTTCTTTTCAGCCTTTTTAACATTAAAATATTTATATCGAAAGGCAATTATGTTGTTTATATCTTTTACAGAAATCTTGGCACAAAAGATTCTGTCAGCTGTTTAGGACTAGTAACTATGGGATCAAACGTGTAGAAATTTATGATAATCAAGAAGAAGCTATATTGCAGTTACATGCTCCTCGCATCATCACGTTAGATGCATGCATTAAAATAGCACCTAGCAATCAGTCACATGTATTTATTGTAAGTAAACATTTAACATGAGATTTAATATTTAGCAAACAATGAAATGAAATGATTCAGTTCCTTATTTTTGCTGTATGTAGGTTGTGACTAAATCAGGAATTCATTATTTTGGATGCTATTCGGAATCTGATATGAGTCATTGGATCACCGCATTCCAATTAGTAGCATTTAAAGATAGTGTGTCTAATCAAACAATAGAGGAGAACAACGACTTGTACTGTACCAGTGGAGAAGGAGTATTTTCTGTGAAAGTGGTAGAAACAGATGCATCTAAGCGATGTGGTTTAGAAACTAGAAACTATACACTTGTAGTAGCTGCGGTTGATATTAAATTAATGGATGGGGATGTAGTTTTATTTACTTGGCCATATCGATATATCAGAAGATATGGTTACAAAGATGGAAAATTTATTTTTGAAGCAGGACGAAAATGTGAATCCGGGGAAGGTTCTTTTCGCTTGGAACACAGCAGTCAACAAGAAATTTTTCGTTGTATGTATTCCAAGATGAGGTCGATGAAAAAGTTAATGCATGAAGAAAACAATGCTAACATTGACTGTAATGATGCTCAATATCATGCAGCCTTATCGATGGAAGCTGGATCTAGAGCAGCCTTACCCCCTTCTCCAAATAGCTCGGCTAACTTAATCGATATTGACTTTTCACCGCAAAATTCACAGAAACAGTCGACTTCATCATCTAATTTAGATACTAGTTCATCTTCTAAACCGTCTTTGTGTATCGGGAAACAGAAACCCGCGAAACCACCGCGAAAATACGTTTTCACCAGTTTGTTAGACAAAAAAAGCGTAGATCCCGAAGTATCAGAGTTGCCTGCCTGTGGAGAATACAAAGCATTAAATCGCGATAATTCGCCAGAGATGTCTCAGAAAACGATAGGAAGTTCCATATTAGATGACGAAGAAAGACATCCTTATGACCTAGTAGAAGTAAGAAATGATGCATGGAAAACTCATGGTATTGACAATATACATCACACAGAGAGATTAAACTCGTTATTGCATAGTGATAAAGACAAAGAAAACGAGGATGATTTCCAATATGAAACGATGATGCCTGTTATATCGTCCCAAAGCTCTTCAAAGAGTAAGTCTAGTATTACGGATAGTCCAGTGACTTCGACGACTAATCATGTACCCAATGATGAATCTGATTACGACAAATTGGAGCATTTTGGTTCCGCAACTAAAATTACTCAAAAGGGCACATTCAAATTTGGAAACTTTAATAACGTGTCCCAAAATTCACATTCAAATGTATCTTTAAATACTTCCGTTGCTGATACCAGCACTGCATGGTCCAATTATGATATTGTTGAAGATATGTCTGCTGTTAGATTAGCAGATGATAGTCATCTTGGATATGGTGTTATTAGAAAGAAAACAAATCAATCTGATACTGCATCTACAAGCAGTAACATGGGTCCAAAGCATAAAGTCTTTAATAATAGTGAATATGCAATTGTGTCAAAACCAAAAAGGGTATAAAAAATCCAAAATAATTTCAGTTAATAGCGACTACACAAATATATTAATTATTTCTGCTCCAGAGATTTTTAGTTTTCGAAAATGATAACAAAATACTAGTCTACAGTATGACTAGGGTAAGCTGATTTTTATTGTGCTGAATAATGACAGAAATAAACATGCTAATATTTTATAATATTATAAAAATGCAGAAGTGAAATGACATATTTTTGTGCAAAGATTAGTTTAAGAAGTACTAGTCTACATAATCACTGTCAATTATGTAAGAATAATTATTTTTAGAGGCAAGATGATTTTACACATTTTAATAATATTTAAAATATATTATTCAACAAATATTAAATGCTAGTTTATCAATATTATAAATCTGAAAAAAATTGACACTAGTATTTCAAAAATATCAAAATGACTGATTGCAATGAAAAGATACAGTGCCTTATATCACAAAACATAGTCTGATAACAAAGTCAAGCAGAATTTGGAAATTAACTTTGCATGTCATTCCAATATCTGGTGTACTTAGAGATTTTTAATGTTATTAATATCAATAATATTACCATAATTAATTATTCATAGTCCATTATTATAATATTATTGCAAGTTGGACAGAAGTAGTGCCTTCAGAGATGTTTAAAGTTTATAATAGAAATTTTTAAAAATATAGGATTTACATATGCATGATAAGGAAAAAGCAATAAATCATTCCTTTTGTTTTTAATACTATATACGTACATATTTTACATATATATATATATTTGTATTATACATATATACACATTTATAAAAGATTTAATTATCATCTATATATTTCACTGTTAGTAAGAAAAGACATTTTTATAACAAAATATAATATGTATATGTACATATTAATTGATATAAACACAAAAGTATTCAATACATAACACAATTAGAAATTTGCCATATAATTTCTACATGTGCCAAGATCTGTCATTTCTTTAAATGAAATTAAATGCTATTGATATTAAATATATATCTAAATTTTTTTTCATAAAAAAAATACATGTACATTTAGTACACTGAATGAAGACGCAAATCTTACAGAATTTGCATCATCTGATCTGAGGAACTTTGTTCAAGAATATATATTTTTTACCAAATTGTATATATTAGAAATATTATTTACATGTAGTATACAAACGCACAGTAGCAACAATGCTGTTCTTTTTTAGCTATTGTAACACGAAGGATCAAAAAACATTTAAGTCTTTCTATATCAACCAAACTGGATATTATTGTTTCTTCACAATTATAGCATTAAAAATACACATAGTCTACAATAAATTTAAAAGTATTTATGTCGATTTTGTCAAAATAAAAACTCCGCTTCCTGAACAACATATCCTACGATTCTTCTGTAGATTTAACCTTCTTATTTTGATCATGTGTTTCATTTTGCTCTTCTATTAAACGCTGTTCTCTTTCTCTATTATGTTGAATCAAATCATATTCCTCTTTAGCGACAGCCTCGAGATATCCATCAACATCATTTTGAATTTTTCGTACAGTCTCTCCTTTTTCCGCCAATAGTTTTTCGATATTCCTTTTTTCCTTTAATTCCCCGAACCACCCAAGATTATCAGCAATTAAGTGATTATTCTTGCAGCCGTCACAGCGAATTATAACTACTCCTTTTTCGTATGCTAGTTTCGATATAATTTTCCCATTTCGATACTTACATCTTTTACATGTAAACATCACCTTTAGTTTTCCTACAACTTTGCCGAGAATATGTTTGTTAGAATCTTCGTCTTTGTTCTCTTCCGATAATTTGCTAAGATTCGTGTTCATCCGTATAAAAATTGGTTTGTGTAGACTGACATCAAGTTTATCTTTCGAAATCAATGGAATCTGACATAAATTTATAGGTTCTCTCGTAAGAACCAGTCGTGTTCCACATCGAAGTATTTGTCGCAACGGAAACATGCTGATTTTTCTTCTTTTTTACCAGATCTTTTATTATAGGTACACTGTCATTTATTGAAAATATCATTTACTAAATTTCTTTTAAATTGTAATGATATTACCATTGATTAAATCAATTATTCATCACTTGTGTACTTACTATAATATCTTTATTTCACGTACATGTTGATACGTTTACATGTGACGGGAAAGTCATGACTATTAATGTTGTGACATTTAATATCATTTTCGTGACACTGTATGCATACTCCCTCTGCTGAACATTGCGTGAAATAACCCGCGCCAAATTCAAATTATAAAGTGGTGTAGCTGAAACAATGAACAGAGAACATTTGTCCAAATTAAATTTAAATTTTACATTGTAAAATTACAGAATTACGTAAATTACTATACAAAAAATTGTAAACTAATTGAAAAATTGCAGAACTATTGTAAACTTGCAAATTGATTTGAATAAAACAATCTTATTTTGCAAATGAACAAGGCACTTAATTATTTAAAACCTTACCAAACCCCATAGGTTTAAGGAATAAGTTATAAGAAATGAAATAAGAGTTCGAAAAAATAGGTAAGTATCAATTAGGTATTGGTAAGTATTAAGAGAATAAAATAACATAACAAGTATCCCAAATCTTTTGAAATCCCTGCATATGACGAAATTTTCTGAGAAACTTCAAAAGCACAAAATTATTCGGCCTATTTTGCGATTTTGTATCAGGAGAACATGATAGCATAAGAGGTCGCACGATTTAGGCGATTCTTGGAAATTACGTCACTTTCTAGGAATTTTTCAAAACCGAAATTCTCAAGATTTCGACCAATTTCTGGCCTGGTTTCGTGATTTTATATCAGAAGAACATGATAAATAACGAGATTGTAAAATGCTGTTAAACTGCAATCACTTATTGGAACTCCTTCCACATATATTTTATATAATTATTTTACAATAAATACTCTTATTTTTCATTGTGTAACCATTTCCAAGAAGATCGTTGGTTCTGGTTGCTGTTGGTCGTTGCCGCTGTTCCTTGTCATATCTTAAATGTTGTTTGTGTACTCAATCCAAAAAGAACAATTTATTTCTCGTATTTAATTAAACTTTTAAGCAACTTTTATCCTTTTACGCTCTTACCCTTCTCTAGCCGCCGCGATTCGAATGCATGTTTTCCTTTTTTCTCTCGCCGTACATACGCCATACACATTTCTCCCGCCAAAAGCCCCGGGAAGAAATATGGTATAATTCGGTTATTGGTTTTATAGACACTTATTCTTAGTGGGCACTTTTTGGATGACTTCTTAACTAATTACGTTGGGGATCTCCCTATCCATCTGTGATTCCAGCTAATACTTCGATCTATCGAATAAAGTTAGGTTAAAAGGAAGGTAGCTGAGGTCTAATTCGGAAGACATAATCATAAAAATAATTATAATTCCTCTGATCATCATAATTATAAAAATAAAATAATTCCTCTGATTATTCTTTTATACAGAAAGAAATAAAGTTTTATTCCATTTGCGGACACTGGAATGCTTACCATAATACATACTGTCTCTATTGCTGTCTTCATCGTATATTATTGTTCTCCTTATCTAACACGAGCATATACGTATATATCTGTCCTTTGTCATGCACTGTTGCCCTCTTTGTTTGACAGTACATATATCTATTCTTGTCGCACACGAGTGCGTTCCTTGTTGTACGGACAAGTCATATGCTGCCATCTATTGAAAATAGAAGTAACAATAACTTAGAGAGTATAATAATAGATGGCAGTATATGGCTTGTCAATAGACAAAGTGCGTGATAGTGTTAAATAAGGACAAATATATGCCCCATGATGACAGATAAGGAACGCACTAGTGTGCTATAAAGATAAGTGTATATATTCCTGTTAGACAAGGAGTGCGTTATCATACGAGGGCACCAATAGCAATTAGTTCACCTTTTTCACTGCTATGTGGTGATAGTGTGTCTTTCCATAGAGATATGTATATGAATCTCTATGGGTCTATTTTAAACAAATGTATATGCATATATGAAGGAATCCACGTTTAAATTTACCCTCTGTAACCATCTTGTCAGGAAATCTTAAAATGACCAGTACAAGAAATGTAAAAATAGATAATAATCACATTTATATGACACAAAATAGGTACTTAATATAAACTACGTTATATTATTACTATTGATATATATCAAAAAGTACTGAATAATTAATATTACATAATTACTGCAATTGTTTACATTAACATGACGCACATGTTTAAAATTAATCAAACCTTACTATTACCAGAGAGGAAATTTCCTCTCTACTTTTACGCGGTAAGCAATGGTGAATTATCATTGGCGGACAAGATTAACAGATAACTCCAATTTCATTATCATTGTTGCCACTCTTTTCATACTTTATTTACGATGAAATAAGTTTAAACCGTTTAGCGGTGTAAAATTATAATGTTTGAAATAGGCCGATTTTTGAAGTTTGAAATTTTTATAAATAATAATCGTTATCGACGTTACGAGTGCAAATAAACGATACGATATCTTTAGTTTTTGATAATAAAAAGTATAGTGAAACATTCTGCATGATTGGTAAACATAAAAAAGGAAAATGAATCAGGCTGTAGAATTTTTATGTAATGCGTTGATCACGCCTATCCTTATCAATAAGAAGTAAATGGTAAATCAAAAAATGATAAGTACTAAGGTAGCCCTTGTTATACGTAATTATATTTACGTAGGTGAGATGTAGTTTCTATATATTTCGATGTAGTTACTATACATATATGTGTGTGGTACTATGTATGTATGTGTATATTTACGTACACGCATATCGTATATAATGCGCATTTAAGTCGATCCGTAAATACTAACACTTTAATCGTTTCCTGCAAACGTTTTATGAATGAGGAAGGTCATACATTTTTAAATTAAAATGACTAACAAATTTAATCAATCATATTAACAAGGTTTTAGTAAAGGTAAGACAAGATATTTTATTAAATCTTTATTATATTTAACATAATAGAGGTAACAGTTTTATAAGAGGCATAATTTCATAAATATGCGTATACATTTGTAAAATATAGTAGAAGTAAGAAATAACCTTTAATACTTTTTTTCTTTTTATTTTTTATTACAACTACACTGGTCGCCAGATTTGCAAGCGCATGTGTCTGCAAAACAAAATACAAAAATAAGATTAGTGTAAAGTATCTAATGGCAATTTATCTATAATAAATATTAAGTATAACAAAATGTGAAACAGAAAGTAATTCATGACTTCAAAAATTGTCTTAATATTTTGAGCAACAAATTTTCAAACAAATATTTCGTGTAAGTAACAAAACCCATTGGAGATCGTAATTTAACCGACCTATAGAATGAACTGGCACTATCAATAGTCATAGTTAAGCGGTCGTTGGCCGAGTTTACAAAAAAACAGAGCAAAATGAGATCGGAGAATTGTTACCACATTCCCTCGAATATTTTTTGTATTTTGTTATAAGACTAAAAAATAAATTATAATTCTTTTAACATATCGTTTGAAAATTTTAATTTAAACTAAAAATTATTGTATTACCTGCGCTCGAGGAATCGCCGCATTTGCATTTCTCGCCACATTGACATTGTTGAGATTTGTCTGCAATAAATAGTAAATTATAAATAAATTATTAGGTTTCAGTATAGGTAATTATAGGTGTAAACCAATAAAGCTAACCGCGTATTATGAAAACTCCAAAAAAATTGCGCGTAATTCTAGAAATTTCAATTATCTCACATTCATTTGTATAAAACGAAACTATGTGAAAATATCAAAATGCGTTAATACAGATTGCAATTTAAAAAAAAAAAAATAATTTGGAAAGCAGTTGCTATAAGTATAAGAAAACCAATTCGACCAATTGTTAATAATTACAAGTGAAAAATATTATAAATGAACATGTCAAAATATATGTAGGAAATTAAGAAACACTGATACTGAAAATGTTAGCATTCAAATAAAAGCGAGTAGGATTACTAAAAGTTTTACAATAATTTAGTGAATTGCACATTCAATCAATGAAATTGCACATTGAATTGCAAAATGCCATCAGATCGTCATATAACGTAAGGAAATAGTTTCTGAGAAATAGAAGTAATTCCTACCTGAGCCCTTATCGCAAGTTGGTCCTGGCATTTTGTAGTTTGTAAGGAGTTACTTGGTTCGATTTACTTGCAAGCTGAATATGAACTTAGTTCCGACACTTTCGGCGTACCTGTTTGAATTTATCGATCATCTCCTACTATGAGCGTTCTTATAGTAACGCATATCAGCGGCGTGTGCAACTAGCGTCGTGCGCATGCGTACCATGTGCAAATCAGGAAGCATACTACTAATTCACCCTGGCTTCCTGTATTAAAGTTAGAATTTCGGAATTTCAGATATTCTTGAAATTGCATCAACATCTGCCACATTTTTCTAATATGATAATAGCTAAATAGCAACTGTTTAACTTTTTATTCGTTTTCATCATACGTTGTATTGCAGAACATTGGTAATACAAATTTTATAATTGATTAATACAAAGAACAGAAAACTTTAAACTCTGATAATTCTGTTACAAGAAATCAACGCTATGTTATGCATGTATTTAATTTTAAATGCTGGTAACTAGAATTACTTACGGGGCACATAGATACACAATTTACATCCCTGAACTGGTGCAACACGAAACCAATGAATCACATTACACGTTATGCAATATTACGAGATAAGAACGTTAGTATTACCGGAGTCGAGTACTACAATGAATTAGAGTTCATTCTAGAAACTTTATGCGAAGAATCGAATAATGTCTTGTAATTAAACTGAATGAATAACTGAATTTCTTTCTATCCTTCCCCCAAAGTCTGTCAGAAAGCATAATTAAGCAAATATCATAATATCATATAATATAATATCATAATAAATATTTCATTCGTATGTATGTCGTTTTACGAGTATATTTAATGGGAAGTAAAAATAGTAAAGTTCATTACGAACATCTTAAGAATATAGAAAACATTAAATTAAGTGAGATTAAATGTATTTTATTAAAAATTATTACTATATGCCATAATAAAAATATGAAATATTAATTTTATTGCAAATATCTAAATAGAATTTAAACATTTACCGAGTTGCTACTAAAATTCGTTTTTCTGGCTGCTTCTTTAACATGTATGAATTCATCCTCTGATTGTAAACCATGGTAAACCATAAACGATCTGTTCTAGCATGTACATTTTTTATAAACTGCATATTTGTAGCTCTTATATACATATCCACTGGTGACATTATAGTGTTATAATTCAACATGCATTCTGCATGTGGATTTTTTAAAATTTGCCTTACCTTTATATTCTGTACAAGAGTGTTCATATTAGGAAAATATATTTTTTCTTTCTACAATTCTTATTTAGAAGAGAATAGAGCATACATATAAAGCAGAATAAAGCATACTTAAAGAAGGTGTGGCAAAAGATAATGATTTAACAATGGTGATATATAAGAAAGAATGATAGTTTACATTTGGACATAAATTAAATTTTTTTTTGCTTTATGATTTTTTAATATTTTCTGTCTTGAAAACTATATCTTTCTCATATTTAGGATCAGAGCCTCGTTCGTACGCAAGCAGCGCTTTGCATGTTGCATTCCGGACGACTTGCCACCCTTATTTGAATTGGCGAACTGGTATTGCGCTCAAAGTCCAAATGCATAATTAATCGGATTATCAATTACAGAAAATTTAATCTAACCTATGCGTATATATCAGATTTGAACCTTCGATCTTCAATTATTTTGAATCTTTAACATTTTACGTCTTTCAATAGGTTTATACTGTGTACAAAGATATAGACGACTGGTCAAGTGAATTCTCATTGGTGAAATGGCATGGAAGTCGGTAAACTCTGTTTGAAACTGGCAAACTCAATCGTCCTCTCTGTTTTACGATCATGGCAAAGTCCAAAACGAGCTGTGTAAATCTCACTAAGGTGCCCATGTCATTTGCAAATAAGAAGCTAATTAAGAAGATTGATTTGTTAACTTTTATGGTCGCAGTTTCTGAATTAAATCCTGAGCTTCTTTCCTACATTTCATTAAACCTATGAAATGCATAAATAAAGATATACAAATTCTATTTGATAGATAGAAGCACTATTCTGTACCTGTTTCGTGTTCTGTACCTTGTACTGTAAATGTGAAATCATATTAACACTAAGTCGTGACTTTATAGTTATGATACCGAATGTTAGATCACTTATGTAGTACATTACGTAAGTACATAATGTATTTGTAATACATTCTATTGCTGCTTGTCTCCCTCTTAAAGAGAAAAGTCATGACTTTGTGCAACGTGGAAACGTACCATGAATGTTCTAATGGGCTTCAAGCATTTTACCTGTCATAAAAATTATGTGACAAAAATGCTTGCATGCTGCTCTATCTATATTTCGTCACGATGTCTGTGATAATTTTATGACATGATATAACGTAGATATAAATATTATTTTACGTCCATTTTTCCTAGAATATTAACATACTTAAATTGATAACCTATCGACTACTAGAAGAAAAATTTATTCTTTATCCAAAAATCTATTGATTTTGGATATTATCAATATTTCAACAGTTAAGGAAAATGTCATGTTTTGTTAACTGTTTTCGTTTATTTTGATCAGTTTTTATTTCAGAAACTTTTGATTTCTTTTTGCGGTGATAAATAGGATATGCTAACGTTGGTAATAATGACTGTCAGACGAAAATTCGCTGCATATTCAGCGAACAGCAAAATGGCCAAAGGATGACAACATACGGCTGTCAGTTGAAGGAGAAAGTTGATATTTTGAAGAGAATTAAAGGAAAATGTCTCACATTCAGTATGTGGACGAATTGGTCAAGGAATATCTGCTCTTCAGAGGTTTTAGCCAAACCTTGAAAGCTTTTGATAACGACTTGAAAGCCGAGAAAGAGAAAGGCTTTAGGGTGAGCTTGTAAGGAATTATGATAGAGAAAGTGAGAAAGTGAAACAAAAATATACGAAAACAATTTCTACGAATTTCATTTAGTTAACGAAACTATAATAAAAAAAATTAAAACTTAAATTTAGTCTCTTATAGTCTCTTCTAAATACCTTATAATGTTTACATTCCTTAATTTCAGGCAAACTGATATAATTCTAGCAAAGATTTTCATTATTTTTTTTATCAGGTTGATAAGATCGTCGATCAATTGATGCAATACATATACAATTATGACTTAGCATCTTTAAGAGAATTATGGGGACATTTAGACATGAGGATGTTCTCCCGTTTGGAAAGTCATTTTACACCAGCTGTGAGAAAACTAGAGAATGCTGTTCTAAAAATGTACTTGGTTAATGCAGCAGTAAACAATAAACAAGATCGGATTCAAGAATTTTTTACAAAAATGACACCAGAGTTACAAGGACATTCAGAGTGGAAAGAATGGTTTGGTAGGACAACATTTTTTGATAGAAAAGTAGAAAAAATGTATTTTACGTTTTATTATTTTTTTGTAATTTTTACAGCATTGCCATTTGTTAAAAATCCCGAAGACAATCCAGCATACTCTGTACATTTTAGTAGACAATGGCAGGACACTATGTTAGTGTCCCTGCACAATTTCCTTGCTACTATTTTTCAAGTAGGTGAAAGGTATTTTGCATCGTGCCTCTTATTTACGAATCTTACCATTTTGATATCATAGAAAAATATATTAATTTTAACTTTACAATGAACAAAATGTAGTAATATATTTATATATTTAACCACATTGTATATAGTTTAATTTTAATTCACACGAATTATAGTGTATGCCGCAACCGACGTTGCTTGCTATAGACGAGGACACAAATAGATTGAAACGGCTTCAAGAAGAGAATGAAGTATTGAAACAACGTTTAAGCGAGTCTGTTAAGATAGAAAATGTAATGGATGTGAATCCAGGACCAGCTCCTCAGCATCCACCACTCATGGATGACTTTTACATTATAGCACAGTAAATATTTTATTTTACCGTTTGATAAACCGATGTAATTCAACGTGCTACACCATTTACTAACATTTTCCTTGCTGTTCAAACAGAGAATCTCCTTTATTAGAGAATCCAAAAACCTTAAGGAATCTCATAAGAAATATAGGCGGCGGTTCCAGTCCAATTTTAAGTAGAAAGCCTGGGACAAGTATAAGAAAAGTAGTAGAACCGGAAGTGACATCAACAAAAAGAACCAATACGAAAGGAAAAATACATTCGATCAATAAATCGGAACCTGTTAGTAAAAGAAGTATTAGTTGTGATTCGAGATTAACAAGCTCTAGAAAAAGAGATTCGTCTATCGATGCAGTAGCTGAGCGGAAGGCTAAAGATAAAATCGATTCCACTTACATCCTTCTTAGTCAGGTAAGATGCTAGTTATTTATATAGTAAATATTTTAGAAATTTTCATAATAAGTTTCATTTCAAGGAGGAGTATACGGAACATAAAACATCAATAATTCAATGTAAAAGTAATGCAAGTGGCTCCTATGTAGCTACAGGTGATGCAGACGGTATTATTAAAGTATGGACCCCGATACCTTCACCAAAGTAATTACTTTCAATATTTACAATATTAGTTTTATAGCAGAATTTTGCATAAATGTAATCATGCTTTTTTTTTAATTCAATAGAACTGTTACTACATTTATCTCTGCTCCAGCAAATTCAAACAAAGCAATTACTGCATTAGACTGGATATCAAAAAATGAGCGTTATTTTTTACACGGTGATAACAATGGATTGATTCAATTACATGATACTCGTGATTGCAAAACCTTATGGGACATTCAACATGAGAACTCTCGAATCATTACTTTGTTATGCAATCCAACGGAATCCACATTCGTATGTTCCGTATCAGATTCGAACGAAGGAAAATTATTATTGTACGACATAAAAACAAGAAAACTAGAAAGAACTTTACCTATGGAACAAAATGTAACTGCGTTGTGTTCCGCATTTAATCACAACGGGCAGCTCCTTATCACAGGGTTATCCAATGGAAATATTTTAATACATGATTTAAGACGGAACGAAATTATCGATAATATAAGCTGTCATTCGAGTCCAGTTATTGATATAGAACTAATTAATGATTATACAAATATCTGTACACAAAGTGAGGATGGGAAATTGTGTCAAAGAAGTTTGAATCATTCAGGAAAGATTTTATGGGAAACGAAAATCAAGGTAGAGAAGAACACAGTTCATGGAAAATTGTTCACTTTTGACCAAAGCGGTAACTATATGCTACTTTGTACACAAACTGGAGGAAATATATATAAAGTACGTCATTTTTATTGTCTACTGATATTTTAAGGATTTGATAGCTCTGTTGTTCAATTACTGAATATAAATTTTCAGATGCCACCAGGTGCACAAGCAAAGATTTTAGAATTAGGCGGACACAAAGGTACACTTTGCTGCGACTGGTCTACTGCCAATCAATCCGGAACGTGTATAACTGGTGGCGCGGAAGGGAAAGTACGCGTGTCGACGTTGCTCTCACCATGATACAGAAGCAAAATTAGTATCTGTGTGAATTCATGAAATAATGTGTAAAATTTCTAAGACTAGCTCAAATTTGTAGATATTAAATATATATCTAGAATACTGAACGTCAAGACGAAACTTTTTAATCATTATGTTGCATAATGAAATCATTTAAAAAAAAAAAATATTCAAAGTAAGGTAAAATTAAAGAAAAGATCCAAATATTTTATGAAGAGTACAATGAAAGCAAACGTATCACGCGTTAATGCAAAATCAAGTGTATTATAATCCTATCTATAAAATGGAATCAGGGACTACCAATTGTAAAATGTACAGGAACTAATATAATTGTAAAAAAAAGGATACATAAGGTACCTATGAATGTCGCGTTAATTAATAGGACACATGATCGAACGACTTTGTAAAAAAAAGAATAAAATTCTAATAATTTATGTAGCGATATCATGTGTACACCTAATATTAAAAATCTAAGATACACCTGTAAGAGGTACAGGAATTTGTCAATAAATATTGGGCAATTTTAAAACACTCCTGTATTCTAATTTAATATACAAAGATTAAAATACACATTTAATCAAATGTAAATTTAAAATACTGATAATTTTTTTTATACAAGGCTCCACTTTAGAAGAGTATACACTTTGCTCCTCTAATTAAATGAATTAAGTTAATCTACTTTATGAAGATAGAAGTTTTAAGTGTGGTTTTCTCATGGACCAACGATTAAATGGACCTGTCATATCTAATTGAGGTGACCAATATCGTCTGAGAGCTTCAATTATTTCTGCAGGTGTTATTGGTTTTGTTACAGCTACCTGCTTAATTATTTTAAAAAAGAGCATAAAAGTATAATACTTCCTTTTATAATAGATTTTGCATGTTTTAAATGATAAATATATCACAAACCTTGCCATGGTAATATGGTTTATAAGTGTACGGATTAACATAACTAAGTCTAAGTCGATCTATAGCATCCCCATATATTTTATTTTGATCCTGTCTTACTAATAGTGCAAAATCTATAATTTGTGCTACTGTTTCATATGCTAAATAACCCAAAATTATATATGCTTGTTTTGTGACTGTTATATCACCTAAATAGCATAATACAAAAATATACTTAACAGATAAATGAAAATTATTCTTAAATGTAAGATAGTTAAATACACAAAACTCACTGTCTGGTGCTATCCAATCACTAAATTTGTGTCTATTCTTATTTGCAAAGGATGCATTACGTGCCTTACTGAATTTTAAATATCTAGCTTCATCCATAGACCTTGTCATAATCTCTGCACGAATACATCTTTGTTGTTTAACTTCATCTATAGTAGATGCATCTTCAAGAAGTTCACCAGTATTGTTAATTTGACTAAGGAAATTATGCAGTGGTCCTTTCTTTTTTGATCCATCTATACTTTCATTTTGTACAATATCTTCGGGTAAATCGCTTTCTATTGTTTTGTGTATGGAAGACTTAAATTCTTTTAATTCTACAAAATATTGCTAAATGAGAATATATATTATACAAATTTTTATATTATATTATATATATTAAACAAATTTTTTGTTTGTGATGACATCAAACTTGCCTAAATATTTTAGAAGGCGTTGCAATTTCACTTTGTTTTTGCGTAATAAGAAAATCAGATCTTCCGCAGAAATACAAATACCCTTCTTCGAATTTCCCCGTTTCTCAGAAATTTCGCAAGCTTTTCTTACTATTGTCCTCATTTGTTGCAAAACAACTTCTTCTATGATTTTCGCAGATTCGATTAATGGTTCACTACTGTCTCCAAAACCATGCATCATCTGTCGAATTTCTGTAAAATATTGTTCCTATTCATATAAAATTTGGAAATAAAAATTTCAAATATCAGAATTTTTTATGGAAGATTGAAATACCGGTAGTGTAATTCACAGGTTCATTTCGAAGGAATTGCGAATCATTCGCTGGTTTAGTAAACGATGCTTCTGTCATAATTACGAATTATTCAACAAGTTTTATCTCAGTGAAATGTAAAAATCATTAAGAAACTTTCTACACAGTATACATAACAGTTGTTTGTGTTGATTTAACAGTTATTAGGTTATGTTCCATATACACGTATGTATGTGTTGTTTATATGATCATGTCTCGTAAACTTACTACCGTTGTTACTACATCAGTACATACGTATAATCCTCGCGATTATTTTGCATTAATATTATTTTATTTTGAATGGTATTAAACTTCATAAGTAAAAGATATCTTGTAACTAGTAATTATTATAGTATTGTAATTTAATATTATATAAATAATAGTAATGTAATTTTATATTGTATAACAAATAAATATCGATTGTCAAAGTCTCATGGGGTCAGTTATTACAACTGGAGATTTATCAATCATTTATTTTGTGACATATTGTATAGATAAGCTCAAAGTATTAGCGAAGATTTGAATGTAAGATTATCTGATATCAATATCGTACAAGGTTGAAATTAACATTCCCGGTAATTCTTTTAATCTTTTATGATGAAATACGTTAATTCGTGCGTAAAATTCGTAATGCATACATACATATATTAAATTTCAATTCCTTTTGATTTAAGCATGGCTTAGTGGAATATTTGCATTGAAAAGTTGATCTTATATATTTAATTCTTCTTGAAACTGAACATTCTGCAGATCAAGAAAAGTCATAAATTTTTTATACAAATAATCCACGTGGCGGCATGAGTCTAACATTAACTTCTTTTACAGTCTTGCGCCTTTTCTACGTGCCTATGCGCGTGATTCTCACGTCTACTGTCATGACAAATTAAAATAAGACTAAATATTTTGTCATTTTTTATATTTGTTAGTTAAAGAGGAAATGTAATACGTATTGAATAAACTTTTTACAAGCAATTATTATTGTTTTCTTATGTTTGATTATGGATTAACATTCTAAATATGTATCATTAAATTATTTTTTCCAAAAATATTTTAAAGATGTTACATAGACAAATGAATCAAACATTGGTATATGAAATTACGCATGACTTATGTAAATAAGCAAATTTATGATTTTATATTTCATAAATGTAACATTTTAGTAAGTCATAATTGTATCTTCTATGTTAACAAAACACAATGATATAATGCATTAAATCACAGCTTGACATGGAATTACTAGCTCTTCCAACAATTTATAATCAATATTTTTCAATAAAATATCTTGTAGAAAATCAGATGCGAATAATTGTTTTGAAAATTTTTGAAGAGATTAGATTGCACACTGTGAAGTTATCACATGCAGTTTATAATCGTCTATAGAGCATGAAGTACGTTTTAAAAAAGGGAAAAATGGCGGATAACGATGTAAATGGTGACTCTGATGAAGTACAACAGGAGAAATCACAGAAAAAAGCAGCAAAGTATGATAGTGGAGCAGCAGATCTAGAAAAAGTCACAGATTATGCGGAGGAAAAGGAAATATCCTCGTCTGATGGATTCTCTTGCGTAAGTACTCCTATTATCTTATATTCCACGTGTTTATGGTTGTCAACAACATTTACTGTTTCTTTGGTAATGATGAAAATTTATATCTTTCATATTAAAAATTAGTTTTCCTTTCCTTTGTTGAGTATACATTAATCTTTATAGGTTAATTGTTCAAAAATATGTAATCATTAAGTCTAACCTATAAAAAGTTGTATACACACAACACATACATAACTATAAGTTGCAATCATTCAGTACGATTTGTATACTACAGGCGTTAAGTATAATTGGTGATCGACGGAATAAAGAAGCTGCAGAGAAGAAGGCGAGAGAAAAGGAATTGCTAAAAGTTCCTATTAAAAAGGAAGACGTAGATCTTATTGTAAGATATTTGATAATTGTTATTAATATTCTTTTCTAATTAACTTTCATCTATTTATTGTATGTTGAAAATTTTATTATATTAATTAGATTAATATAAAATTCATTTTATTCCAGATGAAAGAAATGGAAATAAATCGAAACGTAGCAGAACAAACGCTCAGGGAACATAGTGGAAACATTGTGGAGGCATTAATTACATTAACAAATTGACTGTACAGCATCAATTTCAAACAAACACTGACATAAGAATCGACTTTATTGTAAATTATATGGACTTGGGGATTGTTATCACTTTGGATTATTAATAATTTATTCGTGTATATTGCAAAATATACTTTAAGCTATCCTGTATATATATATACATATATATATACATATATATATATACACATTCTTTTTATTAATATACCTATTTATACCATTTCTTAAGGACACATCAATTAGAATATATTGGGGAGTATATTATATCTCAGGATAAAATAATTGATGCTCTGACTGTATGTGTTATCAGTGTGTTACCATATGATAAGATTATAGCCTTTATATGTGCAAGGTGTTGATTGTTAGCTCAAAATAACGTATTTACCTGTTTGCAAAAGGTTGAAAGATTTATAGTGTATCTATACTTTTCTAACCAATTTTCAATAAAATTTCAATAAAATTTGGAAAATTAGGGAAATCACGGTGCAATAAAATAAAATCTCTTAGTTGAAAATCACAATGTGAAATAAATTAGATTCCTGTGTTGTATCTAAATTTAATTTTCAGAGGCACAGATTATTTTGTTTCTTTATATATAACATGTGCACAGTGAATTGTTTAAGTGACGATACAGGTGTACATCAGATTTTATTTTGTTAAAACATTCTTATTTTTTCGTATATGTATATGATAAAAAAGTATTGTTTCCAAACAGGATCACAAACACCATTGCCATACGTATGTGATAATTCAATTAAATACAATCAGTTTCTAAAATACAATAGTAAATTACCTATAATTAAATTAATAAAATATAAAAATGATATATAGCTTCAAATTCACTCTATTTTTGTATCTTCTTCTGGGGGCGCTTCAATTTTCATGCTGTTGCACATACCTTAATCGTAATCTTTATTGGTAAGGTCATTTCCTTTACTTACACACATATATGAACTTTTTATATAATATCAATTAATTTGTTTTTAGGGATAAAGACTGGAGCACGGCTACAGCGATGAAAATGGTCATGTTTCTATTATTAATATTTGGTTTCTTTTTCGCAATTTTAATATATTGCAGAACATGTAGCAGGTACGAATTATGCCTTAAAATCTAAATAATTTTGTAATCCAATTCTAGTAGATTTTTGAAGCTATGATTTAGTTCTACAAATATAATATAGTTCTAAAATTTAGAATAGCCTAAATTTTATCTATTTTTTTCATTAGTTTGACGAATAAACAAAATTGCTGGTCGTTAATATCGCTTTCAGTATCATTAATGAGTCTCTACACTTTACAGGGATATTCATCAGAGATATAGTACTGCTTCCAATGACAATATAGATTGCAGATCATTACAATCTAATTCAATTTATGAATCATCAGTAGAGAGACCACCGTCTTATAATGCAGCTTGCAGTGCACCTCCTCCTTATGAATCTCCATTGAATAGCGTATGTTCATTTCTATTCTATTAATCCAAAAAGTATAATATACAAAAAATAAAACAATCGAACGCGAAGAAAATAATTGTACATATCTAATGTATGTTACTCATTATAGTAAAATATAAGATAGATAAAAATCTAGATTAGATAAAAATCTAATTTTGTCACGTAATAACATGTTATTTTACGTTTATTTCTGTTCTTTAGGTATCTATGTTTGAAGCACCACCAGTTTATCAAGAAAGTTCGCAACAATCTACAAGAGTATCGCATTCGATTAATCAAACAGTTCCGATCACAAATTATATTTAACACGTTTTGTAGTCACGTATTTGTAATCTCAGTCAATTAAGAAGGAACTGAATTAGTTACAAATAAGATATCTAAATAAGATTTTTATTTCATGTAAAAAAGATAAAGAGAGAGAGAGAGAGAGAGAGCAATAAAAATTCTTTTATTACGAATCTATATCATTGCATTTAATATTATTTTTATATATATATATTTTCCATCTGCTGACATATTCGAAACAAACACTGAAATGTATTAAATAAATAAGCGACATGTCGAGGGATAATGAAAATCACGTAAAATTCTCATGATTATATAATGAAAATGTCATTTATTTGATGTGGTGCAATGACTTAAAGTAAATGGAAAAATGAACGTTTATATGAGCTGGGTTCGATGAACAGCAGTCATGTACTTCGAAAAGCTACCACTGCTGAACTATTCGTTACAAAAAGCTTCTTCTTTTCTTCGAGTTTAAATGCAATATACAATGGAAGTGTATCAGACAGCAGCGCAGTAGTAGCTAGTGCGACACGAACATGCTGATTTTCATGATGAGGTAACACTTGTCTTACTTGTACTTAGTTTATCAAATTATCCAGTCATACGCTCATGCAGATTGGTTCAAAAAGAATTGCATCTAATGTTTCTCGAACTGTCGTACGGTATTAATATTTAGTTTTTCGCGTTTTTAGGAAAAAGACATTCAACATTACGAGTTTCATGAGATATTTTTTTGTTCGCCGCACAGTCCCAAAGATAGAACATGGGTATTAGAATGGACGTAGACAATTTTTTCTTTTCTCTTTTTTTGTTTGACATCTTTAAAATCTGAGCGAGCACACATGGCCAAAATCTGTTCCTTAAAGCGCTTACATATTTCACTGTTTCCTTTACATTTATTTTCATTTCTCCGTTTTGTCGTTTCATCGACTTATTCCTTCGTAAGCCTTAATAACCTACTACAACTGAAATAAACATCATGTAAAAAACGGTGGAAAAACTTTCCCTAACTATTTTTCCATAGGAGTTGCTTCTTTTTTTTTTCATTATTCTTTCTAATCTCGACAGAGATACATTACGGCGTCACGACAGGCGGTACGGGTAAGTATATGTACATGTCGAGATTAAAAACGAGATACACATATATAATCTAATCGTATTAATTTGTCGCGATTACATTACATTTACTTAAAGCATTGCTAGTGTGTTTCAAGGAACATGAGTTTAGCACAGTCTGTAAAATAGAATAAATTATAGTTGATTATTGTACCCTTCATTAAAAGTATGGTTCCGTTTCGGTTCAGTTCTTATAAAATACAGTAGATATGTACAGTAAAAACCTTAAAATCGAAAGGGACGCTAGATTTGGGACTGTCCGGATATAGCGACCGTTTCCTTAAAAGATAAATTCACTGGCTGCCAGGATCGTCAGAAAGTTCTAGAAAGGTTGTGATACAATTGCGGTTAATTACAGTGGTCTTATCACAGAACATGTATGGCATTAAATCTTCGATATCATTACTTCTTTGTAATGGTAGGTATTTATATCTTGTATTTAAAACGTTCGGTAAAGCTAGGTCGGAGGATCAGGAAGCCAGTACGGTACTAAATGATGATTATTGTTTTACGTATTCTGCCGGTTGCCCATAATTCAGATCATTGACCACATAATTTTGCGATTTTGATAATTAATTACACAAAAAACGATTAATATTCTCGTACTATGTAATTGACTAACCTTGTTATTTTATACAGTTTGTTTTAACTCTTTTTTTTTTTTTTCATTTTCTTTGTTTCCTGTTCCTTTTTCGTCATTTCCTTCTTTTTTGATAACGCGTTTCATCGACTTTATCTTTTCATTTAATGCGATTCTTGTATCACCTCTAATTAATATAGAGCATCCTGCATACGAATACGATAGACATTTCAATAGTAATCAACATAAAATTTGATAAATTATGGACAACCCTAAATTTAATACAATATAATAATAATAATAATAATATAATATAATAATAATAATAATAATAATAATAATAATAATAATAATAATAATAATAATTCGAATCTATCACTTCGTCTACTATGCAATACTCGAGAAAACAAAACAAACTGTGCCTAGCAATAAAGGGGTGAGGGTTCAGGGACATAGAGAAAAAGGCCGCATAGAGGATGGGACATGGGGCGGTATCTGCAGACAAAAAATATACAAAAATACGGGGCACAGATTGCGTAGCATTAATAGTAATCATAGTAGTAGTCGTATATGCTGAGAGAAAGAGATCATAAAAAACACTAACTAGAATCATTTTTTCTCCGTTCTTGGAAGAATTTGACGTTTTCATTTTGCCTTCTTTTTTTTCCATTTAAAACTAAAAATCACTATATCAGTAATAAACATATCTAATTGTATTCTTGTCGCTCGCGTACACGACGAACAAGCGAGGGGCATTTCGTTTGATTCATATCTTTTCGACAAAGGAACAAAATCTTTTTCTTATAAGCGTCTGATCGACATCTATCACAACTTTCTTCGTGCATCACGTGTATACCTCCTTCTTCGCGTGTGAATGTATATGTGTGTAGCAATGTTTCAGCGAGTTTCAATCTCGCCTTGGTCCTCTGGCTGCTTCTGACGTCTTTTTCATAATACATAGATGGTATGCGCGCTTCTAGCTATTTTCGTTTTATGAACGAAAGCAAATCCATTGCGAGACCCTAATGATGCGCATTGATAAATCGCTGACATGATTGTGTTGCGTGTCGATGGATAAAAACACATGTCTCTCTCACGCACGAGAACGTAACGTTAATACAAGACGCACAATGCAAAGTACCAAAAATTCTCCAAACCGCTCCCAACCAGCTGGGATAAACGCATCATGATTTACTTGTTTCCAGATTATCTTCCATATACGTGTGTATAAGTGCTCGAACTTCTCTCTCCATTTTATGTGATAGGCTTCTTCTAACGTCGACGATCTCACCGAATTACAACAAAGTCTATAGCCATAGGTTAACTGCGTTTCTCGTCTGGAGCTGGCCATTTGAACCGCTGCAACGCTGCAACACTGTATCTCTTGTTTGAAAGATACGTTTATCGGTCAAAACCCACGAAGAACAGTTCTCGTCGCAGTTCCTTTTCAAGTGGACCAGATGATGGCGCACTAGGAAACATTTATTTAACACTACTTGTATCACTGTACACAAAAAAGTCATGAAGGATGCAGAATAGGCGGGGGCGATGTAGAGGTCGTGCCCGGAGTTAACGGTGACTGTTTTCAGCTCTGTTTCACTCGCTTCCTGGGCGGTCCGATCGGTGGAATTTGTTGGGTGGCTAACGCTCGAAACGCTTCCGCTATGAGATGCGGATGAGAGTTCACCATCGATTTAAAACCCGCTGTGTCCATCACGTCCGTCGCGTGTCTGTAACACAGATCGAACAAAATGATTGAAATATTTTTCTTCTTTTATCAGCTCTTAAGCTGTACAGCTGTTTCACGATAAAAAAGAAAAAAGAAAATTGTTTCGCGAGTACATTGAACATACGTTATTTATCTGAATAAGTACTTACGTATTGATAAAATCTATGGCCTGTGCCTTGAGTTGATCGGCGCTATGAAGATCAGCGAGAATCAGGATGTCGGCTGCGTTTTCGATAGCTAAACTCGTGCATAATGCTTCCTCGCACATGACTTTCAACCTTTCTAACGCGTATTTGTCCGCCGCAGCTAGTAAATCGTCCGCCATTTTTTCCAAATTTGCTGCCTTTCCGGTGTATATAAACCGCAACATCTCTCGTAACACTTCATGGTCCACGTCGGTGATGTCCACGCGGTTTTGTTTCCTTTCCTCCATCTCATGCTCGAACATCGCCGAGAAAACGGGACTTCGCGCTAAACGATAAGATTATAAAATGAAAAAAATCATCTATTTTCCCGAAGAAACGTTTGTCCTGCAGAAACGTGCGCTTTTCTATCAGAAGCAAACATACTAATTTTAGGAAATAATGTCAGTAAACGAAGAAATTGGTTTACCTGCGAGGATGGCTTTGTGCGCCTGAAATTCCCTTCCGCACACTGTCAGCGTGACATCGCTGAATTTTTGGTTTTCAAACAAAAGTCCAAGGTCATCCGGCAGTCGACATTCTGGAACTTTGAATTGTATAGTATTACTTTGCCCGGAAATATTCACGCTGTCCGCCACTACGCTGACCTGTAACATTTCGCTGCATTATAGATTTCGTTCACGGTGAAACATTAGTAAATCGTACAAGTATTGAATATTTAACATACAAAGGTATATACCTCACAGAATATCGTGAGTTTATCGTCGGGCAAAAGTCCATTGGCTTCATCCAATAAGAAATCTCTCCTAATGAACTTCTTAAAACCCCAATCTTTACCTTGGACGAACCTATAAGCACGTTGGCTCTCTGAAAGCATAAAATTAATAATAATTATTGTTTATCATTTTTGAACGATCATGAACTACGTTCTAACGGAAACGAATTAAGTTTAGGGAAGCTTGGAAACAGACTAAGATTATCACGAATCTCTAATACCGTTTCCAAGGCCATGAAACTTTTTCGAAAATTACAAGGCACGGAAAATAATTGCACAATATTATCATTGTATGATATAGTGTCCACAGTTAAGATGCTAGTGGAAATTTTTAAAATACCCTGCATTGCATCCGTTTCACGTGTTCATCACTTACCCATTGCTTTGGTTTCTTCTCTTTTGGCATTAAGAATAGAAAATTTGAACTTTGCTCTGACTTCAGATTTGTTGCACGAAACGAGAAGGAGATACAGAGACAGGTAGTCTTTGCTCTCCTCATCCAGACCCTTAGGATTCACTCTTAGGCACCTAAAATCAATCGCCGTTAATATAAATTTGCTTTTTCCAATCTTCCAAACATGTTGTCCTTTATTTCATTTATATGTACGCTATTTTTATCAGTAGATAACAAAGATCATGCATTCGTGAAATACGACGTTTTCTTTTTTTTTCTCTTTTTTCTTTTTTGCTATTACATTCAAATAAAAAATATTATCATGACACGCCGACAAAAGGAAGGTATACAGAGATCGTACAAAGTAATTTCACGGTAACGTATCTCATTAAACGATACAAGCAAATAAAAGAAGATAGATACAAAAAATTGCATTATGATAACAGAGCTGTGAATATTCCAGACGTAATTGTCTTATGTTATTATGCGCGTCCCGTGTATTAACGTAACAGCGAAAGACATTGTAAAACGAAACGAAAAAAAGAAAGAAAAGAGAAGTGAAAAGAGAAAAAGAAACAACGGATTAAGAAGTAAGACCGGGAGAATCGCGTGGTATGCAATGCAAAGGATCTTAAACAATTTTGTCTGGATGATCTTTTACAATAGATTTGTAACACGAACATCTTTGGACACATGTCGTACGTCTGATAAACCAGCTTAATCTTTAGGATTTTACCATTTTAATTTATCGTTGGCCCCTGCTGAGAAGGTGGACGACTTTAGTACTTCTCCCATTTCCTCTCGGCAAAAGCTGAAGTTATTTATCGTCCACATGTAGCTGAACTTAACCACCTTCACCTGTGCACATAAGACCTTCAAATGCGACACCACGTCAGAATGTATCCCGTAGAGTCTACCTTAATTTATCTACGCTAAGGGTTACGCGCAACCTTTTTTCTTTTCTTTTTCTTTTTTAATAAAGTTTAAACAACGTTTAAGTAATAATTTGAGTTATCGATAAATTGGACTGATATATAACTTTCATTTTTGAAAAGCTTGAAATGAAAAGTAAAATTACCGATCGGATATTGGGTGTAAGTTTACACGAGGATATCGATAATTGCACGCCATCTGTGTTTATTCGAGATAATTTCTTATTTACAGAGAATTACGCATTGAACTTTCAGATAATTTAGTCTGGCCAGATATTAACAAAGCAATGTCCTCTTCCTAACATGAATTTTTCAAATCTAGTTTCCTCTGTTCGTTCAACAAAAGATTTCTCTGTTAGAAGACCAATAACGTATTTCCACGTAAATCGTATCGAGGAGCATAGATACCATGAACTACATGTTACATAGATGCACTCTAATTCTCTGTCGTATCCAGAAAAATATACATAACGATTCTGTAATCTCAAGAAGACCTTCACCACCACTCCATTCCTTAAGTCTGCGATATAGAAAAACCTCTTACGAAACGAAGTATCATCGCGAAGTACGAAATGACTTCTGACCAGACAAACAGATTAAAACAATCATTCCACGTTGTTACGAGCAAATAGTCGATCGTACTTGACAGCTATATTGCGAGTTAAAAAAAAAAAAATGCAGAATAAAAAATACCACTAATATATTTTTTCAAGCTGCGTGGTGAATTTCTCTCTTATCGACCGCGATTAGAGAATACCTTTCTTTACGTCGTCTGCTTTCAGATTATGACGAGTCTCGTGAGACACACCGATCGCGCATAACACGAAACATCGAATAATTCAAGCAAGAAGTTCAAACCTGGACCACCAGTGGATGCACGCGACGGAAATA